>NC_044034.1:101560021-102167048 GCF_901765095.1 Microcaecilia unicolor | reverse complement strand
TCAGGTTCAATGTGGCTTATGTAACAAATTAAGAAGAAGCATTACAAGGCAATATAATATAAGAATACAACTATTTAAAAAAAAATTATTTTCATATTAGCTGAACACAGATCTAAAGAAGTGGGCTTTAAGTAAATTTCTAAATGACATATTGACTGTCTGATAGAGTTCCAAAGTTTGGTACTTTGGTAAGAAAAATTAGCTTTATGGATAGTTTTGTAGGTTAAGTTTTTACAACTTGGGAAATTTTATACAAGATATTCTCTAGATGATGAGGTGGCATTTCGTGGTGATAACTTAGTGAGATCTATCATATAAGATGGTAAGATACCATAAACAATCTGATGAACAAGAACACAAAGCTTAAATGAAATTCTTTCATTGATAGGTAACCAATATAGATACTTAAGAGGAGAAGCTTTAATGCAGCGATCTATAAGGTGGGCAGCCATGTTTTGTGCAGTTTATAGTTTTCTTAGGAGACTCTGCTTAATACCTGATAATTGAATTACAGTAGTCAAATTTGGTTAAGACTAGACTGAACTAAAGTGTCAAACACTGATCTTGAAAAGAATCTTTAAGTTTCCACAATGAATTAAAGACTTTCAAAACTAATTTGGAAATTTGGCAATCAAAAGAAAGAAACTGGTCAGTTAAGATCCTCAAGAATTTAATTGTTGAATCCAAAGAATAAGCAACATCAAGCTTACAATTTCAGATGGTTATTTCTATCTATTGTCACTGAAGGTTTAATGCAACTAGTTGTGAAGTGCGCTTAGTGTGTCATTTCTAACATGGCCTCATTCTGCCTTCACAAGCATAAGGCAAGATTTGTTCAAGGCCACAGGCCTGAGTTTTACCATTTTCTGTTGCCTTAGCAGCCTTTCCAATCATACTTTAAACCTTATGGAAGCCTGGTGCAGCATGAGCTATGGGAAGGAGAAAATATCCTCACATTTAATCAACTGATCACAGAATGAAAAACCATTCCATTCTGAAATACCCTTAACTATTCACCAAAACCAAAAGGGTCTTGTTGAATGGCATGATTAAACATTCAGCCTGTTTCTTTAAGAGAGAAGTTACATCAATAAACAGACAACTGCATGACAACTGATTTCACATATCTGAGACTTGTCAACTGTACAAAGGGGTAAATACTAACAAAACACAAGAGGCAGTGAAGCTAGGTTTAAGAAATAGTGCTAGACTTCCTACAGCATGTAAATGCAAAAGTTAACAGGACCTAGTAAATTAGTCACCTTTGGGCAAGAAAGTAGCGAGCTATTGATTCCTCTCAAATCTGGTCAGTTGTATGCAGTGAGTGGCCAGTTCAGTATTTTTTTTTTGTTTGTTTTATACTAAGGAGCCCTGCACACATGCTTTGGATGAAAAGACATTTTCTTTTATTTGCATTCTTTTTGTATTATTGGTAATGGTTTACCATTTGTTTGTGGATATCGTACCATGAACCTTCAGGGAATTCACCCTCATAGGGGCCTCCCTTGTTCTTACAGTATGTCTGCACAATTTCTGTCAATTATTTAATATCAAATGCATCCATATTTGAGACTGCAGAAAACACTGAAAATGGTACAGGGGCCGTAAACATTTATTTATTGAACTATATATGTGCAATCTTGGATTTAGAAACACTCCCTTTTATGAAGAAGAGAGACTAGAGAGATGGGCAGAAAAGTGGAGGTTAAGCATGTTCGGCAAGTGGTACCAGCATAACAACCATGGGTACCACCTTTAACAGGGTGGGAGTTTCGAATCAAAATATATTAAGCAAGAGGATTGTTGGAAGATTTGGAGTTAGATATCAGTTCCAGCATCGGCAAATGCACACTTTCAAATTGGATAGCAGACTGCATCTCCTTTGTTAGCCCAGACAGAGTTGACTCTTGAGGGACATGTCACGGCTCACAATGTTAGAGCCCACCTGAGATCAGTCTCCATTGAGGAGATTTGCAAGTCTGCAACATGGTCTTCAGTCCACTGTTGTTTGGATCAGCATACCGACGTGACAGTTTGTTTGGACAGGCAGTTCTATAGAATTTGTTCTATGTCTAGAATCCAACAAATCTTCCTAGGCCCTGTTTTATTCTGTTCCAGGCTGCAGGGCCGCCGAGAGGGGGGGACAGGGGGGACAAAAGTCCCCGGGCCCGGGCCTCCAGGGGGGCCCGGCGCCGAGTCCGTGGGTGGTCGCCCCTCCGTCCGACTCCTAGGTCCCTCCCTCCCTCCGACTCCCAGGGCCCGCCCTCCGTCCCTCCCTCCGAATTGCAAAAGCGATCTTGTTCTTACTTCGTCGGGGGTTACGGCGAGAGCAGCACGCAGACGCAGTGAAAAGCGTGCAGGCTCCCGCTTCAGCCTTCCCTCGTTGTCTGTCTCTCAGCTCTGGTCCCGCCTTTAAGGGCAGGACCACAGACAACGAGGGAAGGCTGAAGCGGGAGCCTGCACGCTTTTCCCTGCGTTCTCTTCTGCATGCTGCTCTCGCCAACCCCCAACGAAGTAAGAACAAGATCGCTTTTGCAATTCGGAGGGAGGGACGGAGGGGGGCCTTGGAATTCAGTTGGATGGACGGAAGGAGAGGGGGGCCTTGGATCTGGGAGGGAGGGAGGGAGTTTAGTAGCGCTATAGAAATGATAAGCAGTAGTAGAAGGGCCTTGGATCTTGGAGGGAGGGGGGAGGCCTTGGATCTCGGAGGGGGGGGCAGGCCTTGGATCTCAGAGGGGGGGAGAAAGAAGAGATTGCTGGACAAGAGGGCAGGGGGGAGAGAGAAGAGATTGCTGGACAAGAGGGCAGGGGGAGAGAGAAGAGATTGCTGGACAAGAGGGTAGGGGGAGAGAAAATAGAAAAGAGATTGCTGGACAAGAGGGGCAGGGGGGAGAGAGAAGAGATTGCTGGACAAGAGGGCAGGGGGAGAGAGAAGAGATCGCTGGACAAGAGGGCATTGGGGAGAGAGAAGAGATCGCTGGACAAGAGGGCAGGGGGAGAGAGAAGAGATTGCTGGACAAAAGGGCAGGGGGGAGAGAGAAGAGATTGCTGGGCAGGGCAGAGGGGAGAGAAGAACTGGTGAACATGGATGGATGATTGGAGGGGGCAGGGGAGAGAGGAAATTTACTGGATATGGTTGGATGGAGGAGAAGCCAGGAGAGAATGAGGAGTTGCTGGACATGGATAGATGGAGGGGAGGGAAGTCAGGAAGGAGATGCACATGGATGGAGGGAAGGGAAGAGAGAAGAAAAGCTGAACATGGATGGATGGAGTGGAGGGCAGGGAAGAGAGAAGAAATGATGGACAAGGATGAAGGGAAGGAAAGACAAAGGAAGGAGATGCACACGGATGGAGGGAAAAGGAAGAGAGGAGAAATGCTGGATATGGATGGAGGGGAGGGAAGACAGGAAATACATGCACATGGATGGAGGGGAGGAGAGTGAGGAGAAATGCTCAATTTAAGGGCTGGATCGGAACACTTTCAGGACAGATGCCGAAACTTGAGGAAGGATAGGGACAGGGCTACAGATGGTAGACAGGACGCATAAGGACACTGGAGGATGGTGAGAGAAAAAATATCAAATGGAAAGAAGACACTGCATAAAACAGAAGTTGGGACCAAAGCGAATAGAAAAACTATGATCAGACAACAAAGGTAGAAAAAAGTATTTTATTCAGAATTTATTAATTGGAATATGTCAGCTTTTGGAAATGTGTATCTGTGATATTTTTTATGCAAGTTTCAATTTTTCTAGTATTGCTGCATGCTGAGTCTGACTTCTTGAGGTAACTTTCTAGTTCAGTATTTTGCCTTCATATTTTTTTATTTCTAGTTCCTTATGTCATATCTGTTGCCATGTGTTTTTCATGTGTGATCAAGGTACAGTATTCTGCTAGTGTGTAGTATTTGCAGCCCTTTTTGTTTTGTTTTTTATTAGGTTGTGTACTGGTGTTTTAGAGCCCGGTGTAATTATAGTGCTGCCTTTCCACGCATAAGGTTGTAGTTCGTCCTGTCCTTGGAATTAGTGCTGTTATGCTGTTATGGTTTGGTAAGGTTATGAGTGGGTTTTTGCACAAGTTTGTGTATAGTGTTTTGCAGTGGAGAGATTGTGTTTTGGCTTTACTGAGGTGGCACCAAAACATCAGAAAAGGTGTAGAGCCTAAATCATGACACACTACCTCTTGAAGGATCTACATATAGTGCAAGGGCCCGGCAGTGGGGGGGGGGGGGGGGCCCAGGGGCGGCCTTGTCCCGGGCCCGGCCCAGTCTCTCGGCGGCCCTGCCAGGCTGCACCTACTCCTAGCATGTATATAGTTTCAGGTTGATTAAGATTTTAATCTCAATGTTTTGAGACTCCATTATCCTAGCTTTCTTGTTTTCGGTGAGCCTGATAGCTGTGGGAATAACTCAGCCTGCTTGTCCTCGGAGAAAGCAAAGATACTTACCTGTAGGTGGTGTTCTCCGAGGATAGCAGGCCGCTTATTCTCCCATCCTCCCACCTTCCGTAGGAGTTGTTTTTGGTTGTACTCTTTATGCTTTTCACCTGACTGGGGGACCTGCACTCAAGCGTAGGGTAGGAAGACACCAGTGCATGCACAGTGGGGTGCTGCTAGAACTTTCTCTAGTGCTAGCGAATCGTCATCCGCACCAGGGCTGCATCAGATGATGTCACCCTCATTTGAGAATAAGCAATCTGCTGTCCTTGGTAAACACCAGCTACAGGTAAGTATCTTTGCTATATGCTATAAAATATCTTAGAATTCTGTATGATCATCAAAGATCAAATTAAAAGTAATGTTGCAAGGAACAACAGAATATGTATCAGATATGGAACTAAGAAAATTGGTGAAAACCACCAGAATGACTGGCTAAATGCAGGAGGACACACTAGGCAAATAAAATAAAATTGAAATGCTATGTTCCACACCGAGTATATCCAGTGTTCCTTTACACATATGGTACTGAGTTGTCAAATATGTACCATATCTTCAACAAAGTCCATGTTGAATTGTAGATCAAGAGATGACATATGTTCCAGTTTCAACTCATCTTTGACTTTTGCACTTCAGCTCATCCGCTCCATTTTAACCTTGTAACAGTTTTTTGCTACACTGTCTGATTTTTTTGTATTCTTTCTTATTTTAAAGCATTTTTTTGAGATAACGGATGATCAGTTTGACTTCCATACATATTGTATGAGGAAGATGACCCTACGGGCCTACGTGGATCTACTGAGATTGGAAGATGTGCTTAGGCAACATGTGTTTTACTTCAGAGCTGCTAAATCAGCAGTAGAAATCTACCTAAAGCTGCATGATAATCCATTAACTAATGAAAGCAAAGAGCAGGAAGTGAATTCAGGTAATTCCTTGTAAATGTGGGAGTGCTGATAGTAAATGCTATATCTGTTTGAGTATTGGTTTGCTGGGAAATTGTTTTAAAGCTGTGAAAAGGACAGATAACTAGTAGTCACCAGTGATGATTTGATTTTAGATCAACATATTCTTTGATGTATTTATTCATTGTTGTTCTTAAGATAAGAGGGAGATTTTCCAACCTAAGTCAATTGAGGATTCATATCAAGTGGATATTGTAGTTCTTTCATTGGTTATTGATTATACCAACATAAACTACACCAAGTAATTATAAGGGGTTTTAAATCAGATTAAGCATTCCCAGAAAGAAAGAGAACTTTATTGGTTTCTAGGGAAGAGCCATTACAACTGGCATTTTGCTCATTAAGTAAGTAGGTAGCTGGTTGACTAGTGGATGTGAGGATCACTGGTAACTTGCCTGCCTGTTGTAAAGGTAACTGACCTCACATGTCATCTAAATAAGATTTTAGAGAGTGCTAGGAAAGTGCCAATTGTCATGGTACATTTTGAGTACCAAAGAGATAGGAAGTTGCAGAAGGGGAGGTTCTGGGAGCCAAATATAGGTTTTTAGGTAGAAAACTGAAATCCATAATCTCCAATATAGCTTTCTTAGAAATGCTTCCCATTCCACATGAAGGACCTCAAAAGCAGGCCAAGCTCCACAGTCTGAATGCATAGATAAGATGGGCAACATTTTTGAGAAGGCAGAGCCTATTCCAAAAGGATGGGTTCTGCTTTTAACTAGGGTGAAACCTGTCTGTTGGTACCCAAAGGATACCAGCAAAATTGGGAAGTTAGAGTATTCTGATAAAGAGGTGGTGATAAAGGCTGAAGTAGCCCAGGTGCATCTGAATGAAAGTAACATTTTAAAATATTTGGAACTATTTATACACAATACCAGGCATGTTGTGAATATACATTAAAAGAAAAAAGTAAACTAAATTGACAGAGGCATATTTTCAAAGCACTTAGCCTTCCAAAGTTCTATAGGTTTCTATGGAACTTTGGAAGGCTAAGTGCTTTGAAAATATGCCTCTATATGTAAATGCCAGAAGTTTAAAAGATTACAGAGTTAGATTGTGTAGCGCTAAATGAAAATAGACCTCAGAGACCCTGGTGGAAGAAGGATAAACAATGGAGTTCTGCAATACCATTTGTAGAATTTAGTTTATTAAAAATTTGATATACTATCTTTCATACAATAGCAGAGAAACAGTTCACAGTAGCCATTAATAAAATGAAACACAAAAAAAGAAACAGAACAGTAATACAAGGAACACCTGTAATAGAAATTAACCACATAGTTGCCTCGGGGATCACTTTCAATGTATCAAGTTCTGAAATAATTTTAAAAATGTTTTCTGATTATACAAAAAACAACAACAATGGGCACATTAAATTAGAATAAGCAAGTACCTGAAAGCCAGCTGCCAGTCCAAGATAGATAGTATTTATATGAAGGTACTGAAGCTAGCCATTACTGAAGATAAATCTTTCACCTACAGTATATGAAATTTTGAGCGGTGTAAATAGGGAATGTTGTTTATACTTTCAAATAGTACAAAGCTAGGAAAAATCCCATTAAACTAATACGTAGCATATTCAAAACAATTTAAGTTGTGGAATTTGTTGCTGTAAGATGTGGTGAAGGCAGCTAGCATAGCTGAGTTCAAAGAAGGTTTAAACAGGTACCTGGAGGAAGATTAAATAAGCTATGGCTATTATGAGCCATGTAAACATAGGAAAGCCACCACTTATCTCTGGGTGCGAGCAACAAGCAATGGATGTACTGTTTGGGATCATGCTGGGTGATTGTGGATTGGCCACTGATAAAAACGGGATGCTGGGCTCAATGGACCTTTGGTCTGACCCAGAATATTATGTCTTATATTCTTGTGAGTTGTGAAAGTGACTTAAATTCATTACTGTCATGATAAAGTCTGCCAGCTGCCATGGTCAGGAGAGACGGATGTGGTACAACTTTGTTGCCAAGCCACATATTTTGACCTCTGTTAATGTGCTTATATGCACTGTTCTGGATTCTGCAACTGCTTGCATGGACAGTTTACAGGGTAGATTTATCAAACTTTTGCTTCAGAACTTGCTCCAAATATGTCAATAAAAAAATAAAAGCAGTAAACACCCTAAACCAAAAGTAGGATAATTTTTGCAGTAGAACAAAATGTTGATAAATTCCTCTAGTATTGTTATTGTCTTACTGTGTGAAAATACTAACGTGGATATTTTACCTCGGATGTTACCAAAGCACTGATTTTAAAAGAACATAAAAACTTAAGCGTTGCCATACTGGGACATACCTGCATCTTATTTCCAACAGTGGCCAATCTAGGTCACAAGTGCCTGGCAAGACCCCAGAACAGTAAAACAGATTTTATGCTGCTTATCCTAGAGCTTCCTGTCTCTCCTCCTAAACCAACCTCTCCTCTTCCCCCATTCTCTATCTCTGTGGATAACTCATCTTCCCTGTCTCATCAGCTCCTTAACCTTGGGGTCATCTTTGACTCCTCTCTCTCTCTTTCTCTGCACATATCCAACAGGCTGCTAAAACCTGACGTTTCTTTCTCTGTTATATCAACAAAGTTCATCCTTTCTTTTCTGAGCACACTGCCAAAACCCTTATTCACTCTATCACCTCTCACTTTAGACTATTGCAACTTGCTTGTCACAGGTCTCCCACTAAGCCATCTCTCTCCCCTTCAATCTGTTCAAAATTCTGCTGCACAACTTATATTACACCATTGTCACTGTGCTCATATTAGCCCTCTCCTCAAGTCACTTCATTGCTTCCCTGTCCATTTCCGCATACAGTTCAAACTCCTCTTAATGACTTACAGGTGCATTCACTCTGCAGCTCCTCAGAACATCTCCACTCTTATCTCTCCCTACACTCCTCCCCGAGTACTCCGTTCATTAGGTAACTCTCTCTTATCTGTTACCACCTCCTCCACTGCCAACTCCAGATTTCAGTTCCTTTTATCTTGCTGCACTATATACCTGGAATAGACTTCCTGAGCCGGTACATCAAGCTCCATCTTTTGCCGTCTTCAAATCTAGACTAAAATTCCAGCTTTTGATGCCACTTTTAACTCCTAACCCCTATTCACTTGTTCAGTACCCATGTCTGTTTTATCATTCCCACCCTAGTAATGTCCATATCCCTTATTTGTCCTGATTAGATTGTAAGCTCTGTTGAGCAGGGACTGTCTCTTCATGTTCAAATGTACAGTTCTGTGTACGCCTAGTAGCACTATAGTAATAACTAGTATAGTAGTGAATAAGCAGTAGAGTTTCCCAAGTTCATCTTAATAATGGCTTATGGACTTTTTAGGAAATATTCAAACTTTTTAAAACCCTGCTAAGCTGTTTTTACCACATTCTCTGGCAACGAATTACGGAGTTTAGTTATGATTTATGGTTTATTTCGATTTACTATACTGCCCTTCCTGTGGGCATGGCAGGGCGGTTTACAATATAATTAAAAAAAAAAAAACACACTACAAACTAAACTAAGAAAATGAATGTCAGGATAATGTAGGACAGAATCTTTCATACAAGAGAGATTATAAAAGAGAGAAAGGAGGGGGGTCAGTGATAAACACTCCATATTTACATCTAAGAAATAATTTTAAAACAAATAAAAAAGGCACAGTGTCTGATATGTCCCTGACAGAAGCCATACTGATAAGAATGAAGCACCTTCTGTTTCTCAAGAAAATCATCCAGCTGGTACAAGAAAATATTTTTTGTTTGTAAATATCACACTAGACAGTGACTCACAACCTTGGGTTGAGTTTTCCTATAGTGGTCAAACTGTTGAGTATTAGTATATCAGAGAATTTTGCCTCAACAAACAAAGGCATTAGTCATCTGTAAACTCCTCTTGCTGTGGCTGATGGGAGGATTCTTAATTCTGCTTTCTTAAACAACTGAATGAGGATAATATTCATGGGAGGATAGCTATGAAGAAACCACTCCTGGCTGAAAAGAATATTGCTTCCCACACTAGGCTCACCAAAGAGCATCTGCATGATTCATAAGACTTCTGGAATATTTTCTGGATAGATAAATCAAAATTTGAACTTTTCAGTGGCACAGACCAAACAGCAGGAACATCATTCTGACTGTCAAGCATATGATGAGGAAGGTATCGTGGTCTAGCGCTCCTTTACATCAGGACTTGAGATAGCCTGCTGTCATTGATTAGAAGCATGACTTCTGTTAGATATTAGAAATATTGTACAGGAGAATGTCAGGCCACCTGTCTGTGAACTGAAAGGTAATAATGCAACAAGACAATGACCCTAGTTCAAGTAAATGTTATTTTTAGATTAGGATCTAATTGCATTTTAGTGTAAGTTGTGTATAAAAACACACCTTCCTATCAGCACTGTATTTTCTGTTATCCTCATTTAATAGTTTATAATCCACCTTCCTATTCTTCTGTATGATCCCATTCAAAAGAAAGTATAAAACAAAATTTAAAACATATGGCATAAAGCTCACTTAGGACAATACACTTAATGAAGTGTATGATAGGTAGGACTATAAATGTTTTAAATAAAAATAAATGAGAAACAAATGCCCGCCTCTTTAAGAATAGCACAGATCATAGTGATCCCGAAACCAGGGAGGGATATTCAGAAACCTGAATCTTATAGGCCAATATCATTGATTAACTATGAGGCTAAATTATTCGCTAAAGTCTTAGCAAATCACCTATCTCGAATACTGCCAGATATTATTGAGGAATCTCAGGTGGGATTTGTACAAGGCAGAACTATTACCAAAAACATGAGAGATTTTGGCGACCTTGTTGAAGGTGTCTACACAAGCCACGCCGTCAGTATTAGTTAGTTTTGATGCTGAAAAGGCGTTTGACAGGGTAGTGTGGGGTTTTTTATTTGGAACTTTAGACGCCTATGGTATAAAGGGATTTTTTCAAGAAGCGATTCAAGCTTTATACTATTTACCACAAGCTCAGGTGTGGGTTAATGGTATTCTGTCTTCTCCCTTTCCCATATATTGGGGATCTAGGCAGGGCTGCCCACTGTCGCCCCTATTATTTGTTCTGACTTTAGATCCATTAATAAGAAATATCCAGCAGACACCCGATGTACAAGGTGTTCAGATGGGAACAGAAACTTTCAAAATAGCAGCTTTTGCTGATGATTTATTAGCCCATGTAATCCACCCAGAAGCATCATTGACGGCTCTCTTAGAGTGTATGACAGAATATGGCGACTTCTCTGGATTTAAGCTCAACCTAGAGAAGTCTGAAATTTTGCAGAGGGAGGGAGACCAACTAAGAGAGAGGCTGAGGCGATTACCATTAAAGTGGGCAGAGGAATCTGTTAGGTATCTGGGAATTCGTCTGACAATGGACACCACCAAACTTTATAAAATTAATATAGAAAAGCAATTACAGGATACTCGACATTCTCTTGAAAGATGAAACCATTTACCGATATCATTAATAGGGCGAATAAACCTATTTAAAATGATCATATTCCCAAGATGGCTCTACCTCTTGCAGGTACTGCCAATACATTTGGTCAGTAAAGATTTACGACAGCTGGATAAAATCTGTCAGGGATTCCTATCGGGGGGGGGGGGGGGGAAGAAATCCAAAGTGTGCTTTGAATATCTGAATGATGGATGGGCATGGGGTGGGCTGGGATTACCTTGTATTAAACGGTACAATCAGGCATGCCTTCTGAGACATCTTAGGGACTGGCTGTGTAACACAACTCAATATACACCAATCAGTTGGGAGCGAACACTATTTAGGCCTTGGCATCTGAACTTTTTGTTAGAAGCAAAAACAAAAAGCTTACCACTTAGTATTCGGAACAGTGTACTCCTTCAACCTCAGCGAAGTGCTTGGAGATTTCTTATGCAGTCTTGGAAATATAACCCCAACGTTAGTGATTAGCTCCCACTGCGAGAGAATGGGGATTTCCCACCGGGGCTGGAGAAGGGATTATTTGAGAGATGGTCGGCACAGGGTATCACTTTGCTAGAACATTTAACGAACGAAGAGGGTGTTCTGTACAGCTTTCCGGACCTGCAGCAGAGATTCTCTTTAGCCACTTAAGATTATTACCCATATCTGCAATTACATAACTATTGGTACAGTATGGATCAAAATGCACTGGGCACGAGGTTGGGCTCTAGGCTTCGAGATTTTTTGAAAGGGGATGCATATGGACAGGTGTCAATATCGAGTTTACATAAAGTGTTGGAAGCTCTTAGCCCTCCCTGTGCCTACGAGACACTTGAGAAGTCATGGAGCAAAGATTTGGGTTATGAGCTGAAAGGAATAAATTTTGCAAAATTGATAAAAGATATACCAAGACAAGTGGGAGGGGCGGAGTTGCAGGAGAGTCAATACAGGGTAATTCACAGGGGGTACATATCACAATCACAAGCAGTAAGGGCAGGATGGATATCTGATACTCAATGTCCTAAGTGTCATAGAGATAATACTTTTTTGCATTCATTTTGGCGATGTGATCGAATAAAACATTTTTGGGAAATGTTACAGAAGTATCTTGAACAACTATTGGGACATAGAATGCTTCCCTCTTGGAGGGGAGTGCTTTTGAATAAAAGCAATGCTTATGGGATCTCAGACAAAAATCAGGAGTTATTCTTGTGTAAGGCCTATGCAGTGGGGAAAAAATGTACACTCAGACATTGGCTGCAAGCTGAGCCACCCTCTTTTTGGTATTAGAGAAATAGACTCCATGAGCTAATGCTCTGGGAGGCTAGGGAGACTTACGGTAATCCAAAGAATAGGAAGATATTTGTCAATATATGGTCTAAATATTTACAGCATATCTCCCATAAGGCTAGAAGTGCAGTGCTTAACAAATTGGAAACGTCCTAGATGGTGAGACATCTAGCAGATATTGGCTCCGGATTTTGGACTGGTTAAGATCTGTAACGGATATAGCTAGTATTATTACCATGGAATAAGTAGACAAAGGTATAAGAGCAAAATAAGGGGGAGGGTGGGGGGGGGGGGGGGGAGAGAATGGGGGAGGGGGGAAATGTAAAATAATGATGATAATGTTAGACTTGATGCATATGTACAAATTTGATATGACTGAATATTTACACAGTTTGATTTTATTGGTTTTGTTTGACATGATATATCATCAATAAAAACAGTTAAAAATTAAATAAAATGAATGATTTCCAGTTGTAATTAATGTCATGTTCTGTTCCACCATTGAACAGGGCAAGTGCTGCTTCTCAACTTTTTTTTGGGGGGGGGGGGGGCGGGGGAGGAGAGATGGGGAATTAGCTTACACCTTTTCAGGAGTTACATTCAGGTATATGCGGTATTTCCCATCCCCAGAGGGCTTATCTGGGTTCTGTACTTTAGGCAATGTAGGGTTTAGTGACTTGGATATTATGACATTTCCCTGGCCCTCATTGTGCAGTGTTTCAGCATGGCAGAGGGAAGGCCCCAGAGTAGCCAGAGACGGCAACTGAATTAAAGCAGACTGAAAAAAGTGTTTGTAGATGATACCTATCCCTCCATAGAGGCCTGCAGCCAGTCCTGTCTCCCTCACTGTCATACACGTATATCTCACCTGCCCTCAGCAAGTCTTCTCCTCCTCACACACACCATCTGCCCTCAGCCAGTCTGCCTGTCCTCTCTCATTCTCTCTCGCACACACTTGCCACCTGCTTTCAGCTAGTCTGCCCGCCTTTCTTCACTCTGAGAGCTTGTTGATTTTGCTGTCTCAGGAGATTGGAAGTTGCAAAATCAGCAGGCTCTTCCTGCACCTCAGCATATGTTGGGTACTGCAAACTTGTCATAACATACAGGGTTTTAGAAAAACTAAACTTATATTAAAGTTTGGTATCACTTCAGTAAGGCCAACACACCATCCTTCTATGCATAAACTTGTGCAAAAACACATTCAGAACCTAACCTTCCCATACCATAACAGCACTAACTCCCAGGACATGTAAAGCAAGAACCTTATGTGTGAAAAAGCAGCACTGTAAATATTACACCAGGCTCTGAAACACCAATACACCACCTAGTGTGAGAACAAATGGGACTTCTACTGTTGCAGGAATTGATGCATGAATTTATGATACTTCAGGAGTCAGACAGCACACACCAGAATGAGAGAGAAATCTTCTTTATTTGCCAGCAAACAAAGTAGAACATCAGCATTAAGTCTCTTCTTCTCTTTCTCAGCTCTCTGTGTCTTTCTCTCAGCTCTCTGTGTCTTTGTCTCAGCTCTCTGTGTCTTTGTGGCTTCTGTCTCAGCTGCTTCTCTTCTTATGCTGTCTTCTTCTTCTTCTGTCTGTTCCTTCTGTCCTTCTCTTTCTTCTGAGCTCCTTCTGACGTATGCTGCTTCTTCTCCCACTTAAATACAGTTCTATCTAGCCTAGCCTAGCCCCCTTTCTCTCCAATTGGTTAAGGAATAGATTGATTACCTTGCCTCAACCAATCAGCTCCATACAAATATCAGTTACATAGGTTCCAGACATCCTAAACTGACCTGTGACCTGGGGCCCCTTACACCAGACATTTGGGCTCCAGTCTCTTACATGTTATTATGATTGATTTCTCATATTCCTAGTACTAACTGCTAACTAAACTCTGGTATTCATTAAAGGGGTCAAGGGCCAATCTTACTTAATAGCATACATATCAGGTTATTACTTTCAAGACCATTTCTACATTTTACCTATAATTAATCAAGGAGAAGAGAGCTGACTAGTCCTGACCTCTTTCACCTATCAGCTTATACATTGAACCAGCCAGAACTGCAGATAACTTAAAACACATGTTGGCCTCTTCACTGCAGTCCTTGCTTAGAAAGTCAGACAAAGAATTGAACAAATATTCTACATAGAAATTACAGAATAAAACATATTCTAAAATAAGCATCCTTATAAAACATATTCTAAATATCAAGAACTTCTAAATAATATTTCAGCCTATTCCTTAAACTACAATGTGTCATATGTCTGGCTCATGCCTGCTTACAAAACTACAGTATGCCTAACAGTATACAGATGTTGAGCTAGTATTGGCAATCCATCACTCACAAGGGTGAAAGAAATTCCTGTCTCTGACCTTTTTAACCTTTTGCTCGGCAAGCTAGACATTGAGTAATTAACCTGAACCATCTGGCATTCCTTCATTTTAGTTGCAAAACTGAGAATTTAAAATAGTATTTGAGCACCTTTAAACAAAATTAACCCTTAATATGATTTCTTATATATATTATGCCCATGGCTGCCTCATTCCCCCCCTTTGAGACTAAAATCAGCTTATGCAGAGATAAGTCTCACTACTCAAACTCTGGAGATTATAGTGATCCTAACTAGGAATAGACTTATGAACCACCATTACCCTACTTGTTAAGGTCCGACGGCATACTGCCGAAGCACATGAGGCCAGGAAACAAAACAACAACCCTGCTAAAACTAAGACTATTAGGGAAATGAACAAAGGACGTATCCAGGAGGTCAATGACCACCACCAGGAGGTAAGGTCTAATCCTCCTCGGTAATCCTCCACATTGAGGCTGGCCAACTGTAGGACTTTATCCATGGCATGCCTAACTACATGCGTCCTATTTATGACAATGGTACAGCACTCTGAAGAATTTAGCACTGTGCAGAGGCCACCCTGGGCTGCAAAGAGATAGTCAAGACCCATACGGTTATACCGAGAAACTATACTTAATTCATTAATTTGATCCTGCAATGCATTGACTACCACGTTCAGCTCATGAACTAGAACATGAAGTAGGGATTGAAGTCTCCGGGTGGCCATACCTAGTTCAGTAATACCCGCTACCGGGCCCCCAATTGGAATCCAGGCCGTGGCAGAAAGGGCTACAAGTCTCTTTTTAGTCAGAGGATAAGTAGAATTGATATACTGGAGGGCTAATTCAATCGCCTCATCCTCTGTGGCAACGGAGGAGGGTAAGGACAAGGCCTCTCGCTTAGAGCGGTGCGGGGATGGTGGCTTGAGAAGAGGAATAACTTTAGGAAAATAATTCAAAGTTACCAATACACAAAAATCATATGTGGGGGGAAGAATCATGTGGAGGACATTATCACAGAGCCAGTAATGACCAAGGAGAGGGCGACGAAAGTTCCCAATAAATGTAGGCACAGGATGGAGATTAGGATGCCCATAATGCGAGCCCCTATCCCAGGGGGAACGAAGAAGAAATGGAGACTTTGTACACCATAGGTGCCAATCCCCAATTGTAACAGACCGCTCATATGATGCAACCCCTTCATACCCCGGGGACTTATGAAAGTAGAAAATAGGATGGGACACTATAGTCTTCTCAGTAGTATAGTTAGGAGCCAGATAATCACCTTGGTCATAATCTGCAGGTATGGTAGTAGGGCACATAGGAGTACCTGGAGAAACTACCCACACAGGTTCCTCCTTCTCTGGGAGAACATTAGTATAGTTACAGGGAATGGGAAGAACAGTTGAGATGTCTCTTGTTAAACAAAACACTCCAGAAGCTGGATAGGGAGACATAAAAACTGGCCTTAGAGAAGAGTCAGAGGGGGAAGTAGCATTATAAAAGGACCACCAAGTATAATCCTGGCTCCAAGGGCCTGAACTCGAAAAGTAGGGAGGTATAAGAGCTGGGAGCTGCACAGGAACAGGAACAGCTGGGACATCTGTAGTATAAGGAGAAAATCGGGAACACACAATACAAGGGGAAGTAATCTTTGCCTGGCTAATTAGTTCCTGGACAGAGTGTAACCAAAGGTTGGAGCGAGTTGGGGTTTTAGGAACAAGGAGGCAAGGAGTAGAAAACAACAAAAGCATCCAAACTACTAACATTTTCTTTCTTCCTAATCTAAAACAAATACAACAAACTAATTAAGCAATAATATTTCAACAGTCTGTGCTAATCACAGATTACTCTCATATAATGTTCTCAGTCTTTGAGTTCTTATACCAGTTGGGATAGACCCTCAACTGACAAGGATCAAGCTCTCAAATTCCAAGAAAGCCAGAATCTGGACAGAAAGAGTCTCAGTGTGAAGCCGAAGTTCAGCAGCTCCTGCAGTATGCAGTTGACCCTTCTTTTCAGCTAGTAGATTCTTTGGTTCGGGTCAAGCGCAACTTCAATGGCTCCGCTGGATCTCTTTCTGCTCTCCACTGTTTAGGCTCCGTCTGATCCGTGCTGGGCTCAGTCTGGTCCGCAGACTTAATTCGAGACCAATGGACCCATGGAGTAATCCCTGCGACCTTCACCGCTGCGGGTAGAAAGCAAAACAGTAAAAGGTCCTTTCCATCGGGGCCCCAAAGGCTGGAGCCTCCAGTCTTTCACCCAAACTCTATCCCCTGGCAGGAAGGAATGTACCTGAGCCTGGAAGGGGACAGGGTTTATTTCTCTCACATAAGACTGAAGCTCAGAAATTATCTTGCCCAAGAGGGCTACCTGCTCCTGTACCTGGGCAGACCCTAAAATCCCTATGTCTCCCTTAATTCCCTGCAAAATGGCTGGGGGCTTCCCATACACAATTTCAAAGGGAGAGAGGGCTGTTCCTTTAGTTGGAGTGCATCGGAGGCGGAAGAGGGCTAGTGGCAGTGCCTGTGGCCATTTCAGTTGGGTTTCCTGACAAATCTTTGCTAGGCTATTTTTCAAGGTTCTGTTTGCCCGCTCAACCTGCCCTGAACTCTGGGGACGATAGGCACAATGCAATTTCCAGGTAATGCGCAATGCGCGGGACAGGGCCTGAAGTGTAGCTTCAACAAAGGCGGGCCCATTATCTGAACCTATGGCAAGGGGCAGTCCATACCTGGGGATGACATCCCTAAGGAGGGCTCGAGCTACTTCTGTGGCTTTCTCAGTGACTGTAGGATATGCTTCCACCCACCCAGAAAAGGTACAGACCATGACCAAGAGGTATCGGAGCCTACCGCTCCTGGGCATTTCTGTGAAGTCTATAACTAGAGACTCAAAGGGTGTTAGTCCCCTAGACTGAACTCCTGGTGGAATACGGGTCCCTGACGAGCATTATTCTGGGCACAGAGAGTACATCGGGCAGAGGCAGTGGCAACCAGACTATCCAATCCCTCCAGCACCACTACTCGACTGAGTAGGCGGGCTAGTGCTGTTTTCCCTAAGTGTGATAGGTCATGAGCTTGAGACACTACAGGCCAAGCTAGGTGGCGTGGCACCAGAACTCTGGTATCAGGGAGATGTAACCAGCCATCAGGTCTCCTTACTGCACCTTCTTCTTGAGCCCATTTCTCTTCCATTTGGGTATACATAGGCGTCCATTCTTGCAATCGAATCTGGAACAGGGGAGTCACAGTACTTGCTAGGGGTCCTCGAGCAGCTTCCTTGGCCACCCGATCAGCATGGCGGTTCCCTCGGGCCACTGGAGTATCTACCCTTTGGTGTCCCCTGCAATGAATAACAGCTACCTTCTTAGGGGCCCACACAGCCTCTAGCAGCTGAAGTATTTCAGGTCCATACTTAACAGGTTGGCCTGCAGCATTTATGAGTCCCTTTTCCTTATACAAAGCTCCATGAGCGTGTAGAGTTGTGAAGGCATACTTGGAATCAGTATAAATGTTGGTCACTAGTCCTGCTGCTAACTCCAGAGCTTGTATGAGGGCCACAAGTTCTGCTTTCTGGGCTGAAGTTCCTTGGGGCAGGGCTCTTGCTTCTATCACCTTGTCTTCTCTCACCACAGCATAGCCTGCCAATCGCTTGGAGTTCTCCACGTAACTGCTTCCATCTGTGAAATAAATTACATCTGGGTCCCTCCACGGAACATCTTTAAGATCTGGTCGACTGGAGTACACTTCATCCATGGTTTGGATACAATCATGATCCGGAGGTCCCTCAGATGCTGGCAAAAGAGTGGCGGGATTGAATGTAGCCACTGTTTCCAGGTGTATCCGTGGATTCTCACACAAGCTAGCTTGGTACTTAACCATGCGGTTATTTGTAAACCAGTGGTTGCCCTTATACTCCATGAGGGTAAGAACTGCGTGGGGGACTTTAACAACCAGTTCTTGCCCCAAGGTCAGCTTATCAGCTTCCTGGACCAGTAAGGCTGTTGCTGCAATGGCCCTCATGCAGGCTGGCCATCCTTTAGCCACTCCATCCAGCTGTTTAGACAGGTATGCAACAGGCCTCTGCCAGGATCCCATCATCTGGGTCAGCACTCCCAGAGCAACCCCCTGTCGCTCATGGACATACAGTGAGAAAGGTTTCTCCACATCAGGAAGGCCTAACGCAGGGGCTTGGAGTAGGGCTTTCTTTATGGCAATGAAGGATTGTTGAGCAGTAGGTCCCCATTCAAATGGTTCCTTTTCACCCCCCTTTGTGGCTTGGTAAAGGGGTTTCGCCATCAATGCAAAATTTGGAATCCAAATTCTGCAGAATCCGGCTGCTCCCAGAAATTCCCTAACTTCTCTTCTGGACTTGGGTTGGGGAATTGCAGCAACTGCTTGCTTCCTACTGACATCCAGTCTCCGACTTCCCTGGGAAATACAGAAGCCCAGATACTTCACTTCTGACTGACAAAGTTGGGCCTTTGAGCGTGAGACCTTATAGCCTGCATCCAAGAGTAACTCCAGCAATTCTCTGGTAGCCTCAAAACACTCTTCCTGGGTCACTGCTGCAATCAGGAGGTCATCTACATACTGGAGTAAAACTCGCCTGGAAGGCTCAGATTTAAAAGTCTTAAGGTCTTGTCCTAGGGCAGTCCCAAAAATAGTGGGGGAATTCTTGAACCCCTGTGGCAGGCGGGTCCATGTATACTGAAGCTTCCTTCCTGTTACTGGGTTTTCCCATTGAAAAGCAAAAAGCAGTTGACTGGCGGGGGCCACCCGAATACAAAAGAAGGCATCTTTTAGATCTAGTGTCGTGAAATGGGTAGCTCCAGAAGGTATCAATCCTAGCAAGACATATGGATTAGGCACTACAGGGTGTAATGAAATAGTGGATTTGTTAACCACCCGTAAATCTTGGACTGGCCGGTAGTCCTCAGTCCCTGGCTTCTGAACTGGCAATAGTGGCGTATTCCATGGAGACTGACAAGGTCGAATAATTCCATGGGATAACAGACGATTCAGGTGTGCTTGGATCCCTTCCAGAGCCTTTCTGGGAATTGGGTATTGGCGAAGATGGATTGGCCGGGCATTTGGAAGTAAGTCTACATGGACAGGAGGAATATTTCGGGCCAACCCTGGGGGATTATCTTCTGCCCATACCCCTCTGACTTGAAAGCTATCTGCCAGGGGTAGGTCAACTTGGCCATGTGACTGATGCAGCCGCCATTCTTCTTCAAGGGGGCAGCAGAAACTCAATATACCCTTTGGGCTAGATGTCGGGGGCCGAAAGGAGACTGAAGTCTGGCCATCAGAGTCAAAGGAAATTTGGGCCCTAAGCTTGGACAGCAGGTCTCGACCTAACAAAGGGATTGGACAGTCTGGCATATACAGGAATTCATGAGTGACTGTGTGTGAGCCTAATTGGCATCTACGGGTTGTCAGGAAGGGCCTCCGGTTCTGCACCCCCGTGGCTCCCACCACTCGGACAGTTTTTCCAGACACAGGCGCTAATCGCTCCGTCACAACAGAATGTTCAGCTCCTGTATCAATCATGAATGGAATTGAGCGGCTCCCTATAATTAACTTGACCATAGGTTCCTGGGAGCCCAGTTTGTAGGAACCCGGTCTGTCCTATTCGTCCCATTCTGCCATCTCGGCTATCCCGATGATGTCAGATTCAGGAGGCTCATATCTTCCCTCTCGAACTCGGCCTCGGCTTCCTCGATCTCCTGGTCCCCTTCTCAGTCCCTGGCGCCTCTGGGGGCATTCATCTTTCCAGTGCCCTCTTTCCTTACAGTAGGCACACTGATCCCTCTCCAATCTTGGTCTGGGATTCTCCCCCCTTGGCCGGGATTGATTGAAGGAATCTCGGGGCCTGGCTGGTGGTCCGGGGTCCCATTTTGGCTTCCCATTAGCTAGAGGTCGACCTCGATTAAGGGTGGAATTAGTAATGGCTGCCGCTAAAAGGTCGGCCTTCTTCTGCATCTTCCGGTCAGCCTCTCGACGCACCTCCTGATCTCTATTAATGAAAACCTTGGTTGCGATCTCAATTAGCTGGGTGGTATTCATCCCTGCGAATCCCTCTTGACGCTGCAACTTCTTCCGGATATCTGGCATACTCTGGGCCACCAATGCACTATTCACCATTCTCTGGTTTTCTAGGGCTTCAGGATCAAATGGGGTGTATGTTCTGTAGGCTTCAATTAGTCGCTCTAAAAAGGCCCCAGGGGATTCAGTTGCCCCTTGGAGAATTTCAGAGACCTTTGCCAGATTAATGGGCCTCTTTATGCCTTTCCTCATACCTTCCAGCAAGTCCCGGCAATAGCCAGACAACAGTTCATAGTGCTGCCCATTATTTGGATCCCAAACTGGAGCTGCGCGAGGAAACCGAGCTCTAACCCATTCCTCTAGGTTCTGTGTCCCCTCGGGGGCACGCGCTCGCGTGATGGCCTCAGCATTTTGCAAAATCTTCCGCCTCTCCTCAGTTGTGAAGAGGGTCAGGAGAAGTTGTTGACAATCAGTCCAGGTTGGGTTATGGGTGGCCATAATGCTAGCCACTAGGTCCACCACTGCCTGAGGCTTTTCAGTATAAGAGGGGTAATGCGTCTTCCAATTCAGGAGATCGGTGGTTGTGAAGGGTACATACTGATAGGCCTGTGCCTGTATAACCTGACCCTGATTATTAGGATCCGGTCGAGTGGTAGTTACCTGTCGGAGTGGCAGAACTCTCGAGGAGGTGGGAATGGAATCTGAGGTAGAGCTAGGAGCTACCCTCCTATCATGCTCAAAGGTGATTGCAGCAGGTCTAACCCATTCAGGGGAGGTAGGTTGAAACCCTGAGGGATGGGGAGGGGTACTCATAGACTGAGAGGTGGTCACAGGTGAGTCAGTCCATTGAAAGGGATGCCGGGCCCCTAATGAGTGGGGAGGGGTATTAGAAGGAGAGGCTGGGCTGTCAGGAGTTGAGGAGTCAGGGAGTGGAGCCCAAAGCGGGTCTTCGGAGGTTAACAGGGAAGGATGTGGCAGAGGAGGGTAGAGACTGGCTGAAAAGTCCAACCTAGGATGTGGTGGGGTTCGCACAGTGGGGGAGGAACTATCCGGAGAAGCCTGTACTGGAGAAGCTTGGGCTGGGCGGCGTGGATCTCTAGGGGCGGCACGGAACCCCAACAATGGGCCATAAGGTGGTGGCTCAAGATCTGAGGGGTCATCAGAGAGTATGGGTTTCTCAGGCAGGGTAGGGGCGGAAGCCACCGATTGAGTGGTAGGCTTCCTGGGGCTCTTTCCCTCTTCTAGTTTAGATTTTCTAATCTTTCTTTGAGCACGGCCTAACATGAATTTTACTGGGGATCCCATATAAGTTTTCAACCAAGAGGGAGGGTCAGTCACAAGGCTATCCCAGGAATCTATATAAGGGAGTTGTTCAGAATATTCTGGTTCTCCTACAACTATGCTGTAGACCTTCCGGATTACTTCAATATCTAAGTTGCCACTAGGGGGCCACCCCACTCCCATAGATGGCCACTCAACTTCACACAAGGTTCTTAGAGTACTTGAGCTTAAAGTCTGTCCATAGTCATTAATTAAAAATCCTTTTTTAAAATTCTTAAGCATACAGTCTAGGGGAGTATCAATTTGTCTAGACGATTTCCCTCCCATAATGCTTACAGTTACAACACACAAAGAGGGGGGGAATTTTTGAAAGTGCAGTAAGGGGTCCGCACTCTCGAGACACTAGGTAGACAGACAGCAATCGCTTCCTTCCGTTGCTGGCCAATTGAACTCGCGTTAATTGGAAACGCAGCTATAAGAAGTCCGCACTCGTTTAACATTCACGCATCACACATTCTGCACAAAAAATCCCACCCAACAATTTCAGATTTCTCAGATACAGATAAGCTCAAGCGGTTTCGCTTCTAATCTCCACTAGACTAGAAGGTACTAGGGCCTTCGCTGAGAGTTGATCAGGCTCTCCTTCCCCCAATTTTTGAGGGGCTGGTTTACAACTTTCTAGCTAGAATTATAATACAGAATACAAAATACATACCCGGCGAATGTTCTCCAGTCAGTTGGGTGCTGGGATTAATGCAGGATTCAGAATCCCACCGCTGCCACCAAGAATTGTTGCAGGAATTGATGCATGAATTTATGATACTTCAGGAGTCAGACAGCACACACCAGAATGAGAGAGAAATCTTCTTTATTTGCCAGCAAACAAAGTAGAACATCAGCATTAAGTCTCTTCTTCTCTTTCTCAGCTCTCTGTGTCTTTCTCTCAGCTCTCTGTGTCTTTGTCTCAGCTCTCTGTGTCTTTGTGGCTTCTGTCTCAGCTGCTTCTCTTCTTATGCTGTCTTCTCCTTCTTCTGTCTGTTCCTTCTGTCCTTCTCTTTCTTCTGAGCTCCTTCTGACGTATGCTGCTTCTTCTCCCACTTAAATACAGTTCTATCTAGCCTAGCCCCCTTTCTCTCCAATTGGTTAAGGAATAGATTGATTACCTTGCCTCAACCAATCAGCTCCATACAAATATCAGTTACATAGGTTCCAGACATCCTAAACTGACCTGTGACCTGGGGCCCCTTACACCAGACATTTGGGCTCCAGTCTCTTACATGTTATTATGATTGATTTCTCATATTCCTAGTACTAACTGCTAACTAAACTCTGGTATTCATTAAAGGGGTCAAGGGCCAATCTTACTTAATAGCATACATATCAGGTTATTACTTTCAAGACCATTTCTACATTTTACCTATAATTAATCAAGGAGAAGAGAGCTGACTAGTCCTGACCTCTTTCACCTATCAGCTTATACATTGAACCAGCCAGAACTGCAGATAACTTAAAACACATGTTGGCCTCTTCACTGCAGTCCTTGCTTAGAAAGTCAGACAAAGAATTGAACAAATATTCTACATAGAAATTACAGAATAAAACATATTCTAAAATAAGCATCCTTATAAAACATATTCTAAATATCAAGAACTTCTAAATAATATTTCAGCCTATTCCTTAAACTACAATGTGTCATATGTCTGGCTCATGCCTGCTTACAAAACTACAGTATGCCTAACAGTATACAGATGTTGAGCTAGCATTGGCAATCCATCACTCACAAGGGTGAAAGAAATTCCTGTCTCTGACCTTTTTAACCTTTTGCTCGGCAAGCTAGACATTGAGTAATTAACCTGAACCATCTGGCATTCCTTCATTTTAGTTGCAAAACTGAGAATTTAAAATAGTATTTGAGCACCTTTAAACAAAATTAACCCTTAATATGATTTCTTATATATATTATGCCCATGGCTGCCTCACTACAAGATCTCTACACAAAAAAAACTGCATGCTAACAGAACACAGACTCCAGTCACATGCGCAACTTTTCAAGTTCATTAAAAATTTGTTATACTGTTCATGAGAGCTTCTTTTAGAGCAGTTTACAATATAAAAAAGCACAGAAGACCCTCAAATATGAAACAAGGGACCACAGATAAGTAATAGAGATATGAAAGCATAAACTGAACTGGAAACTTAAAGAATCACTCTGCATTTCCTTAGCATCATCAGCAGATGAATCCAGGTGGAGATAGAGAACACTGAAGAGTAAGCAGTGACCCTGGACACCCAGCTCCTTGCTCCTTCAGTATATCTCTATCTCCAGCAGGTGGTGGACAGATCTCTCCAGCTCCTGGATTCTTGGGGGGCTCCTGGGCTGTTTAGCCAGTTGAGCATGGGGGTGGTTGACAGTGCCTTCCTTGAGGACATACTTGTTCCGCAAGTCCCTGTCCTACCCCAGTCTCCCCGGCTCTCTGAAGCCTCCCCTTTCTGGCTGCTTAAAAAAAAAAAAAAAAACCTTTCGTCACAACTGCAGCTCACAGCCAAAAAAAAAAAATAGCCTGGAGCTGTTTTTCTTCCATTCTGTGCTCCTTTGAGACTGTCTCTACTACTACTACTAACTAGCATTTCTAAAGCGCTACTAGGGTTACGCAGCGCTGTACAATTTAAACATAGAAGGACAGTCCCTGCTCAAAGAGCTTACAATCTAAAAGACAAGAAAACAATCTAAAGACAAGTGAACAATCTAGAGGACGAGTGAACAGTTAGTCTGATAGGGTGGATAGATTGGGGTATTTTATATATCTCGAGTGGTTAGGCGCCGAAGGCAGCATTGAAGAGGTGAGCTTTAAGCAGAGATTTGAAGATGGGTAGGGAAGGGGCATGGCGTATGGGTGAAGGAAGAGTCTACTAGGCTGTGGGGAGGGAGGGAGCCTCGTTTGGGCTCCCTGTGAGAGCTACCGCCGCTTCTCTGTTTTCTTCGGCTGCTGGTGAGTGCCTTTGTTTATTTTTAGCTGCAGCGGTGCCGGTGGTCGATATTTTTAGTAATGGTGGCGGAGGTGGTAAAACGGTGCTCCCGCTGTGGCTCTCGCCGTTCCGCAGCGGGAACCTGCATGACGCTGTTCCAACGTGTGCTGCCAGTGATCAAGGGGCCTGTGAAGACGGCGGGTGAGTCTTCCCGCGCTCAGGAGAATGCAGCCCGCATTTTCTGTACCTGAGCCTGAGGCATTTTTACATCCCGCGCTTTTTGATTCCTCTGAGCAGTCCTGTCTTGCTGGTTCTTTGGGCGGGACAGGCACTAGTGTTGGGACAGCTTTGGTTTCCTCATCGGCTCTGGCTGCAGGTCGTCCTATGAACTTGGGTTTCTCTCCGGATTTTTTCCTTCTCCATATTTACTTAAAAAGGATTTGCCTGCTTCGTCTTCCTCTACTCTTCAGCCCTTGTCAGAATGCAAGGAGAACCTTTCTCTCCTGGGCCCTGAGGATGTAGTTGTTAAATGCAGGCCCTTGTCTTCTTTGCCTGAGGGGAGGGTCTGTGGCCCCTGTTTCTCCTCCTCCCTCAGTGTTGATGGGGTCTGGGCTCTCTTCCAGACCTGCTAAGCTTGAAGAATATGAGGATG
Source organism: Microcaecilia unicolor (assembly GCF_901765095.1). Lineage (NCBI taxonomy): Eukaryota > Metazoa > Chordata > Amphibia > Gymnophiona > Siphonopidae > Microcaecilia > Microcaecilia unicolor. The sequence goes on along the minus strand of NC_044034.1, from coordinate 102,141,612 downwards.
GGGAGCCTTTTCTTGGGGAACAGGATGATCTCTCTGCTGTAAGAAGTTTTCATCATGAAGAGCTATCTGAGAATATTGCTGAGTCTTTAGCAGCGGTGAATATCTCAGATCCTGAGGATCAGGCTGTTGCTTCTGTTAATGTGAAGATGGCTAGTACGCGGAAGCCATCTAAGTCCTTTCCTATGCATGAGTCCATCCAGGAATTAATTACAGTGCAGTGGATGGACCCTGAAGTTTTTTCAAGGTAGCTAGAGCTATGAATCGTCTTTATCCGGTGACTCCAACTACCTTAGACACCTTTTCTTTACCTAAGAGACGCTTTAATGATGGCTGTCACTAAAAAGACCACGTTTCCTGTAGAAGGAGGAGTTGCACTTAAGGACATGCAGGACAGGCGTCTGGAAGCCTTACTCAAGCATTCCTTTGAGGTGGCGGCATTGGCCTTACAAGCTTCCATTTGTAGCTCCTATGCATCTAGAGTTTGTCTTTCTTGGTTTCAGCAGAGCCTAGAGCAAGACCATGAGCAGGATTTGGCTTCGGTATCAGTGGTTGGGACACCTATTGAATCAGCATTCGCCTATCTGGCGGATGCCCTCTATGACTTGGTCAGAGCTTCGGCCAAGCAGATGGCTCTAGCAGTGTCAGCCCGCCGTTTGCTTTGGTTACGCCACTGGTCTGCTGATATGGCTTCCAAACAGCATCTTAAAAGGCTTCCTTTTTGGGGGAAATTGCTTTTCGGTGAAGATCTAAAAAAGATTGTCAAGGATTTAGGAGACTCGAAATCCCAGCATCTGCCAAAAGACAAGCCCAGATCTAGCGTTAAGTCTAGCGCTTCTAGACCTTGCTTTTGAGACGTCCATCGTTATAGACCTGGCTGTGCTTCCTCCTTCTAGCGTTCCAGATTCCAGCAGAAGTCTTCCTTTTGGAATGACAAGCATACGTCAGGAGCTCCAAACAGATCTCAAGCTTCAGGTCGGGCGGGCCAATGATGGGGCGCGGGTCCACTCCTTAGCAGTTCCCGTAGGGGGTCGATTATCCCTCTTTTACGAGACATGGACCAGTGGATCTTAGAACTTTTAAGAGATGGCTACAAGTTAGAATTCGCATTTCCTGTCGCAGACATATTTTTGGAATTTCAGAAGGCACGCTGTCAAAGCTACATTGCAGATGTTGCTGGATCTCGGAGCCATGGTTCCTGTTCATTGGACCGAATGGCGCACCGGCAGTTATTCCATCTACTTTGTGATTCCTCGAAAAGGAGGTTCATTCAGGCCCATTCTCAATCTCTGGAAGGTGAACGAGTGCCTTTCGGTTCGCCATTTTCGCATGGAGACCGTTCATTCGGTCATTGCATTGGTGCAGCTAGGGGAAGTTTCTCACAGCTTTGGATCTAAAAGAGACGTATCTACACATTCCTATTTGGCCCCCTCACCAAAGGTTTCTTCGCTTAGCCGTTTTGGGTCAGCACTTTCAGTTCTGTGCACTTTCCTTTGGCCTAGCCACTGCTCCTTGTACCTTTTCCAAAGTTATGGTAGTAGTGGCAGCCTTCCTCCAAAAGGAGGGGATCAGAGTTCACCCATATCTTGATGATTGGTTGATTCAGGCGGATTCGGAGCAGGCCAGTCTGGCTGCCACCTCTCAAGTCCTGGAGTTCCTTCAGTTACTTGGTTTGGTGATCAACTTTTCCAAGAGCCGTTTAATTCCCTCCCAGTTGTTGGAATATCTGGGGGTTCTCTTCAATACAGCTCAGGGCTGAGTCTTTTTACCAGAAAGCAGAAGAATTAAGCTTTGTGCTCAAGTTCGAGACATGTTGCTTTCTCCCCAGCCTTGAGGCTGGGATTACATGCTGGTCCTGGGATCTATGACAGCTATTCTGGAGGTGGTTCCATGGGCCAAGGCTCACATGCGCCCCCCTGCAATGCACGCTGCTGAGTCATTGGTCCCCTGTTTCTCAGGATTATCACTGTCTTCTGCCATGGCTTCCGATCGCAAGGGACAGCATGACCTGGTGACTCTGCTCAATGAATCTCTTCAGAAGGGAATGCCCTTGGTGGCACCTCACTGGATCATTGTGGTCACGGATGCCAGTCTCTTCAGTTGGGGGGGGGGGGCTCATTGTCTCCACCAGGTGGCTCAAGGTCGGTGGTCTCAGAGTTGAAGTGATCCATCAACCGATTGGAATTGAGGGCAGTGATGCTGGCTCTCCAGACATTTCAGGAGCTGCTGGAAGGTCAAGTGATTAGATTCCTCTCAGACAACACCTCAGTGGTGACTTACATCAATTGCCAAGGAGGCACTCAGAGCGCAGCCTTGGCCTCGGAAGTGACCGGCCTGTTGCAGTGGTCGGAAGCCCATCTTCTCCACCTCTCAGTGGCTCACATTGCCAGTCAGAGCAATGTACAAGTGGACTTTCTCAGCCACCATCTCCTGGATCCAGCAAAGTGGTAGCTAGCAACGGAATCCTTCCTTTTAATTTGCCAGAAGTGAACTCTCCAGTTATGGATCTCATGGCTGTCAAAATGCAAAAGTCCAGAGGTTCTTCAGCAGAAGACGGGAGGTCAACTCTGCGGGTTTAGACGCCCTGCTGCAGCCTTGGCCAGGGGTAGGTCTTCTCTGTCTTCCCACCTTGGCCTCTGATAGGTCTGCTGCTTCGGATCAGACTACATTGGGGCCTGGTCGTGCTTGTAGCCCCGGATTGGCCGCATCTTCCGTGGTATGCAGACTTGGTACAGCTTCTTGTGGAGTCTCCTCTGGAGCTCCAAATCTTTCCCGGGCTGCTCCATCAAGTCCCGGTGCAGTTGGAAGAAGTCTCCCGCTTTGGTCTTATGGCTTGACTCTTGAGAGGGCGCGATTGAGAAAGAAGGGCTATGAGGATTCTGTGATTACCACTTTGCTTCGAGCTCGCAAACACTTCAAGCATATGCCACACCCTGGCATAAGCTGTAGTCATGAAGTGTGTGCTGAACATGCTTGCTTTCCTTTCAAGGCTTCTGTCTTCCAGATGTTAGCCTTTCTGCAGGACGGCCTTCAGCGAGGATTAGCTATTAACTCTCTCCGGGTGCAGGTCACAGCCTTGGCCTGTTTCCTTGGGCTTATTGCCGGTGTTTCTCTGGCTGCTCATCCTGACGTGGCCTGGTTTTTGAAGGGTTCTCTTCACCTTCGTCCTCCTCTTCGTCTTCCTTGTCCATCTTGGAAGTTGAATTTCGTTCTTAGTGCATTACAGGGCCCTCCTTTTGAACCGTTGTGTTCTGCTTCCCTTAAAGATCTTACTGTGAAGACGGTGTTTTTAGTGGCTATTTCCTCTGCACACAGTTTCAGAATTACAGGCCTTGTCGTGTCGAGAGCCTTTCTTGCAGTTCTCAGAATCTGGTGTTTCTTTGAGAACGGTGCCTTCCTTTTTACCCAAAGTTGTGTCTGCCTTTCACTTAAATCAGCCTCTTTTTGTGCCTTCCTTTCGCAGAGCAGATTTTCTGGACAGCCAAGGTGATGATCACACGTTGGCTTAAAGAGGCCATTTTTTCAGCTTACCTGGTGAAGGGCTCCATGCCTCCAGAGGCCTTGCAGGCCCATTCGATTTGGGTCAGGCGACTTCTTGGGCAGAGATGGGAGTTTTTTCCTTGGAGGAGATTTGTAGAGCATCTACCTGGGCTTCTCGCCATTCTTTTGTTAAGCACTACAGGTTTGATGTAGTGGCCAAGGAAGATGCTCACTTTGTGGTGGTGGTGCTCTCTCAGGGAGCGGCGGCTTCCCACCCTACTTACAGATTGCTTTGGTGCATCCCACCAGTTCCTGGATTCATCTGCTGCTGATGCTAAGGAAGGCAAAATTATGTCTTACCTGATAATTTTCTTTCCTTTAGTCGCAGTAGATGAATCCAGGATCCCTACCCTTGTGCTCGCCTTGATTTACAGACCGTTGAAAAGCAGAAGTCTTTGACAGTCATGACACAGTGATCTCTACAGTTTGTTGGATGTTGAGTGCCGTTTCACTCAAGTTTCCGTTAATGTTTGGCAGTTGCCGGTTAGTTGTGAGAAGAGTGTATTTTTTTTCCTGTTAGCTTCTCCTTTCTCTCTGCTTTTGGATGTGACCTATACTGAAGGAGCAAGGAGCTGGGTGTCCAGGGTCACTGCGTACTCTTTATCCACCTACTGGTAGGCGGATACAACACACCAGTTCTGGATTCATCTGCTGCGACTAAAGGAAAGAAAATTATCAGGTAAAACATAATTTTACCATCAGCAATACTAGAGAAATAGAAACTGAAATACAAAATATAAGAGCGATGCACTTCCAAAAGCTGACATTCCAATTAATATATTCAGAATAAAATACATTTCCTACCTTTTGTTGTCTGAATACTTTGTTTTTTTCTAATTCATTTTAGTCCGTGTCTCTCTCCTGCTTTTCTCTTCTTTTTTTCTCTCCCCCCCCTCCCCCCGTCTTTACAGGGTCTCCTGTTTGTCAATTTGGTCATCTCCACTTTTTTCTCCATTTTCCTATTGCTCTACAGTGAGGGTAAGATAATAGCACCATTTCATAGAGCATTTTCCTTAGTATTGTCCATTCACGTTTTCTCAAAGACTAGATTTCTAAATATATTTTATGAAGTAAGTTTATGAAAAAATATTAGCTTTGTTTATCATGCAGGTAAGTTTGTCAAATCAAAGCTCTTCTAGCAGTGTTGGGAAGGTACTTTACATTCATTTTCACCATTGTTTGGTACATTCTTTGTTACTGCTTAGGCTGCAAATTGTGAGCTGCTATCCAGGAATTTGATTTATCAAATGGCACGCTGTGGCTCATTTTCAAATCACATAGACTTACAAAGGTTACATAGGTTAGTCTATGTGCTTTGAAAATGAGCACCTACTTAGATTAAATATTAACACGATTTAAATGGAGTAGGGGAAGGGGGGAGTTGGGGGGGGGGACAAGGAGAGGTAATTGGGGTTAGGTTTGTAAAAATCAACTTTTGTGGATCTGTTTGATTTGTATTTCTTTAATAAAAATTGTTTCAACATAAATATTAACAAAACATATGCTTTTAGGTATTGACTTCAGCAGTGTAGCACTATTTGTGACCCAAATTTTCATGCAATTTGCAGAAAATCTTTCAGCCAAAGAACTGAAGAAAATGCTTAGCAAGCAAAGAAGAGCACAAAAGAAAGCTAAACTTGAAGAAGAACGAAAGCATGCAGAAAGAGAACGGCAACAGAAATATCAAAAGAAAAAGCGCGATGAGGAAGAAGAGGAAGCCAGTGGTCCAAAGGAAGAGTTACTGCCTGAAAAACTGGAGAGGGTAGGACAGTTCTTCATCCTTTCATTTGATTACTTTACATATAGTACAATTTCCTTTTTAATTTTCTTATTTTAAAGATGTATAATTCCACCTCTGCTTGCAGCACAGTCAGGGCCTCTTTTACAAAGCTGCACTACTGATCAGTACTACAAATGAGAGCCTATTCAATTCCTATTGGTTTCCTCTCATTTGCTGCGCTGGAATAGCTAGCGTGGCTTTGTAAAGGAAGCTCTTAATTTTTTCATTTATATTTAAATGCATTTTGCATATTGTTCTTGAAGAATTTTGTTTTACTTCCCGTCATAGAATTTTGGAAAAAAAATATTCTGGGGCAAAACAACACACTGAAAACATTATTGAATGGGACCAAATTTGCCATGAAGGGGGAAAAGCAGTGCAAAGATTTATCAGGTTTGTAAGTAGGCCAGATCATCCCCCCCACCCCCCAAAAAAGGCCCAATACATTTCTGCAGAGAAGCAGTTGTAACTTTTGCGATGTGAAAAGCAGTGTTGTTAACCTGTAACAGTTTTTTTCCCATAGATAGCAGTATAGTAGTAGTATTGTTAAAGTACATTTCTGTGTGATATCTGATGGTGCTGAGATGAAAATGCTCTCCAGAGTTCAGAACCTAAAATTCTCAGCATGCTAGCCCCCCCCCCCCCCCCCCCCCCCCAATATAGCAGTTTGTTCCAAAGCTATAAAAAGAAAAACAATTTTGGGGAGGTGGATGGGATTGTCTGCGCTTGATTTGCACTGTGATGAGGTACATCCAAGGAAGAGTAACACTGAAGAAAGACTGAGCATGGATCACATTGAAATTTAAGGTATCAGGAAGAATGTTTTATCGACTGGTAAGGAAAACAATATGGAATAGCTGTTTTGGATTACAGGGTGTATTGCACTGGAGTGCCTATTCTTTAAGTTTCAACAGTTTTATTTCTGACAAAGCATGCAAACACGAGGAAAAATGATAACCGAAGTGGAGTACGACAGCCAAACAACTGAGACTCAGCAGCAGAAACTAGTCATCAAGATTTTAAACCCCACCCCGCACTCCCCCATAAATCTCTAACATCGGCAACAAACAGGATCTGGAGGAGTGGCCTAGTGGTTAGGGTGGTGGACTTTGGTCCTGGGGAACTGAGGAACTGAGTTCGATTCCCGGCAAAGGCAGCTCCTTGTGACTCTGGGCAAGTCACTTAACCCTCCATTGCCTGCCGCATTGAGCCTGCCATGAGTGGGAAAAGCGCAGGGTACAAATGTAACAAAAAAAAAAAAACAGGATCTGTGAACCCGTACTCTTGTAGCCCCAGCCCCCTAAGAAACAGAGCATGAAATAATCCTCCCCCGTCATATCCGCAGATACAAATCCCCATCCTTGGCAGCAGCTCCCCCCTCCCCAAAACAACTCGGACAATAGTGCCATTCCAGTTAGTTACAAATGACTTGGCAATAAACTATGCCCCCTAGGACTCAATGTATGCAGATAGGCAGTCCACACCAGAAGAAACAATTTCTTCCACTTCACTGATCCTCTGGCCATTCTTGCCTTCCACATGGCCAACTGGTGCACTTGATTTCGCCAATGCCACACCAAAGGGGCTTCCACTGAAGTCCAAGATTGAAGTATACATTTATGGGCAACAAGACTCAGCTTCTGAAACAACAAAACTTAGCTCTTGGTCCCCACCTGATGGGCCCCTTGTATGTCCAAGAGTAACTGTTCTATCGAACCAAGAGCAACCCCACCTAGACCAGAGACCATGTAATGTATCAAAGGACCAAAATTATTGAATCTTAGGACAATCCCAAAAAGAGTGCTCCAAAGTACCAGCAGCCCTGCCACATTTAATACAAAGCAGCGACTGCGCTCTACCCATGTGGAAGAGCTGCACCTGGGAGAAATAAGTGCGGTGAATCACTGTAATATTACATTCCTGAAGCAAGGCCCCGGATACCAAATGAGGAATAGTCTCAATGCCAGTCCGAAGATCCCAAATATTTAAAGCCTTCCTCAGCTTGCCGCTCATCCGTCCTGAAGGCCCAACAGGTCCCATTCCGTCCAACGTAACCAGAGAGCCCTAAGCAGACTAGAGACTGACAATGCTCGCAAGAAAAGCGCCTGAAAGAATGTACCTGTTTTTTAATCATCAGTGAAATCTTTTCCAGAGTTCATTTTATAGAAGTAAAATGAGCCAGTCCAGGTTTTCCAGTTATCCAAATGCTTTTTTTTTATTGTATTTTTCCACACAGAGTTTTGAGGCAAAAAATAATACCCCCAGTATCAAAGCCAAACAAAACCTTAGCTGAAGTATATGCTTCTTAGCAGCAAAATTAAATACGATTCTAGTCAAGAGTCTTCCTTTCTTTTCTACAACTGGGGTTTAAGCTTAACTCCTAAGGCAAAACTCTTATGCCTCATTTGACCAGCAGTCTGATACACAGCGAGCTCCCACCACTCCACGCGGGACAAGGTTTCAATAAATCTTTTCCTTAGAGAAAGAAGGCAGCAGGAGGAATGGACAGCTAACATCCAGGGCTAGAGAATCCTGTTGCCTGCATCTGAGAAGCAGGTCTCGGGCTGATTCCTGGGGGAAAGGTCCCCAAAGGAAAAAAGACAGAGATGGGACAGAAATCAGGACTTAAGCCATGGAAGCTAAGAAACTCCCTTATATGGTGTGAAGCCCCGCCCAGCATATCCCAGGATGCACTGGGCAGGGCTGGGCACCGCCATTTTCGATGTGGCGCAGGAGGGGAGGCCACCTCCCTCCTCCAATGAAGATAGGAGGGTGGGGAACGGCCGCTAAGACCACCAGGTGGGGGGTTGTGGGTGGGGATTGACTCGCAGCCCACTGGGCCACCAAGGTTCTATTTGAGGGGCCGGTAAGGGGGGGCTGGAGACCCATCAGATCTCCCCCCCCCCCCCCGAAATTGTGTCGGGGGGGCAGTGGGACTGGAGGTCTGCTGGACCTCCAGCCCCCCCGTGTCGCTTGACTTGGAGTGTGGGGGTACTTGGGGTCTGGTGGTCCCATGGACCTCCAGCTCCCTGTGTTTGACGGGTCTGGGCTTTTGACAGTCTAGACCTGTCAAACAAGTGCAGGAAGATTGTGCCCAAGCGCATGATCAGGCACAATCCTGCACTTTTACCCTATGATCAGAGAGAATAGCGTGCTTAAATTTGCATGTTATTATCTCTGATCATAGGGACGGTAAAGCCCTGAGCTGTTGCAGCACAATCTGTAGAGCGCCGTTTGGAACAGCGCGGGTCTTTCGATCATCTGCCCATACATCTTCTGTACCTATTGAGTGTTACGATCCTCCCCGTTCCTGAGACCTGTCCAGTTCTGGTCACCGTATCTCAAAAAAGATATAGCGGAATTAGAAAAGGTTCAAAGAAGAGCGACCAAAATGATAAAGGGGAGGGAACTCCTGTGAGGAAAGGCTAAAGAGATTAGGGCTCTTCAGCTGGAAAAGAGACTGCTGAGGGGAGGGGGGGGGGATATGATTGAGGTCTAAGTGGTGTAAAATGGGTGAAAGCAAATAGATTTTTCACTCTTTCAAAAAGCACAAAGACCAGGGGACACTTGATGAAATTACATGTAAATACATTTAAAACAAATAGGAGGAAATATTTTTTTCATTCAAAAGAGTATTTAAGCTCTGGAACTCATTGCTGGAGGGTGTGGTAACAGCGGTTAGCGTATCTAGGTTTGGACAAGTTTCTGGAGGAAAACTCCATAGTCTTCTATTGAGACAGACATGGGGGATGGCACAGCTTTACCTGGGATTGGTAGCATGGAATGAGGCTGCTATTTGGGTATCTGCCAGTTACTTGTGACTACTGTTAGAACTAGGATACTGGGCTAGATGGACCATTGGTCTGACCCAGTATGACTGTTTTTATGTTTTCCTCTGACCCTAGTGTTTCAAACCTGTCTTACAGCCCCCTTGGAGATAATCCTGTAGTGAGAAGGCAATGGAGATACAAGGACATGGGATCTATCACAAAGGTCAGCAAGGTTGGCATAATGAACTCTGAGTGAATAGCTCAAACATGCTCTCTGTTGAGCTGAGTTCTGGGCTGCTGGAAAAATAAATTTGAATTTATTTCAAATCTTTTTGAGATGCTTTGAAGCTTGTCACAGAATTCTAACATAATCATCCATCATCAATATTATGCTTCATGGTGACATCCATTACATACAAATCCTTTAAATTTTCCCTTATTTTACTGCCCTCCCTTATATTCCTACATACGCACCCTGTCATCTCCAGCCAGCAACCACCACCTCCCCTTCTACAACTCTTCCATTTGGAAGATTTTATTTTAATAGTGTTTAAGAATATGTCTATAAAGGAGAATGGAAAGTTAAGAAGAAACTGCAAGATCTGAATAAGAGCAATTCTTTTCCTCAGGCGAGTTGACTCATGTCTGTATAGTGAGACACCAGTTTTCCAGATAGATAAACACTAGAAGCTCTTGCTCAGGGATAAACGTAGCTCTTCATGCTGAGACGTGGATGAGGTACTTGTATCAGTTTCCCTTAGATGTAGAGTACAGGCACGATCCCATACAGTGAATAGAAGAGTAGGAAATGGGGATTTGAGATTTTCTACTGAGAGTCTGCTGAGGTATGGCAAAAATCCCTCTATGCCATCTTTCCATTCTTCTATTATTATTTTAAAACTCATACTAGAATGTTGGTTACTTAGTTGTATTGTGAAAGAAAGTGGATTCCTTCTTCCAAAAAGCCGATATGGTAGAAAAGAGTAGGTAGTGAATGAGTTTGGAAAGATGGTGTGTGAAAATCAGACCAGAGATCCTAGAGTGTTGCTTAATCCAAAGATGGGGAGACAAATCACACAGTTAACCCGCTCCATTCATCACACTCTGCTTCTTCTGGAGGAGGAACAGATAAAGATATACTTCTCTCGGGATTTGATGATTGAAATGGAATGTTTTTTTTGGGAATAAGGAGGTAAATAATACATCCACTGTAGTCTTCTTCATAGTAAGGCAATGTAACAGACTTGTGTAGCTTGAATCCTCCAAGGACTTGGTAGGGTGGCATGTTGACAGCACCAGAGACTTGGAGAGTACTGATTCTATGAGCTGACTAGCTCCTTCTTAGGTTAGCTGAAAGAAAAGGTTGTGGTTGCCCTGGAGGGGGAAAAAAAACAACTTCATTCATATTAATGTTGTTTAAGGCAATGCTCCTAGAATAGCATGTAGGAGGCAAGGTAGATGATAATGATCCTTTGCCCTATGTGCAGTTGTTTTAGCTTAAATATTGTTTTATTTTTTTAAGCTTATTTTCACCTGGAATAGATATTAGGATAGATGAGATCTAGGCAGATATGATATGATTGCGTTTTGTTGGATTAGAATATTCAGATCAGGGGTTGAAGGCATTTTCTTTGCTAGAGACAAGAATGGGCATCATAGTCATCAGCCATAGGAATGGTGAAGAATGAGCATCATAGTCATCAGCCATAGAAATAACGAAGACAACTCCACAAAAGAAAATGTTTCCTTTTTATTTAATTATATATTTTAATGCATTTTAAATGTAACTACATCCAAAATACTTGAATGAAAACAAAATCAAAGAATTGGTGGAGGGGGCAGCATTGTATGTTAAGGAGGGCCTTGAATCAAATAGATTAAAAATTCTGCAGGAAACAAAACACATCTTGGAATCCATATGGATTGAAATTCCATGTGTAAAGGGGAAAAGGATAGTGATAGGAATGTACTACCATCCGCCTGGCCAGGATGAACAGACGGATGTACAAATGTTGAAGGAAAATAGGGACACTAACAAACTGGGCAACACAATAATAATGGGTTATTTCAATTACCCTGATATTGACTAGTTAAATGTAACATCTGGGCATGCTAGGGAGGTAAAATTCCTTGTCAAAATCAAGGACTGGTTTATGGAGCAGCTGGTATAAGAGCCGACAAGAGAAGGAAAAATTCTAGACCTAGTCCTTAGTGGAGCGCATGATCTGGTTCGGCAAGTAATGGTGCTGGGGCCGCTTGATAACAGTGATCATAATATGATCAGATTTGATACTAGCTTTGGAGTAAGTATATGCAGGAAATCCAATACATTGGTGTTTAACTTTCAAAAAGGAGACTATGATAAAATGAGAAGAAAGGTAAAAAAACTTAGGAGGACCGGCTGCGAGGGTCAAAAATTTACATCAGGCATAGATGCTGTTCAAAAAGGAGACTATGATAAAATGAGAAGAACGGTAAAAAAAACTTAGGAGGACCAGCTGCGAGGGTCAAAAATTTGCATCAGGCATAGATGCTGTTCAAAAAGGAGACTATGATAAAATGAGAAGAACGGTAAAAAAAACTTAGGAGGACCAGCTGCGAGGGTCAAAAATTTGCATCAGGCATAGATGCTGTTCAAAAATACCATCCTGGAAGCCCAGGTCAAATATATTTGTGTATTTAAAAAGGAGGATGGAAGACCAAACAACAGCTGGCATGGATGGTTAAAAAGTGAGGTAAAGGAAGCTATCAGAACTAAAAGAAATTCCTTCAGAAAATGAAAGAAGCAACTGACTGAAAGTAATAAACAACATAAGGAATGTCAAGTCAAACGCAACGCGTTGATAAGGAAGGCAAAGAGGGACTTTGGAAAAAAAAGATTGCGTTGAAGGCAAAAACACATAGTAAAAATTATTTTTAGGTATATTAAAAGCAGTTGGACCGCTAGATGACCGATGGGTAAAAGGGGTAATCAGAGAAGACAAAGCCATAGCGGAGAGATTAAATGAATTCTTTGCTTCGGTCTTCACCGAGGAAGATTTGGGAGAGATACTGGTGCCAGAAATGGTATTACTACTACTACTACTTAACATTTCTAGAGCGCTACTAGGGTTACGCAGCGCTGTCAAAACTGATGAGTCAGAGAAACTAAATGAAATCTCTATAAACCTGGAGCATGTAATGGGGCAATTTGTTAAATTGAAGAGTAGCAAATCTCCTAGACCGGATGGTATTCATTCCAGAGTACTGAGAGAATTGAAGAATGAACTAACTTGTGGAACTATTGTTAGTAATATGTAATTTATCTTTAAAATCGAGCATGGTACCGGAAGACTGGAGGGTGGCCAATGTAATGCCGATTTTTTAAAAAGGGTTCCAGAGGAGATCCAGGAAATTATAGACCAGTGAGCCTGACGTCTGTGCCAGGCAAAATGGTAGAGACTATTATAAAGAACAAAATTACAGAGCATATTCAAAAGCATGGATTAATGAGACAAAGTCAACATGGATTTAGTGAAAGGAAATCTTGCCTCACCAATCTGTTACACTTCTTTGAAGGGGTGAACAAACATGTGGATGAAGGTGAGCCAGTTGATATTGTGTATCTGGATTTTCAAAAGGCGTTTGACAAAGTACCTCATGAAAGACTCCAGAGGAAATTGGAGAATAATGGGATAGGAGGTAGTAGCCTATTGTGGATTTAAAACTGGTTAAAAGATAGAAAACAGAGAGTAGGGTTAAATGGTCAGTATTCTCAATGGAGAAGGGTAGATGGTGGGGTTTCCCAGGCGTCAGTGCTGGGACCGCTCCTTTTTAACATATTTATAAGTGACCTAGAGGTGGGAGTAACTAGTGAGGTAATTAAATTTGCTGACGACACAAAGTTATTCAAAGTTTTAGTTGCAAGAGGATTGTGAAAAACCACAAGAGGACCTTACAAGACTGGGAGACTGGGCCTCTGAATGGCAGATGACGTTTAATGTGTGCAAGTGCAAAGTGATACATGTGGGAAAGAGGAACCCAAATTATAGCTACGTAATACAAGGTTCCACGTTGGGAGTCACTGACCAAGAAAGGGATCTAGGTGTCGTCATTGATGATACGTTGAGACCTTCTGCTCAGTGTGCTTCAGTGGCTAAGCAAATAGAACGTTAGGTATTATTAGGAAAGGAATGGAAAACAAAAATGAGGATGTTATAATGCCTTTGTATCGCTCCATGGTGCGACTGCACCTCGAATATTGTGTTCAAGTCTGGTCACCGCATCTCAAAAAAGATATAGTGGAATTAGAAAGGATACAGAGAAGGGCAATGAAAATGATAAAGGGGATGAGATGACTTCCTTTTGAGGAAAGGCTAAAGCGGCTAGGGCTTTTCAGCTTGGAGAAAAGATGGCTAAGGGGAGATATGATAGGGGTCTATAAAATGAGTGGAGTAGAACGGGTAGACTTGAAGCATCTGTTTACTCTTACCAAAAATACTAGGACTAGGGGGCATTTAATGAAGCTATAAAGTAGTAAATTGAAAACAAATCGGAGAAAATGTTCCTTCACTCAACGAGTAATTAAACTCTGGAATTCGTTGCCAGAGAATGTGGTAAAGTCAGTTAGCTTAGCAGGGTTAAAAAAGGTTTGGACGGCTTCCTAAAGAAAAAGTCCATAGACCATTATTAAAATGGACTTGGGAAAAATCCACTGCTTCTTTCTAGGATAAGCATCATATGATGTTTTGTACTTTTTTTTTTTTATCTTGCCAGGTATTTGTGACCTGGATTGGCCACTGTTGGAAACAGGATGCTGGGCTTTGATGGTCCTTTGGTCTGTCCCAGTATGGCAATATTTATGTACTTATGAGAGCAAAAAGCAAATTACAAATCTTTATTCCACAAAATACTAGTCCAAGAAAGGAAATAAACTCTAAAGAGTCTTGATGTCTTAGAAGTGAGTTAAGGAGGGAACAGCAGATGGTTAAGAAGAAACTCACAGCAATTCCTCTCTACTGTCTAAATTTCCCTAGCAAATAAAATGTCTTTGAGCTCTTTTGTGGAAAAAACAAACAAAAAAAATCATACCAGTGCACAAAATAACAACAAGGAAATTTAAAAAAGAATGTACCATCCAGAGAGAGAGAGAGAGAGAGAGACTCAGCTTCAAAGCCAGAAAATCCTTCCTTCTGGCTTGTTATAAGAACACTAGTAAAAAAGGCCCGTTTCCGAAACCAATGAAACGGGCGCTAGCATGTGGTTTTTTTTGTATGTGTATGTGTAACAGAGTTATTTTGTGTGTGTATGTGTGTGTGTGTGTGTGTGTGTGTGTGTGAGTGTGTGAGGGTGCAGTGTGTGTGCAGGTTGTTGATGTGTGTCTTTTTTTGTTTTGTTTTGTTTTTTGCTTGGGGGTTGGGGGATATGCTGGCAAAGTGGGTTGGATTGGTGTGTAGCTTTGAGGGTGTGTTTCTGTTGTATTGTGTGTGTGTGGTTTTGTCTGTCAAGGAGGTTTGTGGAGGGGGGTCTTTCTGTTGGTGAAATGTAAATGTGGTTGTAGGGGGTCAGCCTTTGTTGAGTGTTGTTTTTTTTTTTCCATGTTTTTTTTTTGTGTTGTGCTGAGGCAGCAGTGTTGTTTTAGATGGGCGGAAGGTAGAGGAGCACGTTCTTTGTCGGTATTTTTTGGCCGTTTCAGGGCTGCTGTAGGGGAATGCTGGAAGAGAAATGTGCTGTTGGAAGCAGCGCCATCTTTTTCCATTGGGCTGGGGTTCTGGGCATCCTGGAGGTGGGTGACGGCTTGCCTGAGGACGGGGATGGTTGTTTTAAGTTGGCGGAAGGGAGAAGAGCACGATCTCGGGCCATCGGGGGGTGATACGGTATGTTTGGTACATTTCAGGCCGGCTTCAGGGGAATGCTGGAACATTTATGCGCTGCAGGAATCAGCGCCGTCTTTTTCTGGGTGCTCGGGGAATCCCCGAGGTGGGAGACAGCTTGCCTGAGGCTGGGGATGGTTGGGCACGTCCTTGGCCGCTTCGGCAAAAGGGGAAGAGGAAGGGGGTGGGGAGTTACCTGCAGCCGCCTGAGAAACCATGTATTCTTTGTTTTGTATAGTTTGCATTTCTGTTGAAGAAAGAGTGGATGCCTTTCGAATGATGGAGGTGGTGCGTCGGTGTGCGGTTGTTTCGTTAGTTTGGCAGCCAGTCTCCAGCGATTCCTAGGCAGGGAAGGAGTACTCCTCCCCCTTCCTTGGTCGCTGTTTGCTGCTGGCTGGGTCGCGGGTAATCCTTCCAGCTGGGCCGCAGCTTGTCCTGTTCGCCCACGTCCCAGATGGTGACGGGCACGTTGTTTTCCGGCTCCTCTGACTCCATGTCAAGCGATCCCAAATATAGTCTGTAGGCATTTAAAAATTCCCCCCCCCCCCCACCTCCCCTGGTCTATTTTTGCACATACCCACAGCAGGAATATTCTTCTCTCATTCCAGCGGTGGTTCTGTGCTCTCCGTGCTGCACAGATAATGAGCCATTCTGCTGGGGAATGCTCCTCCCTTATTGTCACTTAGTTTCCTCTGATTGGTCTGTCTTACGTTGCCTAGTGTTGCCTGGGAACGGTGTTGTGATGGTCCTTTGTGTTTCAGAATGTTGAGGGTGTTTTTTCTGATTGGTCCGTCATGCGAGGGCGGGGCAGAGAGACATGGTCAGTTTTGTGGCTTCACCACCATGAATCCATGAACCCTTCAGTGAGTGACTGAGTGACTTCAGAACGTTGTCTTCAGAACGTTGAGGGTGAGTTTTATTATAGTAGATAAGCATTGCCATACTGGGACCAACCAGAGATCCATCAGGCCCAGTATCGTGTTTCCAACAGTGGCCAATACAAAATAAGACCCTCAAAACTGCTCATTAATGTGTCTAAAGTAGTTTTAAAACAGTATTATTGTAAGGTTCAAGTATAGATATAGCCGGGAGAGTGGTTCTTACAGTTATTGGCTCTAAAGAGTTCTCAAGAAACTTGATCAGATTCAGATTCTTCACAAGGTCTATCCTGACCAGTGGCTGCTTCCAGTCTTCTTCCAGAAGGCAATAAATATACAGCTGTAACAACAGGAGGAAGATTACTGTAAATCCCAGCATCTCCCTCGAATACCTCTTAACCATTCCACTAGTAGAGCTAGTGGAGACTTGAGAAGGTTAAGAAAATGCAAAGTATTCCTTGTACTGTGGTTTTCCAGATGTTCCAGTGTTTTCTGAAACACATCCTTTTCTTCAACTTACAAGGAATTAGGGGGCCCTTTTACTAAGCCGCGGTAAAAAGTGGCCTGCGGTAGTGTAGGCATGTGTATTGGGTACGTGCTGGGCCAATTTTTACTGCATCTACAAAAAATGGCTTTTCTTAATAGGATTGGAAAAGAGCCTGCTGTAAAAATGAAACCAGCGCGCGCCCAAAACATGCCTGAGCCCTTAATGCCACCCATTGATCTAGCGGTAAAGGCTCACACGCGGTGACTGGTCGGCACGTCCCAAGTGCCGATTACCATAGGAGGAAATAAATAATTCATCCGTGCATTATGGGCGTGCGCCAAATCTGAAATTACCACCAAGAGGGTGTGCTGGCCTGGCGGTAGTCTCATTTGGGCGCACGCTACATGTGCGTAGAGCCCAACGTGGCTTAGTATAAGGGCCCCTAGGTCTCTATATATCTGTCACTTGAACTTTGAGTTAATGTTATGTTATATGTGTGGAGGAGTGGTGGACTTTGGTCGTGGGGAACTGGGTTCAATTCCCACTGCAGGCACAGGCAGCTCCTTGTGACTCTGGGCAAGTCACTTAACCCTCCATTGCCCCAGGAACAAATAAGTACCTGTATATAATATGTAAGCCGCATTGAACCTGCTATGAGTGGGAAAGCGCAGGGTACAAATGTATGAAAATAAATATGGGATGTATAACCCACCAAATCTTCAATATAGAATTTGAGGCAAGATAACATAGAGATACTGATGTATTTCACCAGGATGTAGCAAACTTAAAAAAAAATAAAACTAGTACTAGCTCAGCTAGTTAATTAGAAAACAAATGTGTTTTTAAAACCTTTCTAAAAGTGAACAAATTTGATAAATCTGCAGGTAAATCATTCCACAAACGAACTGCGTAAAATATAAAAGATCTAGAGAATAAAGACTTTAAATGGATTTCTTTAAACTAATGGAGGAGTGTGGTAGCCGTGTTAGTCCACTCTTAAGGTTATCAATAGAAATCAAACAAAATAAAACATGGAAAAGAAAATAAGATGATACCTTTTTTATTGGACATAACTTAATACATTTCTTGATTAGCTTTCGAAGGTTGCCCTTCTTCGTCAGATCGGAAATAAGCAAATGTGTCAGCTAGCACATTTGCTTATTTCCGATCTGACGAAGAAGGGCAACCTTCGAAAGCTAATCAAGAAATGTATTAAGTTATGTCCAATAAAAAAGGTATCATCTTATTTTCTTTTCCATGTTTTATTTTGTTTGATTTCTATTGATAACCTTTAAACTAATGGAAAAGCCAACTTTAAACAATTGCATGACCTTCATAATACTGTGCTTTTTAACAGCTGAAAGCAGTTCACAAGATCAGCAGAACAAAAGCCTTGAATACATTTAAATATTAGGCATAACACCTTAAATGTAACTCTAGTCAGGACTGGCAACCAGTGTAGCCTAGCAAGTAATGGAGAAACTGTCATATTTCAAGCATCTAAACATCAGCCTGGCTGCAGAGTTCTGTATCATCTGTAGTCTAGAAATTTGTTTGGCCTTGAGTCCTACATACAGAGAATTGCTATAATCTAATAAGGGAATAATTGATAGCAGCACTATAATCTGAAAGTGTTCACATGAGAAATAAGAACGTATTAAACAAAGTTGTTTGAGTTTATAATAAGCTTTATGTATAATATTCTTTACCTAAGATTCCATAGATAATGAATGGTCAAGTATTACACCTAGCACCTTAGATTCCCAATCTACTCAAATTGAAAGTTCATCATTAACTTTGATATATTGAGGAATAGTTGAAGTGTCCAAGCCGAACCACAATACTTTTGTTTCATCTTCATTTAATTTTAGTCTAACGGCTCTGGATCATTCAATTATTTTTGATACATAAGTATTTATTTCAGAGTAATACATGTCATTCACACTGTCAGTGGAAATCAATAGAATAATATCAGCGTATGACCATTGTTTTTCGTCAGAACATAAAGAAATATGACCCAGAATGCTCATACATAAATTGTATAAAATAAGAGACCCCTGAGGGACCCCGCAAGTAAAACACCAAAATGTTGATAGTTATTTTTTGTTACTGAATAAGATCTTTGGGCAAGAAACAATTCAAACCACTTAAAAAATGTGTTCGTTAATCCCAAGAAAGAAATTAAATTTAGTAGTAAAACATGATTCACAGTATCAAATGCTCCAAACCCACCCCAAATTCCTTCTTAAAGTAGTATCAGAATTTCATCTTTATCAGTCCATTGTACTTCTGTCGTCTTCCCTAAATCACACGATAAACCTGCAGAAGCAGCATTGCATATCGTAGACTGCAAGCATTCTCTAGCATACTATCTAAAACACAAAAATTCATAGGAAGTCCTCCCAGCTTTTTATCTCCTTTGACCCAAACAGATTGGGGATTCCCATCACCAAACGTACAGTCTCAACTTGGTTGGCTGACTGTATCTCCTACACGTATACTCAGGCTGGGCTTGACCCTTCATGGCCGGGTCACTGCTCACAATGTAAGAGCCATGGCAGCTTCAGTAGCCCATTTCCGCTGTGCCTCCATTGAAGACATTGCAAGGTTGGGTACATGGTCTTCCATCCACACTTTTACTGCTCACTACTGTCTGGAGCGGAATTCTAGGCGGGGTAGCTGGTTTGGACAAGTGATCCTGCAGAATGTTGTTGGTTTTTTTTTTTTTATAACTTTTCCATATTTACATAAAGATGATAATACATCAAAATGTATGAGAATTTGAAATATAAATTTAAACACTTAAATGCAAACAGAAATCAGTCCTTATATTTTGTCCACAATTGGAGGATCCAAGAATAAGAAAAATCAGAATATAAGAAATTAAACATATTAATATCATATATTGACCGGAAGGATATCAGGATCATGCAGCCTAGACAGTACATTTAACTAGAAGATACCATCTCCGGGGCATCCCGCATACCCTCCTTAGAAGTGGTAAATTCTTGTAGTTTCATAGGACAGAAAAACAGGTAATTAACTCCATTTAAAGAAATCATGCATCTACACGGATATCTAATAGTAAAAGTACCACCCAGGGAAAGGATTTTTGGTTTAAATACCAGCACTTCCTTTCTCCTGGCCTGAGTTTCTTTAGCCAAATCTGGAAAAATTTGAATTTTTCCACCCATGAAAATAGCATTCATTTTTCTGAAATAAGTACGCAAAATTAAATTTTTGTCCTTCTCTAGTGCAAACGTAACAAGCAATGTAGCTCAATCTGATATTTCAGATCGTTCTAGAAAATCAGTTAAATTCAAGTTTTGAGGAGGTTCTGGTGCTGTTGTAGGCGGCAAAGCCTTTTTAAGATATTGCGTTTTAGTCACTAAAGAGTGACTTTCTATAGGCATGTCCAAAACCTCTGAGAAGTATTTTTTCAAAAGTTCAATTGGTGAGACGAATGGTGAAATCAGAAAACTCAATATCCTAAGATTGTTCCTTCTAAACTGATTCTCTATATATTCCATTTTTCGTGCTTGGGCTTTGTTATCCTTTATGACAGCCACCACTGTAGTTTGCAATGATTTAAAGTCAGAATCAAGGGTTTCCAATTTAGTTTGATGAGTCTCAATTTTAGTGGTTAACTGTCACTTTTTTCCTTCAGTTGACTTATTTCAGTCTGAGCATAATTAAATATCCGCTGGAGGGATGCATTCACCCCTTGTATGGCTTCCCAGATCGTGTCCATAATGACTATTTCTAGTTTTACCATACCACCTCTTAACCCAGGAGATATCTCTTCTTGGGTTAAGGCTAGGGGCAATAATCCCCTTTCTGTTGTACCAGTACTTGGAGTAGAGGCGAAAGCTGGTCCTCCTACTGCCGATGAAAAGTCGCCTACTTCGGACGCTTGTTCGAACGACTCATTCTCAGCTTCGCTGTTTCCTTCCGGGTTGTGGCGGGGTTAAACCAGACGGAGGGCTCAGTGTAGCTCCCTCTGTACTGTGTTCCATAGATAGCAATGTGGAAGTTCTAGAAGCAAGATCCCTCGATCCCGGTGGACGGATTCCAAAGCTGTCGAGCATGGGTTGCAACAAGGCGGGACCAGTAACTGCGCCCAAGGAGGTAGGAGCAGCTGCAGAATGTTTTTACCACTTAAAAGTCAACTCCTCCCACCGGGTTCACTTTCAACTAAGTTGCAGAAGTAATTTATGTTGTGAGCCTGATATCTAGTGAGTCCCACATGTGAGAATATTATGCCTGCTAGGCCTCGGAGAATACTAAGTTACTTACCTCTAGCAGGTGTTCTCCAAGGACTGCAGGCATATATTCTCACATCATTCCTGCTTCCCCTTGAAGTTGTCTTCTTAGCTTTAGTACTGTACTGCTGGTCCCGCATTCAAGCATCGGACAGGAAGGCACCCGCATATGCATGATGGGCGCACGGCCTCAAAGATTTAAAGTGATAGTGTGTTTGGCAGTGTCCACACTGGGCTCTGTAGGTGATGTCACTCACATATGAGAATATATACCTGCTGTTCTTAGAGAACTCCTGTTACAGGTAACTAACTTCGCTTTTTCGTCAGTTACTGGATGTTGGAGTATTATGCTCTTTTTCAGATTTACAGGAGGCTTCATGATGTAACTGATTGTGACCTTTTTCCTTAACTACAAGTTAAACATTTTATTGTAACAGGTTGGCTTCAGGAAGACCCTGAAGATAGGGAGCACCTTGAAAATTGTGGTTAAGGTCTGAGAGTGGCTATGTGGGGAAAAGTTTCGTTCCACCCCTGTTGTGCAGATAGTTCGAGGGGATGACCCCCACTCTTTTTTGGCTGTTGGGCTATTTTTGGTGCTCTCAGAAAAGAATATGCACGCAGCAGGTCGCTCCTTAGAGGGAATACTGCTTGGGACTGTGGCACCCAGTAGTTAGTTTGAAATCTGTTGGCAGTGACATCTAATGGTTAGATAAATTAGCACACCTAGCTTCATTTTATTCTTCCCAAACCTACAGAATAGATACCATGTTATTCATACCTCCCTGTCCAGCTCCCTCCAGATCATACACACACAGGAGTTGGAAAGATTTTCATGAGCCATGTTCTGCACACTTTACCTACTCGTGTGATATGCAGGCAGGCTAGCAACTTTTCTGTTTGTTTAATTCATGTGAGAACTCCTTCACGTCTGTAATACATAAGGTTAAAAATAATTTCTTTCAAATCAATTCTACCTTACTATATAAGAAGAGTAAACCCTTGATGTTTAATAATGAGTTTTTTTGATAACTTTGTACATTTTTATCATGTTGAAATGATTAAGCTGCTCAAATATATTACTTAAACATAAACATTATCCTTTCTGTTCTAAGTGTAAATTACTCCTGGGGGAACTCTATGCAAAAAAAATTGAAAATTCTGCACTCAATATCTTAAAATTCTGCAAAGTTTATTTATTGTGTTTTGTGTAGAATTCCTCCATCATAAGGCCTGAAATACCTTCCTGCCTTTTTTCAAGCTCCAGCCTCCTCAATTCCCTCTGTCACTCCAACTGCAGTTCTCACTTCCACTAAATCCCAACAAGACCAGTTATTCTGTCTGCCCACAAAGTCTTTTTAACCTCTTATTCTTTCTCCTTCCCTCTACACTTATCATTATGTCTGTTCCTCCACCCTCCTCCATTGTGCACACACAGGTTTGATCACCCAGTCAGCAATGGCACACCTTCAGCTTGTTGCTCCCACCCCCATGACAGTCACCTTTTTTTCTGTCCCCTTCTCATTTTCAGCCAGGGGTAGCAGCAGTTCTCACTTTCTCTTCCCCTCCTCTGCTGAGCTCTGGCAGCAAGGGGGAAGTGAAGTAGTGCGCATCAGTTCACTTCCTCCTCCTCCTCCTGTACTGACTTAGACACAGCTGTTTATGTGAACCACAGTACTGCAGTTCACATAAACAGTTGGGTCTAAACTGGCAAAGGAGGAGGAAGTGACCTGATGTGCACTGTTTCATTTCCTCCTCATCTTGCTACCCTTGCCTGCACTGAATTCTGTGCAAATTCTGTGCTGCATAGTTGCACAGAATTCCCCCAGGAGTAGTAAATGAAGTATTTTAATGTTGTGCTTTCCCTGGATAAAAATGTTTTTCAAGAATTACATTTTGTTTATGTAACAGTAATTTTATTATTTCTTAAAACAGGTAGAAGATCCGCTAGAAGAAGCTATTAAGTTCCTTATGCCACTTAAAAGCCTTGCAGCAGACAACATTGCTACCCATCTATTAGCATTTGAAATCTACTTTAGAAAAGGTAGGCTATATAGAACTTTCCATAATCTTCTACAGACTTCTCCATCCTTTATATTTCTTTCGGTTCTCATTATTAGCTACCCATGAACTTGGCTCCAGAGCAGAATTTCTTGACACATCTCAATAAAGAAAAATGCATGTGGGTTAACTTGTAATATTGAGTTTCCCATGCTAAAAAGCAAAGTTACTCATGTTCTCCAACACAATTAATCTAAAGCAGCCTTTCCAGTCTTTTATCCAGTATGTCCTTATTTTAATTCTTGAAAATTCACACAACCTCACATTATGACTACAACAAAATTGTTGATCTGAAGTTACTCCGTTCCTTCCTTTACTCATTCTTTCGTTCCACTGATCTAAATTTGGGAAACAGCAGCAACAGGGGATTCAGTGACAGCAGTTGGTACTTACTTGTATGTCAGAAAATGCTCATAGGCCCCAACTCTTAAAAGGGGTTTCTTGTCTAACAGGAAGTCTGTGGAGGAAGAGGGCACAGGATCCGTAGTGCCCATTGGTTCACAGGCTCTATGATGATTGCTGCAGATTGAAATGAAAGCTCATAGAGAGGGAAATGAGCCTGTTCTTCAGATCCTCATTTGGGGTTTCAGCGCACAATTTGGGAACTAGTTCTCTAAATGCAAACTAGCACGGAGTAGCTATTGTACAATGCTTTGTTTTCCTAACTATTGCATATAATTTCTAACTCTGTTTTCTACTGCATACCTCTAGGAATACTGATTCTGTGCATTTATGAATTCAAAACAAGTATTTTGACAAGAAATATAGTAGTTTACTTCTCTGCATTGTCTGAATCTTCTCTCCTTGCAATAATTGATTTTGTGAAGTATAAACAGGATTGCATGACCATGATCTTTACTATCAGTTGTTTTACTCCACATATAAGAGAGATGTGTTTATGCATACTTCTTTCAATGGGTAGGACAAAAATGAAATTCTTTGCAGTTCCAGAATTTTGTTAGTTGAAGTCTATGGGTATAGACATCTTTCCAGTGATAAGCAGCTTAAATTAATCCCATGGTATTTTTATGTTTAAATTTGTTTATTAATTTACAACATATTCATAGTAGAAAATATTTTGCAGTACATCAGGGGAAAAAGAAACACAAATAAACATGTTTTATAACAAACTCTTCTGTGCGAATAAAACAGTACAGTGCAAAGGCAAAGGGCCTTATCTCTGATGGCCCCATACCTATACCTCCGGCAGCCAGAAAGGCTACTAAATGAGCAGTTCTTGCTGCTGATCCTTACTGCCATTCTCAAGCGGACCTGTGTAACCGCCAGAGGCTTTGCTGAAGAAAAACTGTCATACCAAATTAGGTGTCTATTATCACCCCCAGCTCACCGGTCCATACTGCTAAGATTTGACCAAAACAAGTTTACAGCGCTTTCCAGAGTAAAGAAAGTATTGTCACGCACCCCTCTTACATCGTAGTACTGCACTCCTAAGGTTATATAATGTAAACTTAACATACCTCAGTTCCCCCTTCCCCTCCCTCACCCACCTCCCGCCCTTCCCACCCCTCCCCTTCCCAGATAAGCATATTTATATTTCTATCGGGAGTAACCGCCTTCGGTTCCAACACATCTTGTGGAAGCTAGCCAGAGTTAACGAGCAGACTTCTCCCACGGGGGCTTAACATCTGTAAGTAAGGAGACCAGATTTGAAGAAAGCGCTGTCGGCGTTTAACTGAGGATTTAGACTCTCGGGCTTCCCAAGAAGCCAGGAGATGAACCTGGTTCCTCCAATGCCAATAGGCAGGGGCCTCCGGGGAAGTCCAGTATTGCATAATACATTTACGAGCCACCAAACACAGCTTCCTCCCTAGAAGGGTCGCCGGTGCTCTATTGGGAGCAAAAGACCCGGACTGGTCGATCAAAAATTGCCTCTCATTACCCTGGACCTTGACACCCAGCCGCGCCAAGAGGCCTCGGACACGCTGCCAAAATGTCCGAACCTTAGGACATTTCCAAAGAGCATGGTAAAACGTGCCCGGAGCTACTTCACATTTAGAACAGGTATCACTCCCTGACCTTTGCATGTGGGCCAGCTGCACTTTGGTCATATATCCCCGTAATATAACTCTATACCCACACTCTCTCAATCTTTCGTCTGTAACTAATTGTCTAATCCCTTTCAAAGAAGCCACTATATCCCAGGATGCCAATGAAGTCCCAAGGTCCTGCTCCCATTTAACTTTAATTTTCTCATACTGTTGTATCGGCCTCCTACGAGCCAGGGCCCCATATAAATCAGATATCGCATGTCTTTCCGTCGCCAGATCCCTGAAAAACTCCTGTATCTTGTCCCCCAATTGCCCTTTCAAAGCTTCTTGGGGCATTGCCTGTATATAGTGCTGAATTTGTAAATAAGCAAAATGATTTCCCCAATCAGACCCTATCTTCTGTTGTAAGACAGCGAACGACACTAGACCCCCCCGTTCCGAAAGCAGATGTTTCATCTTTGTAATACCACGCTGTCCCCAACTCTGAAATATTGGGTTACCCATTCCCGCTTCAAACGCTACATTCCCCACAATCGGAAGTTGGTCTGAAATATTTGGATGTCCCCCCAACTGTTCAACCCACCACTGCCATGTTAACCGGAGAGGATTGAACAGTACACTGTTCCTAAGATGTGGGGGTATATTATTTCGGGGTAGGTGGAGCAGTGCAATCATGTCATGTGGCGCTAGGCATGCCCGTTCTAAGTGTACCGGCGTATAGTACTGTGTTAAATCAAGCCAATCTCGCACGTGTCGCAGCAGGCATGCCTGATTATATAGGAATAGATCTGGGAACCCTATGCCCCCTTGTTTCCAGCCTCCCACCAGCAAGCCCTGCAGCAGCTTTGCTTTCTTGCCGGCCCAACAAAATTGGCCACACAAGCGATTTATATGCTTTAGATCTTTCTTTGTTAGACGTATGGGCAAGGTCTGTAAGGCATATAGCCAGCGTGGGAAAACCACCATCTGTATCAAATGAATCCTGCCCATTAAAGACAAGGGTAAACCCCTCCAAGAGTCCAATTTATCTCTAGTGTAATCCAAGAGGGCCTTAATGTTTAACCGATGTAGTTCTGTTGTTTGCATCGTAAGACGAATACCAAGATATTTAAAAGAATGAATTGCCCAACGTAAAGGAAACTCTTCCCCCCACTCCTCTGCGCCTATCGTTGGGGATGCCAGTGCCTCAGACTTATCCAAGTTGATCTTGAAGCCTGAGTAATCTCCATACTCCCTAAACGTTTCCAGTAGCGTCTCTAAAGACACCTCCGGGGAGGTCAAGTGAACGAGAAGGTCGTCCGCGAAAGCTGCAATTTTAAATGTCTGTCGGCCCATGCTCACTCCTTTAATCAAGGGATTTTCCATAATGTCACGGATAAGAGGGTCCAGCACCAGCACAAAAAGGAGGGGAGACAGGGGACAGCCCTGCCTAGTTCCTCTCCTAATAGGAAAGCTCGCCGAAGCTATTCCATTGACCCATATCGAGGCGCTTGGGTTGGCATATAAGGTTTGAATTGCCTCAATCAACCTGCCGGAAAAGCCATAACTTTCCAACGTGTCAAAAAGAAATGTCCAATGCACCTTATCAAAGGCCTTTTCAGCATCAAAGCTGACTAGCAGACACGCCAGACCCTTGCGTTCCCCATACTCTAATGATGCTAAGATCGCCCTCAAATTTTTGCTTACCACTCGTCCCCCCACAAAGCCCACTTGGCTCTCGTGTACCAGCCGGGGCAGAATTCTTGCCAATCTATTTGCCAATATTTTTGCCATCAACTTAGTGTCATAGTTTAACAGAGATATGGGCCGGTATGATGTTGGCTCCAATGTATCCCTCCCCGGTTTGGGTAATACTATAATTTGTGCTCTATTCAGGTCAAGCGGCATAGCTTTCTGATCTATCATCTGATTTAAAAATTTAGATAGATCCGGAACAATAACCTCCCCCATCATTTTGTAAAATTCAGCCCTTAACCCGTCCGGGCCTGGGGCCTTTAACAAGGGACTCTGCGTTATGACCATATGCACCTCATCTTCCGTAAATGGTTGATTCAATTGTTCTCGCTCTCGTTGGGTAAGCTTGGGGAAATTGAGGTTATTTAGGTACATCTGGCTCCCCAGACCCTCGTCCTCTGGGGGGGCGTAAAGATCTTTATAGAAGGTCTGAAAAATATTACAGATATCCCTGTCTGCGGTTTTAAGACCTCCTCCCATCCCTCGAAGGGCTAGAATATGTTTGGCACCCCCTTTTTGTTTGAGAAGCTTGGCCAGTAGTTTGCCTGCTTTGTTACCGTGCTTATAAAGCATGTATCTATAATATATGTGCGACTTGCGTGCTCGCCTATGCAAGAGTTCGTTCAGTGCTGATTGTAGATCCAGCACCTGCTGTTTGGCCTCTGCCGTATGTGTGTCTCCAAACCTCATCCTCGCACGACAAAGCTGTGCACTTAATCGCAGTATCTGCCTATCCCTGGTAACCCGAACATAGTGCACGTGGCTAATAATTTCCCCCCGGAGCACAGCCTTTGCGGCTTCCCAGAATAAGACCGGGTCTGTCTGATGTTCATGATTCTGTGTCGTGTATTCCACCCAGCTAGCCTGCAAGCGCCCTTTTAGTATGGGGTCCGTATAGAACTCTATGGGGAATTGCCATCTTCTGTCTCTTCGAGCCTGGCCACGTGGCTTCCACTCCATATAAACCCATGCATGATCAGATATCACATATGGCCCTATCTCTGCCTTTACAATTTCCCCAAACATCTGACTGGAAACCAAAATATAGTCAATACGCGACTGTGTTGAATGAGCCCGTGACATATGCGTGTAATCCCTCATACCCGGATGAAGTACCCTCCAGACATCCGTCAGGTCTAATAACTGGCTCATCTTCAGTAGACCTCTATTATTATGATATGTCGCGGAGTTGCTTGGGACTGATTTGTCTAGTGAGGGATCCCAAACTGCATTAAAATCGCCCCCTATTATGAGTTCAGTGTGTGGCTGCTTAAGGAGGAAGTTAGTTATCGTTTGGAAAAATTTTTTGTCGTAGTTGTTAGGGGCATAGATATTACCAATAAGTACTTTTTGCATACCTACCGTGGCCTCTAATAAAACATATCTTCCCAAGGCATCTACTAAGAGAGGGCGTATCTCCAGTGCTACACCTTTACGGATCAGAATGGCCACTCCACCTTTTTTCCCCTGTGCATGCGCCGCTACACATTTATCTACCCACCACGTATTAAGTTTGGCATGCTCTGCCTGCGACAAATGCGTCTCTTGTATCAATGCAATGTCTATGTGATGTCTATTTAATTGCTGCAAGATCTTGGATCTTTTAATAGGTGAATTTATCCCCCCTACATTCCAAGTTACAATGTTCACCATACCTCAAAATTAACCAAAATGGCATATATTGCAGAAAACTGCGATAATTGTGGGAGGGGACATCCCAGCCTCTGTCTCCCCCCGTTCGCTCTCCACCAGCTACTCGTTGGCCAGCCTCCGTAACATGCATCCCCAGCCAGACTTTTTCCATCGTCAGTGCCCGCTTACCTATCTGACTCCCATCCAGCCAAGCATACAAAGGGACCTGCCTAACCGCGATTACTCCCGACTCCCAAAGGCCTAGCTTCAATCTCACCCCTTCCCTTCCCGCTCCTTCCCTCCCCCCCCTCCCCATCCCCGTTCCCCCCCCTCCCACTCCCCAAACCCTTAGAACCGGACCCACTTGCTGGGACCATAACTTCCTACGTCTCTCCCTCCTCCCCCCAGAACCTCCGGGCAGGCTCCAACTATTCTCCAAACCAAGGCTTAATACCACCCACTTGTTATTTCTTCTATTAAACATTCCTGTGTAAGTCTGAACCTATTAACTTACAAACTCATATAACTTTAACCTTTAAACATATCCCATAACATTCCTCATTAGATCAGTTCTTACGCCCGTGGGCGCCCGTTGATATACCAACTCTCCAGATCATCCTCTATTCATGCTCTGGTCTGCCTTCCTCTGCTGACAGCTCCACTCCTTTTTCAGCCGTCCTCTGGTCTATCCATTTCTAGCTGCTTTAAAAGTTCTTGGGCGGCTGCTGCAGTCTCATATATCTTAGTGGTACCTTTATAGGTGACCCGCAGCTTTGCAGGGTATTGCAGCGCAAATCTTATTTTCCTCTGAAACAGCTTAGAACATAATTCCGAAAATTGGCGCCGTTTTGCTGCTACGCCGGCGGAGTAGTCCTGAAAACATCTAATTGTCACTCCTTCATAGATCAGGGGGTTCCCGGTTCTGAACCGCTGTAAGATCTCTTGCTTTTGGGCATAGTCCAAAAATCTCAGGATGATTACTCTTGGCCTGCCAGCTCCTGCACTCTTCTGACCCAGCCGATGGGCTCTCTCAATGCGAATCGGCCCTAACGTTTCTGGGAGTTGTAGTTCTTTACATATCCAGGTAGCTAAGAAAGTCTCCAGGCCCCGTTCCGGGATACTCTCCGGGAGCCCTACCAGACGTACATTGTTCCTTCTCGACCTGTTTTCCAGGTCCTCCACTTTATTTTCCAGCGCCCGCAACTGATCTTGTATCTGGCTTTGTGACCCTTCGACCACTGCAACGCGGTCTTCCACTTCCGAGACTCGCGATTGAAAGGCCACACAGTCTTTCGACAGCTCCATAAGCTGCGTCTGTACGCGCTCTAATTTAGCGTCAATCGGGGCTAACCGGCGATCCAGTAGGTCCTCCATCACTGTTCTCATTTCTGCTGTAATTTCGGCTATCCATGCCGATGAGACCGACGATCCGGGCGGGCTTGCGGGCGGCGCCATTTTGTCCTCTCCTACCCTGCCACGGAGTCTGTCTTTCGGGGCGGATTTCGCCGCCATTTCAATGTCAGGCAAGACAAAGAGGAAATCGCCCGAACTGTAGCTCTTTCTTCCGCGAACCCCGGAGAGTTGTTGTCAAATTTATCTGTTTTTCACGGCTCTTGGGGGGAGATAGGAGCCGGAGAGATTTCCCTTTCAACCTCTCGCGGTCATGACGTCACCGGAAGTCTAATCCCATGGTATTTTTAAAAGAAATTCAGGTCAATGCTGAGAGGATACTAAGGGGTATGTCTACAAAAACATGTAAAGTCCTAACGAATGCTTAGCATGCACAAAACGCATTAAAAGCATTTTGGGGTAAGTAAGCTGTGTGCAATAAGCGCACAGTATTATTTCTAGAGGGGACATGTTAGGGGTGGAGAATGGGCATGGACATACTATCCAGCTAGCGCGTTCCAAATTCTACATGCTGATTAATACGTTCATAACGCAGGAGCCTTTAACACCTCTGAAATAGGAGGTGATAAGTGCTCCTCCATATATTTTTTTCAGATTACACGTGCTAATGTGAACACTAGCGCACTGCTTGAGAGAAATACTGAAAATCCCATATTTCCTGGGAACTAGAAATTAATTTGGTGTGCAGGAAAGTTCCTTCTCACACACTAACTCCTTCTACCAGCCCACATGATAGACACATCTCAAAGTGTGAAGGAGGCAAGAAAATTCTATATCTGTGCTATGCAGGCTGCCTTCCTACACTTTGAAGGCACTGAAGCTTGACAGCAGTCTAGTTGCAGAGAAACAGTGAGTCTGAAATATACTGCTGGTTTAGTCAGTTTCATTACTGATTACTGTAGATTCTCATATTCTGAAACCTTTTTTGCTTTTAAGTTTAATAAAAAAAAAAAAAAAACCCAAAACTTTCCACAATACTTTTCTAAGGCGTGTTTTTCTTATGTGTACTAATTTAATCTCTCAACAATACTGTGACTTCCATTGCTATAGTTTGCTGCTTTATCAAAGGTGCTTTGTTATTTTTTTATGTGTCTCAAATTATTACAGAAATAAATATACTGAATTAGTACATAAAGATACACGTAACCTAAAGGGTCAGTTTTCAAAGCTGCCTTTCTAGGTAAAACATAATGGGTTATTTGAAAATTGCCAGCTTTGTGTGCTGATAGAAGGATGTGCATTGTTTAGTTCATTCTTTAGTAGGAAGCAGAAGGTTAGAGTGGGGGGATGAATTTTCTGTTCCAAAGCAATCAAATGACATATATCAACTTAAATATTCTTACCACCTTGATGCGACCCCACTCACTCCAAATTTAACAGTCTAGCAACCACAGGTACTTTGTTATGTCGCTGCCGCTTTTAAGTGCTCGCACTTAGGCAAACTGTATGGCAGGTGTAACTGTGGGTGCCTAAATCTTAGGTGCATTGATACCGAGTTAGGCTGCTATTCTATAATGGAACCTAGTCACCTAGGCTCTTTTATAGAATAGGCTTCTACCTTGGGGTACCTAAATAGAGGTGCCCAGTTGTAGAATTGCCTCCATGGTGAGCATGTGCTAACAGCAGGTATGTGTGAGCTCTGCCACTCATCCATGTGATGCATGATAGCCACACCTTGACCCATATGTTAGCTGAGCTATGTATGTGTGTACTCCATTATTTCCTATACCATATTTTGCAAAAACACATCAGAGTGGTTTACAATATTAAAAAAAAAAAGGCAGCTCAGCCAGAGGAAAGGAAAGAACATGAGTAAGGGAAAAGAAGGATAATAGGGGATAAAGAAAAATGAGATTGAGCAAAAAAAGAAAAATAGCCAGTCCCTGGCTAACTCCTGGTCCTCCCTTTATGCCTGACCTCAACAGACTGCCAACATCTCAAAAGCCTGAAAGAAGGAATAGATTTTAACTCTTTCTTGAAATGTGAAAATGAGGGTTCACACTACAAAGGTGTGACAAAATTGAATTACAGAGAGAGAGGCCCGGAAAGAAGACAGCTAAACAGCATGTAACCAGGACGTGTGAGAGCTGGGGCAGAAACTGAGAGAATGTTCCATGCTTTGAATGAAAGGTTCTGGATGGAACATAAGGAATCAGGGCATCACAAAGGATTCAGGTGGGTCTGTGTAAAGTAGGGCATCACATAGGATTCAGGTGGGCCTGTGTAAAGTGAGCTTTGAGTACTAAGGGTGACAGGTAACCAGTGCTTTTTTGGCAAGGATTGGTGATGTGATAGAATTTGTGGGTATGAAATAGCAGCTTAACTGCAGTCTTTTCAGCACATGCGTTTCAGACCATTATATAGGGAACAGTAGTCAGTATGATGCATTACATATGCATGGATAAGAGTGTGAAGAACAGCTTCATTGATATAGGATCTAATAGTACAGATGCTTTTGAGTGCAAAGAAGCAAGCCTTAACTACTGATAATTATAATTTAATGATCAAATTTCATCAGTCAAGCAAGTAGCCCAGAATGGATATGGAATTGAGAGGAACTGGGAAAGAGTTAGGTGAATGTGGCTGGCCTGTGATCCATATTGCACAGGATTTTTCAGAATTATGTTGTAATCCTATTGTCCTTAAGCCATTGAGCTACTGCTGTTGGGAGGGTTCAGGTCCTGATTAGATAGATAAATATATGACACTAATTGAACTTCATTGTCAAAATGTGGCTTGGGTGGGGAGGTCCTGATAGGGGGCTTGAGAGTGAGTTGTCTGGAAAGAGATCAGGTGTAAAGTGGATGTAGCTAAATGAGAGGAAGAAGCCTTGCAAGGTAGGAGTAAATTAGTGGTGTAGAGGATCAGGTACAGGAGTGGCATGGTTTTATTAGTAAAGCTTTGGATATGGTTGCACGAGTTAAGAGTTCATATGTATTATGCCAAACAAAAGGGTTGGCATTCACAAGAACCAAGGGGAAGGGTGTAGGATTTGATATACTGCCTTTGTGTTTACGGTCAAAAGTGGTTTACGTATTATATACAGCTACTTATTTTGTACCTGGTGTGTTGGAGTATTAAATGACTTCCCCAGAGTGGCAAGGAGCTGCAGTGGAAATCGAACCCAGTTCCCCTGCTTCTCAGGCCACTGCACTAAACATTAGGCTGCTACTCCACTCCAAATGTAAAGTGAGACAATTGGAAAGGGTCTGGAATAAAAATGGGTAAGATGGAGAGTCCAAGAAAAGAGGAGAAAATCTAAACCTCATGAACAAGCAATAGCAAACAAAAGAAGGGAGGCAGCAAAAAGGACGAGGATTCCAAAAGATGAATATAGAACCTTTAATCTTGTTAGCAAATCTGATTGTCTAACCTATAAACAGACTCAACACAGCCATGTTTCGCCATGTTTGCCTGCGTCAGGAATAAAGTACTTGACACAATTCCTGGCATGGTATTGTTCTGTATATATGTAAGATATACTTGCAATAACCAGTGTTTGACAGCAAAAAAATGAGAAGGTCAACAGCGTTTTGACTGCGGGAAAAATCTGGCAGCGTTTTGTATGCAAGTTGGGATGAGAAGGTCAACAGCTTTTTTACTGTGGAAGAAATCTGGCAGCATTTTTCACACAAAATGCTGCCAGATTTCTCTCATATATTTTTTGTTGTGAAGCATCAGTTGTTGCAAGTATATTACTACTACTACTACTACTATTTAGCATTTCTATAGCGCTTTTTTGTATATATATAATTATAACTGACAGTTGGCAGTAGTGGAGAAGGGAACAGATAAGAAGGATTTATCCATGGAGCGGAGTGCACGGGAAGGGGTGTAGGGAAGGACGAGTGTGGAGAGATACTGGGGAGCAGCAGAGTGAGTACATTTATAGGTTAGTAGAAGAAGCTTGAACAGGATGCGAAAATGGATAGGGAGCCAGTGAAGCGACTTGAGGAGAAGGGTAGTATGAGTAAAGCGACCCTGGCGGAAGACGAGATGGGCAGCAGAGTTTTGAACCGATTGGAGAGGGGAGAGGTGACTAAGTGGGAGGCCAGCAAGAAGCAGATTGCAGTAGTCTAAACGAGAGGTGACAAGGGTGTGGACGAGGGTTTTGGTAGAGTGTTCGGAAAGAAAGGGGCGGATTTTACGGATGTTGTAAAGAAAGAAACGACAGGTCTTGGCGATCTGCTGGATATGAGCAGAGAAGGAGAGAGAAGAGTCAAAGATGACCTCAAGGTTTCGAGCTGAGGAGACAGGGAGAAAGAGAGAGCCATCAACAGAAATAGAAAACGGGGGGAGCGGGGAGGTGGGTTTGGGGGGAAAAATGAGAAGCTCGGTTTTGGTCATGTTTAATTTCAGATGGTGTTGAGACATCCAGACAGCAATGTCAGACAAGCACGCTGAAACTTTGTTTTGGATGCAAGGTGAGATATCAGGGGTAGAAAGGTAGATTTGGGAGTCATCAGCATAGAGATGGTAGGAAAAGCCATGGGATGAGATTAATGAACCAAGGGAAGAAGTGTAGATAGAAAAGAGGAGGGGACCAAGAACAGAACCCTGAGGTACGCCGACAGGCAGAGGGATAGAAGTAGAAGAGGATCCACCAGAGTGAACACTGAAGGTGCGGAGGGAGAGGTAGGAAGAGAACCAGGAAAGGACAGAGCCCTGGAATCCAAGTGAGGACAGGGTATCGAGGAGTACGCTGTGATCGACAGTGTCAAAAGCGGCGGAAAGATCAAGAAGAATGAGGATGGAATAGAGTCCTCTGGATTTAGCCAGTAATAGGTCATTTTATTTGGCAAAACCCACTCCAGAGTAATAACTTCATTCTTTAGTAAGCGCAGTTTCGGTTGAGTGGAGAGGGCGAAAACCAGATTGTAGTGGGTCAAGAATAGCATGTGAGGAGAGAAAATCTTAGGTATATCTTAGATATATACAGAACAACATCGTGACAGGTACTTTACTCCTGATGCAGGCACACATGCCCAAAACACGGCATGTCAAGTCTCTTGTATGTTAGACAATTGGACTTACTAACAAGATTTAAGGTTTCATATTCATCTTTAGGAATCCTTGTGTTTGCTTGCTTGTTTTTTGCCTCGCTTCCTTTGTCAAGATGGAAGATGAAACAGAAATAGAGGAAGGAGGCAAATGTCTATTTGCAAAAGTTGCAATTGGCAAAGAAGAAGGTATTTTCACAATGTATTGAAAAAGCCATAAACAAACCTAGGAGGTTATTTTTCAATGTGGGAATAAGGAGAGGGGCAGTGGGAGCAAAAGTGACTAAGATGGTGTCAGTGGAGGAGTTGGCAAAATTGTTTGTTAGGAGCATAGGAAGGTTAAAGGAAGGATTACGGAGTGGAATCAGGGAGGTATCCTAAAAGATAAGGAGGGGTGGTGAAAGGTTAGATAGATGCTTTTTTTATTAAGTTATTGTTGAAAGAGTGAGGGTGTTAGTTACCTCCATGAACACTATTTACTCATCATTGGGTCTGGCTCATTGTTTTATTTAAAGAGGGTGCTGATTATGATGGTCTGATTTTCAGGTTTAATGAATGCACACTGCTGGAGCAGGGATTTGTTTGAAGGAGGTAGATGTGATTCCAGGCCCCCCAAAAAAGCAGGGTTGAGCAGAGACTTGTATGAAAATTTCAGGCCAATTTCTAATCTGGCAAGGGAGGTTGTAAAACTTGGCCCAGATCCAGTAGATCATTACTCTCCAAATAGAGCCCAAGTGGGTTTTAGGAAGGGTTGTGAGACAGAAACTGTTAGTGATGATCTTCGATAAGACTTTTTAGGCTTGCTTTTCTGAAATAGGCTCTGAAAGCTGTAAAGCTGTTTATAGCTATTCTGTTTCCTGTGTTAGATTCTTTAATTTGTAATTTTTCACTTTGTATTTTGCATTTCTTAATCTTTTCATTACTTTTTATTATTTAATTTTATTCATTTATTTTTTTTTAGAGTTGCATCTCACTTAGACTACTGCAACTTGCTTCTCACAGGTCTCCCACCAAGCCATCTCTCTCCCCTTCAATCTGTTCAAAATTCTGCTCAAGACTTATCTTCCACCGGTATCGCTTTTCTCATATTAGCCCTCTCCTCAAGTCACTTCATTAGCTCCCTGTTTCTGCATACAGTTCAAACTCCTCTTATTGACTTACAAGTGCATTCACTCTGCAGCTCCTCAGTACCTCTCCATTCTTATCTCTCCCCCTACACTCCCCCCAGGGAACTCCGTTCACTGGATAATTCTCTTTTATCTGTAACCTTCTCCTCCACTTCCAACTCCAGATTATGTTCCTGTTATCTTGCTGCACCATACACCTGGAATAGACTTCCTGAGTCAGTACATCAAGCTCCATCTCTGGCTGTCTTCAAATCTAGGCTAAAATTCCATCTTTTTGAGACTACTTTTAACTCCTAACCCCTATTCACTTGTTCAGTACTCATGTCTGTTTTATCACTCCCTTATCCCTTATTTGTCCTGTTTGTCCTGATTAGATTGTAAGCTCTGTTGAGCAGGAACTGTCTCTTCATGTTCATGTGTACAGCACTGTATATATCTAGTAGAGACTATAGAAATAAGTAGTAATAGCAGTACATTTTGGTTAAAATTTGCAATCACAATCGTGCAGTGCTATCCCCCCCCCCCCCCTCCCATTGCAGCTCCTTGTGACTATGGGCAAGTCACTTAACCCTCCATTGGCCAAAGTCAGAAGAAGCTGCAGTGGGGAAAAATAAATAACATGCCTTTTAATTGTGCGATTAATTGCAATTAACACTGTTATCAAAATGCACCCCTAAGATTTATTATTGCTGGAATAATGGATGTAAAGCACTGCTTATTTCTATGGATCTCACAATGGCATGATGTTAAAAATGTGCTTGGCTAGAAGAGGTGGTTTTGCATTGGATCAAATCATTTATGGCTGGTAGAAAGTATAAAGTTGAGTTTAATGGTTATAGGGTTATGACTTGAGTAGGAGGTGCCTCGAAGTCTCTGTCTCTCTCTGTCTCTCTCTGTCTCTCTCTCTCTCTCTGTCTCTCTCTCTCTCCTTTAATAATATATAGGTAGATCCACTGGGTAGTATTGTCCAAGAACATGGTTTCTCATTTTATGCTTATGCTGATGTACAATTCTCTTTAAACAGTGATAAAAATCTACAGCAAGGATTAATGTCGACCTGTATTGACAGTGTAAGGCAGTAGTTATTCTTGGAGGACAAGCAGGACATATAATCTCAAATATTGCTGATATCATTTACAGCACAGTGTGGAGACACTCCCCAGCATTCTTCTCGAAGCTTTTAGAAGCACCTACTATGCATGCATGGGAGATGAGCAGTCTTACTTCCTTATTGGAGCAGAGAGGACATCTCGGCTTCTTCTCCCCTCAGCTCGTGTCTTCAGCATTTTTAGGGGTAATTTCACCAGGTTTTGCTAGTTCTTCTTGTATATACGTGCATGCATTGGCTGTCGGCTCTGCAGCCGCTCCTCCTCTCGCCTCCACGTCACTGCCCCTGGAGTAAGACCCCGGAGGACCGCAGCGACGTGAGAGGCGAGAGGAGGAGCGGCTGCAGAGCCGACAGCCAATGCCTGATGGCTGTCTGCGGTGCTGCGCTTGATGTTTAAAAACATTTATTGCTTTTTTTCTTTTTGTAGCGGCCGCTGCTGCTCAACAGGAGAAGCAGTAGCGGCCAGACAGCATTACCAGTGGCAGCTGCGGGTGGTGAGGGGGTTTGATGCGCAAGGGGGAGGGGAGGGCCGCTGGACATGGGTGGCTGGAGGGGAGGGTCACTGGACATGGGTGGCTGCAGAGGGGGCAGGGGAGAGGAGGGTCGCTGGACATGGATGGCTAGAAGGGGGGCAGGGGAGAGGGAGTTGGGGAAGGGGGTACTGAGACCAGAGAGGTGGGGTTGGGAGGGCCCTACGAGAGGGGGGTGGGGGACCTGCGAGAGGGGTGGGGCACACATTCACTCTCTCACATACACTCTCTGACACACTATCACACTCTATCTCTCTGTCTCTCACACACACACACACACAAACACTCTGTCTCTCACACACACACACACACAAACTCTGTCTCTCTCTCATGCTCTCTCTCTGACACACACACTCCATCTTTCACACACACTCTCAAACATACACACTCCGAGGAAAACCTTGCTAGCGCCCGTTTCATTTCTGTCAGAAACGGGCCTTTTTTACTAGTTGTTTATAAAGGCAGTAAGCCATTTTAAGATTTGAGAAGGAATTGCCTTTAAATAAAAAGATGGACAAATATCCAAAGGACTTCCTTTCTTGGCCACCTTTCCCAGAATATTTCCTATCGTAGTAGAAGAAACAGGGGAAAATTCATTCCATAATCTATCTGCTGATATACCAACTGTCTGGTTATCTTGTCGTTCAAACAGTGCTAAATCAGCATCAGTATTATTTAATACAAATAACTGTCTAATGTTAATTCTAAATTGAAAAATGAGTAAGTTGATCTGCTGAAGGGCTGAGATAATTCAGAAGAATTCCTGGTTCAATCAGTACTAATTAATTCAATATAAATTTTGAACAGTGTTTTGGAAGCATTTTTAGAATCGTGTATCTTTTTATCATAGAATTGAACTTTTGCTTCCTTTATTACCTTTTTATCATACTGCAAGCATGATACAAACTATACTCAAGTTTTTCTTCATTGTCGTTCTATCACTCTGCATTTCCTTTTCAAATCTGAGTCATATCAACTCGGCGCAGTGCCAAGGTTGTCCGGTTTTTGAGCAGAAGGAAGGAGCTTGGCTCGAAGGGTATTGATGCCTTCCTCCAGCAGTGGCCGGTGGCCAATCTGCTCTATGTCTTCCCAACTTGGCTCATGATTGGCAAGGTTCTGCATCATATTCGACGTCATCCGGGGCAGGCCATTCTGACTGCCCTGGTTTGGCCCAGGCTTCCCTGGTATGCAGATCTGGTGCTGCTCTTAGTGGCCGAGCCATTTTTGCTTTTTGTGGACCATAGCTTGCTGCATCAGGGTCCAGTTCCCATGGAGAATCCCTCCCACTTTGGTCTTATGGCCTGGCTATTTAGAGGTCAAAATTGAAGAAGAAAGGTTATTCAGAAGGCAATACTGCGACCTTGTTGCAAGCAAAAAAGCATTCCATCTCTACAGCATATGCTCAAGTGTGACAGGTGTTTGAAGGTGGTGATCCAAGAGGACTCTTCCCTCTTGAAGGCAGCCTTGCCACACATTCTGGTCTTTCTACAAGACAGACTGTTGAGGAGTCTGACCTATAACACACTCCAAGTGCAGGTAGGGGCTATTTCTTCTTAATTGGGGCCGCATTCTCAGTTCCTCTTTAGCTTCTCACCCAGATGTGTTGCACTTCTTGAAAGGAGCCTAGTCATCTGTGTCCACTGATTCGAGCTGCATGTCCAGGAAGGAGCTTTGATTTGGTTCTCTGAGGGTTAAAACGGGCTCCCTTTGAGCCATTGAAGGTGGCTACCTTTGAAAGACCATACGCTGAAGATGGTGTTTCTGCTAGCAGTATTGTCAGGCTGCCAGATATTCGAGTTGCAGGCATTGTCGTGTAGGGATCCATTTCCTTTTGATGCATGTGATCCTAGGCCTAAGATGCTGGAATGTCTTGATATGGTCATGGAATGGATGTCACAGCACAATCTGTCTTTGAATTCATCAAAAACTGAGATTATGTATGGTGGCAGAACTTTGGATCCTTGTTTACCCTCAATTTTAGAATTTTGTGGGGTGAAACTTAAATTAGACCGTTTATTTATAGTCTTGGAGTTTGGATGGATAAAAGCTTTAACCAGCTTTTTTTCAACTTGCTGAGCAAATTAAAGGGGATGGTACCGCCGTCAGATTTCTGAACAATCATGCAGAGCCTGGTTCTTACAAACATTAATTGTAATTCTTTATATCTAGGCATGTAATCTTTTAGATTCTAGGCTCTGCAGGTCATCCAGAATGCAGTGGCACAGCTGATTACTGGCACTTCAAGATCAGCACATATTACTCCTCTATTAAAAAAGCTTCATTGGCGTATATGGGAAAGTACCTGTATACTTTAGTAATATTTTAAAGATACATTGTTCAGTTCATTGAAGTCTGAGAGATCAATGTAATTGTGCTTACCTCAGGGCGTAGCCAGACCTTGAAGTTGGGGGAGTGTCCAGAGCCCAAAGTGAGGGGGCACATTTTGGCCCGCTGCCTCCCCCCCTTTTCACAGCAACGCCACATACCTTGGCTGCTGGGTGTCCCCAATTTCCACCAGCTGAAGCGTTTCTACAGTGATGTTTTCTTTACATTGCCTGCCCTGCTTCCCCTCACATTGTGCATGCTTGATTTAAATGAAATTGAGCATGTGTGGTGTCGTGCATGCTCAGTTTCACTAAAACCGTACATGCGATGAGAGGAAAGCGGAGCAGGTAATGTAAAGTGAGCAGCACTGGAGAAATGCTTCAGCTGGCAAGGGGTTGGGGACCCCTGCCAGCCAAACCAGGGGCCCTGGATCCATTTTGGGGGAACAGGCCCCCGTGGCTCCCTGTAGCTACACCACTGGTTTACCTTCAGCTTTGATTTATTATGTAGAAACTAGAATGTGTGCCTTTTCTGTTGCTGGTGATTTATTTTGAGATGATCTTCTAGCCATTTAACATTGTGATATAATATTTTACAGTTTCAGTGACTTTTGAAGACTCATTGCTTTGTAAAGGCCTTTTTAGAAGAATGAAATGTATTGAAGTGACAGTGAATTGAGCTGTTTATGTTCCAAGTTTCTGTATTGATTGTGGATGGATTCATGGTATTTTAATTTTGTTTTTACTGATATGGATGGTTTATTGTTACCCGCTTTGGGTTGAAGCGAGAGATAAATGCAAAGAAATTAATTAATTTCTCCAGTTCAGAGTCTGGGGTGATAATTCACATGGTTCCATCTTTCTTGCCTAAAGTGATCTCAGCCTTCCATGGCAACTAACCACTTCTTCTCTCTTCTGTTCACTGGGAGGATTATTTGGCAGAGTTTCCATCTCTCCGGTCGCTGCATGTGCATCAGACACTTCTTCAGTATCTCGCATCACTAATGATTTCCATTGCT
Organism: Microcaecilia unicolor; assembly: GCF_901765095.1. Classification (NCBI taxonomy): domain Eukaryota; kingdom Metazoa; phylum Chordata; class Amphibia; order Gymnophiona; family Siphonopidae; genus Microcaecilia; species Microcaecilia unicolor. The sequence continues at coordinate 102,101,095 of NC_044034.1, read as the reverse complement.
CTGATCATCTGTTCTCCTATTGGGCCTGAATCATGGGGCGGCATTGTCTAAAGCGACCATTGTGCGGTGGATCAAGCAGGTGATTGTGGATGCTTACATGCTCGTAAATAGACAGCTGCCAAGTGCATTATGGGCTCATTCTACGTGGGCTGTAGCGACGTCAAGGGCGGAATCCTTCACGTCTTTTTTGAGGACATTTGTAAGATGGTTACTTGGTTGTCCCTTCATACTTTTGTGCGGCATTATCATTTGGATGTCGCAGCTTGGAAGGATGCTTCCGTTGGCCGGTTGATGATGGTTGTGAGGGTAGCGTTTTCCTACCCGATGTGAGGCCTGCTTTAGTACACCCCACAAGTATCTGAATTCATTACCTGCTAACGCAAAGGAAGGAAAAGTTACGTCTAACTTCTTTCCTTTAGTCGCAGGAGATGAATCCAGAGCCCCCCCCCCCCCCCCACCGCCTACCCTTAACGTCAGAAGTTTCAGCCAGTTGGGAATGTCACTTGTCTGTTTGTTGTTATAATGTGGTTCTAGGTTTATTTCAAGATTCTTGGGGTTATTCGGAGAGGAAGGTTAAGTGGCTATATTTTTGGCCTTAATTGATATACTGAAGGTCCAGGAGCAATACCATCCTATATGACAGAGTTCAGTACTCTCTATTTCCACCAGCTAGTAGATGGCCACAACCCAAGTATCTGGATTCATTGCTGTGACTAAATGAAAGTAAATTATCAGGTAAGAACATAACTTTTCAAAGTTCTTCCATTATTGTTCCTGAAACTTCACGCTGATCCTGGTGAAAGCGCACCGGCACACCTTGGACTGCAAGTGAACCTTAGCCCTCTATCTGGAGCGTATTAAAGCCCACAGACAGTTCACCCAGCTTTTTTGGGTCTTTTGACCCAAACAGGATTGGGGGGAGGGGGGCAGCCATCAGTAAACGCACTCTGTCAAATTGACTGGCAGATTGTATTTTCTTCACATATACCCAGGCTGGGCTGACTCTGGAGGGTCATGTCATATGGCTCACAATGTCAGACTTCATTAGCTCACTTGAGATCAGCCTCCACTGAAAAGATTTGCAAAGCTGCAATGTGGTTGTCAGTCCATGCATTCACATCTTATTATTGTCTTCAGCAGAATACCTGATGAAATAGTCAGTTCAGTCAGACAGTTCTGCAGAATTTGGTTGTAGTCTAGAATCCAATTCTGCCCTCCTAAACCCATTTTTATTTAGTTCCAGGCTGCACCCTCACAACAAGACTGTATATAAGTTAAGATTGGTTGCTGGTTGGCCTTTCCATTGCAAGTCACTGTTGTCTTTGGTTTGTTGTTTTCAGTGAGCTTGGTAAAATTCCCATATGTGAGAGACAATGTCCTTCTTGTCCTCAGAGAAAATAAAGTTACTTACCTGTAGCAGGTGTTCGCCAAGAACAGCAGGACATGTATTATCACATTCCCTCCCACTTCCCCTAGGAGTTGTAATCTTTTAGCTTTGATATTCTACTATACAATGCTGCCAAAAGCTTCTTAAAGTAATAGAATGCTGAGTAGCATTCACACGGGGGCTCCGTCGCATGATATCACCCATATGTGCGAATACATGTCCTGCTGTCCTCAGAGAACACTTGCTACAGGTGATTAACTTCTCTTTCTTGACTAACTTTTTTTTTTTTTTTTTTTTACAGGAAAATTTCTGTTGATGTTGCAGTCTGTCAAAAGAGCTTTTGCTATCAACAGCAATAATCCATGGCTACATGAGTGTTTAATTAAATTCTCCAAGTCTGGTATGTACAATGATGTCAAGAATGAATGTATTTTAATTTTACAATACAGGGTCTTTTCAGAATTTGCACCTACAGGACCTTACAACCACATTAAAATGGCTTCTGCTGAACACCATGGTGCTCATTTTCAAAGCACATAGACTTAAAAAGGTAACCTATGTAACTCTGTAAGTCTATGTGCTTTGAAAGTGAGCCTCTGTATCTCACATTAAAAAAAAAAAAGAACTCAAGTATTTTCAGGGACTGGTCACAGACCGAAGGTTTTGGACATCATAATATCTAGCTCTAAAAACATTAGTTTGAGTTTAATTAGGAATAACTAAATATGATTTAAAAAATAACAGAAATCTGAGGAGATAAAAGTATTTTGTCAACAGTTTGGAGATCTGCCCAATAAAGTGATGTTTATTTCCACTAACCACCGTCACAGTAGGCTGCTGTACAATAAAACTTTCCAGATCAAGGCAAAAAGATTGTTGGGAAAACCATCTGATTACAGCTTCTTTAATATGACACAGGTATAACTTTCACCAGCCATGAAGGCAGAGTCTAGCTGTTTGAGGTTAATTTGTAGAGTAGTTCTTGAGTAAGCTCTGTCTAATGGAGAGAAGGTTGAATAGATACAGTATATACTGACTTGCTCTTACTGTTTATGTATTACTTCAAAGCTCTGTTACCAGATCATCATCAATTTAAATTTTGTGTAACCAGTATTAATACTGTGGTTAGGCTTATTCATTTCAGCCACCGCAGTTGATATTTTTTTAAATGCCAACCACAGTAGTTTAAAAAAACCTGGATATTCAGCACCACTACCTGGGCAGTGAACAGTGCTAAAGATCCAAATAGAGAAATGACTACCAGCATTCAGGAAAACAACAATAGTTCACCACCTGGGTAACTTAAGATAGGCTTTTCACTTTCCTAAATTATCCAGGTGGCAGATCGAGTATCGCCACCATCTGAATAACTCTCGGGATCACCCATACTCCACCCTGGCAGCATCTGGTTAGTTCTGGAGCAGTCCATAATGATTCTTAGCAGCATTGGATAGTGCTGCAGAAAATTTGTTGTGTAGATCTGGCTAAATGTTTTTAAATATTGGAACTTAAGGGGTTTTCCCCCCCCCTGCTGTTTTTCCCCCATGGATATAGAATGAAGAAAAAAGCTTTGGTAAATCAGGCATTTGTTTGATGTTGAAGGAGAATAGTGTTTGCTGTTCATTCATTGATCAATTATTGCTATCAATCAAACAAAATTTGAATTTAGATTTGAGACTTGGAACACAAACTTGAATTTCGTTGCATGTGACCTCGGTCTTGTAATATTTTTGCACAAGTTTTAATACTGTGTTCATGTATGTCACTTAAAGGATTTATGTAGCTTGATGGTGAAAATACAAATCTTTGTTGTTCCAGTGTCAGATCTTAGTAACCTTCCTGAAATTGTTAACACTGTCCTAACCCAAGAAATGCAGAAAATCTTTGCCAATAAAGACTTAGAAGGTTTTAATGAAGAATTTCTTGAACACAATACTACCTCCATTCAGCATCTTCTGTCAGGTAAGTTTTTATCTTGAAAGGCTAACAGCATGATACACATTCAATTTTATCTTGTAAACAAGTGAGTTATATGCTTTTCAAGTAGCTTGTGACACTAAGCCAGAATGCTTTTTTTTAAATTTTAACTTTAGAGAAATTGATATATAGAAAAAAATTTACATGATACCAAATCTGTAGGCATAAATATTGCTGCTTGTATTTAGAACATGGGTATGATATATTCATGTAGAATAAGAACAAAGACAAAAAATTACTCTAGATCAAATATATTTTCCATCAAATCATATCTCCAGCAGCATGTCCTCCTAATATGAGATGGCTGCTTATATCTAATTTATACTTTTAAGAGTCAAAAATATCCTCCAAGGAAAAGCAAAATTTAACATTTCATACATGAGTGATATGGTGAAAGCAGTGCTTACAAAGCTATTAGAAATGTCTAAAATGCTCAATTGCATATACATAGGATGTTTCACTGGATCAGCTCAGTTCTTTTACCTCTGTGTTAGGTGTATTTTTGTGAGTAAACTTTACACACTTCCTCTTAGAAGTCCTTTAGGGGTCCTTTTACAAAGGCGTGCTAGTGTTTTTAGCACACACTAAAAATATGCACACGCAAGACATGTCTCAGATCCTTAGTCATTTAGAGATTCCCTACAATAAATGTACAAGAATCTAAGAAAATACTGTTTCATGGAAAGGGTGGTGGTTGCATGGAATGACCTCCCGGTGGAGGTCGTAGAGATGAAGACTGTGTCAGAATTTAAGAAAGCGTGGGAAAGGCATGTGGGATCCCTTAGGAAAAGGAGGAGTTAGTGGTTACTGAGGAAGGGCAGACTGGATGGGCTATTTGGCCCTTATATAGGTATCTCATAGAAACATGACAGCAGATATCTGCCTATGGTGGAATGGCCGGGAGCTTAGTGAAAATATTACACAGTTCTAATGAGTAAATATTGTTTGTGTAGTTTGTCTGGAAAAACCCCACAAAATTACCATTGTACTTTTTTATTTCAAAGTAAAAAAATTCAGTAAAATTTCAAACATATACAGGCTCAAGCCAAGCTAAAGTTGCCTCATCTTCAGGTTCTGATAATAGGACAGGAGCAATATGCTCAAACATAAAAAGGCTTAAACTAAGCTTAATATGTGCTGTCTTCAGGTTGGACTCTGCTATCTGATGCTGCTGGAGAGAGGTAGCACTGCTACTGACCTGAATTAGGAGTTCAGGTGTGAGGAAGTAGAATATTTACAGAAGTTAAGGGCAATCTGATTACTGAGTTAGCTTGAAAGGGTCTGTTTGAAGCAGTCCCCTTAGATTCAAACCTATATAGAGAGGAAAGGTCCCACTTTCTTTCTGAGACGTTCTGAGAGAAAGGAGATTTCTCTGGTAAGTGAACATTATTTTGCTCTGTGCTTTGGAAACTTAAAGATTGGCGTTTAAAGGGGAAATTATAGGTTATTGATAGGTAGCATTAAAAAAAAAAAACTTTATCAACTAATCTCCATACCCTTTCCCCCCTAGTTTTAAAACTTGAACTTTGAGCTAGGCCCTGCTAGAGGCTATCTGTTAATGCTGTGGTCCAGAGTCTTGGGGAGGGGGGAACAAACATTGTGAACTAGTTTCCATAGTGTACAACCCTTTCCCCCATAGTTTTAAACTGAAACTTTTTCTAGAGGTAGAACTTAACAGCCAAAGAAAATTAAAAAGGATGATAGCAAGGCTCAAATTTTGTTCTAAAAGACAGTTATTTTCTGTTCTTTGTCTGCTGGAGAGGTAACACTGCTACTGACCTGAATTAGGTGTTAATTAAGGTGTGAGGAAGTAGAATATTTGCAAAGGTTAAGGCAATCAGATTAGTAAGTAAGCTTGAACTTTCTGTCACAGCCTACAACATTAACAGCCTCTAGAAGCACAGCGGGACCTAGTTGAGTCTTCAACTCCTGCCCACCCCTAGTACAACTCTTCATTTATACTGAATTATTCTAATTAGGATAACAAGGGAGGAGTACTTTTAGAAATTTAATTACATTTTATTACCTTCTAAGAAGAAAACACTAAATAAATCACACAATATACCATATACGCTTAAAGACTTCTTTATTTTAGACTAATATCTTTAATACCTTAGCAGCGAGACGGGTGCTATCCAGTTTTTTGTATTGAGTGTTACATGTATTATTATCTCCCAGTTGGTGAATGGTTATATGTGTGTGCCCAATGCAAAGAGCTCTTAGCTCTCAGAGGATGGGTCTGCTCTCTTGAGTCTAGAGTAGCAGACTTGGAGGAGCTGAGGGAGACAGAGAGTTACATAGAGAAGACCTACAGGGACATTGTAGAGAGGTCCCACCTCCAGTCTTGCAGCTCCTGTGTTGCCTTGGAGGAGGGAGGTCTCCTAGAAGGAGAGCATCACCTTGGTGAAGTAGGAAATACTCCAGTAGCCAGGACCTGCACTATCTTCTCACACTGAGGATATGTTGCCAAGAACTTCTGCCCAGGTGGGAAGGGTTAGGACAGCTGCTATTGTTGGTGACTCGATCATTAGGCACATAAATAGCTGGGTGGCTGGTGGACGTGAGTATCACCTGGTGATTTGTATGCCTGGTGAGAAGGTGGCGGACCTCACGCGTCACCTGGACAGGATCGTATTACCTGATGACGACTGCCTGGTGAGAAGGTGGCGGACCTCACGTGTCACCTACACAGGATCATAGTGCTAGGGAGGAGCTGACTGTCTTGGTACATATGGGTACCAATGACGTAGGAAAATGTGGAGGGGGGGTTCTGGAAGCCAAATTTAGGCTCTTAGTAGGAAGCTGAAGTCCAGATCCTCCAGGATAGCATTTTCAGAAATGCTTCCCGTTCCATGCACAGGACCCGAAAGGCAGGCAGAGCTCCGAAGTCTGTCTGGTTGAGATTATGGTGCAAGGATGAGGGATTTAGATTTGTTAGGAACTAGGCAACAATCTGGGAAAGGGAGAGACTGTTCTGAAAGGATGGGCTCCACCTTAACCGGGATGGAACCAGGCTGCTGGCGCTATCGTTTAAAAAGGAAATAGAGCAGCTTTCAAACTAGAATGGGGGGGGGGGGACCGACAGTCACCCAGGAGCGCCTGGTTCGGTATGGAGTATCCTTTAAGGATACTATTAAAACAGGTCATTTAGGGAATCCCAGTAAAGAGGTTTCAACAATGCTGAAAGTAAGCCAGGTGTGCTTAATGAGAAAGCAGAATAAAGGATTCACATTATCCCTTTCAACTTCTAAGCAGCTTGTAGATCCAAAGAAAAACAACAATCTGAAGTGCCTGTATACAAATGCGAAAAGCCTAAAAAATAAGATGGGAGAGTTAGAATATATAGCACTAAATGATATGGTAGATAAAATAGTCATCTCAGAGATTTGTGGAACGAGGACAATAAGACACTGTGATAACAGGTTACAAATTGTATCACAATGATACAGAGGAACATATTGAAGGGGAGGTTGCGCTATATGTTAGAGGGGATTGAGTCAAAAAAACATTCCACATTAATCAGATAGCAGTGTGTAGGACTGTACTACTGTCTGCTGGGACAGAATGAAAAGATAGATGAAATGTTTACAGAGTTTAGGAAAGCTGGCAAATTGGGCAACACTATAATAATGGGTGATTTCAATTACCCCCAATATTGATTGGATAAATGTTACATCAGGGACCCAAAAGGCAAGGAGATGATAATTTCTGGGTGTAATAAAACAACTGCTTCTTGAAGCAGCTGGTCCAGGAACCGACTAGAGAGGGAGCCATTTTGGATCTGGTCCTTGGTGGCGTGTTGGGTCGTCTGGGAAACAGTGATCATAACATCGTTTGAGCTACTATATGGTATAAACCCACAAAGGAAATCTACTGTTGCTGCATTTAGTTTTCGAAAGGGCAACTATAATAAAATGAGGAAAATGGTTAAAAAGAAGCTAAAAGGATCCAGCTGCTAAGGTTAGGGCACTAAATCAGGCATGGACATCTTGGAAGCCCAGACCAGATGCATTCCACATATTTGCAAAGGTGAAAAGAAGAGAAAACATCAGCCAGCATGGTTAAAAGGTGAAGTGAAAGAGGCTATTACTGCCAAAATATTGTCTTTCAAAGAATGGAAAAAGGACTCGAAGAAAATAAGAAGCAACATAAGCACTGGCAAGTCAGATGCAAAATATTAATAAAGAAGGCTAAAAGAGAATGTGAAGAGAAACTTGCCGCAGAGGTAACTTTTTCAGGTAAATCAGAAGCAGAAAACCTGCAAGGGAATCCATGGGACCGTTAGATCATGAAGGAGAAAAAGGGGCACTCGGGGAGGACAAGGCCATTGCGGAGAAACTGAATAAATTCTTCAGTCTTTACAGAAGATGATGTAAGAGATCTCCTTCTACCGGATCTGCCAGAAGCTTCTAGAATAAGTAGAATACTGAGCAGCGTCCATATCAGGTTCCATGGACAACATCAACTACATATGAGAACATATGTCCTGCTGTCCTCGGAGAATACCTGCTTACAAGTGAGTAACTTCACTTTACAAAATCTCTCTGCCTTCTTGACAAGTTAGTTTCTCTTTATAGCTGTACACTAAACTGGAGTAAGTGCACACAGTGGCTTTCACAAGGAGCATTCCACATATGTTTAATTGAGCACCCTTGAAAGTTATGTACTGAATTCCAAAACCAGGCTGATGTCAACCAAGTATGAGGACTGACATTCTACTGTCCTTGGGGAACAGTTGAAATTGTCATTTTCTTTCTTAGAATTTTCAGTTCTTTGATGAACATTTTATGGTATTTTATTAGCATTTGTCTGCCTGTATTAATGTATTATGTGTTGATTACTGTAAGTTTGCCAGATAGCAGCTTGCACAAACATTGTGGCAAGGATGTTGTCATTTTAAACACAATATTGTGCTTGTTGGGCTACAGCTTTCTTTCCAGGTTTAATTTAAATTGCTTTGTCTCACATTCAAGGACCAGAATGATATGGATCCAAGTTATTTGACAGAATCTAATATAATAAAACGCTCCCTCAACGTTCTGAGGACAACGTTCTGAAGTCACTCAGACTCTCTCTCAGAACGGTTCGTAAGTTCGTGGTGGTGAAGCCACTGACGAAGACTCGCTGCCCCGCCCTCGCGTCAAACGTCATGATGTCGAGGGCGGAAAAAAAAACAGCAGCGAAGCGTCAGGGAAGGAGGCGGCGCTCCCGACCTCTAGCCTTCCCTTCGCTGTGTTCCGCCTTCTTCTGACGTCAAGGATGACGTCAAAAGAAGGCGGAACAGAGCGAAGGGAAAGCTAGACGTCGGGAGCGCCGCCTCCTTCCCTGACGCTTCGCTGCCGGAACCGCCACGGAGGTAAATTTAAAATGAAGAAAAAAAACAAAAACGGATGTTGGGGGGAGAGAAGAGGGTGGCCAGTAGTAGTAGTAGTAAGGGCAGGGGAGAAACGATAGCATGGATGCGAAGGGGGGGGGGGGGGGAAGAGGGCGGCCCAGGCTGGAACATGGGAGAGAGAGGAGCATGGATGCGAGGGGGGGTCATGGAAGGGAGAGAGGGGACTTGCTGGAAAAGGATAAATGGAGGGGGCAGGGGACAGAAGAGCATGGATGTGCATGCATTGGGAGGGCAGGGCTCAGGGAGAGAGGGGAATTGCTGGAAAGAGATGAATGGAGGGGGCAGGGGACAGAGGAGCATGGATGGGCATGGATTGGAAGGGCAGGACTCAGGGAGAGGGGAATTGCTGGATAGGGATGAATGGAGGGGACAGATGGGCATGGATGGATATGGATTGCAGGGCAGGCCTCAGGCAGAGAGGGGAAATGCTGGATAGGGAAAAATGGAGGGGCCAGGTGACAGAGGAGCATGGATGGCCATGGATTGGAAGGGCAGGACTCAGGGAGAGGGGAATTGCTGGATAGGGATGAATGGAGGGGACAGATGGGCATGGATGGATATGGATTGCAGGGCAGGCCTCAGGCAGAGAGGGGAAATGCTGGATAGGGAAAAATGGAGGGGCCAGGTGACAGAGGAGCATGGATGGGCATGGATTGGAAGGACAGGACTCAGGGAGAGGGGAATTGCTGGATAGGGATGAATGGAGGGGACAGATGGGCATGGATGGATATGGATTGCAGGGCAGGCCTCAGGGAGAGAGCGCAATTGCTGGATAGGGAAAAATGGAGGGCCCAGGTGACAGAGGAGCATGGATGGCCATGGATTGGAAGGGCAGGACTCAGGGAGAGGGGAATTGCTGGATAGGGATGAATGGAGGGGACAGATGGGCATGGATGGATATGGATTGCAGGGCAGGCCTCAGGCAGAGAGGGGAAATGCTGGATAGGGAAAAATGGAGGGGCCAGGTGACAGAGGAGCATGGATGGGCATGGATTGGAAGGGCAGGACTCAGGGAGAGGGGAATTGCTGGATAGGGATGAATGGAGGGGACAGATGGGCATGGATGGATATGGATTGCAGGGCAGGCCTCAGGCAGAGAGGGGAAATGCTGGATAGGGATGAATGGAGGGGGCAGGTGACAGAGAAACATGGATAGCCATGGATTGGGAGGGCAGGGCTCAGGGAGAGAGGGGAATTGCTGGAAAAGGATGAATGGAGGGGGCAGGGGACAGATGGCCATGGATTGGGAGGCCACGGCTCACACTCTCTCTCTCATATATAATTTCTTTCTGACTCTCACTCTCACACACTCTGTCTCACACTGTATCACATTCACTCTCTATGTGCCACACAGTCACTCACACACTCGCTTGGTCTCATACACTCACTCTCACAGAGAATCTGTGTCTCACACACACTCTCTCTCTCACCCACACACACACACTCTCTCTCACACTGTGTCTCACATACACACTTGCACACACTCTTATTCTCACACACACACTCTCTCACAAACACACTCACACCCAGACTCACTCTCTCTCTCACACACTCACACTTTCACTCTGACTCTCAAACAGTCACTCTCACATACACTCTCCCAAACATAAACATTCCGAGGAAAACCTTGCTAGCACCCGTTTCATTTCAGTCAGAAACGGGCCTTTTTTACTAGTGGTTAAATATTTCCCTAGCTATTACCTGAGATCAGGTAGGGAAGGCCTCTTCTATTTGATCAATTAAAAAGTACAGTTGGCAAGACCAGGATCCCAAGATCTAAGACTTATTTTATGCATCCCTCATGATGCAGAATAAGCTTCCAAAAATTAAATTAGAAAACATTTCTTAAATTCAGATGTATGTTGTATAAATTTTTTAAAATTTATTATGGTATGTTATATCTATTTGGGTTATTATTAGTCATCCAGTGCAACTATCCCCTGTCCCAACAACTGGACAGAAGTTTATTACTCTCTAATATCAGTTGTAGGGGTGATCAATATCAATTTATTGTTTGTATGCTGCTGTATCCCCCATAGGGTTCAGTATAGTTCACAGCAAAACTGGGTGATGTAATATCCCAACCTTGATACTTTTGCATTTTTTTGTCACACTCGCAAAACATGCCAAATTGAGCAACGCTCCTTCAGTTCTCTGTTTCTTTACCTTTCTTGTACAGCAATGCCAGTAGATTCCCTGAATCCATCCATCTGTTTTCTATCTTAATTCAGTACTGGTCCAGATGCCTGCATTCCCAAAAATGGGCTATACACAGTTAGGCAGCTCAGTAATAACTCTTAAACTTTGGCAAGGGTAACCCTCCCTCCTTTTTTCCCCACAGTTTTAATGGGGGAAAAATACCCAAGGCTATATTTTATTCCAGATATATGCTCTATTTAGCCTGTCCAACTCTTTAAAAAAAAAAAAAAAAAAAAAAAAAGAGTTGGGACAACAGCAATATCGTGAAGAGAAATTGAACCTTGTGAAGGATACACAGTGTGATGTGAAAAGGCAAGAATAAGAATGAATCATGTCTAGGGATTGGGCACACCAGAAATAGGTCCCAAAGTTCAAACACCTTATCTTGTGATAGCAAGTATACACCGGAAGTATATAAAATTCAAGATTGTTCAGCACAGTAACATAGATAATGGTAAAAAAAAAGTTAAGTTTTTTCTAAGAAAGCCATTTAAGAACCTTAACACTTTAATTCCTGATACAGATACTTAGTATAATGAATGATCAGGTATCAGATGGTTTCAACACACACTTCCTACTGGCAAAAGCTAACTGACAACCACAGAAATGAACATTATAAGACCTTTTTATGTCAGTAAAGACAACATCTTCACAATGGTAGCTGGGTAAGTAGGCCTGTCCCAGAAGGTGGTACCTCAGTGGTGATAAGGTGATTCTCTCAATCTTGATCTTCTGATCTTTGCATGTCCTCAGGGCCGGTCTTAGCAAGTGCGGGGCCCTATGCAGACCAATTTGGTGGGGCCCCATCCTAGCCCCACCCCTATCCTAGCCCCGCCCCCGCCCATTGATAAGATTATTCAGTTTTTAGAAAAATTTTTTATTTATGAAATTTCAAATAAAGACAAATGAAGCTAAACTTGTACAGAAAAATTGATTGAAATAATAAGCACAATGCTATCATGAAACCCCCTCTCCCAAGAAATTATTCATGTCCACAATTAGTAGTTCAAATTCTCATAACCCCGGGGGGTCAGAGGTGCGGACACACAATCTCTCCACTGCAAAACACTATACACAAACTTGTGCAAAAACACAGTCAGAACCTTACCAAACCATAACAGCACTAATTCCAAGGACAGGACGAGTTACAACCTTATGCATGGAAAGGCAGAACTGTAATTACACCAGGCTCTATAACACCAATACACTACCTTGTGAAAAAAAGGGCTGCAAATACTACACGCTAGCAGGATACTGTACCTTGATCACACATGAAAAACACATGACAACAAATATGAAGGCAAAATACTGAATGGAAAGTTACCTCAAGAAGTCAGACTCAGCATGCAGCAATACTAGAAAAATTGAAACTTACATGCAAAATATCACAGATGCACATTTCTAAAAGCTGACATATTCCAATTAATAAATTCTGAATAAAATACTTTTTTTCTACCTTTGTTGTCTGATCATTTAGTTTTTCTATTCGCTTTGGTCCCAGTGTCTTCTGTTTTATGCAGTGTCTTCTTTCCGTTTGATATTTTTTCTCTCACCGTGTCCACCATCCTCCTGTGTTCTTATGTGTTCTGTCTACCATCTGTAGCCCCCTCTCCCTATCCTTTCTCCAGTTTCAGCATCTGCCTTCAAAGTGTTCCGATCCAGCCCTTAAATTCAACAATTTGCCCTCCATACACATCCAGCATTTCTCCTCTCTCCCCTCCACTCCATTTCCAGCAATTTCTCCTCTCCCTGGGCCCTGCCATCCCATCCAAGTCCATCCTTGGCCCTCTCTACCCTTCCCTCCTCCATCCACATCCAGCAATTCTCCTCTCTTCCCTCCCCTCCATTTCCAGCAATTTCTCCTCTCTCTGGGCCCTGCCATCCCATCCAAGTCCATCCTTGGCCCTCTCTGCCCTTCCCTCCGCCATCCACATCCAGCAATTCTCCTCTCTCCCCTCCCCTCCATTTCCAGCAATTTCTCCTCTCTCTGGGCCCTGCCATCCCATCCAAGTCCATCCTTGGCCCTCTCTGCCCTTCCCTCCTCCATCCACATCCAGCAATTCTCCTCTCTCCCCTCCCCTCCATTTCCAGCAATTTCTTCTCTCTCTGGGCCCTGCCATCCCATCCAAGTCCATCCTTGGCCCTCTCTGCCCTTCCCTCCTCCATCCACATCCAGCAATTCTCCTCTCTCCCCTCTCCTCCATTTCCAGCAATTTCTCCTCTCTCTGGGCCCTGCCATCCCATCCAAGTCCATCCTTGGCCCTCTCTGCCCTTCCCTCCTCCATCCACATCCAGCAATTCTCCTCTCTCCCCTCCCCTCCATTTCCAGCAATTTCTCCTCTCCCTGGGTCCTGCCCTCCCATCTGTTCCTCTCTCCCCTGCCCCCCTCCATTCACCCATGTATCCAGCAATTCCCCTCTCTCCCTGGGCCCTGCCATCCCATCCAAGTCCATCCTTGGCCCTCTCTGCCCTTCCCTCCTCCATCCACATCCAGTAATTGTCCCCTCGCCCTTCCCCTCCATTTCCAGCAATTTCTCCTCTCCCTGGGCCCTGCCCTGCCATCCCATCCATGTCTCTCTTTCCCCTGCCTGCCCTCTTCTCTCCCCCACGATGCACGATCGATCATCGATCCTTTCCTTTTTCGCTTTTAAATTTACCTCCAGTCCGGCAGCGTCAGTGAAAGCGCTCCCAGCCAGTAAAAGCGCTTCTCTTCGCTGTGTCCCGCCTTCTTCTGACGTCATGACGTCAGAAGAAGGCGGGACACAGCGAAGAGAAGCGCTTTTACTGGCTGGGAGCGCTTTCACTGACGCTGCCGGACTGGAGGTAAATTTAAAAGTGAAAAAGGAAAGGGATCGGTGATCGATCGTGGGGGAGAGAAGAGGGCGGGCAGTTCGGACGAGCGGCGGCGATCCTCGGGCAGAACTAGGTCAAGGCTGACTGAGGCACGCCGTGCGGGGCCCCCCTAAGCGCGGGGCCCTATGCGGCCGCCTCGGTTGCCTCGGCCTAAGACCAGCCCTGCATGTCCTTCAAGTTGGGATAGTTCCATGATAGATGACTGGCAGGAGTCCTTTTGTTGTGGCTAAGCCCAGTCACAGGAATGTCCCTCACATCCTCTCCAGATATCCCTAAAACTAGGGTTACCATCCCCCACGTTGTCTGACTATGCATTATAGTCCCTATCCAAGGCTGTCTGCATTCTTCCAAACTGATTCTTAGATAGGTAACTGGATAGACAGTTTAATCAAGGTCACAGTTGTTACCCTTATCTAATGCAAGGGAGGGCAAAAGTCTCTTTGCACAGAGCATTCGTGACATCACAGCCTTCACTACAAGCTTGGTCAGATTAAGTTCAGTGATACATAGGTTAAATTGTGGCAGGGGTTATTTCTCTAGGTAAAATATTAATTTTTTTAATCATTTATTTATAATTTTTCATTTTACAAGGGTCACTTGTAAACAGTAATACAGAGATGACTGCACATTAATACAAGTTAAGAAGAAAACAATCCCAACTAGATATATGGATTATATACAATCTTTCTCTTTCTTAGACCACAAAGTGAAGAAAAATAGGGAGAGTGAGATAAGACAAGGAGATCAATTAAACAGTAAACAGAAAAAAGAAAACATGGTATTAACCTGATTATCCCCAGATATTACTCATCTAATTCATTATTCCATATTGATCATCTGGTTGGCTTCTTCAAGACCAAATATGGTGTATAGTCAATTCATTTCATTGAGAACATACTTATTGTCCAGATTTTAGTTAGAAATAATACATCTGATTACATTGTCTCTCTTTTAAAAACCAGAAATTATTTAACAATACATATACTTAAGTCTCTAATTCAAATCCCACTGATTAAAGCAATCCCAGTTTTCACAGGCTTCACTCCTTTCAAAGTAATAATTAAGGAAATATTTCTGAGGAAAACTTTAGGAGTCATACCTGGAACTCTGGGAAAAACAATAATCTCGACATTAATCATCCACAATAACATCCACCTTATCATTCAAAGTTTCTGGTCCGTTATCATTTTCAGGATCATAACCACTTCTAGCTTATGTAGAACTTCATTTATATCAATTTTTCACTCTCAAAGGGTTCAGTCAAATTGTCCGTGTAACTCTCCAATAAGATTATATCTGAAACATTACTACCGCCGTCAGGTCCCGAAGTGCCTTCTAGATGGCATTCAATGTAACCTCCACGGAAGCCAAAAACTCCAAGGTGATTTCTCTTGAGGTGTTTAGGAGTGGTTCCGCCGATTCGGGTTCTGCTGTAAACGTCCTCCGTTTCAGCATATGCCTCTAACTCACTCCTCCACTCCTTTGGACATGGTGGTTGAATAATTCGGGAGCGATGGAGTTGTTTTTCCAGGTCCAAAAGCGTCGACACTCCTTCGCCGGCGCTAATCAAAGGACTCGCCAACCCTTTCATCTGTGGGCAGTTCGAAGCGCAGCGGTCCCGCACTTGCTGCTCAGGGGACAAGATGCTGGCCATCAGCGGCTGACCGCCAGTTGTTCCCTTCCTCTCAGTTAAGGAAAGTGCAATTGCAGAGAGGGAATTTACATAAAGAAGACAAAACTTCAGAGGGCAGCTGGGCATACGAACTTCAGGTCACCATCTTACCACTCTCCCAGTTTGGGACACCTTTGTCTGGTTTCTCCTCAGAGGCCTGTCTGATATGGGTAACCCTTCGGCATAGCCCTCTGAGTCATTGAAACACAGAAGCCCCTCCACCACGACAAGGTGGTGTCCCTTTGGAGGGGTAAAATATTAATTTTAACAACATTCATTCTAGTTAGAGAAGTGGAAATGAATTTCCAGTGATCTAGGTCCCTTCGAACTTCAGCAGATTAACTGCAATGATAAAGGCTCTCTTGTTTTAGTGTCCTTGCCCCAATACTTTCGAATGTCTCACTTTATATATTTGTCAAAAATTCAAATCTGCCTTAAAAGCTTATTACTTTTGGCTGGCATTCCAGCAGTTATGAGTGAGGTCAGGGCCGGTCTTAGCAAGTGCGGGGCCCTATGCAGACCAATTTGGTGGGGCCCCATCCTAGCCCCGCCCACCCTAGCCCCGCCCCAGCCTGGCTCCGCCCACACCCTAGCCCCACCCCATTGATAAGATTATTCCATTTTTAGAAAAATTTTTTAATTATGAAATTTCAAATAAAGACAAATGACGCTAAACTTGTACAAAAAAACTGATTGAAATAATAAGCAAAATGCTATCATGAAACCATAAACAGCACTAATTCCAAGGACGAGCTACAACCTTATGCGTGGCATGGAAAGCCAACTTTAATTACACCGGGCTCTAAAACACCAGTGCACAACCTAGTGAAAAAAAAACAAAAAAACAAAAATGGCTGCAAACTATACGCTAGCAGAATACTGCACCTTCCTTGATCACATCTGAAAAACACATGAAGGCAAAATACTGAACTGGAAAGTAACCTCAAGAAGTCAGAATCAGCATGCAGCAATACTACAAAAATTGAAACTTACATGAAAAATATCACAGATGCACATTTCCAAAAACTGACATATTCCAATTAATAAATCCTGAATAAAATAGTTTTTTCTACCTTTGTTGTCTGGTGACTTTGCTTTTCTGATCATGCTGGCTCAGTATCTGATTGTGCTGCTATCTGTCCTCTTAACTCCGTTTCCAGGGCTTCCTTTCCATTTATTTCTTTACTTTCCGCCTTTCTTCTTCATTTCTTGCCCTACATCCGTAAGTAAAAGCTGGGTCCTCCGCAGACTTGACTGTCCAGTGGATCCAGCTTCTGCCTATTTTCTATATCCATGTGCACTTTTTCTCCTCTCTTCCTTTTCCCTCACCTCATCTCCTTCCTCACTCTTCCCTTGCCTCCATCCATGTCCAGCATTTCTTCTCTCTCCTCCATCCACCCATGTCCAGCGACCCTCCTGTCCTCCCTGCCCTCCCCTGCCATCCACCTATGTGCAGAAACCCCCTCCCCTGCCATCCACCCATGTCCAGCGACCCTCCTGTCCTCCCTGCCCTCCCCTGCCATCCACCTATGTGCAGAAACCCCCCTCCCCTGCCATCCACCCATGTCCAGCGACCCTCCTGTCCCCCCTGCCATCCACCTATGTGCAGAACCCCCCCATCCCCTTTGCCCTCACCTGCCATCCACCTATGTCCAGAAACCCTCCTGTCCTCACTGCCATCCTGTCCAGAAACCCCCTCCCCTGCCACCATGTCCAGCGACCCTCCTGCCCCCCTGCCATCCACCTATGTGCAGAACCCCCCCATCCCCTTTGCCCTCACCTGCCATCCACCTATGTCCAGAAACCCTCCTGTCCTCACTGCCATCCTGTCCAGAAACCCCCCTCCCCTGCCACCATGTCCAGCGACCCTCCTGTCCCCCCTGCCCTCTCCTGCCATCCACCTATGTGCAGAAACCCCCCCCCCCCCGTCCCCTTTGCCCTCCCCTGCCATCCACCTATGTCCAGAAACCCCCCTCCCCTGCCATCCACCCATGTCCAGCGACCCTCCTGTCCTCCCTGCCATCCACCTATGTCCAGAAAACCCCCCTCCCCTGCCATCCACCCATGTCCAGCGACCCTCCTGTCCCCTCTGCCCTCCCCTGCCATCCACCTATGTCCAGAAACCCTCCTGTCCTCCCTGCCTGCCCCTGCCATCCTGTCCAGAAACCCCCCCTCCCCTTCCACCATGTCCAGCGACCCTCCTATTCCCCCTGCCCTCTCCTGCCATCCTCTTCTCCCCCCCAACCAAGGAAGGTTAACTTTTCTTTTAAATTTACCCTCCATCGCCGCTGGAGCAGCGTCAGTGAAAACGCTCCTCCCCTCCCGAATTCCCCCAACGTCTGTAGCAGAACAGAAGCTCTTCCTGATTCGTTCATTCTCATTGTCCCGCCCTCGGGGGCGGGACAATGAGAATGAACGAATCAGGAAGAGCTTCTGTTCTGCTACAGACGTCGGGGGGACTCGGGAGGGGAGGAGCGTTTTCACTGACGATCGCTGCTGTGCTGGATTCCGGCGACGGAGGGTAAATTTAAAAGAAAAATTATCGTACGTCGGTGCCCTGGGAAGAGGCTGACTGAGGCGTGCCGCGCGGGGCCCCCTTAAGCGCGGGGCCCTATGCGGCCGCCTCGGTCGCCTCGGCCTAAGACCGGCCCTGAGTGAGGTGACTACCTTAGTGGAGCCAGTGGGAGCCTGCTGTCACTTGTGGTATCCAGCAATGTCTTTTTAATGTGTCTTACTTTTTAAGTGGGTAACATTCAGCCCATGGCTATAAAGTACCTTGTAAGCCACTCAGTCACAGGCTGAACTAACCCCGGATATTCAATACTGGAGCATGCACAGCTCCCGGCATTGAATATCCCAAGTATGTGCACTGACCCAGAAATTAACCAGGCACCGGCTGATATTCAGACTGGGACAACCTTTTTTCTGACCTAACTTTATTCCTTTGTTTAGCCAGTTGGCGGATTGAATATTGCTGCTAACTAGCTAAGTGCTGGACTCACCCAAGCTCCACTTCCAGACAGCCTCTAACCTAACCTGTTAGGGAATAGCCAGTTAGTGAAGATATTCAGCGGCACTACCTGGTTAAGTGAAAATTGGAAGGTGGCCCATGTGATGCTGACTTTTAAAAAGGGTTCCAGGGTTAATCCGGGAAATTATAGACCGGTACGTCTGTATCAGTGCCAGGTAAAATTATAAAAAATAAAATTATGGAACACATAAATAAACATGGTTGAATGGGACAGTCAGCATGGTTTCAGCCAAGGGAAGACTTGCCTCACCAGTTTGCTTCATTTTATTTATTTATTTGTTACATTTGTATCCCACATTTTCCCACCTCTTTGCAGGCTCAATGTGGCTTACAATACATCATGAATAGTGGAAATAAGAAGAGAATAAACATTTGGTATTACAGAAGGATTTTGGGTTACATGATAATGATAAAGCATAATAGTGATATAACAAGAAAACAATTATAAGGCATGAATAAACGTGTGGATAAAGGTGAGCCGGTTGATGTAGTGTAGATTTTCAGAAAGCTTTTGACAAAGTTTTTCATGAGACTCCTGAGAAAATTAAAAAGGCCTTTGAAATAAGAATGATTGAATATTTTGACACCCAACAAACAGGACTTAATAAGGATCTGGGTTTTCTAACCCATTATAAACCATAAAGCTGTATTTCTCTGTTTATTACCCTCCTCTCACCTACCAACACCCATCCTGTTAGAATATGAATGAAATGCTTTGATGTCCCCATGCATACCCCCACCCTCCCACTCTGTCAGACTGTCAAAGTAATGCTTTGATGTTTCTCTTATATATACTATCTGCTAACACATTTGCTTATTTCCGATCTGACGAAGAAGGGCAACCTTCGAAAGCTAATCAAGAAATGTATTAAGTTATGTCCAATAAAAAAGGTATCATCTTATTTTCTTTTCCATGTTTTATTTTGTTTAATTTCTATTGATAACCTTGAATTTATTAGAGGCTGACCGCATTTTGATTAAGGGGTCAAAACCGACCCAAATTCCTTTTTGTCCCAGTTTTAGCTTTGGCTGAAAGGTTATTTTAATTTTTGCAAATATCCCTTGCCCCAAAAACTATAAACTTCACTATATACTGTAAACTGCCATGAGTGAATTCTTTCAAAATGGCGGTAAATAAATCCTACTAATTAAATATTATTTTAATTACTTATAAAGAGGAAAGACCTCAATGACATCTCATACCCCCATTAGGGATATAACTGGCCTCACAAACATTCCACCATCGTCAGTCAAAAAAAAACCTCATAATTGGTGTACTATAATATAATCACATTTAATTCACTTTCTATTCACATTTAATACAATGCACAACCCTTTACTATGGGTGGCTCAATGGAGCTATCCATGTAGCCTAAAAATGGCTTCTTCAGGAGCTTACTGTAAAAATGCCTTCCCAAACAATTATTGACACAGTTTTTCAGTAGAGACAATCACACACATTCTACCTTTCCTGACTACATCACTAGACCTCCAGAAATTGTAAGATAGTCTTTGAAGGGGATAGGGGGGCGCTACTCGTATTCTTTTCTTTGCATTTTTTTTTCCATACTGCGATTGCAAGTAAAGCAGTTATGATCTTGCACAATAGTTTATATGGTAAATGGAGTGCTCCAAATAAATGCTTTTGATACAAGATTTTAGTAAGAATTTAAGTTGGTAAATGTGGGATGATGAGCCCTTTAGGAATTAGCCTCTTTGTGGAGTTATGATGTCAGCTATCACTCCGATTGTGGCGCAGTGTCAGCCACTGTAAGAGCAATGTGGTTTTTAGTTTTTTTGTTACCTGAACTCCATGTGCAAGTAGGCTATTTTGTTTAGAGGTAAAATAGTCTTTCATTATTTACATTATAATATTCTGGCTTGGATACTGTGGGTTTTGCAGAGGGATACAGACTATAAGCTTTGATAATCCCCAGCGGCCCTCACTGGTTCAAATTCACACAACTGAAGTTGAGTTTTCGGCTTCTGCCGAAACCAGGTGATGAATTTCGGCTGCAGTTTAGGTTTCAGCTGAAAGCTTGACATTTTTGGTGGCAGTTTGTTTCTACAGGATATACAAAAGAGAATGTGGAAGACCTCAGTCTTGATACTTTTATCAAGAAGATAGACACAAAGTACCCAGTTGCTATTTTAATCCTATTATTGAATCCACAAGTTGAAGTCTCACAGGCAGATGATCTAAAGCAAACGCTGGCGCTAGATTTTGTTAGCACCGTACTAGCGCCGGCGTTTGCTATCGCCCCATGATCAGAGCCCTCGAGCGCGTGAAACTACCCGCTCGAGGGCTCTTACCACAAGTATCGTGCAAATGCATGCTAAACGGGGCTTAACGCATTCATCCCCCATGATCAGCAACCAGTGCGCCAAAGATTGGGGCGCTGGCTGCGACAAACCCTACGCCAGCTCTGAACTGGCATTAGGGTTTGCAGATCATTGGGGAGGAATGGTGAGGCCTGTCCACCATGCATTTGCATGCTGGCAGGCCCCCATTCCCCACAAAGATGCAAAGCACCCCCCCCCCCCGGACGATCCCACCCCCCCCCCCCAGGTTCAGGGAGGGCTGGAGATCCGGTGGGTCTCCAGCCCCCCCCCCCCCAAACCCCCAGAAAAAGACTCCCTGGTGGTCCAGTGGCCGCCTGTCAACCCCCTCCCTCCCTCCCAGTGAGCGACAGGGGTGGGCGGACCTCCAGCCCACCCCAACTCCCAGAGTTGTCTGCTGCCGAATCCCTGGTAAAAATAACCCTGGCCCCCCTACCTTAGTTGGAGGAGAGACGCAGCCTGCCTCCCTCGTCTTCCTTCGACGCTGCAAAATGGTGGCGCCCAGCACCGCCCACTGTATCCTGGGCGCCGCCATTTTGCAGCGTCGAAGGAAGAGGAGGGAGGCAGGCTGCGTCCCTCCTCCAACTAAGGTAGGGGGCCGGGAGGGTGTTCGGGGTTATTTTTACCAGGGATTCGGTGGCAGACAATTCGGGGAGTTGGGGTGGGCTGGAGGTCCACCCATCCTTGTCGCTCGCTGGGAGGGGGGGGTTGGGTGGCGGCCACCGGACCACCAGGGAGTCTTTTTCTGGAGGTTTGAAGGGGCTGGAGACCCACCAGATCTCCAGCCCTCCCTGAACCTGGGGGGGTAGGATCGTCAGCGGGGGACCAGAGGTCCGCCGGACCTCCAGCCCCCGTTGCTTGGGGCAGGGGTAGTCAGGGCCTGGTGGTCCCATGGACCTCAGCCCCCTGTATTTGACAGGTTTGGGATTTTGACAGCCCAGACCTGTCAAACAAGTGCGGGAGGATTGTGCTGAGTGCATACTCTGCACAATTCGCCCGCACTTCTACCCCATGATCAGAGATAATTGCGCTGCTTAAATTTGCATGCATTATCTCTGATCATTGGTGCAGTAAAGCCCCGCGCTGTTCCAGTGCTATTTTAGAGCGCTGTTTGGAGCAGCATGGGGCTTTTGATCATGAGAGTGTCATTCTTTAGTTCTCTGGGGTAGAATTTCCAAATCTAATCTTCTGTTACAAGTTCTTTCACAATGTGTACTTAGCTGTCATTCAGAGCCTGTCAGATTTATGTGATCAAGTACAAGCTTTCCATTATGGAGGGTCCCTAAGATTTCTCCAAGTTTCTCTCTCCAGAGAAACAATAAAAATTAATTTATCTAGTGAGGAGCATGGGAAGCATCTGGTCCATTCCAATGTATAATGCTTTCAAAATGACATTAAGAGTTTCTGCCATAGTTCTTGGCATTAGCAGTCCATAACAGTTGTGAGCTTTAAGCCTTGGAATATGCTGGACAGGCTTTATGTGCCATGTCATGCAGAAAACCATTTTAGAGACAAGATCAAGGAATCAGATATTGTTATAGATAACTGTTAACTACTGTGTACCTTATTTTGGCTGATGGAGCCATATGGTAATCCTAGATATCCAAGCCCCAGCAGCTGAAGGCTCCAGACTTATCTGCCTCTCTTTCACTCACTAATCTGTCACACACACCTTTTAAAACTTCCCTTCCAGAGGTCGCTGGCAGTGAGCAGCAGTTGACACAAGCTGCTCACACCAGCTCCAGCGCCTTCCCTCGAATGCAACTTCTTGTTTCCACAGAGGTGGGATTATAACAGAGGGAAGGCACTGGGACTGTTGTGAAGAGCTTGTGTGAATCGCTGCTGGTGACATCAAGAAGAGAGGTTTTTAAAGATACATGGAGGAAGGGGGAGCAGATTGAGAGATGGGAGAAATTCCAGATACCAGTGGGGAGAGAAGTGGGAGAGAGAGATGCTAGACCACAGGTGGGGGAGGAAGGAATAGAGGGTGGGGGCAGAAAGAAAATTTCAGACCCACCCAAAATTGGTCCTCTGGCTACACCATTGCTGGAAAGAGAGGTGTATTGAATTATAGTATAGGGCTTCCACAAATGTCAGAGTAGGCTAAAAAGAATATACAAAACATAAAAGACCAGTAGCAGGCAATTTAGCTGTAAGACCATGAAACGTTCCAGTTTAGCTTGAACCTTTAGAGATAAAATTTATTTAGATTTTTACTTTAAACATCTTTTTAACTGTCTCCTTAGTAATGTTTTCCTTAGGATACTACCAAACGTGTGAAAACAAACTTAACATGTGAAGATTGTTTGTTTTTTTTTTGCTTTCTTGTAGGTGCTAAGATGATGTATTTTTTGGATAAGTCAAGACAAGAGAAAGCAATTGCTATTGCCACTAGATTGGATGAAACTATGATAGATAGAAATGTAAAGGTATGTTTTCTTATCTATATGCATGAAAATAGTACATGGTTTTAAGGTCTGCCTCTCTCTTCATCTAGTCAGCTTTAAATACCTACAAGTGCCCAATAATTCTCTCATTTATTTATTTAAAAATTTTCTATTCCACACAATTCTACAACTCTCGGCAGATCACACCATAACATACATGGAGTACCTTGTTAAATTTATCCAGCTTAAATGCATCAAATTGTGTCTGTGGGTTTTTGAAGAAAAGTAATATAGAGGACTGTGATGTTCTAAGAGAAATGTTTCCAAAATGAAATAAAATCTAAATTTTAGGGCCGTTTACTAAGATGCGCTAGCGTTTTTACCGCACACGCTAATGCTAGAGACACCCATAGGAATATATGGGTGTTTCTAGCGCTAAAAATGCTAGCCATGCTTACAGCACAGCTTAGTAAACAGGGCCCTTAGTTTGTTTTATAAGTCCAATATGTTTTTTCCACTTTTTGTTAGTGATTTCTTTATAAAACGTTGGAAGGTTGGTGACCCAAGGAACCCAAATATCCTTTTGGTACTAAGAGGAAGTTATGTCTGAATTTTAAAGATCCAAAGGAGGTCTTTTACTAAAGCTTAGCCCAAATTATGTGCAGCAGGGCCCATAGGAATAAAATGGGCCCTGCTGCATATAACTCGAGCTAAGCTTTAGTAAAAGACCCCCCAACTGACCTAGAAGTTGTCATGCAGAGATTGTTTTTGTAAATAGGCTGTCAGTGTGGAAGTACATGAACTTGAAATAAAGGATATTTTTATTTGATTCCTTAGATTTGATGGCTTTATTAGAAGCATCCCAGAATGTTGTTTCCTCATTAGCCACCCTTTTGGTTACCCTCATCTGAGCAGGAAAAAAAATAGATTTTTTTTTCCAAAGATAACATTTAAGCAAACTGAATTATTTTATGGCCAGTCTAATCAGATTTTCCTTGATACTGCACAGGCCACTTAGCTACAACAGAAAAAAATCTCTTCAGTTAAAGAAATAGGCCCTTGCTTTGGGAGCTTCTTTATTTTTTTTGTTTTGCAGTTCCCCTGTAAGTACATGGTTAAATATCAGGAGGCTTAATAAATTCTCTTTGATCCTTCCAAACTTGACAGTTCCTAATTGAAAAGGACATGTGTTAGAAGATGGTATAGTTAATTTGGGTTTAGGAATGTGGCAGGCTATTTTGGATATATATCCTTTTTTTCCAGGTATTTGTGACCTGGCTTGGCCACTGTTTGGTAGACAGGATACTGGGCTAGATGGACCATTGGTCTGACCCAGTATGGCTACTCTTATGTTCCATAGGTTAAATTGAATGTTGTATTCTCTATTACAATATATTTTTCTTTAGGATGTATATCAAGAGTGATTATTTAAAAAGCATATTTTTGAATGTAAAAATTGCTTTTGGAGTTTGCCCTGTAGTTGGGGGGTCCCTGTCTGAGACCAATTTACCCTCTAAGGAAGTGCATTTCTAGTTGCAGAGCACTGGCATAAAAAGGGTATTTACAGTTTGTGGAGGAGCAGAAAATTTATTGAAAGCAAAGGTAAAGGAAAAATAAAATGACTTCCTAATACTTCTTAGTGTCATCTTTCTCTTCCCTTTATAGTAACATAGTACATGACGGTCCGTCCAGTCTGCCCAACAAGATAAACTCATTTTACATGGTATGTGATACTTTATACCAGAGTTTGATTTGTCCCTGCCTTTCTCAGGGCACAGACCGTAAAAGTCTGCCCAGCACTGTTCCTGTAATAAATGTTCTGAAGCTAACATCGAAGCCCCTTAAAATTTACACTCCAGCCCATCCATATCTATTCAGCCACGATCAGGGTGCAGACAGTAGAAGTCCACCAAGCACTGGTTTTACTCTCCAATTACCGGCGTTGCCACACAATCTCTGTTAAGATTCCGTATCCATTCCTTTCTAATCAGGATTCCTTTGTGTTTATCCCACCCATGTTTGAATTCCATTTCCGTTTTCATCTCCACCACCTCCCGCGGGAGGGTATTCCACGTATCTACCATCCTTTCCGTGGAAAAATAATTCCTGACATTACTCCTGAGTCTGCCCCCCTTCAACCTCAATTCATGTCCTCTAGTTCTACCACCTTCTCGTCTCCGGAAAAGGTTCGTTTGTGGATTAATACCTTTCAAATATTTGAAAGTCTGTATCATGACACCCCTGTTTCTCCTTTCCTCCAAGATCTACATGTTCAGGTCGGCTAGTCTCTCCTCGTACGGTTTGCAACGCAAATCCCATACCATTTTTGTAACTTTTCTTTGCACCTCTTCCAGTCCTTTTACATCTTTAGCAAGATACAGCCTCTAAAACTGAATACAATACTCCAAGTGGGGCCTCATCAACAACTTGTAGAGGGGCATCAACACCTCCTTTCTTCTGCTGGTTATAACCCTCCCTATGCAGCCTAGCATTCTTCTGGCCACGGCCGTCGCCTTGTCACATTGTTTCTTCACCTTCAGATCCTCGGACACCAACTCCCCAAGGTCTGTCTCCTGAGTCGAGCTTACTAATCTCTCCCCACCTATTCGGTACCTCTCTTTTGGGCTTCTGTACCACAAATGCATCACTCTACACTTCTTGGCATTAAATTTTTAACTGCCAGACCCTCGACCATTCTTCTAACTTTTGGAGATCCCTTCTCATCGTTTCTACTCCCTCCAGGGTATCCACTCTATTGGCTATCTTCATGTCATCCGCAAAAAGGCAAACCTTTCCTTCCAACCCTTCAGCAATATCTCTCACAAATATATTAAACAGAACAGGCCCCAGCACCGATCCCTGAGGAACTCCACTGTTCACCTTCCTTTCCTCTGAGCAGATTCCATTTACCACCACCCTCTGCCACCTGTCAGTTAACCAGTTTCTATCCAGTTCACCACTTTCGGCCCGAAGTTCAGACTAAGTTCAACTATTGAAAGTGCACCTTTTATGAGTAAAAGGTGCACTTTCAATAGTTAGTGAGCTTTTTATTTTTGTTGCCATTTGGAAAAATTATTGGAGAGTTGCAGTTTCAGTAGAGGGCACCATACATATACAAATGAAGCTTACTTTGAGGTGCAGTAGAGAACTCAATAGTGTGTTATATATATTATTTATGTATTTACTTGCAGAAAACCTGATATACCACTCATTTGGACCAAAACACTATCTCAGCAGTTTACAGCAGAACATGCACAATTTGAGCAGAATTACAACAGACAAATAAGCTATAGTAAATTTACTAAACCATATTAGTGATTTAAGGGGGTAATTTTATGAAGCTTTTTGTGAGTAAAACAGTTTTTCTGCCTATGTACATAAGTAACTATAAAATTGGCCAGGAGATAGAAGCAACAAATTACACACTATGTACAGCAAATATGTTCCTATGATATTTATATTAATTTTTTTTTAACTGTTAGCCTAATCAAGGTGAAGATAGACCATACAGTGTGTTACACACATGAAGGTACCTTCATTAGCACTGGTATTTCTCTTGGCTCTCGTGTCTGCAGTTATTCCGTTTCCTGCTTTAAACTAGTGCTGGTTTTCTTTTAGACTTTAACAATGGTCTTGGAGGCGCTGTTTAATAGCAGCTTTGGAAACTGCAATACTCAGTATGAAGAGTATCGGACAGCATGTCATAAACTCTTCTCATTTACGCCAGCTTTTCTACCTGCCACAAATGAAGAGGACAGTAGCACTGCATCACTGAACCACACGACCCTTAACCATGATGTGCTCTCCAATGAAATCTGAAACATTGATGAGACTAAAACTTCAGCTTACCACAGACTCTCGTAACTACAGATCACTACAGATGCATTTTAATATTGCACTCCAAAAGAGAATGAACATTTGGCTGGTTAAGTGAATAACCAGCTAGCTTGTCTCCCGCTTTTCCCCTCCTCACAAAAGAACTGCCAATGGTTATGTAACAATCTCTAATCAGCACATGTTAATACTTGTACAGTTTTATGTCTTTTAACAACAGAATCCCCTAATTATGAACATTATATTTAAGGACTCTGTTTTCATCCAGGTTTTTGCTACATAAGAAAATAAATGAGGTAATTTCTTGTCAATGAAATACATCAGTGTAGCAGGTTTAGAAAAATATGAATACTGCTTGAGTTATGTTCCACAGTTTTTCTTTGAGGTTAATCTTTTAAAAAAAAATTATTTCATTCAATTTTTTGAAAAACACTGAAACTGTTGGCTGTTTTGCACATATTTTATCCATTGCATGCTTACATGCAGCAGTGGTTGATGGATATGTACATTTAGAGCCTCTTTTATTAAGCTGTGCTAGCAGCTCCTGGTGCAGTAATGCCAACAAAGCCCATTCACTTTGAATGGACTCGGTTGGCATTGCCACTCAGTAACCACTAGCATAACTTGATAAGAGAAACCCTTAGTTTGCTTAACTCGTTGCAAGTCCTAGATTGGGTATATTTAGCAAATGGCAGTTTCTGATTTTCAGTTGAATGCTTTTATAGGCAAGAAAAACAGAATGCTTAAACACATTCATTGTGTTTCACATGCATATGTATTGTGTGTCCTTGTGTTATTTTTTTTTAATGGTTGAAGTATAAAAATGGTTCTAAATGAACTCTTCCAAGTAAGGAGAAAGTTCCTTCAAATATTTGTGAATTAATACTGTTTAACATAAAATGCTTTATTCTGTTAAATGCATGTTAGTGAAGTTTAAAAGATGATGAAGCTTTGAGAGTCCCATAAGTCAATAGTTTACTTGGTGCCTAATTATAAATAACTTCTATAAGACTCCCTTTCTTACTTAAGGGATAGGAAATGCTAATTATACTTCCTGTTTTGAGAGAGACTAGGAAGTTTGCTTAAAACTGTAACACTGCTTTGGTTTCTTCAAAGCAATTGATGATTGGTATTTGTGTTGACGGTTTTAAAGTTCCTTCAAATCAGCACTTAGAAAAGTTTGTAAATTAGAGAGGAACTCAACAGTAAGGGTATTTTAGCACATTCACTATTAAGTGCATAAAGATATCAACAAAATGGCATTTGAGTTTGAACCGTTAAAAGCTAATTAGCTGTTAAAGTTTGTAATTTCAAGATAGAATGACTGAATTTCAATAATTGTTCATTGTACAAGTGTCTCACTTTTACAGAACTGTGACTCCTTGTACAGAGAGTACAGCTTCTTCAGTGGGTAACGTTTCTTGCAACAGAATCATTATGTTTCTGAAGCATGATCAGCTCAAATGGGTGATGGTGTCTGGTGGCATGAACACAGAGCTTTTCCACAACTGTCTGATAAACCCTAGATGGTGTCTTACTCCCATGTCACTTTAGTCATTTTTTGTCCTTGGAGACTCTAGAGGTGTATTCTAGCACTGAGTTTTTTTCTTTTTTCTGTGCCTATTGTACCCCCATACTTAAGCTTTATTTTCAGTGCTAGTTACTAGCTCTGCAATGAGTGAAATGTTTTATAAAATGATCTTTGGGTCGCTGCTTTGTTATGGCCTTGCCTTTAAATTTATCACTGTGAAATCTAGCCTTTCTTCAGCTGTTTTTCCCACCCTGGCCAAGAAATTTCACTCAACTTCAAAATTTGCTCTCAGTCCACCTTTGATTTATCTCATGGATCATCACAACATCTTCATGTAATATTTGAGGCTAAGACCTGATTTTTCTTGTGACATCTACTCAAGTCTGCTGTACCAGTTGCCAGAGATGTTTAAGCACTGAGGGAGCCTCTATCTAGTTTAGTGTCAAGGAGGACTTAATTTCTGGGTGAACTGCCAGAAACATTATTCCACTTCTTTCCAGACATCAAAGCCCCTCCCAGTCAGGCTCTAGGGCAGAGGAGGGGAAGGGGTAAACCTGGAACAGAACAAAGAAGTCATTGTACTCCTCATCCTGCCCCACTTCTTCCATTGCTCCTGGCTTGCCATTTCCCTAGAGCCACAGTTCCACTTATTTTGGCCTATAGATTAAACCCTGAGTTAAAGTCTTAGGGAGCCTCAGCATATTTTAAAGCATTGGTGATCTCAGCTCTATCATTGAATGGATCTGAGCGCACACAGATTTGAACTGCCCATGATCCACCTCCTAAATAGCTACAGCAGGAGGTTAGTTTATCTTTATGTATCATAATTCTACCTGGTGTATGATGATTTAAGTATTTGTATTGTGCTTATATAAATTTCTAGGCAAGTTACCATATTAAAAACAATACAATATTAACACAAAGTAAAATCAGACAGGAAAATGTGTTCAAAAATTTCTCTTTACACCATCTTAATTATCCCCAGAAGCCTCCGTGTTTAATAATATTTCCTAAAACAATGAAAATCCGCATCCTAGCATTCCCAAGAAATTGATTTCAAGCTATTGAAAACAATATAACCAATTTTCAAGTCCAAAATCCCTGCAAACTAGAGTACAAAACATATGCAGGAATGTATAACTAAGGTTCCACTAAGCTGACTCAATCTTATATTATGAACACTCTTCCAAACCAAAGTAGTTTAAACTGAATGCAAAAACGTACTGGCAGTCAACATAGCTCTGTAGAATATGATATATTGTGATCACACTCGGGGGCCTGGTGACAATTCTTGGAGCCACCTCCTGTAGCATTTTGAGGGCCACTCCTGGTAATTCAACATTTTACTTATAAACGTAAAGAAATGGCAAACCCTTCCATTATCATCTCCTTCCAAGTAACTGAATCATATAATCTCAGGCTATCAAAGTGTTTCTAATGTAAATCAATTCAAAACTAAACCCATTCTCACAGAAGGTAGTGTAGTAGCTTGACTGAAATTCAGAAAAACGTATCAGTATACATTCAGCATTCTGTCACATTTCTTAATGCACACAGGGGTAATAAATAGTAAGAGGGTGAGGACTGAACCCTGTGGTACTCCATATTCACAGTCCGTCCATTCTGATATGGCAGCCCCCATCCTAACTTAGGCTCTACAAGATATTAAAAAAAACTATTGATAAATCATAGAGTACATATGTAATTCTGAACATCTATGTAATAGAATAATATGGTTAACTATAGCAAAATCACTTTTACTATTGTTACAGGGAGCACTAAGTTTATAACTGAAACTAATATTGTCTATGGTTTGGACAGAACCCATGTTGGTTTGTATCTAGCAATGCATAAGTATCCAAAAGTCTTGCAACTGACTTCTGACCAACTTAGCTAAGAAGGAAAGTCATGAGACTGAATGATAGTTCTCAATCTTCTAAGGAGTTTGGCCTGTTTTATTTTAAACCAAGCAAATGCAAGTGTTTCTAGATCCAAGACACTAAGCCCTCAAGCAAACAAACTTTCATTAACATATGCAGAAATGGGGCCAGTACAAGCCATGCCATTTTCA
This sequence comes from Microcaecilia unicolor, assembly GCF_901765095.1. NCBI lineage: Eukaryota > Metazoa > Chordata > Amphibia > Gymnophiona > Siphonopidae > Microcaecilia > Microcaecilia unicolor. The sequence goes on along the minus strand of NC_044034.1, from coordinate 102,070,418 downwards.
TAATATCCACTGCAGAGCCTTATGGAGACTAGAGGTAGTATTTGTAGAAATAACTTTCAAGGGCTCTTCTTGGCTAACTTTGTAAAATGAACCCATGACTGATGTATTGCAGGCTAAAAATGAATCAGGTGGTTGTAACAAAATAAAATTCATCCCCACCTCCCCCACAAACACCTTTTATTCTTTACAAAAAGGAAAAACACAGATTGTGTTGTCCTACTTGTAGTGGTAAAATTCATATTAGGAACCTGAAATAAAAGATTTAAATATAGTATGTAAGAAGGGTTCAGTCATTCACAATTGACATCTGTCCTGTGGCTACTGAATTACTTTGGTATGAGTCTTAGAGGACTTTGAGATGGAGGCCTGTTCAAGGCATTAACAGCACCTTGAGCACAGGTTTGGAAGGAGATCAGTTGAAAAGTACCAGCTGAGCTAGTGTTTTAACACCAGTATTAGTTTTTCGTACTTTGAGTCTTTAGTGGCAGTGTGTGCACTGAATAAAAGCTGAACAGCTTCAGAGAAAGGAAGACTTTTTATACTTTTATAGATAATAGTGGTTGATCCCTAGAGGCCCTTTGAGGCTGTAACTCTAGGGTAAATACTTTCTGAGACCTTGGATCCACTTCCAATATCCATATTCTGAATCAGAGTCATCAAGAGGGTTCGCTTCTAGATCTGAAAAGTGAGAGGATACAGTCCCTCTCGGTTGCCTCTCATCTTCAGATCAGGAATATATCTTCTGAAGTCTGCCCCTTCCCAGCTTTTGTGCATAGAGAATGAATGACACCATTTCCTTTAATTTAGAAGTAGAGGATAAAATCATGGCACTTCTATTAAGGTTTCTAAAGATTCTCAATTCCCCTAGGAAGCTGGTGTCAGTATTTGGCCACCAGCTTTCTCAGAGTGTACAGAGAAGAATGTTTCAAATGCAACCTGCCCCCCGGTTTAGTAAGTCCCAGTTACCACACCATTCTGATAGTTGAATCTGCCTTGGAAAAGACCAAGAGGTCAAAAGCTCATTAAGCATTGCTGAAAATCCAGTCTGATCAGCTGATTCACCAAATAAGAAGAAACAGCTTAGTTTGGTCTTCCATTCAGTAGCAAGAAATGTGTAACAACTTGATCCAGGGACTCCAAAAAGTCTAATCATCATGTGATATTAACCTAGATATGTATGTGTGTGGGTAGATACATACATATGTTCTTATACAGAGTATCAGTAAATACTCTTGTTAGGAACCAGGTTAAAGAACCAGACCAATTCTGCTCAACTTAAAAATGTACCATCGTTTTCTTTTAAACTGGAAAAGTCTACATCCAGCATGTATATATGCATATAACACAGATTTTCTTTTATTGAGACAAAAGGCAAAGATACATGTTGAAGGTGAATCTGCATGTGCAATAGTCTGATTAACAAAAATATTTTTTTTATTTAGGCTATACACATTGGCACATGATGGAGGTGCACTTTTGATCTCTATATTTATATATCAGAAATTAGGGTACATGATTTTTTAGTTAATTGACATGTATGCTTTGTTCCTGTAGTTCTAGATTATTGTGTTTTACGCTGCCGCTGTCTAGGTTTTAATATTGGAATCTGCGTTGATCTTGCTGGTCAAAGCTGAATATATTGCTGAAATTAAGGTAACTTGTGTACTATCCCTATATATCAAACTTGAGCTAAAAGCAGTCTTCAGTGCTCTCAGAACTTTTGCCAGTGTGCTGTCAGGAAAACAAATTTTGATCTAGACAACCAAGTGGCAATGTTGACTATTAACAAACCAGGAGGAACTAGCTATGAAACGGTCCTCCAGTTCTTGAATTTAACTGCTGTTTAGCAGATGTGCCTTCCAACAGCATGACTTCTGGGAGTACAGAATGTGATTGGAGATAGGTGTTACCTGGAAATTTATGAATGATCCATGTGCCAAGAGGTAATAGAAGATGTTGGCTTCCAGTAGATTGTCCCAGCAATAGATCTCTTTATGTTGGAAGATCAGAAGCTTCAGTACTTGCATTCCAGGAGACTGGGTGAATACAAACTGACCTTGGACCCTTTGAACAGATATTTGGGGAGTACTACTTCTTTATGTCTATTTCTCTCCCCCTCCATTCTGGTACTAAGACCACAGAAAATAAAACAGGAAAGAACTCTGTAATAGCAATAACCCTGCCCTGGCCTAGTCAAATCTAATATCTTTATCTGGGTCAATTATCTATCAAGATACCAGTTCATCAATTGAAATTTTCTACTCCTTAGTCAAGATCAAGGGAGGATTCTATTCCCTCTTATCAGTTTCTTAGTGCTCATTGATCTGATGCCTCTACTTTTCTTAGAAAGTGGAGGATATCTCAATAACTTTTAAAAGCAATCCACAAAATAATATTACAGTTTCAAATCCCAGAAATTCTTTATCGGGTGTGTATAGGAAAAGCTTGACTCAATCACCTACTTCATTGCTGTCCCACCTTTCATCTTCTGGTCAGTGAAAGGGCATCTAAATACAGCACCATACCTTTCTCACATAGTTTGAAACACCTGTCACTGCATCCATTAGTGACTAAATTCATGAAAGTGTTGTAGAAAAAAAATAATCAGGAGACCACAAGCTCCATGGGACCTCGATATGGTTCTAGTTCAGATCATGAGCCTGTGAAATTAGCACAACTGAAATACCAACCTTGAAAGATTCTCTTCTTAGTAGTGGAAACTTCCACTCAAAGGTTATCTGATTTTTATGCACTCATCTGTTTTTCATACCTTCTGTTCTTTCACTCAATGTAGTTTTTATCAGAAGTACTGTCAGCATTTTATATCAATCAATCATTCAATCATAGTGCTTACCAGAGGAGATGTGATCAGAGCAGTTAGCAAGCTGGGTGTAAAGGGGATTAGACAAATTCCTGGAGGAAATGGCCAGAAGCTGCTATTATCCATCTAGATTTTAAAAACCACTGTTTATCCCTGGGAATGAGCAAGAAGGAATTGATCTATTCTTTAGGATCCTACCCTGGTACATGTGCTCTGAAGTGGTCACTATTGGAGACAAGATGTTGGGATTGACAGACCTTTGATCTAAACCAGCCTGGCACATCTTATGTTCTTCTCAGGCCCATAGGTACACAAACCTTGCAAATGTTGGTTTGTAAAAGGGTGCTGACATAGCCTTTCCTCCTAGCAAACTAGGACCAGCAGTGGCTAAAATAACTATCAAACTGACTAGCAGACTGCAAATTCCATTGCTATGTCCTAGCAAGACTTGCAACTTGCCACAATAATGTCACTTGCTGTTCTTCACTTTCAATTGAAAATGTGGAATTTCAACATTGCCATTCATTCATATGTATCTCATTGCTATCTAGACTGAATGTCATAGAATGCATTTGGAGAAGGTCTACAAGGCTTTTCTAATGAATAGTTAACTCTTCTCACCACATACTTGGCCAGCTTGACATTAGAAATTAAGTATATCAAAACACAGCAAACCTCAGCAATGGGACTATTCAATTGTGTAGTTGATTCATCCTGCTTGTTGACAGAGAAAGGAAGATTGCATACCTGTAATGGGTATTCACTTTAGGATAAATTGGACACAGATGCTCACTTGTATTCCCAGGGTGTGGATTCCTTAGCTCTGTAGTAGAGGTTAGGGGACACATGAAGCAGCAGGTGCAAAAGAACTCCCTCAGGTGCTTTTAAAAACTTTTTGGGAGGGGAGATTTCTGAGTTTGTGAAAAACATTCATGTTGGTGCCATCAGTTGACATCATCCACTTACATATCTGATTTATCCCACAGCTTTCACTGTGGAAAGCAGAATAATCCATTACACACTGTTTCTCAATTAGACTTTATATACAAGTCTGAGGAGGCCTGCATGGTGGTGGTTATATGACAAGTCCTGCATATACACAGAAAAACCTAGGATTTTTCCAGGCAGCTGTGGAAATGCTCTCAAGTTGATGCCATTAGAGGACTTGTGTGGCTGATTATTCTGAAGTCCATGGAGATCACCTGACAGGTAAGCAAACCTTTTCACTGCACGTATTTAGCTAGCAATTACCAACATTCAGCATGGAAAATATAGGTTCATAAAGGAGGATTTTATTAAGACAAATTGTTCTAATAAAGATAATCTCCTTTTTTTCCCCTGTTTGGATTCAAATCTGGCAAAGGGGAAAAGTCACTGTAAAATAATGCCAACATGTATTTCTGTAATAAATTATTTTGTATACAAGTGTGCTCCATTTTGTTTTTATCAAATTACAAATACAGAAACATTAAAGTGGGTGCTGCTAATTTCAAAGCAATTGTATAGGTCAGCAGTTCCCAATCTGTAAATTATGACCCCAAATACAATCAGAAAACTCTCATTTTGGGGTGGCAATCACAGTACCAAAAAAACAAAAAACAAAAGTGATGTCAGCCCACAGAGGCTGATAGAAAGCTAAAGCTTGGACCACATGGGATCAAAGAAAGGCATTATCAGCTGATGCTATAAATCTGCATGGAGTGTGAGACACATGGTGGGGCTCGGGTTGTGCAAAGTTTTCACATGTTAAAATGGAGTCATAGGCAAACAAAACCTGGGAAGCATTGGTACAGGCAAAGAGCAAAGTGTTACCCCTTGCTGCAGATGCAAAAATATGGAATTGAATTTGGGAGCGGATGCAAACACTAGCAGAAAAAAACTGATTGTTGATTTATAGTTTAAAGCTTAACACTTAGCAAAAATGTGTTGTCAGTTCTTCACTTAGAAAAGATAAGAACTCATTCATTTACAAAAAAAAGACTATAATTTCTGTAGTCAGACTATGTCAAATGTAGTTAATGTGCTATTCATACAGAAACAGACATAATACAACTGGACAGATATGATAGTACACACAAGTTGTTGAGATGGCACAAGTCTGAAACTGTCAAACATCTCAACAAGGATTCTAAATTTGCTCACTTCCTTTTCAAACATATATTTTTGCACCTGGCTCTCAACAAAGATTTACCTTTAACAAACATTGCAGTGTCTTCATTTTACCTCTTTCTGTATTTAGTCTTGGGGCCTATTCTAGTATGCCTCCTCTTTTCAGGATCTTAAACTCATTGTACTTGCTTATGAGGGATGTCTGGTAAGACTTTTGATGCTTTACATAGGTTGGGGAAGGGAATATGCAAGAATACATTGAGTGGAGAGATGTCTAGGAATGTATATGGAGGTTGGAGGGTATTTTGTATTGGTAAGGTATTTGTGTAAGGGTTTTTTTTGTTTGATTAGAAGAGGATGGTTTTGAATAAGAAATGCAGAGGAAGACTTTGCCAGCTGCTTCATTTTATCTTGAAGTATCTGATCGATAGCCTCTGACTGCCTTGCTAAGCATTTTTAGGATAGTTTTCTCTTAAAATATTGAACTGATTCTGCTTTTTAAATTCATCCAAACTATTCCTTTTTCTCTTAGTTGACTCTTTACTGGTGATGATGAGAGTATGGCCTTTTTATTTAGATGGTTTTTTGTTTGTTTAAACAAGCGCCATAATACAATAATCAGAGGCCCCCCTTTGTTGTAACAACAAAGTTACAAAATAAAACTAGATAATAAAAGCTACTAAATTCTCTCCATGGGGGGGGGCGTGTCAAGATGGCGCCGTGAGCGGTAACGTTTGAAGTGCTCTCCGCTTCACAGTTGCTAAACTTGTCTTTTCCTATTGCCTCAATTACAACATGCCCCATACAAAACGAAAGGGAACGATTCGGAAGAATCCCCTACCTTCTGGAACGTCCACGCCGGTAACTGTGGGCCTGGAACGCTTCTTCCCCGCTCTTTCCCGACGAGGTGAAGTGGAGTCCATAGCGGGAGGAACCGGTGAAGCGGTTCCCCCGCTGGAAATTGAAACATCTCTCTCCCCACCAAGCTCTATGACGCCTCCTTGCCCTGCAACTGCTGCGATTCGAACAGGGTTCCCTGTGGAGCCCAGAAGGGGCGATCCCGAGGAGCCCAGAGGGGAGCTCGAATCTGGAGAGAATTCTGCGGTTGCCGGAGAGATGGAGGTGAGCCTGGGTAAGATTTGGCTGAAGCTGGTAGAAATGGACAAAATATTGAAACAATCTTCTGAAGAGGTAAAGATATTGAATGCAAATATACAGGAGGTGAAGAACTCCCATGAGTTGGTGAAACAAGATTTTTCTTTGAAAATGGAGGCCTTGCAGGGACAGTCTAAACAAACTGAAGAATTTAAAATCGCTGTGATAAAAGATAATATGGATTTAAGAAGGAGGATAGAGCAAGTGGAGAACTATAATAGGAGATTAAATCTCCGAATATTGAATTTTCCTAGACTGTTAGGAGTGTCCCCGAATGACATGTTTTGCAGGTATTTAAAAGAAAATTTGAAATTTCCCCAAGAAGTGTTTCCACCGTTGAATAAAATTTATTACATACCATCTACAATGAAAAAAATAGACTCAGAGAAGTCAATAGACCTGCAAAACGTTAGATATTTTGGAACAATCAATTGAAGATGTAACAGAAAGAGGGACATTAATCGTTTCATTTGTATTTCAGCAGGACTTAAATGCAATAATGCGTTTGTATTTTAAATCAACTGACCGTTTGTTTGCTGGGGAAAAAATTTGGCTTTACCCGGACGTGACTAAGTCCACTCAAGAAAGACGAAAAATATTTCTTTCTATGAGACCAAAAGTTTTGGAATTGGGGGCTTCATTCCTCCTGGCCTACCCTTGTAAATGTATTATTAGACTAAATCAGATAAAATATGTTTATTATTTGCCTAACCAACTCCAGACCTTCCTAGACAGTAAGTAATCTGTAGAGTAATAAAGAAGTAAGGAACGACGGAACCATAATTAGATTATAATGATTTATGTATATTGTGTTTAACTTCACTATATTCCTACCCCCCCCCCTTTTTTCTTTTCACATTGAGGTCTAAGGAAGCCATGTTATAAGAAGAGAACATTTTCTTGATTTCCTGATTTGTAAAATTTATTACTTAATGGCTGTATTATACTTTGCAGTATTATAATATCTGTATAAGTATTAAAATCTAATAAAAATTATATACAATAAATTCTCTCCATTGCTACCTAAACTCCCAATAGAAACTCTACTTCCTTCCCCCAAACCACATTCCATCTTCTCAGCCAAACCACCACAAATTTGACCCCTTTAACTCTCAGCCATCCTCCTCACCCACAACCCGCCCTCAGGGAACCACAAAAAGTACACAGCAACTACCACTTTACGGCACAAAACTAAAGAACAAAATTACAGAACATATATAGAGGCATGGATTAATGAGACAAAGCCAACTTGTCTTGCCAATCTACATTTCTTTGAAGGGGTGAATAAACGTGGAGAAAGATGAGCCAGTCAATATTGTGTATCTGGATTTTCAAATGTTATTTGACAAAGTATCTCATGAAATCCTGAGAAAATTAGAAAGTCACGGGACAGGAGGTAATGTCCTATTGTGGATTAAAAACTGGTTAAGAGAAAACAGAGTAGGGTTAAACGGTCAGTATTCTCAATGGGAAAGAGTAGATAGTGGGGTTCCCCAGGGGTCTGCACTGGAACTGCTGCTTTTTAACATATTTATAAATGATCTAGAGATCAGAATAACTAGTGAGGTAATTAAATTTGATGATGACACTAATTTATTCAAAGTTAAATCATAAGAGGATTGTGAAAAATTGCAAGAGGAACTTATGAGACTGGGCATCCAAATGGCAGATGATGTTTAATGTGAGCAAGTGCAAAGTGATGCTTGTGGGAAAGAGGAACCCAAACTATAGCTAAGTGATGCAAGGCTCCACCTTGAGAGTCACTGCCCAGGAAAAGGATCTAGGTGTCATCGCTGATGATACATTGAAACTCTCTGTTTAGTGTGCAGCAGTGAATAAGAAAGCAAATAGAATGTTGGGAGTTATTAGGAAAGGAATGGAAAACATGAGAATGTTATAATGCCTTTGTATCACTCCATGGTGTGGCCACACCTTGAATATTGTGTTCAATTCTGGTCACTGCCTCTCAAAAAAGATATAGTGGAATTAGAAAAGGTGCAGAGAAGGGTGACGAAAATGATACGACTTCCTTATGAGGAAAGGCTAAAGCGGCTATGGCTCTTCAGCTTGGAGAAAAGACAGCTGAGGGCATTTATGACAAGAGGTTTATAAAATGAGTAGAGTGGAAAGGGTAGATGTGAAGCGTCTGTTTACTCTTTCCAAAAATACTAGGACTAGGGGGCATACAATGAATCTACAACGTAGTAAATTTAAAACGAATCTGAGAAACTTTTTCTTCAGTAAACATGTAATTAAACTCTGGAATTTGTTGCCAGAGAATGTGGTAATGGTGGTTAGCTTAGCGGGGTTTTTAAAAGTTTGGACAGCTTCTTAAAGGAAAAGTCCATAGACCTTTATTTATGGGATAAGTAGCATGAAACGTTTTGTACTTTTTTGGGATCTTTCCAGGTATTTGTGATCTGGATTGGCCAGTGTTGGAAACAGGATGCTGGGCTTGATGGACCTTTGGTCTATCCCAGTATGGCAATACTTTTGTACATGCTCAGCACAAACTTTCATCCAGCCAGAAGATTTACAGATTTTATTTTTATCACTCCCCAGTCTCACTTGCACATCTCCTCTAAACCTTTTGTCTTTAATTTGAACACTGTATAAGCTCACCCTGAATTAAGAGTTCTTCCCACACCAGGGGCATATATAACACTGGCTATATCCTCTGAAGCAACTTCAGCACAGCCACTGTCTGCTGGCTTTATGGAAGTACAATAATCACAAGAGTGCTATGCACTGATGAGAATGACCCATAGATAAGCCCACTTTGGTTTATTGATGGGATTATATACAGCATATGTGTACAGAACTGTTATCAAAATGTTTGAGAGGAGAGCTGACCTGAAAGGGAACTCCCTGCTCCTTTTGCCCACCAAGGTGGGTTTCTGCCACTCCTAAGAAAATCATTTATTTTTTCAACTGTTTACAATATCGTCCCTATTCACAAAGATGAAAGCCTCAAGCCAGACTGTATAAGCACACCTTTATGGAGATCTATTGTTCAGTGCTAGCCTTAAGCAGAGGCAGCCACATAGAGCTGTGCACTCCAAGGGGATCCATGTCCTGCCAGAGGAAGCAATGCTTTACTTGCAGCCTGGCGGTTGATGGTGCCTTCCTTGGGTCACAGCCCTTCTTCCCCCATGGGCCTCCCCTGTGCATTCTCAGCTTCTTGAAAACTGAGTATTTTGGGAGGGGGAAGGGTCTGGCACACTGAGGCAGACTATCAGTCCCAAGGGGCGATCCCAATCAAACTGGTCCACACATGACCCCACAACAACTAAGATCGGCTCTGCCTTTTGTTGCACAAATTTGTATTAGGGCTGAAGATTCGAACTGAGCCTTTTACAAGTGCACACTTCAGAAAAAAAAAAAAAGAAAAACCACAACCTACCACTATCATGATTGAGCCCTGAGATGGTGATAGAAACAAATGGTCTTAAGCAGTTGGCAGCCATGAATGGAGACCTATAGTACTTCAGTGTCTTAGTTTCTCATGATGTGTGTGACTGGGTGCTCAAGTCAAAGAGGACTACGTTCAAGACAGGAAAAAAATGTTTTATTTTTCCAAACACAAATGATGTAAATGAAAGAAAATATGCTTCCAGAATGGTTGGACTAGTTTAAACCCAGTTTCCCTTTTCTTTGCTGGTTCAGTACCAGTCAGGTAGTAAATGAAGGACATTTCGGATCGTTGCAGTGCTATATACACTGTTGCATCTCACTGCCAGCAAAACTTGATTACATTTTATAAATAAAAATAATTTTTCCTGTGCTTTGCTAGCTGTGGGTACAAGCTATTAATACAACTGGTTCATGTAGTATAAACTGCCTGTCTCAATCTGCAAGATTAAAAATGTAAGAAGAAAATACAGGTTGTGTCACTAGTCCTTAAAGTGGTAGAGATGTGGTGTGTAGTGTCACAGCCTGGGAAGGATTTCTGTCCCCCTCCCCTCCTCATATTGTCCAAGGCACTCACATTAGCAGCTTTATGAAAGGTTTAGGTTACAAACTAGGTGCTAGATATTTCCACTGATAAACAGGTTATCAATAGATAAACACTGATAAACAGCAAATAATAAATGAGGCCTGTGAACCTGCAGTGACAGGTACATGAATGGAGGTAGTTGAGCCAAAACCTATAGATCAGAGCTCCCCTAAAGTGTGCAACAGCAACAAAATTGGTGGCAAAAATCAGCCAGAGAACATTCATGCAGCTGGAGTCAAGATATTTCAGAAATCTGTGCATGGAAACATTTTCTTCAGAAAGAGGGTGTATGAAATCAATGGTATATGTTTATACAGCCTATAACCTAATGGATTGTATGGAAAATATGTCATCAGCTGTTCACAGCTTACATTGGCTTAGATATGACATTTTCATGTCTTCTTGACATGCTTAAGTACTTGATTGCAAGGCATTTCTTAATCAATGTTCCCATAGTTCATATAGAAGAGCAGTTGCTGTGAAGAGCATTTAGGGTATGCCCTGTACTACTAGGTTTATTCTCAGAGCCAGGTTATGGGCCCTAGTTTCTTGCAGCAGCTTGGTGAAAGGCTCAGCAGCAAAGTTTTCTGAAATTCTTTAGTATATTTTTATAACTATGAATCATTTTACCTATTAAAATAATATAGATTTATTTTGCATAATGTGACAGGTACAGGACCTGTCATGACAGGAAAAGGAGCTTCCATTTTAAGAAAACCAAAACTATGAGTTTGTAATGCATTTTTCAAGGGCAAATATATCAAAGATGTTCCTAGGTAAGGGAGATGACCCTTTTAAGAATGGGTTAGCTCAAGCTGAGAATAACTGGGAGGTGTGGCCCAGAACAGTGGGGACAGGGAAGCCTGCAAACCAGCTGGAAACTCTGCCCATATTTGGAAAGGCTGGGGAGGAACAAAGCAAGTACTCTAATTGGGGAATTAATGAGTCAGGCTTACAGATAGGTTGTGAACAAAGAAGAAGGGAGGGGTTGATACTCTGAGGTTCCTTGAACGTATCTCCCAAGAGGCAGAGAATGCTAGAAGGAGGAAGGAAGAGAGAAAGTGTCCATAGCTGTGAGACTTGAAGAAGGCCTGACTGAAGAAGCCCTGAGGAGGAAAGGTGGTTAGGAAGACCCAAAGATGGATAAAGAAGGAAACTATGAAACGTACTTACCATGGAGGTGAAGAATAGGATGCTTAAATCATGTTGAGATTTGCCCTATCCAGGGTAAAAAGGCAGTTAGATTGAGCTCCTTATACTAACTCAGTGTGTTTTGGACACTGTTTTAAAGAATGTAAGAGAGAGAATCCCCACCCCCAGCCTGCTAGAGGACAGCACATTTGCAAATAAGGCTGTAAAGCCAACAACGAAAACTGAGGGAACAAAAGAAGAGGAAACCAAAGCTAGATCAAATGTAGAAGATTTTATTGCTTCCAAAGTATTGTAAGCCGGTAGTCGAAAGATTCAACATGGCCATGTTTCAGCTAGTGTGCCTTCGTCAGGAGCCTGATTGACCACAGAAACAATATTGTAACAATGAAGATTGATACAATGTAATACACATTGAACTAAAATATGCCGTGCAGCACCACTGAACAGCAAACTGATCTAATTTGCATAATCAAGGAACTCTGCTATGCTGTATTCCTGTTTTTCCTCTGTCAGGAGTCTCAGAAGTATGGAATAATAAAGGAATTATTCTATCTTTGCAGAATGAGTAGTGTAGAATTTGGAGAAGCAGCTGTTTGACCACTGGTAGGAATTCACCATGCGTGCACAAGGTACCATGTCCTATCCTTGGTACTGAAGGACCAGTGACCAGACCTGTCCCCTAAGCCAAGGGAGACAGGTCTTTTAAACTGTTCCACTGTAGTACTGAGGACCAGTGGCTTTGTGACAGTAGTTCAAATATGATAGTTTTCCAAACTTCTTTTGTGTCTGCTTAACTTATTTTGTTCTTCTGGGTGCATTACTGTGCACAGCAGAGAAAAGTGTTCTTCACCTTCAGCAAACCTCTCAGCAGCCACAGCTGCAGGGGAAATCAGCCTGCCACATCTGAGAGGGAAGTACTGGAGCAAAGAACCCCCTGACAGCAACAGTGCCTGGCTGCCAGAAGGAGTGGATCAGGAATCAGGGCTGCTTCAGAGAGAGTGACAGATACAGTACTGGTAAGCGCAGGAATCAAGATGAGCTCCCATACTACAGCTGCTGCTGCAGGACATGACATCAGAGAAGCCCCATGTGAGAATGTGGCTATGTTGAGCAAGTTGAATCCTTCACGTTGTTCCTTGGATAATTGTTCTCTATCAAATATTAAATCTTTAAAAGCTGGCTTGTTGAATCCTTAATCTACTATCATGAACAAGTCACTATTGGAGCAGATCATCCCTGTGACTTTGAAACAGGTTTTGTTCTTTTCTATCTGAACGTTATTTTCGAGTCTGAGTGAGGAGAACTCATCTTGAATACCAGTTACTATGGGTGTACTGCAGGGGTGTGTTCTTTTGTCTGTTTTATATCTACTTGATTCCAATTTGCCGTGTTCTTTCTGGTATGGGTATGCAACACTGACTTTATGCTTATTATATTCAGGATATTTTCCTCAGTAAAGTGTTCTGTCTCTGACACTCTCTTTTTTGAAGATGTGCTTTCAGAAGTTAAGATCCTGGTTTAGCACCAATAGGTTGAAGTAAAAGGTATGGAAAATGCAGATATTCGAATCATTCACATCCTGAGCGCTGGCCCAGTACATTCAGCTTTGCAGATACTGAGATTGGAATTCTGTTAGACTCTAAGCTAACTTGCAAATTTCAAGTAAGGAATGTTTGGAAAGCCTTCTTCAGGTTAAGATTAAGATGTGAAGAATTTGTTATGAGGTAAATTTCCAGACAGTTTTGCAAGCTTTGGTATTATCTGTTCTGGATTACTGTAACTCCCTGCATTTGGACGGCTCTAAAACGACGATTCATTCTCTTCAAATTGTACAAAATTCTGCTGCTAGGCTTCGGACAGGATTGTCAAAATCTGATCACATTACATAAGCTTTGAAGGATTTTCACTGGCTTCCTGTACTTTGGCGGATTAGGTTTAAAGTGTTGACCTTGATTTTTAAGGCCTTGAGCAATGATGCACCCCTGGCATTAGCTTTATCTTAAGATTGTATCAGCTGTCTCATAGTTTACGTTCTGCGGATAAACTTTTATTGGATATTCCTTCTACAAAGTGTGTTAGACTTGAAGCTAACCATTCAGAAATGCTTCAGATTGCAGGCACATCTCTTTGGAATTCTTTGCCTGTGAACATACACATTATAACTTTGATCCTTCAGTTTAGGAAACAAAATCATTTCTTTTTGCCCAGACTTTTTCAATTTTGCTTGAGTATTAGGCTTGCAGCCGCAAGTTTCTAGTCTTGGTAAGGGGAGTTAATTTGATGATTCATTGTTGTAGTTTTTGTGTATTCTGCTATGCTTTTGGGGTCTTTTATTATGTATTTTCCTGATGTACACCATCTAGGACTAATGAATTATGTGGTTTAGAAATGTTTCAAATAAATAGATAAATAAGTACATAAGTATTGCCATACTGGGACAGACCAAAGGTCCATCAATCCCAGCATCTTATTTCCAACAGTGGCCAATCCAGGTCAGAAGTACCTGGCAAGATCCTAAAAAAGTACAATACATTTTATGCTCCTTATCCTAGAAATACTGCCAACAAATGCAGCTACACTCTACGCAAAAAGTAGCTGCAACGTTGAAATGAGACTTTGCCCTTAAACCTCCGATACACTGGTACTCCTGGTAGCGCTCTACTAATTTTGTGTGTGTATCCTAGAAATAAGCAGTGGATTTTCCCCAAGTCCATTTTAATAATGGTCTATGGACTTTTCCTTTAGGAAGCCATCCAAACCTTTTTTAAACCCCACTAATCTAACTGCTTTTGCTACATTCTCTGGCAACGAATTCCAGAGCTTAATTACATGTTGAGTGAAGAAACACTTTCTCTGATTCATTTTAAATTTACTACTTTGTAGCTTTATTTCGTGGCCCCTAGTCCTAGTATTTTTGGAAAGAGTAAACAAGTGATTCACGTCTACCCTTTTCCACTCCATTCATTATTTTGTAGACCTCTATCATATCTCCCTCAGCTGTCTTTTCTCCAAGCCATACACATCTGGGTCCCTCCCAGACTTATATAGCAACGTGACTTATATAGCACTGCCAACCTCTTTGAGTATGGTAAAGGGGATCTTTTATCTAGGGTGTTAACCTTGGCTCCTATACTCAAGTATTTATCTTATAACACTTATTAGTAAAACAGTCTAGGCCCGGTGGCAAGCGCGTAATTGCCTGCAGTGTTTCTTCTATTGTTATAGGTTTGGAAAGTTGCTCAGCATCTCCTGGCATTACTTTATCTAGGGTAAAACTTTCCAAATAATTATATCTTCCTCAATTACAAGGGATTTATAAAAGCTGTGCCAATCCCCTGAGTGTTGCAGCCCTAATTTATTTATTTCATTTTTTGCTGTTTGTTTTGTGGAAGCAAATGTGCAAACAGTCCACATTCAGCAGACTGTAAAGCACCTTAGTATTTGAACCCCAAAATACTTGCCTGGGCTGTCTGTTGTTCTGGGAAGCACGGAGGTGGCTTCCTGACCAGGCCAAGATGTCTCTCAGTACCAGTGAAAGAACCATTTAGTCGCCTCCAGGATGCGATTCAGGAGTTGGAGAGACTACAGTTTTGCTGAAACTGGAAGGAGAACAAGCACATTATCTTAAAAAGGACCTGACCCAGTTTTTTTTTTTTTTGGAGGGGGGTCCATTGGTGAAGCAACCTGGCAGAAAATACAGTGGTGCAATAAAAGGTAGAAAATTTGGAGAACTATACACAGGCTGTCAACTTGCGGATTTAACATTTCTCAAAGGTCCTGCTAACTCATCTAATGGAGACGTTTAAAGTATCTCTACTACTACTTATCATTTCTATAGCGCTACAAGGCACATGCAGTGCTGTACACCATACACAAAAGACAGTCCCTGCTCAAAGAGCTTAAAAGATTTGCTAAATCCCACTGTAAATTAGACATATGTCCTAACAACCTTTTAACATCGGCCCCTCAACAATTTATAACAGACCTCACAGAACATCTGAACTATATGCTACAAAATGGTCTCTTCCCAAAGGAGAAAGGAAATATTCTACTCACCCCATACCCAAGGACACAAAAAAAAAATGCTAGCGAACTAACTAACTACAGACCAGTGGCATCTAGTCCCCTAATAACCAAACTAACGGAGGGAATGGTAACCAAACAACTCACCGACTATTTAAATAAGTTCTCAATACTCCATAATTCCCAATCAGGATTTCGTTCTAACCACAGTACTGAAACAGTACTAGTTACTCTCATGTCCAAATTTAGACAACTGATCGCAACTGGCAAAAACATACTACTTTTACAATTTGACATATCCAGTGCTTTCGATATGGTAGATCACAGTATTCTACTACATCTCCTTGAATACTTCGGAATTGGAGGTAACGTTCTTAATTGGTTCAAGGGATTCCTAACCACAAGATTTTACCAAGTGACATTTAACTCGACTACATCTGCCACATGGACACCTGAATGCAGAGTTTCACAGGGATCCCCCCTCTCGCCGACTCTATTCAACTTAATGATGACACCCCCGGCTAAACTACTATCTAACCAACACCTCAACCCATACATATATGCAGACGACGTAATGATCTACATCCCATTCAAACAAGGTTTACAGGAAATCTCCAGCAACATCAACCAGGTCTTAATATCATGCATTCATGGGTGGATGCATTCAAACTGAAACTTAATGCAGAAAAAACCCAATGCTTAATACTTACCTCTCAACACAATACGAGCAAATTCACCACCATAAACACACCTAATTTGACACTCCCTATCTCAGACACCCTAAAAATTCTTGGAGTGACCATCGATCGTCATCTAACACTTGAGAGTCATACAAATAACACAACCAAAAAGATGTTCCACTCAATGTGGAAATTAAAAAGAGTAAAACATTTTTTCCCAATGACAGTCTTCCGTAACCTGGTACAATCATGGTGCTCAGTCACCTAGACTACTGTAATGCACTGTACGCTGGATGTAAAGAACAGACAATCAAGAAACTTCAGACAGCCCAGAACACCGCAGCCAGACTTATATTCGGAAAAGCAAAATATGAAAGTGCTAAACCGCTACGAGAAAAGTTATACTGGCTCCCACTCAAAGAACGCATCACATGTAAGATTTGCACACTAGTTCATAAAATCATCCATGGAGATGCCCCAGCCTATATGTCAGGCCTGATAGACTTACCGACTAGGAATGCCAAAAGATCAGCCCGTACATTCCTCAACCTTCATCTCCCAAGCTGCAAAGGTCTAAAATACAAACTTACGCATGCAGCAAACTTTACCTACCTGAGTGCCAAGCTATGGAACGCACTGCCGCACAACCTGAGAAAGATCCACGAACTAACAAACTTCCGAATATCATTGAAGACCCATCTTTTTAACAAGGCATACCACACAGAAAAACAAATATAAATGCATGCATCTCCTTTTTTTTTTTTAATAATATCTGTTTGTTCTAAACTTCTACTATGTTACTCAAAATCTCTGTGCAACAATATGTAATTATTTTATAATATCTGCTTGTGTTAAACTTTTACCATGTTACTCTAATTCTCTATGTAACACTAAGTAACTATGTTCTAATCCACTAACACCAAGAACAATACATTGTAAGCCACTTTGAACCTGCAAAAAGGTGGGAAAATGTGGGATACAAATGCAATAAATAAATAAAATAAGACAGGTAAACAGACAGAACAATAAGGGTAAGGGAATAAAGAGGTGAGGATAAAAGGACAGGGCAAGGTAGTAGTGGTTAGGAGTCAAAAGCAGTGGTAAAGAGGTGGGCTTTAAGTTTGGACTTCAAAACGGCCAAAGACGGGGCTAGACGTACAGGCTCGGGTAGTCTATTCCAAGCGTGAGGTGCAGCAAGATAAAAGGAACGGAGCTGGAATTTGCAGTAGAGGAGAAGATATATATATATATATATATATATATATATCTGAGAGGTATAGCAGTGGTGAAACCATTCCTTTGCTGGTGACCTTTATCATATAGGCAAATTTGAAGATAGTGGGGGGAGGGGGGTTAGAGAGAAAGGGAGAGATGGCCAATCAGGGGCAGGGAGGGGAGTGGAGGAGAGATACTGGACTTGGTAGGCTAGCAGCAGGCAACCCCTACCAGTGGGCAGCCCTGGGCTTTTTGCCAGGCTCACCCACTGATATCTATGCTCCTGGGTTTGAGGGGCCAAGAGAGCCAGAGGTGATACTGAGAGCTCAGGAAGGGAAAAATGCATCAGAGACGGCATGATGGGGGAAACATAAGAGGGAATAATTAGAGGTGAGAAAGTCAAACTGGGTGGGAAAAGCTATAATGAGAATGCGTGAGAAAGATGGTGAGGTGCTGACATGGAGGGATTATAGAGGATGAAGGGAGCCAGACAGTAGGAGACTGCAGGAGGAGCAACCAGTGAGGAAGATTTGGAGGGATGTGAAGAGCAATGAAGGGAATGGAGTTTCGAAATATGGAGAACTGATGAGCCTGTCCATAGTTCTCCAAACTTTCCACCATTTTGTGCACCACTTTTGTCCTTTATAAACTGCATCCAAGGCCCATGTTAAACATGAGTGAGAGATCAAAAAGGATAGAAGAGTGAGGGAAAGGGAAAGATAAGATTCAGATGTGAGTGGATAGAAAGACTGCAGTAATACTGTTATAAAGGATAGATCTAGAGGTAGAGAACAGAGAAATGAAGAAAAATTACATGAAAGGGAAAATTAGATGTCAGAGGGAGGAAGTGATAAAGACAGGAAAGAATACTTAAAACGGAAAGAGAAGCTTGGAAAAATAAGAGCAACATCGAACATGATGGCAGAAAAAGATAACACAGACAGACTGCCCATCTATACCAACTGTTGAGTTCTACTATTCCCTTGGGAAGAGAGAGAGAGACAAAGGAAAAGATCCAGATAACAAAGGTAGATAATTATATTCATATGAAAATAAAATGTTTTTGAAATATGTAGCAATGCTTAGTAACCGTATGGCTTCCTGCAGTAAACTGAATTATCTGAATTTTGTGTTGGCTTTTATTGGATCAATGGAAGTATTCTGTATATGAGCTATCAGGGTCATGCAGCTCCTTAGGATGCTACTTCAGTAAAAGGTTTCAGAATCTGCCAAGAATCTCATGATTAGAATGCAGTTTTCAGCGTTAGTGTATATTCCTATATGTAAGGAGGATTAAGGAAACCCTTTACTAATTATTATTATTATTATTTGTTGCATTTGTATCCCACCTTATCGCACCTTTTTGCAGGCTCAAAATGGCTTACAATACATCATGACTAGTGGAAGAATGTTAGTAATATAAACATTTAGTATTGCATGATCTTGGTCAGCATGATGATAATACAAAGTAGTAGTATACAAGCAGATTTTAGGAAACAGTTCTGAAATTAAATAGGCGAGTTGTGCATATTCACTTGGGTTGATCTTTTTGGTATGCTCTTTCAAAGAGATGGGTCTTCAGTAGTATGTGGAAGTTCGTTATTTCGTATATCGATTTCAAGTTGCGCAGCAGTGCGTTCCATAACTGTGTGCTCAAGTAGGTGAAGTTTGACGCATACATTAGTTTGTATTTCATTCCTTTGCAACTTGGGAAGTGTAGATCAGGGAATGTGTGGGATGATCTTTTGGCATTCCTAGGTGGTAGGTCTATTAGGTCAGACTTTATTGTATTTTGGTCTTGGATATTAACTCAGTATCTGATGGCAGCTGTGTATTTATCTTTGGTATCACTATGATATACTATGTGAAAGTATGTGTAGATGGCATCTTCTACCTGTAATACCTTGGGAGAGGACAGCAAACTGTGATTATGTTATTTAATAGTAAATAACTCAACGAGCAGGGGAAGGGGATTATTGTCTTTCCCCCTCTTTTCTGACACTCTTGTGTGAGTGTCAAGGAGCTCAGGAGAGAAGTTCTTGGCCTAGGGCAGTGATGGCGAACCTTTCAGAGACCGAGTGCCCAAACAGCGACCCAAAATCTAATTATTTATCACAAAGTGCCAACAGGGCAATTTAACCTGAATAACAGAACTTTAAAAGCATTTGGCATGCTTTTGAATAATTAATGTGATTTTTGCTGTTGCATGCATGCTAATAACTTGTCTAACCTTGGCTCATACTTTCCTGTCTCCCCTGCCCTCTCCTCCATCCACCCACCCATGTCCAGCAACTCTCCTCTCCCCTGCCCTCCATCCATCCATCCACCCATGTCCAGCAACTCTCCTCTCCCCTGCCCTCCATCCATCCGTCCATACCCAGCAATTCTCTTCTTTCCCTTGTCCTGCCCCCCTGCATCCATCCATACCCAGCGATTCACTTCTCTCCCCTGCCCTCCCGCTCCCATCCATGCCCTGCATGTAAATCTTTTTTATTACCTCCGTCGAAGCAGCCACGTCTTTGAAAGCCCTGCCCGTCTCTAGCCTTCCCTTCATGAGTTTGTTTCCTCAGAGTCAGTCCCGCCCTCACGGAAATGATGTCAGAATGCGGGACTGACTCTGAGGGAACAAACTCACGAAGGGAAGGCTAGAGATGGGCAGGGCTTTCAAAGACACAGCCGCTTCAACGAAGGTAATCAGTGCCAGCGGCGAGGACATATGAGGGGATGTTGGGTGGGCGGGCCTGGAGGGAAAGTGGCTGGGCCTGGGCCAGTCCAGGCCCACCTGTGGCTACGCCCCTGGGCGACGGCATGTGTGCCAACAGAGAGGGCTCTGCGTGCCCTCTCTGGCATGCGTGCCATAGGTTCGCCATCACTGGCCTAGGGAGATTTGGGTCCTGTTATTCCAAACTTGTCTACAAATAGAGAAAAGGGAGGTGTAATCCTTCTTCCCCATACAGATGAAGGTTGGGGTTAACAGCTGGCTTAGCCAGACCCTTTGGAGTGAGGGCTTGGGGCCAGGAAGCTGCATGTTAGAAAAAAAGTAGTCTAAGGAGCTACTTTTGGATACGTTTTTGTCTTTGCTCTGAAAACCTTCCTGTATGGTGTCAGCATTCAAGGTCAGAATAGTTGGACTACCAGGAGAAAGTCCTAACTGTTAAGGTGATAAAAGGGAGAAGTTATCTATGTAGGCTACTGTTAAGATGTGTTATTTTATCACTAACTCATGTTATTTTAGCACAGGTCCAGACCTAGTACTTAATAACCCAGGTTAGCAGTAAAATAAACTGTCTTAACAGTGGCCCACATTAATAACTAAAGAAATAAGGAAAAAAAAGAACTTACCCTAAGTTGTCATGAAAATATTAATTAATCAATTAGTTCACAATTATTAGATAATGGAACCAAGATTGAGGAATTATAATTAAGGAGAAAAAAATTTAACAGAATCGACGCCAAATTCAGGAACAGTCCTCAGCCAGCCTAAAAATATTCCCAAAAACTGCAAGAATCATGTCTGAACTTTCAATTCCTCTTTAGAAACCACAAACTCTAACATTTGCTTAGGATTAATAAAGACAAAAGAGTTATTTTGAAAAGTAACGCAACAAGTGCAAGGAAACTGAAACAAAAAAAAAAAATGTATTCCCAGAGCTTGTGCCAGTGGAGCTTTAATGTAAATAAATGTCAGGTCTGGCTACACCACTGCTCCCTGGACTGGCAGAAAACCCCTAAGAAGCAGGGCTGCTGAGAGACTGAACCGGGCCCAGGGCAGAGCCGCTGCCGCCCCCCCCCCCCCCCCCAATCATCCACTACTGCCCCCCTCTGATCGCTGTTGCCCCACATTGCTGCCACTGCCATCCCTCCGATCGCTGCTGCAACAGGATTGAATTGAAATACCTTGGCTGGCGGGGATCCCGAGGCCCTGCCAGCAGAAGACATCTTCCTCCAGCGGTGACTGCCTGCCCTTGTGGCTGCTTTTCCTCTTGGGACATGCTCGGTTTCAAAACCGAGCATGTGTGCCTGAGAGGAAAAGCAGCCGTTCAGCAATGGGCAGAAGAGCAGCGCTGGAGGAAGCTCCGGGTCCTCCCAAGCCTCCAAGGGGGGCCCAGTGCTGGAGTTTTCTTTCTCCTGCTCCTGCCGGGATGCAATCACTCAAGTCCCATCAGGAGCAGGAGAGAGAGAGAGAAAAACCATGGCGCCGGGCACCCCTTGGAAGCACATGCCTGGAGAATTTTGCACACACCCCCTCGGTGGACTTGGTAAGAAGCCCGACTTCATTCCCCATTGCTACTGGATCTCTATTCTGGACCTTGACTCACACCCAAGCTTGATTGGAGAGACTGTGCAGTATGGGGAGTGAGAGAGTACAGCGCTGTGAAAGAAAGAGAGAGAAATATTAATTTTCTATTGTGAGACCTGGGTCAGACGTGGGAACTGAGCTTCTGGTGGTGCAGGCGAGACCTGTGTTACATTAGTATGTGTGAGGAGTCCCATGTTGGCAGCACTAGGCACCCTGACAACTTCTGCGTTAGCAGGAGCGCAAGGAGGGGAGTCACCTGGCAGGGAATTTCTTTGACTGACAGAGCTTTGGCATCTCCGTCAGCGTTTTAGTGGGTGCAGTGCAGGTTTGGAGGGGGTCTGAGCCTAAATTGGGGGGGGGGGGGCTCCCCATACCTACTGAGGCTACTCCATTGTGAAATGTGGCCCCTTTCATTTTTGGCCTCCACACAGCAGAAGAGTCTCAATTCTTGACCTCTTTTGTATATATTTATTGAAAAGGACTGAAACGTAAATTCAACCTTTTACAGGTTAATTTTGTCCCTTCTGCTTTACATTAATATTTTATTCTGTCCCAATGAGCTGGGAATCAGATTTGGTAAAGCTGCTGGGTGGTATTAGAATATGCCACAACACTGTTCCCACTGTGGAGTGTCTTGGGATTGTGCACGGTTCGGCAGGCTCGCCGCACTGCAGGACACGCCGTGCAGCCGAGGAATGTTCCGCACGCGGCCCCGCGCCGAACGTCTCCACATGAAAAGGAAGCGGGGGTGGCTCGGTCTCTGCTGCCGCGTTCCGTCGCGCGCAGCGCACTCACTTTTGCAAGTTTTGCGCAACGTAGACAGCACCACCCCCTCCTCCTAGGCGTCTCCAAAAATGGGCTGAATACCTGGGTAATGGCTACACGGTTCTACAGTGCCTGTTCTTTACCTTTATGTGGCCTTTATATGAATAAATTACGACTGAATTTGCAAATGCCATTCATGGGTTGTTTGTACCGTAGCAAGAACGAAAAAAAGATGAGGTAAAAAATCAATGGCAAATGGGAAAACAAGACAATGCGAAATGAACTGGGCTGCCGTGGCCCTTCAGTTGGCGCTCCCTTTTGAGCTTGTGTCATCTTTCTGACTTTTTATACGCCTTATTTTAAAGCAGTGTTTTGCAGCTAGCAATCCTAAGTTCAGCTTGTGCTTTCCTTGATTCGTTTTACCGTACTGAAGGCTGGACGGGAACAGTTTTCAATCTTGTTTTGAAGGGCTACCCAGAAATGTGAACTTAAATTGTATTCATTTGTATGGACTGTAAATAGCGGGCTCCTGCTCGACTTTTAAAGTGGCACCCGTACCTAATGCAACAAGTAGGCTAAACTCTATTCTTCTTTATTCATAACTTCTAAACTGATTCAAACAGAAAACAAGGCAAAAATCTATATTGTCCTAATTCGTTTATCCACATTGAACTGCTGTGTACCACCACCACAGTCAAAACAGTCACAAAAAGGTGAGCGCGCCTCCGTGACTCGTGCCGCCACCACAACTCTGAGGCGGAGCTAAACACCCTCTTGGGCTACGCCCATCGGTGACGTAACTCGCCTCTCCAGGCAGGGGCTGCCTTGAATGCTTATACTGTATATGTAAAAGGAATTGCATTTGGTACGAGCTTTTTCGTTAACACAGACGTGGTTTTTCTTTGTTGGTGCTGCTTACGGGTTTGAAATAATACCAGGGGCGTATTTGTCTATTATGAAGTCGCCTAAAGTGACCTCCTCCAGTAAATGTAAGTACTTGCAGCTCCTTTTTTTATGGGTTTAAATAAGAGCAGGTTATATTTTTTTTAAGCCTGACTGGTGAGCCAGCTTTTCGGCTGCCCCAAGTTTTTCTTGTTGCTATGCTCTGGGGTACCATCCCGCATCCTATCAGTTGCAACCACGGGAAGCAGCTGCGAGTACTGTGCCCTAGGTTGAGATTTACAATAAGAAAACAGTTCTAAAGAATTAAAACACAACTTAAAACTGTATATTTAATGTTTGAGACTTGTAGTTTACAATGAAATTGTAGAAGGTAATCGGTAATGTGTATACTGTATTTTACGTAGGCAGATTAAATAGATTTTAAGAAACACAAACTCCTGCTTAAGAAGTAAAAAGTGTGAGTTAAAAAGGATTCGAGTTTAAGACAGAACAAAAGAAATCTTGCTGTATTTCCTTATCTATTTCTGTCGTATCCTGATCGGCGTGTTTGTATCTGGAAATTCTAGCTTTTGTGGAAGATGATGATTTGAATGAAGTCCTCTGCGAGTTTGATGCTGTGATGGAAGACTTCTCCTCTCCATTCAATAAAAGACATTTTAGGTACGATGAGCACTTACAGAGCATGAAAAGGCGAAGCAGTGCCAGCATCAGTGACAGTGGAATCAGTGACTCGGAAAGTGAGTAATAATGCACAGGGAGGGTAGCCCACATGCCCACCTACTCCCATCTGTTTAGCGGCATGTAGTCATGAGCAATCGTCTCATACTTAACAAAAGGAACACTTGCAAAAAAAATGTTAATTGAAGAGGTGGTTTATCCGTTCTGACCCAACAGATTTGTTGGAAACCAAATAGACGTTCTCAACTCTTAATGTTATTTGGGGACAAAATAACTCTGAGAAGCTAATGGATTGGGACTAAACTTGGTATAATAGAAAAACCAGTGACAGTCCACATCTGGTTAAATAAGCCAGATGGAATTCCACAAGAATAAAGTATTCCCCCCTCCCCTTTGTAAATGATAGTGTATCTTATGGGAGAAGCAGTTCCAGCTTCTGCAGCCTAGAAATATTGATACTGAAGTATATTGTGGTTGAAGAATTGCTTTCAGATCGCTCCTTTTCTGGTGCAGAGCTACCACCATGCCCCTGCCCCCCCCCCCCCCCACCTGCTGCCACACCTCTATTTCTGCAAGGCTGTCTCAGTGATGCAGATGTTTTTATTTTCTTAATTATAAATTCTACTATGAAATCTAGAGCCTGAACCATACAGCTCTCTTAACTATGTATGCATTTGGATTTAGTTCACATCTTTTGTAGTAGCTCAAAGTGAGTTACATTCAGGAACACTAGGTACCTATGTTGCTATATGTACAGTCAACTCCTGGTGGATAAGTAGGGCAATACCTGTTGCAGTGGGATAGTAGCCCCCTGCTACTATAACATCCATCTGTTGAAATCTGATAGTGATATCTTATGGCATGCTCATACATTATCACACTTTTTTTTAATTATTCTCAAAACATTGGAAAGTTTTTGGTACTGCTCTGTTCACTGTTCAGACCACCTCATCCTTTTCCCCACCAGCACTCGCACACCCAGGTTTACATCTTCAAAGCGTTGGCGTGCCTAGTCCTTGATTCTACCCATTGAAATTGGTGTTGCTGGTTCCATAATGCATCAGGCAGGACTGGTCCAAGGTATCTGATGCCCTAGGTGAACCTTCAGCCATGTGCCCCTCCCACCCAACTAGATAGCCTGCAGCTCAAAGCCCTCCCCCCCCCATAAACACACACTGTGTCCAGCATCTGTTTTCCTACTTCCCTCCCACCATGGTTTCCAGTATCTCTCTCATTCCTTATCTGAGGCATAAACGCAGCAGTTTGCAACTATAGAAAATGTATTGTGGCCAGCACATCTTCTAGCTCCTGCCCCTACAAACTTGTGTTTTAAAAAACTAACTACTGATTGCATCGCTGTCTTGGAGCAAGGGGGAGGTGGAGGGAGGAAGGAAGGAGAGGGAACTTGGAGAGCAAGTGCCAATGCAATGCCACCCCCTTAAATTGTGCCACCCTAGGTAGCTGCTTAGTGGACTGCATGGAGATCAAGATAAGGCTGTCAGAAATCTAGGACTGGCCTAAAGTATCCATGCTGGAACTAGGTTAAGTTGGCAGTCATGCACACCTCTTTGTTCAGTTGTTCTCTTTGTGCAGTGCACTTTTCTTAACCTGGCATTGCTTTTACCAGACTGAATTAAGAGACCCCCCCCCCCACCCCACCCCTTTCACTCATCAAAATAACATTGTTGTGCTGTTGGATGCACTGTCTGTCTCCTCTGGAGTCATCTTGATTTAACACCCATAATCCTGCTTTGGATCAGATTGGCAAACATCTGCTCTCATTAGCTGTTCAGTAATGGGAGAATCAATTGAGAACAGATGAATCGGAAACCAGACTGGAGAAGAGGAAGGCAACAGTCCTCAAATATCCCCCCTCCTCCTTATAAAATTGTGGACAGCTTTAGGAATCTTTACAAATTAGGATGAATATAATGGATGCTTGCACAATAACTGGAAGTTAAAGCAAGCTTGATTTCACTATTGCACATCATTGAATACTGTTAAGAGTATTTGGTTGTGAATAGCAGGTCTACTGCCCTATTCTTGTCCTCCTATGCTGTGCCAATGAAGGCAGTGTTGTGTCATTTCTTTAAGAGCCAGGCATTTTCTGTTTGTTCCTTAGATCTGGAACAGCCTGCCATATGAGCTACACCAAGAACAGTCTTGGAGTTTAGGAAGAAGATTAAGGTCGGCTTGTTTCCTGATCTGCGTTAAATGATTCATGGAAGTGGATGGATAAAGTCCTGGTCATATCCTATTTTAATATATTATAGAATTTTATTTTTTAAATGTACAGCTTTGTATGGTCTTTGATCCTGTGATGCAGCATATATATTTTTGTAAATATGAAGAGCATAGTATGTGGGAGGCCAGAAAAGAGTCCAATAAACATCTGTCCAATAAACATCTGTCCCATAAGCTTGAGCCGTTCAAACTTATTTTCACTGCACTGGTTATAAAGTGGAGTTGGCTCTGAGACCTAAAAACTTTCTCAAGTTTAATTTTTCAATACAAAATACAAACTACCTGACATAACTAAAACAACAACCACAACAACAAAAAAACAATTGATGTAAATGTACTTTAACACTGGCATTAATGCTGTGTTGTCAACATAACAATTACTGTATGTAATTACTCATTTTAATTGTAACAACTGGTGGTGTATATAAAGCATTCTCATACTGAAATAATTAAACTATAAAGTTACTGGGATTACTGATGCTAATGATTACTTATCTGTTGCAGTTTGAAGAAAATCAAACTGCTTGTCTGTTGGCATCACAAGCCTGCTGTAACAATTTGTTTGCTTTCTAGGGCATTGTAGCCAGATTCTAGCCTGGCTAGTCTGGCCTTGAAATGGTTTCTTCTTTATTTTCTTACTGTCATAGTCCACAGAGCAAGATGTGGATCAAATTTTCAAAAGCACAGATGGGTTTCCTTCCTCTGGAGCATGGGGCAGTCTGGTAAAATACTGTCCATTACAGCAGAAGTTGCTAAGCATCTTGAATGGCTTCCCACCAGTATATCTTTGGACGTGTTCTGTTGAGCATTAGTGGAATGCAGTCTCTGAATTTTAATGTACACTACTGTGAACTACTCAAAATCCAGTCTAAAAAGTTCTAAAACAAACAAAAGTATTAATAGGCTTCTGAGTTCTGCATAAAATGGCACATCTAGAGGCTTTCTTCAGCTGTGTACCTTTTATGGCAGTGCCTTACTTGTTGAATCCCTTTACATATGTGAATTCCTCTTAGGGCATAATGGGGTGTTGGGTGGCTTCAATAGGTTTCTCTTGGATTCCATAGTGTCTATATGGATTAGCTTCTTTATGAGACCGGTGCGACATAGTCCACACTCCTTTACAAATGGACTACCTCTATACTCGGAGAACATTTATAGGCCAGTGAATTCACTTGATTCATCATACACAAATGTATGTGGTCCTCTGTAGACCAGATCTTCCCAAACATGTCTCAGATCCTTATAGTTATTTAGATTCCCTACAGTAATATGCAGAATGTAAGAAATACTCTTTCATGGAAAGAGTGGTAGATGTGTGGAATGGCCTCCTGGTGGAGGCTGTGGAGATGAGGACTGTATCAGAATTTAAGAAAGCGTGGGACAGGCAAGTGGAATCCCTTAGGAAAAGGAGGAGTTAGTTAGTGGTTACTAAGGAAAGGCAGACTGGATGGGTCATTTGGCCCTTATCTGCCGGTGTTTCTATAAGAAATTAATACATTGACAACCCATTATATGCTAAAGTTGTCTTCAAAGAATATACACTAGATATCTAGGGAACATGTTTGGGAAGCCATGTGCTTAGAATGTCAGCTGCAATTATAATAGCCATTTAAGGTCATTGTGCTCTTCTAGAATAGGGGAGCCTGCTATGTGATCCACAATTTTGAGAACCCCCAGAACAGCTTCATCTGGAATTGGGAAAATTCACTGCTTACCTGTTTTACACTTGGGATCGCCGTGACCTGGATTGTCCACTTTGGGGGAAATGGTTTGCTGGGCTTGCTGGACCTTTTTGGTCTTTCCATTTGGTGATGCTTATGTTCTTATAAATGTGTATGATCAGTTTACTACAGGGGAAATTCTACATACTATTTTTTTTTAATCAAAGTACAGTATTTGGGTTTGCTCACACCTTTTTCAGTAGTAGTTCAAGGTGAGTTACATTCAGGTACACTACATAGTTCCCTGTCCCAGGAGGGCTCACAATCTAAGTTTGTACCTGAAGCAATGGAGGGTTAAGTGACTTGCCCAAGATCACAAGTAGCAGCAGTGGGATTTGAACCAGCCACCTTTGGATGTCAAGACGGTGTCAAGACGGTGCTGTAACCACTAGGCCACTCCTCAGTACAACTGAACTGACAAGTTCTTAAACATACAAAATTTAAAAAAAATGGTACCAATCTTCCCAGTAGTACATTAGTTGAGCACCATAGTTAGGGTTTTTGGCTTTCAACAACTTTAATTTCAGCAGTCCCAAGTCCAAGAGGAGTTCTGAGCTATAGGCAGTGCTGTTTTCTTGCAGTTACATGGTTGTGTTCATAGTTCCTTCCTTTTCTGTCTTGGATGATCCTGCTTTTCCTGAACTGCACAGCAGTGCGCAAACAATGTAGTTCTTAGTCCTGCATAGTTTTCAAGTCTCCTGAAAACAGCACAGGACTTCTGCACATCTCCGTTTTGTGTGCTGGAAGAGTTGCGTAGTATAGAAAGGCTGCAGCAGCTGCTGAGTTTGAACTAGGACTCCACCTCCATGCCTGATGGTAAATTCTGCCTCGGGTGGAATTCTGTGCAGACTCTGCAGTATGCAGTATCTGGAGTATTGGAGCAGAATAGCTGCTGTACTTTCCTGCACATCAAGGAACCATGAATATGTTATTAAGCAAATAAGATTTATAAACAGGAATGCTGGATATTCTGCTTTCCTGGTTTAGATGACACACAGATGTAGAATATGTGGGTAGATTAAAAAAGCCAAGCTGATCACTGGACAAATCAGTGCCCAGGGCAAAGGGTTGTCATGTTTGGGCTCCCCTCCCCCCTCCCAATTCTTGTGTACAGTCATATTAACTGATTAAGGGCAGTGTTGTGAGCCTCCTCATTTGCCCAAAGAAGCTTCACAGAGCCCATTTAGTCTGTTCATGTTTTGTATACTGCAGACAGACGCTTCAAATCTTCACTTCCTGATAACTGATCCCTTCTGTTTATTCTGTGCTTTCCTTATCCACTTCCTTGGAAGACTGTTCCATAACTTTTTTTTTTCTAATATTTTCCTGGTCTTGAGGAAAGTCAATTTAGACTGAAGTACTCCCTTGTCTCGGAGTTATAGTTTCTGTTGGGCAGGGAGTGGGGGGGAAAGCATGTCTCACCATTACTGTGGGAGCTTCATTGGCTCCCAAGGAGTCAAAGGATTCAGTTCAAAATTGATATTCAGAGCTGCAAGAGAAAATAAGACTTAACATAAAGACTTAAATGATATGTATCTGAGAGATTTGAGATCTAGTTCATTCCCATGCTTGTGGTATCATCTTGGAAAGAGGTCAGGTTCTAGGATACAGAAGAGAATTAAAATGGCTGTTTCCTGGTGGAAAAAGCTCCCAGGGGCAGTTTGGAGCATAAACAGATTATAGAAAGTTTCATAAATCGGTGAAGACTAATTTGTTCCCTATGGGAGGAAAGTGAAACGTGGGATCCTACATGAATAACAAGTGAGAAGCAGGCAGGACAGAAGGGAGATTGATGGGCACTGGTAACAATGTTGAATTATGGTTTGCTTGTATGTGATCAGTTTTTAATTAATTTTTTTATGGGAAACTAGTTTTCTTTTTGAGGGGTAATATTTTGTGTTATATAAGTGCTCTAATAGTCTAAAACGGTTTAGTCAACAGGATAATTGTGTTCCAAGCTGGAAACAATTATTTGGTGTGGCCTGTTAATTAAGAAATAGTATGTATGGGGAGGGGACCCATAGTAAATGACGGTAGATAAAGACTTGCACAGTCCATCCAGTCTAGCTAACAAGACTTATGGCTGCAGCAGTCGCCGTCATTATTTATTTATTTGGATTTATTTACCACCTTTTTGAAGGAATTCACTTAAGGCAGTATACAGTAAGAATAAATTAAACATGAGCAATAGACAGTTACAGCAGTAAAAATATTCAAATAACAATACCAAGTATGGCATAGTATACTACTTACAATGTCAACACAATACATAATAGAACATTTTAATTGACAGTGTAGGGTATAAGCAAAGATTAAACTTATAGATAGGTAAGAGAGTAAGAGGAGTTAGAAAATAAGGTAACTAATTTAAAGAAATGTGCATATGAGGTCAGAGGGATGGTTAAATATTATGTCAGCTAGGGCAGGAGTGGATAAACATGTCCTGTTGCAGTATGTGCAGCCCGTGTCACTCCGTGTGTGTGTGAGTGAGACTAACAAGTTAGTTAGTTCTTCCATTAAAGGCCTGGTTGAAGAGCCAAGCTTTCACCTGCTTTCTAAAGTAGAGATAGTCTTGTGTTAACGGGCTTTCAGGGAGTGCATTCCAGAGTGTGGGAGCTACTCTGGAGAAGGCTTGTGGGTATCACATTCTGTAATGTCTTTTGGAGAGGGTATGGTTAGTGATAGTCCTTGAAAGGACCTTAGTATCCTTGGAGGTGTGTAGAGGATCATCCTATTCTTCAGGCACTCGGGGCCATTTCCTTTAAGGGTCTTGAAGATCAGACACAGTTTTAAATTCAGCCCTGTATTGTACTGGTAGCCAATGAAGTTTTCACAAAAATGGTGTGATGTGGTCACATCGCTTGCAAACTTCTATTAGTCTTGCTGCAGCATTCTGAATCAACTGGAGCTGGTTCAGGCCCTTTGTAGTCGGACCGTTGTAGCGTGCATTACAGTATCAATTACACTATCAATACATGATTAACAATATGGTTATACTGTTGGTTTGGATTAACATTTTACTCACTAATTGTATCCTTAAAGATGTCTTCCCCCTCCCCCATTTAGATACCCCTTACGACACTAAAGCTATAACATGCGATGCTTCAGACATGCCCCCAGATCTTAGGTCCCCAAACGCCATCAAATCTGGGACAAAAGTGTCCTTGAGAAAAGATTAGTCAAGCCATTAAAATTGTCTAATGGATTGGTAAACCACACTGATCGCAGCTTTTTGCAGAATTGCCTTTTTTTGCATATAATTACACTGAAGTGTCACTTCTAGTTTGGAGTTTTATGGTGTTACTGGTGTACTAAACAATTCATCTGCTCCTGGCTGAATTTTTTTAAAGATGACAATGGCCCATTTCACAACTGGTGTCTGTTGCACCACTGGTGTGTGCACTACAAAGGGAAATAGCTGCTCTCTACACAGGGCCGGTCTTAGCAATTGTGGGGCCGTTCCCTGCCCCCCCCCCCTCTCCCTCCTGCTGACAAGATGTGTTTTTCTTTTTAATTATTTGTAAAATTGTTTTATTTATAAAATTTCAAATAAAAGACAAATCGAGCACAACTTGTACAGAAAAACGTATTCAAATAAGCAGAATGCTATCATAGGAAACCAGAAAATTATTCAGTTCAAGTCTACTCCTAGCTAACAGTATAAGCTCATTTACCCCTTCTCTCACCCTCTCCCTCTTTTCATCTGTCGCCTACTTACCATATTTCCATCTTTAATTTTTACATCCTCCCCAGCTCTCCCATTGTCCCCCATCTCTTTCCTTTCCCAGCCTATTCTTACTGTGTCTTTCCTTCACCAGCCCCCAGATCTTTCCCTGTAACTCAATCCTTTCTGACATCCAGGCCATTTCCTCTTTCTTTTACCCCCACCCAACGTCCTATTACTCCTCAACTTATCTCCATTTCCGTGTTTTCTCTTCCTTTCTATGGTCCCATTTCTTTACACTGCTTCCTAAGCCCCCTGCCCCTCTGATCCTTTACACCACCTCTTCACTCATTTCTCCATCCCCTCCCCCCTTCGTTACTCTCTCCCACTCACTACAGCCTCACCTCTCCCCCCAGAACCAGCATCAACACTTCTCCTATCCCTAACATCTGCAAGTCAGTCCCCTTCTTCCATTCCTAGCATCAGACCCGCTCCCATCCTATCATCTACCTTGTTTATTTCTCCTTCTGCCTCCCCAAATCCAGTATCCCCCCTCTCTCTATATTCACTCCTTGTCCATCCTCCCCCTGCTCAAAGAATAGTCTTGGCATCCTTTCCCCTCTCTCCACCCCCCCCAACATGGTCCACCATCTCTGCCTCTCTCTCCTTCCCATCCTACACCTCTCCTCTTGTCCTTCACCCCCAGAATGGTCAGAGTATCTTTTCTCTCTTCCCCATCTCCCCTTCTTGATTTCCCTCTGTGACCCTCCCCCCAAACCTTACTTTTGTAGTTCTTTTGTAGTTTTTGCAGCAATAGTGTCGGTACCTTGAAGAAGAGCAAGGCACTGTGGATCCTTGTATTTGAGCACCAGGAAGTCACTGCTGGTCCTGCCTCCCTGATGCACACTTCCTGTTGCATGTGGCGGGACCCAGCAGCGACTTTCTGACTCTCAAAAGCGAGGCTTCACAGTGCCTTTTCTCTTCTTCAAGCTACCAATGCTGTTGTTGCAAAAAAAAAAAAAAAACCACAAAAAAATGTAGAAAGAAAGGTTTGAGGGGAGGGTGAATAGAGGTATATGAAGAAGGGGAGATGCGGGACCACGTGGAGGTGTACCCGGGTAGGAAGAGAAGAGAAAAGATGTGCCCCTCAGCAAGAGTTTCAGCTTCCCCAGCGGGAGTGCGGGAAATGACCTGCCAAGATACACTGGGGCCACGGGGCCCCTGGGAATGCGAGACCCTGTGTGGCCATCCCTGTTGCCCCTGCCTAAGATCAGCCCTGTCTCTGCACATTGTTCCATGCACAAGCAGGGCAGGATTAAAGCATATGTAAGTTAGTATCCCCCTCTGTCATGTGGGGCGGGGTCTTTGACATTTTAATTCAGTGACACCCCCCCACCCCCAGGCAGGATTTTGCCCTAAGTCAGCTGGTGACAGACTGAGGGGGGAGGGTAACAGAGCCACTACTGTCCAAAGAGGTCTCTCCAGTCCACAGGATCACCAGAATAGCAACACTTCTAACCTGCTTCCTCCAGTGCTCTGCTGGTTTTTCCTTTGCAAGAAGTCACATGGGGCCTTGTTTGTGGGAGTCTTGGTGCATTTATTTTATAATGGAGGCACCAACCATAAATCTGCCCTGTGAACAAGTTCACTAGTCTAGAATTAAAACAAGGCCATAACCATTTCTGTTACCTCTTTCAAACTAAGATATGCATTTCCTTTGAAGTTCTAGTGTTGGAAACAGTCAAATTCAAATGGTGATTAATACCTTGACTTGAGGGCATATTCTGAATCCTTTAAAGAACTTGCTGTGGCATTTCTGTCACAGTATGGACCAGATGAATACCTACTAAGCATGATGCACCTCCATTCTAGAAGAGTATATGATCCAAACCATCCATTTTCTGACCACCCACGCTGGCTCAACAGTTTGAAGAGAATTTCCAAGCCAAATGTTTAACTGGGGTTCTGTTTAAATTTTACAGGTCCTTTTTTTCCATGTAGCTGGTGGATTCTCCAGCATAAAGGTGGCTAATAGGTGCTCATTTTCAAAGCACACAGGCTTACAAATTTACATAGTAACCAATGTTAATTTGCAAGTCTATGCAATTTGAAAATGAGCCTCTTAAGTGT
Source organism: Microcaecilia unicolor (assembly GCF_901765095.1). Taxonomy (NCBI): domain Eukaryota; kingdom Metazoa; phylum Chordata; class Amphibia; order Gymnophiona; family Siphonopidae; genus Microcaecilia; species Microcaecilia unicolor. Next base: position 102,036,861 of record NC_044034.1, on the reverse strand, counting down.
TGTCAGGAGGCAAGTGTGTCGGTAAACTTTATTTGCACAGGAATATTCAAGATTTAGTCTGGTGCAAATGACTCGTGTGAGAATTATCCCCTTTGCTGTGCATATGATACAGCTCTATATGAGCCTTAAACAGTTAGGTTACACTCCTGCTGTGTGAGCTATATGAGCATCCTAGTTATGCATGACTCATGGTTTTGAACTGACCATTTTTTTTCTCTCAACAAAGTGAGCGCTTTGTTTCATCTTGATCTAAATAGATTCCTTCAGTAAGGACGTTAACTCCTTGGAGTTAACATCCTTACTGAAAGAATCTATTTAGAGCCAGGACTGGGCAGGGCTGCTGCCCCCTCCACTGAGGCAGCAGTCACTGCTGCCCCCCACCCTCTTACTTCCTGCATCTGCTCCTCCCTCAGTCTGTCACTCTCCTGCTCCTGTGTAGGGACCCAACCCAGGTCTCAACTCTCAACACACAGGAGCAGGAGACAGACAGACTGAGGGAGCAGAACCTTTTGCCTACCTTCAGAAGCATTTCCGGCACTGGGCCCCCCCTTGGAGGCTGGGTTTGAGGAATTTTGCTGCCCCCTCCCCCCTTGGCAGCCCTGGCTAGCTCTTCTCGGTGTTGCAAACCCACCATTTTTTGTTTTATTGAAAAGGGTATTTCTAACTCGGGGGGGGGGGGGGGCAGATTCATAAAGCTTCCTGTGCTAGGAACGTCTGTTTTTTGACTGGTTCTATCTAGCATGCATGCTATTTAGCGAGTAATGCACAAAGGAATTTTGCGTCTATCTTACCGATCGCAGTAGCAGTCAACGATAATCCTATGCAAATGCCCCTACGATGTCGGCAGGGGCGGAGAAACAAGCTGCCAGCCAATCGGCTGAGGAAAGCCCCTATGATTTCAGCTGGGGGGGGGCTTTCAGCAAGGAGGAGATTCATAAGAAAATCATTGGGGCAGGGCCGCTGAGAGACTGGGCTGGGCCTGGGTCAAGGCCGCCCCCAAGGTTGCTGCCGCCGCGCCGCAGTCCCCACCTGCCCCCTCTGTCCGCCACCGGGCCAGGCCCCCTGCATGGAAATCATCACAGCACCTCACCTGTCACCTCGCTCTGTGACTGAAAGCACAGCAGCGGCAGATCAGATTCGCCTCCCTTCGGGCCTTCCCTTCCTGTGTCTCGCCCTCATGGAAATTACATCAGATGAGGGCAGGACACAGGGAGGGAAGGCCCGAAGGGAGGAGAATCTGATCTGCCGCTGCTGCGCTTTCAGTCACGGAGGTGACAGGTGAGGTACTGTGATGATTTCAATGGGAGGGGGGGCCAGCCCAGTGGCAGACAGTCGACAGAGCCAAGGGTGGGTGAAATCGGGGACTATGGCGCCGGGCCCATCTTGGAGGCCCGAGCCTGGGGAATTTTGTCCCCCCTGCCCCCCCCCCTCTCGGCGGCCCTGCAAGGGGGGGCATTCTGAGGAAAGGCAGGTAAGATGGAGCCAGAATCGCTCATGCTCAATTTCATTAAAATGAGCATGTGGGGTGTGAAGGGAAGAGAGCAGAGCAGGCAATGTGGCGGAGACCCAGCGCTGGACAAACATTTCAGCTGGCAGGGGTTATGGACCCCCCACCAGCCAAGGTATGTGCAGCGGCAGCAGTGGGTGAGGAGCAGTAGCAGCAGCGGTGGGGGAAGGACGGCCAAAGCCTAAAGTGGGGGGAGCACATTTTGGCCTGCCTTCCCCCACTGCTGCTGCTCCTGCTCCCCACCCACTGCTGCCGTTGCACATACCTTGGCTGGTGGGGGGTCCATAACCCCCACCAGCTGAAGCACTGCCACCGCACATGCTTTGGCTGTCAGACGTCCCCAACCCCTGCCAGCTGAAATGTTTGTCCAGCGCTGGTCCCACGTTGATGTCTGGCTACGCCCCTAGGTCACAAAGTTTCAATTCACTTTGTAAGCATGTGTTTCCTGGCCACCATCAGCCCAATCTTCACAAAAATTGTCATACCTTTTTACATATATCATGGGCCTGCACACCTCAATAACTTTCTGTCCCCAGGACTGAGGCATTGAGGGGTATAATACCATTTATACAAAAGTTTATATCCATTTTCTATTAACCTGCTTGAGAGAGAGAGAGAGAGACCTTGAGAAGATATTGAAATGCTTTCTTTCATCTGGGAAGTTCGTATGCATGACCCAAGCCTGCTTCACATTGGTTTGTATAGTGTATAATTGATAGTTTGCTGTAAAAGAGCACAGTATAATTGAGTAGTATCTCCTCTGCCACACCCTGATTTAAATGCTATTTCTAAAGCTGTCTCGTTTAAACCAAGTTCCCTACTTGTCCTGCGTTGGATAAATCTTTAAGTTGATAATGAAAAACATCCTTTGGTGGTAGTCCAAATTCATCTGCAAGCTCTGTGAAAGAGACGTTTTTCCTTGTCCCACACCTGCTCCAGAAGGCATAAGGAAGCCGATGCCCATAGCTTAAAAACTGTATCAAAAGTTCCTGGAGTAAATTCCAGTGTATATTGAATGGCGGACACTCAAAAATACTTTCTACCTGGGAACTAAGTGTGGTGCTGTCATATCCAGAAGCTGCATAAAAATATTCAATTTTCTCAAGCATGCTGTGAGAGTTGGTTTGGGCAGCCATGGGATAGTCCACAGCGGGCAGTCACCTACTATCGTTTGTTCCAGCTTCACCCATGGTGATGCCACTGGATTTTTCCTTGCTGATCATCTCCATGTGCTTAGAGATTGTGTGGCATATTGCAATGGCATAATTCAGGATTAGTCTTTTTATCTGGAGCAGCTTCTGCTAAGTAGCATTCGTCCCTGGTGCCGCTAACAATTCTATCCTGTATGATTTGAGTCCTTCATATCTCCATATTTGCATGATTGTATTAATGCTTTAACTTATGTTTGATATGTGTCACAAGATTAATTTGTGTTCTGCAGCATGTTCAGGACATAACTTTAAGTCACATTTGTTTCTCTGAAGCAGTAATTTTCAAAAGCATCCAGGATTTTATTCACATCAGTTTTATCCGCCTTGCTTTCAAAAGTTAAGGTCTTGTGCAGTTCATACACTTGCATGCCAGGAGAATGGCAGCACATTTCTTCAGCAATTCATCCAAGTTGGTTGCAATTTCATAATTCTGCCACTGGCTCTTGAAACACTTAAAATTCAAAGGCCAATCCCCAGCCAAACTAAACTGTAGTGGAATGAGAATCGATGTGCTACCTTACATCACTAATTTTTTTTTTTTTACACCATGTAACATTGAAACGCTCCCTTAACAAACTCAACTGGCTTTATTTCCAGCACAGCCATAACAGGAGGCGAGTTATTCTATTCAGAAACATCTCCAGCTGAGAGATTAGAGACATCTACAGCAGCTGACATGACCCATCCCAGTGGCATGGGATGGGAGAGGCAACAAAAAGCTGGGTGTACACTGTGTGTGTGTGCGGGGGGGGGGGGGGGGGGGGGGGGGGGAGGGGAATCAACCTTGGGGATGTGTACCGGGGGAGGGGAGGGAGAATAAGGTATTGCATGTTGAAGACAACTTTGGGGTAGACAATTGTGGGTCTTGCTGGGAGTTAATGGGGGAGAGAACTGCAGTTGGAGGAAATTGGGGAGGCCAGAGCCTGGGGTGGGGGTGAGGAAGCAGGAGGGGATTTCAACCCTTTTGGGGGAATTCTGCAGAAAAACACTACAAATAAACTGTGCAAAATATTGCAGAATTTTAGAATATTGTGCACAGAATTCCCCTAGGAGTAGCCCTCTGCACCAGTCTCTACTCTATACCAGAGTGTGACACAATTCCCCAAAGACAGTTTGGCATTTCCCCCACTAACTCCCACTTTTTTTGCACCCCCAACTCAATGCAACGCTTAATGTCTCGCCTACAAGAACACAGAATTGAATTTAATGCTCGATTTCCTCACCAGTTGCTCAAACCTATAGTGCTCCTGTATCCAAAAGGCACTCCAGTAGTTCCAGTTCCTTCTTTGTCCATAGAAATCATAGACAGCTTCCTTATAAAACAGAAAAAAAAGCATGTGTGCATATATATAAAATATATGGAGAAAAAACCTCAGTACAGGTGCTTTATATGTTTTCATTAATAATTGCTTTAAATTGCAGACTGCTTATCTCGGGGCTCAAAATGGATCCACTTCTATAGAGAGGTTTGTTAGAAACGTTTCACATTGTTCAATAAGCATTAGCATAGGTCTGACATAGCGCTGGTATGCTCAAGAATGTTCCTTTCAAATATGTTAAGGGAATTAACTCAAACCTGCAAATATTTAGAATGTTTAAGGCTTTTTTTTTTTTTTTTTAATAATTGTGTAAAATACTAGTTATTTTTCAAACATGAACTTGTTCTTCGTTCCAGGTGCAGACTCCCTTTATAGGAACAGTTTTAGCTTCAGCGATGAAAAACTGAACTCCCCAACCATGTGTACACCAACGCTGCCATGTTCAGTGGCAGTGCCTCCAAAAGGTACGTTTTGCTCATCACAGGACTAGCTAGCTTTGTGCTCTGATGAGAGTACTTAACTGCCAAAGGTTTCTCCTCGGTCTGGGTATAGTAATACTCTCTTCCGCTCCCTTCTTAGTTTCATGCAGGTAAAGTGGTGGCCAGATTTTCTACTCCCGAGGTAGCAGTATACACTTGATTATTTTGCATGTGTCAGATCTTTGAATGAAGGGCAGAGTCTTTGGTCCTTATTTGTAAACTGCTTATTCCCATGTTAATGGGTGTATGGCAGTTCTAGAAAAAGGGTTCATTGCTATAACCTAAATAAAAATAGTTGAAATGTGTGAATTCAGCTCTGCAAACTATGCAGGTTAATGGCAATCATTAGATGGATGTTCTACTAGCTGCAGGGCTTTTTTTTGAGGGGGTACTTGGGGGTACTGAGTACCAGCATCTTTTCCATTGTCTGCTAAAATTAACCCATGGTCCTCATATTTTAATGGAAGAGCTCAGGCTCTACACACCAATTCTGCCTTGTCATAGATTCTGAGACTGGTTGCAGGGGGCTTAGCTATTGTGGGGTGGGTCCCTCAGTGATCACCCCACCCCTGAAGGGTGACCTGGCATTTGAGTACCGGCACCTTTTTTGCTAGAAAAAATGCACTGACTAGCTGTATTAGGACCAGTCTAGCTTCTATCATTTTGTAATAGATGTTGTAACTGAGCTTATTTGGGCACATTGTACCTTACTTGTTGTATAACCATGATAAATGTAGATATGAAGGCAGCTAAAGAACTTGAACATACTTGGCTGCACAGAAAGATGATCAGATGGTAGGGCCTGTTCTGCTCATTATATGTCACAACCCGAGGGTGAGAGGGTATTATAGACAAAACTCTCTCGTGTAATGGCAAAAAAAAGGGCCTGTTCTGCTCTACAACTGTGAGGTCTTCTGAAGAAAGAAAAATAGCAGACTGTGTATTCTTGCAGCTAAAGCTGTCATTTTTGGACTCGGCAGTACTTCAAGCTTACATATTACGTGGTCTTTTCAGCTATTGCATTGGCTACCTATTGCTTGATGGGTACAATTTTAAGCTCTTCATGACTTAGTAATGCTGCCCCATTGAACATAGATTTTCAAACAAGAAGCAATCAGCCAGTTCATTCTTTGAAATCTTAGAATAAATATTGATTGAATGTTCCTTCCTTCTATCCAAGCCTATTTAGAAGAGAGCTCTTGGATGTTTTGGATTGCAGATCCTACCTTATGGAATCTCCCCTTAGGCGATTGTAAGCTAATTTTATTTAAGCAAGTCTCTTACAGAGTTTTAAGACGATAGAGGTTTTTGTGTTTACTTTTTTTTTTTTTTAACACTTGGGTTGGGTTTTCAGTTTATGAATCTTTTGATTTTTAACCCACTTTTTATAGATTATGTGGAATAGAAATAATTTATATAAAATCAAAATTGCTGATTATGGGAGGCAGGAGGTTAGACTTCCCACATCTGCCACTGGTACCAGCGTAGTTACTCGCAACCTGATTTGATATGTCAGTTAACTAGTACATATCTCTCACTGGCTTGCTTTTGCTGCAGGCCAGACAGTAAGGTCCCACTCCTGCCAGCCTGCTTGTCCTCCTCACCTCCTGCCAACACCTCTCCTGCCATTAGTGGGAAAGCGCGGGGTACAAATGTAAAATAAATACAAATAAATAACTTAGGTTGGCAGTGCTGGCCAGTTGCTGCTGCCCATTGCAGAGGTGCAGAGATCCACCCACCACCTCTTCCCCCCTCCCCTCAAGCTCTTAAGGGCAAGGGTACTGTCAGTGTTCCCAGGCCCAGCTGGGGAAAGAGGTCTTCTACTTGGGCTCCCTTCCACCTAGTGGGAAAAGCAGTTATGAATCCTATTCCTGGTTCATGGGCATGGTTTGACAGTTTAATACGGGGGGAGGGGCAAAGGGTGTGGTATAGTACATTAGCATATTCATTTGCATACATACATATTCATTATAGTTTTCAAAACACACACACACAAGCCTAGAACACTGAATATGAAGCCAGAAAGTCAGACTCTAAAAGCAGGGCAATACTGGTAAGAGAGAAACAGAAATGTGTTTTTTTTTCTCCTGTACTCTGCAAATTACAAAAATAAAATAAATAGATGTACATTTCACAAAGCAGGCACATCTCAATCTTTAAAAAATATTAAATAAAAATAATTTTTTTCTTTTCTACCTTTGTTGTCTGAGCACTTTTATTTTTCTGATTGGGCTGATTCCACTCTCTTCCACTTTCCATGTGTCAGTCTTCTAAATTATTTTCCAGGCTAGCTTTTCCATTTCTTTTTTTGTTTGTTGTCTTCCTTTCCCATTCAGTCACCAAGAAGTCCCACTCATCTTCTGCTCTGTTCCTCTCCCCCCCCCCACACCCCTTTTTGCATCCATCTTCTGCTCCCTCTCGCTCCCCCACCAAGTCTCATTCATCTTCTTTGCTGTTCCCTTTCCCCTCCACCCCCCTAGTCCCATCTATCTTCTGTTCCATTTCTCTCCCCCACACCCCCTCGTCCCATCCATCTTCTGCTCCTTCTCCATCTCTCTCTCTTACTCACCCCCTGTCTCTTTTTTTTAATCCTTCCCACCCCTGTCTCTCTCAATCTCCGAGCCTCCCCCCACCCGCTACCACCTCCACAGCACCAGAGTCTTCCAGTGGTGCCCTGTATCGCCTCCTCCCAGTCTTCTAATCACTCAAGCCGCCGGCAGCCTCAGCGAAAGCAGCACGCACGCTGCTTTAGACCTGCCCCGGAAGCCCTTCTTTCTCCTATAGCTTTCTGCCTACGTGGGAACAGGAAGTTGAAAGAGAAATAAAGGCTTTTGGGGGCAGGTCTAAAGCAGCATTTGTGCTGCTTTCTCGGAGAGGCTGCAGGCAGCTAGGGGGATTGGAGGATGGTGTGGCAGCTCAGCTTGTTTGCCCAACTACGCCATGTCCTGTTTTCTGCTTGCTATCTAGAGTAAAAGGCTTACATCTCTCCCGTAAAACACTTTGAGACTTCTTAAAGGGCACTGCAGGCAGATTGCTACTGCCCATACAGATAGTTGCACTGGGAGCAGGTTGCAACACAAGTATGCATATGTTACTCCTTATAAATATAAGTAACAGTTCTACATACCTTCTGGTACATTTCCCATGCTCAAATGTACTGATTTAATGTGTAATTTAACACTACTAACATTTTGGGGGTTTTTTTGTTTGTACCATTTGTGAGTGCATACTACTTTATAGTGCAAATTGCTGTGTTATGTCTTGGTAGGCAGAATTTGAATGCTGGCAGGAATGTCTAAGTATGTATAAATCCCTTTTTTTTTTTAAGGTATTTGTCTTATTTTAACAGGCAGGGCTGATACTAGAAATGCTAGACCCCAGGGCAGCAGTTTTGGAAGGCTGCCCCAAAAAGATTGTGGGCTTAATTTTTCTATTTTAGGCAGGTTTGCCCCCTCCACCCCAAAGGTATAGGGGCCCAGGGCAATTGCCTTCTTTGCACCTCCTCCCCTCCCCCAATACCGGCCTTATTGACAGGCAAGCTTCTTCTCCTCCTTTGAGACTCAACAATATTGTTATGTTTTCATTTCTCAAGTTTACAAAATATAGTATGCTTTATATGCCACTCTTAACAATTTGTCGCTCCAATAAAATTAAAAATTTTATATCCCACTCTTGCCAAGCAAGGCTCAGAACTTTACAATATAATTACAGCATGCAATGCAGTAACATACTAGTTGAGTGAACAATACAACACAACTTATTAGTTGAAAACTATAGTTCAAGCAATTTGTGGAGACAAAACATGAAACTGAAAAGCAGTTCTGGAATGTAGTGATGGTGGTAAGTTACTGCATACTGAGAGGGTGGGAATGATGTACTGAAAGCATGTGATAATGCACTGGTTAGGTAATGCTGTCATATGCTAAACAGGTATATTGCATACTAATGTTCTCATTAGATACTTGTATGCTAAGTAAGAAGGCACAGGGTGGGGGGGGGGGGGGCAGAAGCTACATTGTGAAATGCTGTTAGCAATATAAATTTAAATATAACTTAAAAACATATTTAAGCACAGAAAAACACCAATGTGTGCTTTCACTTTCAGGCAGGGCTGGTGTTAGACATTCAGGGGTCCAGGACAGAAACTGGGGAGGGAGCCCCAAAGCTGGTCTTCAGCTTGAGGCAAGTTTGAGGGCCCAGGGCAACTGCCCTGTTTACCACCCCCTAATGCCCGCCCTGCTTGAGGGTTGCACAGGCTTCCTTCTGCTTTCAAACTAAAATTTTAAAAGGTAACTTTTTAAAGAAAAAATCATGGGGAAATCTTCTCTTTAACACCCCAATGTGTTCTCCGAGCTGGCGTTAGGTTTTCTGTGGTAAGGGAGGCTTTATTTTGTGCGCTGTTCCTCTGAGCATTGGAAGGGAATAAGAAATGACCTCATTAACATCCATTTGACTATATTTGCATGCTATTTGTGTTAATCTTTGGTGTGCACATTGTCTCCTGTGCTAGAGCCCTCTGAGCATTCTGCGCTCTCAAACACTGGCAGTAATAATTGCCAGTAGCACATTAGGTTTTGAGCATCAGCCCATCACTTCTTTTTCCCCATCCCCACACCTAACTGATGTGCCATACCATATACAGTATTGTACCGTGAAGGAGACCTTCTCATTAGAATAGCACTATGACTGACTATAACAGTAACCAGACAATGAAGTGATTTTGTTTTTATCTTGGACTCACCTGAGCATAGGAGCAGCTTCTAGTCTATAAAGCTACAAGCAAACAAGCCTGCCCAAACTACATATGCTGCCTTGGAGCTAGCACATCTCTCCCTCCAGTTACTGCCACACAGTTGACTGATCAGCAGCTGTTTTGAACCTGCAGCGCTATTTCCAGAGCGCCATGTAGTTCAGGGAGCTGCTGCTTAATGAACTGTGTGGCCTTTTCTGGAAGAAAGGTGCCAGGTTTGTGGCAGGAGAAGCTGCTGCAATTCAAATTCCATCAACTGTCTGTGTCATCTGTAGATGGGCAGGAAGGGGCTTGATTTAAGGCCCGGATCCTACCCCTAAAATGCTGTATTGTACTAATCTTATGGGTAAAAAGTTTTGAACAAGTTCTCCTGTGAGCAGCCATGTGTTTGGCACAAACTCATTCTAAAGCTGATGGTAAAATGACTAGATTGTGAGCCCTCCTGGGACAGAGAAATATCCAATGTATCTGAATGTAGCTCACCTTGAGCTACTACTGAAAAAGGTGTGAGCAAAATCCAAATAAATAATAAATAGATGTGATATGGATGGTCTGAGTCAGCTGGGCAACATTCATTGGGATGTAATTTGACACTGAACCAGGCTGATTCTCAGAGGTTCAAGTGAATTTGTAAGGAACCTGCTAAAATCCAATATAATGGTGGCAAATATTGACCTTAGATGAGTCATGCAAACTTCAGAAACTTTTCTATGTGTAATCAACTATTCCCCTTTTGGTACAGAACCAGTCAGTGGGTGGTGTGCTTCCTTCTAGTCATCAGGGCTGGTGTTAGACATGACGGCAGGGCAGGATTAAGGCATAGGCATATGCCTAGATGCTAAAGTGTTTAGGAGGGGCGCCCTCAGAGGTGCAATACAATGGCTGCCAAAGCAGTTTTGTTTTGGTAACTCAACTGTTGGCAGATAGAAGAGTGACAGGTACCAGGCCCACTGGTCTGTTCTGCCCACCACCAAGGCATTGTCTTCAATCTGCAGCAGTTGGTAAGCAGCACTTTTATTTAAAATGCATACTCCCACCCATCAATGAATGCCCTGAGTGGTTAATAAAACCATACCAGACATTAATTCTTGCCTACTACCTTCTCCTGCTGGCTTTCTTTTGCAGGTGGGCCTATGTGGAGCCCTGTTAGTGGGCATTTTTTTAATATCGCATTTTAAACCTTTTTGTGCCAAAAATGCACTGGTGCTCTTCAGAAGAATAGTAACAAAGCAAATACATTTTGTACAATTTTTTTTTTTAATTCTATAAACATATGTAAACAGACATGGATCTGCTTCTTGTTACTATTTTGAAGTACAGACTTCGGCCTCTATTTTTGTTTTAATTTTACTGGAGCTCTTCAGTACATTGCATGATAACTTGCAATAACTATATATATACCTTCTCCCCCTCCTACCCCCCTGGCCGAGTTCCAATCTCCAGACAGGTTGGCTCAGTTTTGTCTTATAAGAGGGAGCTGGCTATGTGTTTGTTTTTTGTTTTATTTATGGGTACTTATATCCCATGTAATCTGAATTCCAGTTATTAAGTTCTATATGGCTTACAATAAGATTCATACAAATATGTAGTGTCTAGCAAAAAATAGTTAAGTTAACGGACTGATTAAGTTTATAACAATTTTCAAAATTCAGTAATCTGTACAACTTAATTCAGAAATTCTTTTAAGAGAAAGGCAAAATGTTAAGTAAGTAGCAATACATTTAATTTTACCTGGTATATAATTCCACTATTTGGTACCTAGATGTAAAAAATCTCTGCATAATATAGACTTGAATTTGATGTTTTTATAGCTAGGGTAGTGAAGCATGAGAGATTCTCTTGATCTTACGGATGCATTACGGGCTGGAAGATCAATCGAATCCAACATGTACTTGGGTGCTAAACCATGGATTATTTTGTAGATGAATATGCAGGCTTTAAATATGATTCTAGCTTTGATCGGAAGCCAATGTGGTTTGGAGAATAGAGAGAGAGTTTAGAGCTCCACAAACACCTATATTTCTTTCTCTTTCTCTCTCTCTCTCTCTCTCTCTCTCTCTCTCTCTCCAGTAATAAGGTTTTTTTTTTAGTATTTTAAACTAAATTCATATTACAATTGGGGAGGAGGGGCAAGTGGTTGGGAGGCGGGGATAGTGCTGGGCAGACTTATATGGTCTGTGCCAGAGCCGGTGGTTGGGAGGCGGGGATAGTGCTGGGCAGACTTATACGGTCTGTGCCCTGAAGAGCACAGATACAAATCAAAGTAGGGTATACACAAAAAGTAGCACATATGAGTTGTCTTGTTGGGCAGACTGGATGGACCGTACAGGTCTTTTTCTGCTGTCATCTACTATGTTACTATGTTTAGAGCTCACCTCGGGGTTAATCCTACCCTGCATGATATGGCCTATGGTAAAAACTGAGGAAAGGTCCCCCAAGCCTGCCTGCAAGGCTCTTCCTCTTTAAGCTTCAGGCAGACTTGGGGGGGGGGGGGGCTGTGAAAAGGAGTTCAGGGCATTAACATCAGCCCTGCTGGCCATGACTCTTTTATAGGAGCTGATGAAGTGATGCATTCAAGCAAGACAGGTCACAGATCTGATGTAGGTCTCTCAAACTGGCATCTCAAGCAATACCACACACATTTTAGGTTTTAAATGTAATTTTTTTGTTTATCTTGAACTGATGACTCATGAAATAGAGGTTTTGCAAACTATAATGAAATGAAAGATGGTTTTGGGTCAGTAATATAGCTGCTTAGGCTAGTTGTGGTTTGTTTTTGTTTGTTTAAGGATGATGAAGTTTTCAGGGGGTTTTTCACACTATTTTTTATATCGCATGTTTACAGCAAAGCTTGGAGACACAAAGGAGCTGGAAGACTTTATTGCCGATCTTGACAGAACATTAGCAAGTAAGTGGACACACCCTGGCATGAATATCTTAGTGAGAGTCTGCAGGACACAAATAGCCCATGCAGGGCGAGGCTGCTTCTAATGCACCCAATCAAAATGATCATTGAAAACAGTTTACAGCCAGTTCAAGAAAGTTCTGCATCTCTGTATCCAAATCTGTGCACCAAATTTGCCTTCCAAAGTAATCTCCTAGAGGCTGCCTGTTGCAATTTCATTCTGTATACAAAGGGGGCTTTTGAGTATTATATGGATATGTATACATTTTCTATATAAAGAGAGTTCTTGAATTGCAAGCTGATCTGGAGGGTATTGCTTTCTGGAACAGATGTCTACCCTGTTGCCCCTGCAAAGATGGGGAAAGAGAGAGCGATAGGAGGAAGCCCAAGGAGGAGGAGACGCTGGTGCACAGAGGACTCCAGGGAGTCCAAAGGCATCAGCTATGTAAATGTTTTGCATAGTGTACTCATGCATATAGCATGTGTGTGTGTGGGGGGGAGATGCAGTTTATAAAAATGCATATAACCCGTGCATTATATGGATGAAAATACAGTGAATATAAAATCACAGTATCCAAGTCTTATTGACCCCAGTGCCTCTATTCTCTCTGCCTAGCTGCTAAAAATTGACATCCTAAGTTCCGTATATTTTGGAACAGATGTGTGTTTATCACTGTATTTAAAATGGATAAATTAAGTGGGCCTAGTGGTTAGAGCACCGGTCTTGCAATCCAGAGGTGGCCGGTTCAAATCCCGCTGCTGCTCCTTCTGATCTTGGGCAAGTCACTTAACCCTCCATTGCCTCAGGTACAAACTTAGATTGTGAGCCCTTCTGGGACAGAGAAATGTCCAGTGTACCTGAATGTAACTCACCTTGAGCTACTACTGAAAAAGGTGTGAGCAAAATCTAAATAAATAAATAAGTGTCTTGTCTGATGTACTGCATTCCAAAATGTTGGTCTAACCACATTAAATGTAGTGTGCCTGATAGTGCCATCCTGACTTGTCAGCAAGAGACTTTGGTGGAGCAATCAAAGGTTCCTTTTTTATGTGTGTGTGCTGTTAAAGGAAAAAATACCCTGTGAGATTGATGGGAGCTGTGCTGAGCTGCTAGAACCACAGGCAGATGAGATCTGAATTGAGGAGGGGCTTAAATTGGAGGGAGGAGGGTGTGTCAACAGGGCAGATTGAACGGGGGAAGGGTGGGAAATCTGGAAAACACAAAAGGGGACCTATCCACAAAATTTGCCAAGGTTTCTATAAGTCAGTGATGGCGAACCTTTTAGAGACCGAGTTGCCAAACAGCAACCCAAAATCGAATTATTTATCGCAAAGTGCCGGTACTCATTATGGGCGGGTCACCACATATGACTCCACCCCTATGATAGCCACACCCCTTACACCAGCCATGGCGCATATAAACAGACATCATTGAAAATATTATACTAGTATAGGAGAAAAAAATAACATGATTTTCTTCCATTATAAATCATTTCTCTAAGCTGTTACAGCTCCAGTATACCCAGTGCAAAATAAGACAGCAGATGTAATTTCTCCAATTCGACATATTCCAAACACTAAAATGAAAATAAAATGATTTTTCCTACCTTTGTTGTCTGGTGATTTTGTTTTTCTATCCATATTGGTTCTAGTCGCTGATTCTGCTGCTCTCTATCTGTTCTCTTAACTCCGTTTCCAGGGCTTCCTTTCCGTTGATTTCTTTACTTTTCTCCTTTCTTCTTCATTTCTTGCCCTCCATCCATGTCCAGCAACCATCCTCTCCCCTCCAGCCACAAATGTCAAGAAACCCTCCTCTCCCCTCCAGCCACCCTCCTCTCCCCCCTGCCCTCCCTCCCACCCAGCACCCAACACCAGGCCTCCCTCTCACCCAGCACCCACCATCAGGCTTCCCTCCCACCCAGCACTCACCATAAGGCCTCCCTCCCACCCAGCACCCACCATCAGGCAGGCCTCCCTCCCTCCCTCCCACCCAGCACCCACCATCAGGCAGGCCTCCCTCCCACCCAGCACCCAACATCAGGCTTCCCTCCCACCCAGCACTCACCATCAGGCCTCCCTTCCACCCAGCACCCACCATCAGGCAGGCCTTCCTCCCTCCCTCCCAGCACCAGGAACCCCCCTCATCCTAAACTTTAAAAAGCGTACCTCCTCGGAGGTACGCTTTTTAAATTTTAGGAGGAGGGGGGTTCCTGGTGCTGGGAGGGAGGGAGGACGGGCGGGCAGCCTGTTGCTCGTTGGGTTGGAGGGAGGGCGGGAGGAAGGCCGAACTGGGAGGGAGTGTGGGCGGACCAGTGATGGCGACGGTGCGCGTGCCAAGGGAGAGGGCTCTGTGTACCCTCTCTGGCACGCGTGCCATAGGTTCGCCATCACTGCTATAAGTGTTTAAAGTGCCCTGGAATGGCATTGCCCAGAACTCATTTCACATGGGCTCAGTCTACACTCTCCTGAGTTCTCCCTGATGCATTTTTCCTGCTCTTGATTTCTTTGTGCATGCCTTTTTTTTTTCTTTACATTTGACTCATTATACAGAAATTGGCACTCTGAAAGGGTTTGAAACTTCAACAACAAACCTCTTGGAACTACTGCCTCTTCTTTTAGTGAGTCACTCTTGCTGAAGGGTGACATTGTTAGTAATGGAAGGGCAATTTTTCTTTCCAAATAGGACCAAATTGAGCTATGTGCAGGCAGTGTGGCCACACAGGGGAGGTGGATGCCAAAAGTGCACCCTGTCCATCGCCTTATCTGCTTGGCCACAATGCAATGGGTGGGGATGAGAGCACCAGGGGACATGTTGCACAGGATATGTTTCTGGCTCAGGATGCCCATGCTTCCAAACAGTTCAGCTAGGCAAGGGATTTTCAACCCAGCCATCAGACTGGCTGAAAAGTACTTATCTTAAAATTTCTAGTGTATGCAAATCCCATAATCATGTGGATTGGTGGGGGGATTAGATTTGGTATACTGTACTTCTTACAGATGTGCAGCTGTTTTGTCAAATCACTAGTGGTCCATCACGGTCCAAAACTTGCCTAAAATGCATGACAGAAATTTGCATACAATTATCCACAATGTAAGTGGTAAAATCCTACAAACCTGATTGGCTGTGGGGTGCCCAAGGCAGGTGTTGGATAATCTCTTGGTCAGGGCTTCCAAGATTCTTGGAAGAATCGTTGTGAGCACAGGGAGGTCAAATAACTTGTTTCTGGAAACTTGGAGGAAGGTGAAATTATAGCCTGGAACTTCTCTGTCTGACCTGCCTGCTAGGTTATGCTGTGATGGGCTGGCAGCCAAGTTTTGGCCACTGGAATGCAGGATAGATCTTGAAGGAAAGGTACAGCATATCGCAGATAAAATAAGGAATGAGAGAAATGATAGTAATTTTCTATAGCTGGGAGTAAAGACCACATATGCTACAGATGTGCTATAACCAGAAAAACAATTTTCTCAAACCTGGAAAATGAGTTCCCTTTCAATTTTGTTTTCAATACACATTGCTGGCTGGAAACATCACCCCTTGAGTAAAGTGTTCAGGGCCTACGGGGTGCATTCATGAATGCACAATTTTAGGCACTAGTATGAACTGAAAGCGTGCACAGATATTCTGCATACTTATATCTACAAATTCATGCAGAATTTGTGCACACATGTGCTCTCATTCTGTAACATGGTGCCAATTGCATGAATAAGTTACAGAATACTATCATGTGCACATGACACTTAAGGGCTCATTTTCAAAAGAGAAAAATGTCCAAAAAAATAGCACACAAGGCAGATGGACGTATTTATTGTTGAAAAACATCCAAAGCTTATAATCAAATCAAAGAAAAATGGTTCAAATCACTAGTACATTTAGATCAGGACATCTCCAGAGGGGGGGTGTTTTAGAGGTGAGACGTTGCTGGTCTACAGAATGAATGGCTGCAGCCCATAACAGACAGAAAAACGTTTTCCCAGTGGCGGGAAGAAAAACTTACAGAATTAGACCTGATTATAAAAGCATCTAGGGTAAGAGGAAAGCTGTCTTTAGATCCATTTGCAAATTTGTGGAGTTGGAGAGTGGAGGAAATGCTAGTTTTGAGAGAAAGTTGAGCTGCTGAGTGCTGTGTTATTGTGTCTGCCCTAATCTGAACCTTGTCACCCTTACATTCCCTGACTTGCCGCCTCTGTCTCACCTCCTCAGCTCCTTGCTCAACCCTGCTAACCACCCCAGCCACAACTTACCCCTTCCTCTGTATCTTCCCCCTCTCCCCCCAACTCTCACTCTCCCCAAGCCCATTATACCCCCTTATTTGTTTGGCTTCTGTCTATCCTTGTTGCTCTGTTTGTCTTGTGTGCTGCTGATGTGTGTGTGTGTGAGAACTGTTGGTTGCTGCTGGGAGAATCAGTGCTTAGCGGGTGTGGCATGAGGATTGCTGTGTGTCAGTGCATTGTTTGTCGGTGGTGGAAAAGTGAGTGATTGTTACTGCTGTGTGTGTGTATGGACTGTGTGCTGGTGATGGGAGAGTGAGTGTCTGGTGGTGTTTGGTGCTGGTTGTGGTTCTCACTAGGTAGGTAGAGGTGTGTACAATGGTGTCTGGGGTTAGTGGGATCACCTATGGTGGTGGGATATGAATGCACTGAATGCAGTGGTGGCTGACACCATGGTGGAGGATGAGAATTTAGAAGGGAGGTCCTACAGGAGAGTTTTCAGGCCCATACCCGTTTCCTGGACCTTACTGACCAGCAGTCTCAATAGGTACTGGTGTTACCAGCAACAACCCTTCCTACAGGCCAGGAACCATAGGAACAATCTCATCCCTGTCCACCTGAAGGTCACTGCCTCCTTCACCTTTCTGTCCACTAGTAGCTTCCAGTCTTTCCTAGTTGTGAACATGGGCCTGACCCAGCCCACCTCTTGCCTCACCCAGTTCCTTGATGTCTTCCTTATCCCCACCTCCTCAGACTACATCACTTTCTCCATGATCTCCCAGGCACTGCAGAACATGCTTCAGTTCTACAGCATAGCTTGCTTCCCCTCGGTCATAGGCGTCATCGACTGTACACATGTCAATGCACACTGCACACCGCTCAACTTGCATAGCGCATAAATGCAAAGGGCACAGTGGAAGGTGCACTAAAGTGCTACATTTAGGCACATGCATTTACACCCGCTGTTTGACATGGTATAATTGGGTAAACTTAAATCTTGGCATGTAAAAACTGATCTACGCTAACATTCTATAACTGAATCTGTGCACCCAGATCTATATAAATAAAATTCCCCCTCAAACGTTCTGAAGCTCAAATCCCCCCTCAAACGTTCTGAACCTCACTCCCTGACAGTGAAGCACTGAACTCCTGTACTGTTTGTAGGCTAGGCTATCACCCTCACTCATAGACCCGCCCTCAGCCATGCCCATCCGCACATAAAAAGCAACCTCAACGTTCTAAGGCTCACTTTGTGGCTTCAGGGTTTGTAAGTTCGAAGCTCTGTAACCACTTTTAGTAACCATCTATCTGTGCCCCGCCCTCACGTCACAACGTTATGACGTCGAGGGCAGGTCATAATGAACACAAGCTCTCTCCACTCCCCAGTGCAGCTGTCATTCCCATACAGTACCTACGCATCGCCCCCCCCTCCAAAATCCAACCCCCCCCCTGTCTTACTCTCACAGATGCCCCTGCACGTCACCCCCCTCCAGAAACGACAAACCACTCCCATCGGTCTCTCAGCCAACCCTCCACCAGCGCAATGGCACTCCCCTCCCTGACATAGGCCCCGCCCATCCCCCTACGTGCACGGTCGCCCCCCCTCCAAAATCGCTAGCCCCCATCTGCTACCCTCCCTTCTTCTTACCGGGGTCCCGGCTCAAGAACTGAGGGGCAAGGTAGCTCGCAAATTCTGCTGCCTTCTGTTGTCTTCGCTATGAGCTCTGTGCCCTGGTGGGACCAGACAGTCAGGGCACAGAGCTCATAGCGAACACAACGGAAGGCAGCAGAATCTCTGAACTACCTTGCCCTTCAGTTCTGCCGCTGCGGCTGGGACCCCGGTAAGAGGAGGGGAGGGTAGTAGAGGGGGGGTTGCCAATTTTGGAGGGGGGGCCGCTGTGCACGTCCGCGGGATGGGCGGGGCCTATGCCGGCCATCGGAGGACCTTGCTAGCGCATAAAATTGGTGCTTACTATACTACATCTTGGTGCCTAAATTTTGGCACCCTTTATAGAATTGACCCATACTTTTATTTGGATTTTGCTCATACCTTTTCAGTAGTAGCTCAAGGTGGGTTACATTCAGGTACACTGGGTATTTCCATGGAGGGCTCACAGTCTAGGTTTGTACCTGAGGCAATAGAGGGTTTAGTGACTGTTTGGTCATGCACATCACTAGGGACAATTTAAGGTCCTTTCCTTGGTAGCCATTTTCACTTTATTTCAGAATTTCTAATTCAGACAAATAGGTGTGAGGTTTTAGCAAGGATTAGACATACTGGAGTCACTCTGATTGGCTTAATATATGTCCCTATAGAAAAACAAATTTATGTATACTCCTGACTGTGCAACAGCATAATAATGCTACTATCATGGGCTGTCCACTCCTTTTGTTAAATGCAAAGCACCTAATGGGAATGAATGAGCCTGTAATTAGCTGTACCATTATCTCTTAGAGAACTTGATCACTGTAGGGCTTGGTTTAAGCAGCTTTGTGTGTATATAAACTAAATGCCTGAGAGGTCATATAATGCCTGAGCTAGATTCTGACAACCTTTTCTGTATTTGCAGACATGTGACAAAGAGCAGAATTTTGTTTTATGGACCAGACCCTAGCAGAGATGAAGGTTAAAGATCTTGTGGTGTCATTTGGAAGCTGCTGCCTATCAGACACTAGCTAGCTCACAAAGCCTGCCAAATGTTACATTCATTTTCTGAATATAACACTAGTGCTCTTGTGCATCCTTCGAAAACTGGCAGTCTTTTGCCACGCAGCAGAAAAATCTAAACCCTTCAATTGTGGCAAAGCTGTATGTATACATTTAAATATAGCATACATGTAATTTAAAATGCTTTTATGAAGCTATTTGTAATTTTTATATAGGTGGAAATTGTATTGATGCTTTTGTTCTATAATATATTTTTATATATAAATAAAACTTGAACTGGAATCTAGATTTTTTTTTTCCTCCCTAGTGGAGGAGCTTTAACTTGTGCATGTTGTGGATGTTCTGCTCAAATTCTGAAAAACATTGTTTTCATCTGGAATAAAGTGCTGTTATGGAAACACGTCTCATCTGTTTCCTTGGCAGGTCATCTCTTCTGACATTTTTTCCCCTGAGCATGTGCTTTTATTTCTTTTTTTTTGACAGTGGGCTTCCTTGAGGTGACAGTAGTGCTATCCTGTACATATAGTAAGATTTCTCAAATGTTGCCACTGCTATCAATTTTTTTTCTTTCCCCTTTGCAGCCGTGGATAAAAGGATCTGCTAAAGTTAACTAAAAATAAGGAAAAAGTCATTGATTTGTCTATGCTCTACAACCACTAAACTGTTGCCAGCCAGAATCCCTACCCTAACACAGCTTGTCGAACTTAGGTCGCAAGTGATTTATGATGGCATGTATCAGCAGTGGATTGTAGACACCCCTCCCCCAGGATGATGTACTGATGACCTCATCTGACTGCTTTTTATTAAGAGATATGAGACACACAATAGGGTAAAGCTTTAATACAGCAAGACTAGAGGGTCCTAAGTTGTGCTAAAAGGGGTCACGTGCTATGATTAGCATGTGGGTATCTCTGTGTGCTGAGGCCACTTTTAGCATGGCTGCATTTCCATTTTTTCCATTAATGGCCAGCTGCTAATTTCCCAATTAGCATATGAGCCCCTTAGGCACCTCAGGTGCAGACTCTTACTGTAAGCTTTCTAGAGATGGGGAAAATAACTATTGTACCTGAATGTAACTTGCCTTGAGGTACTGCTTAGAAAGGCATGATCTAAGTTCAAATTCAATATTCATATTGTGAAGTCAAATAGGGCAATTATACAATACCAATAATATCACTAATTTCCAGGAGTCGCACAACAAGCGTGTAACTAGGAAAAGGCAGCAGTGTAGATATTACAGTGGGCACTCTAACATCAATACGCCTATTGGAAAAATAAGCAAGCTAGATTAGTACAGATTGATCCGTACTGCATGCTTGAATAATTTCACTCGAAAGGAAGTTTGCCAGAAACCGGAAGTAGCGCTGAAAGGAAAATTGGATAGGTGTCGCTAAAAAGTAACTAGACCTTATGGGATGAATTCTATATATGGCACTGAAAAAAAAGCACTATTCTATAAGCTGCACTTATGCGTGTTTTGTAGAATAGCGCTTACGCCAGGAATTGTGCCGGGAACTTTAGGCATGGCCATTTGCACTAACTGAAACATGGTTCAAATGTACATGCTTAAATTAGATGCTTATCCCCCCTCATTCTATAAAAATGTGCATAAATGTAAGGCATGCCCTCCTCTGTTCTGCCCATGATCCTCCCACTTCATACCCCCATTTTTCAACTCATACATAAAATTTAGGCATGGATTAGCACACGTGTATATATTTTAACTAAATTTAATTAGTACCAATAATTGCTTGATACAAAGTAAATTATTGGTGCTAATTAACTTATTTAATTGTGCATGTATGTGCCCAAATTTGCACACACAATTTTTGGTGAATTTTATAGAATTAGGGGTATATTGCTCATAACTAATATTACATTTTTCTGTAACTACTTTCATCCAAATGTAATGAAATCATTAGTTACTTTTAAAAATAATATATTACTGCCCAACACTATGTAGCAGGTTTCTTTCTTGAACTCCACTTCAGCACACAGATCAGAAAAAAAGTTCCCAGCTCTAGGAGGGAGACTTTCTAATAGCTAAGTGCTATCTTCCTGAGGGTATATGGGCTGTGTCTCTAATCTTCTCTGTAATCTAGCTGCTGTTAATGATCCAGCCAGGAAGAGTTAGTCCATGGTAATCCTTAGATCCCTGTATTCCCAAAGAGAAAAATATCAGGTTCTCCTTTGCTGTCAGATCATGCTTAGGGTTCCCCTTCTGCCTTAGGGTGAGGTTACACCCTCTGAACTTTCCTCTCTCAGGGGTTCTATATCTTCCAGGGAATATAAAGATTCCTATCCTGGCCCTCTTGAGGGCTATCAAGGTCCCCTCTTGCCCCGCTGGGTCCTGTAGACAATCCAAAGCCTTTTGGTTCTCTGCCTATGTAAATTATACACAAATGAGGAAACAGTTCAAGTTCTGGACTCTGTCTCTGTCTCTCTGTGTTCAAGAAACAGTCAAAACAAGCCGCCTTCCCAGCCTGACTATAGCTGCTCAAGCAGGGTTCCCAATGTTTGCCTTAACCGTGTTAGCGGGGACTATACCTAAGTTGTCTTCCTATGTGAGCTATTTGGAGTATTCTCTCATGGTCAGGGTTTTCTCTTCCCTTGTGATAGGACCTTCACCCTACCCTGTCACTTACCATTTGTTGTTAGATTTCCCTATCTCTACCATCCTGGGACAAGTAATCTGTATTAATATGCCTTTTCCTGCCTGATGCTCCACTGAGGAACCATATTTCTGCAGAGCCAAATACTATTTGGTCAGTCTTGCATTATGATTTCTCATGAGGTTCAGTCACCTGAGGGGGAGTATGGTCTGTGACCAAAGTAAAGTGTCACTCTGGAAGACAGTATCTTAGGATATCCATTGCCCACTTGACTGCCAAGCCTTCTTTTTCCATATTGGGAATATCTTTGCTCTGCTTCTGTTAGTTTTCTACTGGGATACATTACCAGGTGTTCCTCCTCTCCCACTCCATGGCTTAGCATGGCCCCTAAACCTACCTCTGAAGCATCTGTTTGGAGAATAAATTCCTGATTAAAGTCTACATTATGCAGCACCAGATCTTTACATAGGGCCTCCTTCAACTTCACAAATGCTTGATCTGCCACTGTCCCATTTCAACCTATTGGGCTAGGAATTTCACAATAGGGCCGTAAGATCAGCAGCCAGTTCTGCAAATTTTGGTATAAATTTCCAATAATTTCTAATTAGTCCTAGGAAGGCCTTCAGCTGCTTCTTGGTTTGGGGACTTTTTACCTTTTGAATGGCCTCTATTTTTGAGGCATGGGTCTTATCCAGCCTCCCCTTACATGATAGGGCAGATTTTTGGGGGGTTGGCCATAAGCCCTGCTTGCGTTTCAAACCACTCTCAATTGTGTCAAGTGTACCTCCTACGTATTGGAGAAAATAATACCATCGTCCAGGTAGGCCCGGGTGTATGCCTGGTGTGGCTTCAATATGTGGTTCATGACCCTTTGAAAAGTAGCCAGAGCTCCATGGAGTCCAAAAGGCAGCACTTTGAAGTGATATAGGCCCTGGTGTGTTATAAATGTTGTCTTCTTTCTTGACCCCTTTTCTAATAGAATCTGCCAGTAACCTTTGGTGAGATCAATGGTGGAAAAGTAGTGTGCTCTCCCTAACTGTTCTACCAAGTCGTCCACTCAAGGCATAGGGTAGGCATTGAAGTGGGACACACTATTGACCCCCCTAAAATCAGGGCTTTTTTTGAGGGGGTACTTGGGGGTACTGAGTACTGGCACCTTTCCCATTGCTAAAATTGACCCATGGACCCCAAATTTTAATGAAAGAGCTCAGGCTCTACACACCAATTCTGGCTTATCATAGATTCTGTGACTGGTTGTAGGGGTTCTGGCTATTGTGGGATGAGTCCCTCAGAGATAACCCCACCCTTGAAGGGTTGCCCAGCATTTGAGTACCGGCACCTTTTTTGAAAGAATAAGCACACTGCCTAAAATCCACATAAAAACAGGTGCTGAGACTGGCCCTTTCACTGGTGGATTGTTCAATTATCCCCATCTTTAACATTTTGGCCACCTCCCTTTCCATCACTTTCTTCTTACCCGGGGGTAAGTGGTAAGGTTTTTGTCCTTTACCTTGCCTGGTACAGTAATTTTCTGATGGGTCCCTACCTGGGTTCAACAGGGCAGCAGGGAAAATATGTCATGGAAATGATGGATTAAGGCCTGCAGTTGTAACTTTTGTTGGGGCTGCAGTGATTCCCCAATCTGGGCTGAGTGTTCCTCTCTCATCTCCTCTGAATCGGGTCCTAAGGCTCCATCATCCTCCACTACTATCTCCCCAGCCAGACCCTCTCTCTCTGCCCAAGGTATTAGAAGATTAATGTGATACACGAGTCTTTCTCCAACCCTGGTTAACTTCATATGTTAGTGAGCCTATCTGTCATATTATCACAAAAGGGTCTTTCCATTTTGCCACTAATTTATTCACTAAGGTCAGGATTAATACTAATACTTTATCTTGTGGCTTAAACTCCCTTTTCTTGGCCTTGTGATCCTAATAGGTCTTTTGTTGTCCCTGTGCTTGTTCTAAGTTTTCTTTGGCTGCCTTTCCTATCCTTATCATTTTCTTACTCATTTCTTGAACATATTCAGGCATCGAAGTGGTCCTTCGGTCCTCTCCCACTCACACTTCTGGGGCTGTCGGCCAAACTTCAGTTCAAAGGGAGAAAAGCCTACTGATGTTTGGGCCACTTCTCAGTATGCAAATAATACATAAGGGATGATCGTATCCCAATCCTTACTGGTAACCCCCCCCCCCCCCCCACATTTCTTTATCATGTGGATTAGACTTTGGTTAAACTGCTCCATGAGGCCACCAGTTTGGGGGTGATATGCAGCCATTCTGATATGCTTAATACCAAACAGTCTAAACACTCTCTCTAGTGTCCAGGACAGAAAATTAGTTCCTCTATCTGTCAGGACTTTTCTCGGAAATCCTACTCAGCAATAAATCCTGACTAACTCCCTGGCAAACCTTGGGCTGTGGTTTTCCTCATGGGAACTACCCATGGATCTTTGGTAGCGTATTCTATTACAACTAGGATGTACTGAAACCCGTTAGAACTGCGGTTGAACAGTCCTACAATATCCACTGCTATCCTCTCTAGGGGTTGTTCCATGATAGGCAATGGAACTAAGGGAGCTTTCTCAGGTAATTCTCTGCACTACCTTCCTTACATCCTGGTAAATTCCAGGCTAGAAAAACTGACCAACCAACCTACCTAGGGTTTCTGCTTCCGCAAGGTGTCCTGCGGGAGAAGGGAGTATGCCAGCACCAACAAAGTTTTTCTGAAAAGTTCCGGTATCATTACCTGCCTCCATTCCCCCACAGTTACACTTCCTTCCAGCACACGGCATAGGATGTTTTTAACATTTTGGTAAGCCAGATATATGGTGTTCTCTTTGGTCTATGGTCCTTTCGGGGTTTTTTCCCCAATAGGTTGCAGGGAAGGGTCCTTCCTCTGCTCCAAAGGGAACTGAAGAAACTTCTGCATCACTTCCTCCCCTAGCACCTCTACTTGACCTGAGGGAACCAGCCTCTTTTCACTTCCTCCCCTAGCACCTCTACTTGACCTGAGGGAACCAGCCCCTTTCCACTTCTGAGTTCTGAACTTCCTGGTTTTCTCGTGTTGCCTATCATCCTTTGATCGGCAAATATCCCCTAACTGAAATGTGTCACCTTCCCCACATGAGTAGTCTCTTGTTTGGGTGGATACCCAGCTTTCTTTTGGGGCTAATGCCTCCTGTAACTCCTCCCCCTTATATTAACGGGGATGGTAACTGTTCTACCACTGCTATTCTTGAAGCAAACATTTTTCCTTCCCAGGTGAGTCCTATCTCATACGTGCGTTCTTATTTAATATCTCCATGGACACACTGAACTCGTACTATGCTTTTTCCCTATACCTATCCTCCTGGCAAGGGGTCCTGATATTAGGGACCGGTTACTTCTCATGTCCAGAACAGCCACCAGATCTAGTCCGGCCGCCCTTAGGGCCTGGTTCCAACCTCCCTTTGGGCAGAGCCAACACCCACTCCTGAAAAGGAGCAATTCATCAGGGAGCACTCCCTCTTAAAATGGCCTATCTTCCTGCAATTAAAACACCTTAGTGAGGGGGGGGGTCTGTTATTGGGTTGGGGGCCATCTTCCTGAGACTCCCCTCCGCCCTTTCCCGGTCTCACTAGGTGATATTCCATACTTCCTCTCTAAGGGTTTTCCCTTTTCCTCTATAGATCCCCTCCAAGGATCCCATGGTTTCTCTGGGGAAAGAATTCTCCTGGGGGATGACTCTCTTCCCTTGCCATTCCCCCCTTCCTCGGCTTCCAGATAATGTTCAACTAGGGTTGTGGCCTCCTCTATGCTCTTGGGTCCCTTTTGGGTGACCCACATCTTAGTAGATGGTGAATGCTTAGGAATTATTCTAAAATGATCATCTGGACAATCACCTTAGGATTCTACTCAGGTGGAGAAGGTGACACATTTCAGCTAGGGGATATTTTCCCATTTGCCAATCAAGGGATGACAGGTGACCCGGGAAAACCAGGAAGTCCAGAACCCAGAAGTGGAAGGGGCTGGTTCTAACCATCTTGTGGCTAAGTCCATTAGATTTTGGGCCACTACTCTTAGCCGCTTTCCCTTTTTCAGCACCAATTTTTTTAGGTGCTATTTATAGAATTTAGTCCTAACTGCATGAGAAGATGCTGGCCATGCTCCCCCACCCACCCAATAGCTACCAGTGAGGCTTTGCAGTTACCGCATGCTTTTGTGCATCTAATGTATGATAACATTTCAGTTCCACTTGTTAGCTACTTGAAAAGGTTTTGGTAGAATGTGAGAAAGTAATTTTTAAAAATTACATCTATAGGTCAAATATGCTAAATTTGATTAAAAATCTGTTTAGGGAAATCAGCAATATTATCACAATAACATTTTCTGAGAGAGGGGCACTTTTACAAAGCTGTGGCAAAAAGTAGCCTGTGGCAGTGCTAGTGCGTCTTTTGGGCATTTGCCAGGCCATTTTTTTACTGCATCCTGGAAAAAGGGGCCAGAAAATGGATGTGAGGCAAAATGAAAACCAGCACGTATCCATTTTTGGACTGAGACCTTACCTCCACCCATTGACTTAGTGGTAAGAATGCATTACATGTCAACTGTTGTTTACTGCCAGGTAAGCGCCCTCGCAGTAGAAAATAGGAAATATTTTCTACCGTGTGTTTTCGGCACGCACCAAACTTGGAATCACTGTCTGGAGCATGCAGTAACAGTAATGCTGATTTGGCACGCGCTAGATGTGCATAGGCCCTTACACGCATTTCTAAAAGTGCCCCAGAATTTTTTTAATGCAAATTTAAGGTAAACTAGAAACAATTTAATATTCCAATCAAAATTTTCTGGAAAATCTACATCTCTGCCTCCATGGCAATGAAGTAAAGGGGGAGGGGGAACAGAAGGACATGCTCTTCTCACCATCAGCTTGGGGCATAGCAGCAAACTGAGAAGTAGCAGCAGCACAGCTAGCAGATGCAAGAGCGATTTCCTTAGCCAGTTTCTGCCCAAAACATTAGCAAGCACATAAAAAACTTGCTTCATTTAGAATATAATGCTCTCTGTGTGTGTATCTGTTGTGGCAGGTGCTGACGTGTGTACCATATGGACCACATATCAGGGGTGTATCCAAATGTGGGCCTGACTCAGTGGGCCATGGCCTCTCTGCTTTGGAGTAAGGCCCACCAAGTCAGTGGTAGCAGCATAAACAAAAGAGGAGAACTGGAGATGGTGTCAGCGTCTGCATAGCCCATTACCCACCCATGTTAATCTTGGGCTCTACCAAAAAAAAATCAGTCCTGGCTAAGTCACAGCCGCATGTCCATTGATCATTCTAAGGTGGGAGACTTCTAGTTTGGGCTTGAAGGAGTAAGAAGAGGAAGGACAAGGGATTAGGGTTTGGAGGGTATGTGGAGAAGTGTTATGAGCAAGCACTGTGACTTTGGTGTGCAAGTATGTGGTTTCTGGGAAAAATGCTGACGGAAAGAAGTACAGGAAGGACCAACAGAGGAAAAGTGAAGGAGATATAAAAAAGTGGACAAATGTGGGAGGATGCACAAAGGTAGGGTGAGGAAGACCATGAGGGAGAGCACTGTGTGAGAGAAGGCATTATAAAGAGCACGTGAGAAATGACTGCAAGAAAAAGTAAATGTATTTCCTATGTGAAGCGATTACAGAAATTATTAGCAGAAATTAAGGGAAAAATTTTAGAAGCCAATGCTGTCTGCTAGTTATAGAAATACTAATGTAATATAAAAACTTTTTTTACGACTGAGAACTGATACAACAAATAGATCTCCTCAAAAACAAATATTTTGATCTGGGAATTAGTTATAGAAATATAGCACCTTCTCATAGAGGCCATATAGTCACTACCAAAAAAATTTGTATTTAATAGTGGATTCCATTCCAAGGTCTTAGTCATCCTGGTTTTGAAACATTAGCTTTTGTTTCCAAGCACAGCAAATTATGTATATCTAGATTAACCAAAGCTTTGCTCCATGTCGTTTGAAATAGCAAATCTCATGAGCTAAATTACTTTCACATGAGAGATCCATTTTTCCCTGGCCTTACAACAAGGAGAATGGATTTTGGAATGTTCAGTAGCTCAATTCTGGGAAAATGTCTGCCTACATCTAGTGATCCATACATCCCATGTGTTCTGCATTAGGTTGAACATTCCCCATTGTGCATTGTACATTTTTATTTGTGGTTTATACAGAGTACAATGGAGTTGCATTCTAAGGATTCAAATATGTCCTGAAACAAAATTTATAGTTGATAGAGAGTATGACTTGTGGAGCTTTTTGATTTTCTTGTGTATTTTTTTTTTACCTTAATGGCCTCCATAACTATTTGATCTATTTTCTCCTACAATATAAATCCTTCTTGCAGATTTCCCTTCAGATTCTATTGCATGCTATCCTCCTATGATCGGGTGATAAGGAAGAAGAGGAATGAGAAGAAATGCTGGCCTAATACCCTGACTGCATTCACAATCCAGTCTGCCCTTAAACATACTTCTGTCTTTAGTGTCTGTCTGTCAACTAGATTGTAAGCTCCACTGAGTAGGGACTCTCTTCTATGTGTCTGTCAATATGCTATGTACACCCTAGCACTATAAACATTTTTAATAGTAATAGTTGTAGGAGGAGGAGTAGTAATACTCAGTGACCAATAGCCAGCCTTGGGGAAAAAAGTGAAAGTGCCTAGTTTGTACTCACTTTTTTCAATGGAACCACTTCACTATTATGTAAACTAACTTTGAGGCTGATGCAATAAAGTGCATTGGGCTTTGTGCACTCATTAGGTTGACTTTAGCACACAATTTTGTGCATCACCGTGGATGCCCTATGTATAGTAGACATCAGTGCACAGCTCATTTAAGCCAATGATGTAGCTACAGGTGGGCCTGAATTTGTACTCTGGCCCACCCAAAATTGTGGCTCTCTTGCTGTGGTTGGTGGGAATTCCCAAACCCCACCAGCTAAAGATTTCCTCCTCCTTAGGCAGCCAATGCCTTTCCAAACGGGAGCTGGCACCACACACCGGCCCCTCTGCACATGCTCAGTTTTCACCAGGCGGAAGCACTGAGCATGTACGGACTACTGTCAGTAGCGTCAGCTCAAGTCAAGTGCTGCCAGCTGCTCTTTGGAAGAGCACTGGCTACCCGAGGAGGAAGAAATCATCAGCTGGTACAGTTTACGGATCCCCACCAGCTCAGGTATTTAATATTTTGCATTTGAGGGTAGGGAGAAAGGCAGAATGTGGCGAGCACAGTGTGTGTGTGTGGGGGGGGGGGCAGGATCAGCTGAATTCTGTGCCCATCCATTTTGGGCTCAGGCCCACCCAAAATTGACTGTCTGGCTACGCCCCTGATTTAAGCTCCATGGTAATGAAGGTATCAGTTATTAAAGACAGATGCAGAGAAGTGTGCAGAAGGCGGACAGGAGATTTTTTTCTGGTTTGGTTTGTTTTGTTTTTTAATCACCGGGGCTTTAAAACCAGGTCTGGGGAAGAGTGAAAGGTTAGCTTTTTCTTCTTCAGTAGCATCAATGAGAATTTCTTGTCTGTTTCTTCCATTTACTGCCAGCAAACAAAACCTGCAATTTTTTTTCTGGCTTCCCTGAAGAGGATGGGTAGAAAAACAGACAGAGCCGAGGGGTAGGTATGCTGGAACAAAGTGCTGAACTGTTGATAAACTGGTATTGCAAAAACTATATTGGCATTGGAGTTGCATGCTCTGGAATTCTATTCTGTGCATGAATATTGGTATTGTAAAACACTGCATGCATAGAAATCATTCCAGCACATGCTCAGATGTAAGTGCATGCAACTCCAGCTACATACACAATTTTTTTGTGTGCAAGATATAGCTGCTGCTGGCGCAGACCCATCTGCACATGTGCCTTCTGTGTTCTCCCATGTTAGCGCACATTTTTGTACACAGTGTATTTGCATACTGCATTGACAGTAACAGGTTTTTTTTACACTTGCATTATTTTACCTGAGCCTCAATAGGTCTTTCCAGGTCCTACCTTAAAGGCCCTGGTGGTCTAGTGGCTTCTTTGGGGGACAGGAAAGAACTCCACTCTTTCCCATCCACTACCATTATTCTGCCCGGCACCGCTGTGTTTTCAAAATGGGTGCCGAGACTTCCCATGGTAGTCTCGCAGTTCTCAGAAGTTTCAGCAGTTATTTTTAAAACACAGCCGCGCAGCGCCAGGCAGAACAGTGGCAGCATGCAAAAAAGAGTGTTGCTCTTTCCTGCCATCACAGAGGGCACCAAGGTGGGACCAAGGAGGGCTCACTTAGGCTCGGGGGGCTGTAGTGTGTGGTGGCGGCAGTGGCACTAGGGAGGGGGTAGAACCTCTGAGGCCCCTAGAGCCTCTGGACCCTCGGGCATTGCCCGGTTGCTCCGCCACTGAAGGTTAACATTACAGCTCTTTTCAGTGAGTTTTGTTTCTGTGGAAAGGCCAAGACTTGAGTCATGATGCAGGAAGTTCCATTTCAAAATCTGGTCATATGTCAGTATATCTTGAAGCATCTCAAGGCAACAGTTCAAGATTTTTTTTTTCTTTATTTTGGAGCCAGCCAATCTCTAACTCCTTGCCTTCCAGCCCAGCTAGAAACTGCCACAGTCTCATTTGTCAAAATATTTATGGGAACCCCCCAAACAGATCTGGTCATTAAGAGCAGGACACACCAACAGGGCCCGATGCCCACCGCAAAGCACTTCAGGATACCCTAAATAACAGAGACTGTTTACCAATGTCTCACGTGTCCCTGTGGCAAGTCCTCAGCATGTAATGATTCCTGACCTTATGCCGTGATAGTGACACTTCCCTGACCTGCTATCCTGTGCAACTGGCTAACAAAGTAGTAGCAGAGAGTATAGCAAAGTGCCACACAGTGGCATAGTCAGTACTGATTTATTGGCAGGGCTCAAGGTTAACATGTGCGGGCATTGGGTGATGTGGAGGTTGACACCACCTCTAGATCCCCT
Source organism: Microcaecilia unicolor (assembly GCF_901765095.1). Lineage (NCBI taxonomy): Eukaryota > Metazoa > Chordata > Amphibia > Gymnophiona > Siphonopidae > Microcaecilia > Microcaecilia unicolor. The sequence goes on along the minus strand of NC_044034.1, from coordinate 102,006,213 downwards.
CGGATTTGCTTATTCTGCTGCTGCTGCAGACTAAGTGGACCTGACTCCAAAGTGGAGGGTGCATTTGCCCAGTCAGGCCCACCTGTAGATACACACCTGGTCCATATATTTTGCAGGTATTTCAATAGCACAAAGCCTAAGTTCAGCCTTAGACATCATATGCATGCAGAGGTTACAAAAAAATGAGAGAAAATATTAGGTTCTATCTTACCACAATTCAACCAAGAAATCCAGATTTTTGTAACTTACCAAATTGCTTAAAAAGTCCTTCTCTGCCAGTGAAACTGAATTGCTGCCTGTGGAGAATGCTCTTGCCTAGAGCTAGGGACTTCATCTGTGAGCAAAGGGGTTCTCCTGCTCTCTGCTCTCCCAAGGGCAGGCTCTAAACCATGCTGAAACAGATCCAGTATCGGATGCCCAAACTACCTGGGAAACTGAGACGCACACACTCAGCTATCTCCAAGTTTAATTGTTAGAATTTGTTCAAATGTTCTATCTGTAATGTGCAGTGCAAGCTGCCAGAAGTAGCCATTTATAGCTTCATAGTTTGTGCGGCCAAGCGTGAAAGAACAGATGATGTATCCAGAGCATAGCAGGAGCTTTACTAGTGGAAATTGTGGATATATGTAATATGAATCTTTTCAGACACCAGTAGTGAGTGATTGCAGGTAGGTAATTTTTAACCGGTGCTGATTAATGTTAAAGATTATAAACAGAAAAAACATTTAAGAAATTCAATTGTTTTGCTTAATGTCTATTATTTATTTGAAAAAAAAATTAATTCTGTGTAGGATGCAGGGCCAAAGACTAGTAACTAAGCACTAACCCCCAGATTCTATGTAGTCTTACTTGAGTTACGCGTACAAATCAGGTTGTAATCTGATTAGCTCGCACAATTTAATTATCTTAACAAGTCAGTCAGTGCCAATAATTGCCACTTAACAAGCAATTATTGACACTAATTGACAGGGGTGGCCCAAGGCAACCTGCCTAAGGCGAGGGGATGAGATTGTGCCCCTGGCACCCTGCCCCCCTGACTCCAGGAATGGGGGGGGGGGGAAGCTCCTCCTCAGAACTACTAACAAGGGAGTAAGGAGGTTGGGAGTGAAAGAAAACGGGCAACATTTTTATGGTCCTTACCTTCCACCATTTTCTAATAATCTTAATTACTTGTCTTCTGTCAGTTTTCTAACAGCTTCTTTTGTGCCCCTGCCCTGTACCCCTCTGCCTTCCACCCTTTCACCCTGGACTTTCCTCTCATGTCCCCACCTTCTCACCTCTGCCTTACCCAGTTTCCATCTGTTTCTCGAGATTGGGCATTCCTAGGGATGGGGTGGGAGGCAGAAAGAGGGCAGTGTAGGATGAAGTGTTTTACCCATGGTCAAATGTCCTGCAAATAAAAAAAAAAGTAAGAGATGGCACCACTGCAATCCACCTACTGGACCTGCAGTTTGCAGGCGAACTGGAGGATCTGGTTTTTATTCATCTTAAGGCAGCTCCTTTAACGTGGAATGCATTGGATCCAGAGGATGCACCTCCACTAGGATGGGTAAAAGCCAGATTCTCCAGTTCACCTGCAAACCGCAGGTCCAGTAGCAATTTCCAGCTCTATAAAGGATGGGTAAAAGCCAAATCCTGCAGATCGTTTATGATTGGGTAAAAGCTGGAGTCAATGTATTCGATCTTAAAAGATCAGCAGGATCCAGCTTTTACTCATTCTCCTGTCCTGCTGTCTACCTTCCACCCCATTACCCAGCATTCCCTTCTCTCTGCCACCCTTTCCTTCCCACTGCAGGATACAGAGAGGAAGGAGCAGGGCAGGGCCCGGATGAGAGTAAAGAAAATAAAGCAGACCTGCCAAATCTCTCGCTGAGACACCTTTGGCAGCTTCCCCTTCCACCCGGTATTCTTTTTCTGGCCACTGCTGCTTCTCCTGTTCAGCAGCAGCGGCTGCATCCAAAAATAAAAATAAAAAAAGCAAGCGCGGGGCCGCAGCAGCCTTCGGGCATGGGCTGTCATCTCTGCAGCCACTCCTCTCTCTGCCCCTGGAGAAGCAGGAAGTTGATATTGACTTCCTGCTCCACTCCGGGGACAGAGAGAGGAGCAGCTGCAGAGCCGACAGCCCATGCCTAAAGGCTGCTATGGCCCCGCGCTTGCTTTTTAAATTTTTTTGTTAAGCTCTTTTTTTTTTTTTTGTCGTGGATGCTGCTGCCCAACAGGAGAAGCAGCAGTGGCCAGGAAACGAATATCGGGTGGAAGGGGGAGCGGGAGGCAAAAGGTAGAATAGAGAGAGTGGGAAGATGGGGAGAGAAGGAGGGGACATGAAGAAGGGCTGGAGAAAGAGAGAAGCTGCTGAAGATAAGAATGAGGAGAAAGGAAGGGGGGAGGGGGGGGATCCAGAGCAGAAAGAGAGAAGATGCTGAAAGAAAGGAAGGATAGGGAGAGAAACAGGAGAGACATTGAAGGATGGGGAGAGAGAGGGGGCATGATGAATGAAAAAGGGTAGAGAGAGAGAGAGACACTGGATGGAAAGAAGGGGATAGAGAGAGAGACACACTGGATGAAAGGATCGGGAGAAGGGGGTAGACAGATGGAAGGATCGGGAGAGGGGGTAGACGGATGAAAGGATAAGGAGAGAAAGAGAGAAGACGGATGGAAGGATGGAGAGAGAAAGAGGGAAAACGGATGAAAGGATGGGGAGGCAAAGATGCTGGATGGAAGGATAGGGAGAGAAAGAAAGAAAGAGGGGAGACACTGGATAGAAGGATAGGGAGAGAAAGAAAGAGGGGAGATGGATGAAAGGATGCAGAAAGGGGAGAGACTGGAAGGATGTGGAGAGAGAGGGGGGGGGACACTGAACAGAAAAGGGTAGAGAGAGAGAGACACTGGATAGAAGGAAGAGGGAGAGAGAGAGAGAGAGAGAGAGAGAGAGACTAGATGGAAGGATCAGGAGAGAGGGTATATAGGTGGAAGGATGGGGAGAGAAAGAAAGAGGGGAGATGGATGAAAGGATGCAGAAAGGGGAGAGACTGGAAGGATGTGGAGAGAGAGGGGGGGGGGACACTGAACAGAAAAGGGTAGAGAGATAGAGAGACACTGGATAGAAGGAAGAGGGAGAGAGAGAGAGAGAGAGAGACTAGATGGAAGGATCAGGAGAGAGGGTATATAGGTGGAAGGATGGGGAGAGAAAGAGGAAAGACGCTGGATGGAAGGGTAGGGAGAAAAAGAGTAAGGGAGAGGGGGGATAATACAATCTTTTTGGAGAAATAAAACAGATAATCATCACTCAAGAAAGGGCCAGTTGCCTTTGGGATGTGGCCCACAGAACAGGGCAATAGGGAGATGCAGCAGCCAGGAATTGGATCCTCTGTGGACTCCAGACTCTACATATTCCTTTGGGGAGAGAGGAAGAAGCAGCTTAACCAGTGGAGGTAGCAGCAGTAGCACAACAGTGTCAACAGCAGCCAAATGTGAAACTGCAGTCCAGTGGCAGAAAGGCTGTACCTGATAGCAGCAACAGCCTTAAAAGCAAGCCAAGGGGGGAACACTCAAGGCAGGCCAGCAACAACTGGAACAAAACAAGGGCAGGACAGCAGAACACCTTTTTGACCGATTGGGGGGGGGGGGGTCAAGCTATGTCCAAAATTAGCACCTGGCCATTTACTGCATGAGCCCTTAACGCCTCCTATTTACTTGGCAGTAAGTGCTCACGCGCTAACTCTGTGGTAATGGGGCAGTATGCAGCAATGCGGCCTTGCTGCTGATTACTACCAGGAATGTCCCCATGGTAGAAAATAGAAAATTATTTTCTACTGCAGGAAAGTGCATGTGCCAACTTTGGAACTACCGCCAGGCTCCTGCACTACCCCGGCGGCAGGGCCAATTTGGCATGCGCTACCCACATGGTAGCCCTACCATGCCTTTGTAAAAGGGCCCCTGGCTTAGACTTCATGCCCTCTGGGGCTGGGAAATATCTACAGTACCTGAATGAAACTCATCTTGTGCAAAGATTTGGCAAGGTGATTACATCAATTTCAAATTTTTAGAAATCAATGCAGATTATACAAAAACGCTACACATATAAATACAGTACTGTTGGACATAATGCGATTTCCTGCCTAGAGGTGGTTTAGCTTCCACAGAGAACTACAGATGACTACCAGTAATAGTGGTAACTCTAGAAAAACATCACCTGGATAAAGACTTTCCTTCAACTCAATCTTTTACAGACTTTCACCTAAGCTTCTGAGAGTCGGCAAGGTTTAATATCACACGTGGAAAACCAGGATAACAGGACATTAATGTCTTGTGGGGCTAGATTTTATATATGTCACCTGAAAAATCTGCGTGGAAAGAAATTACGCCTAGGCGTATTCTGTAAAGTATGCCTAAATTTTATAGAATAGTCTTAAATTTCTGCTTGGCATATAGAATACACCGAGTGGTTTGCCACACAACCAAATTTAATCATGGCCATTTACACCACGTTTTACTTGGTTTAAATCCCGGCGCCTAAATTAGGTGCAGACTGGGAGTATTCTATAACAGCGTGCATAGATTTTAGAAATGCCCGTGCTCTGCTCATAACCATGTCCCCTTTTCAACTGCGACTTAGAATTTACATGCACATCATTACAGAATACGCTTAGTGAGTTCTGCGTTTACATTTTAATTAATGCCAATTAATGCTGATAATTGCTTGTTAACATCCAATTGACAGCGCTGATTATCTAGTTAACCAATTAAGTTATGTACATTGTTATAGAATAAGCTTCAATTTCCATGCGGAAATTAAGGCGCCATATATAGCATCTCAGGAATCATAGGAATAAATATTCAGCTAGGGAAAGACAGTATTTTTTTGGCCCCCATGGACATTATATCCAAATAATCAATGCCAAGCTATGTCCTGCTACCAGCTTTGAATATCTGGTCATATGCAGCCAGCTGACACTTATGTAGTTAAGTGCAATATTCAGCATTTAACTGCATAAGAAGAACCTCATAAAGATAGGTCTGCATTTTGGGGTCCTTTTACTAAGCCACAGCAAAACGTGCCAGTAGTGTGGGTGTGTGTTTTTGGTGTGCGCTGGGTCAATTTTTTCCGTGTCTGGGAAAAAGAAGAGCTTTTTCTCAATGGGCCAGGAAAAGGGCCTGATGTAAAACTGAAACCAGCGTGCGTCTTATTTATGGTCTGAGCCCTTAACACCACCCATTGATCTGGTGGTAAGGCCTCACGCTTTATACACGCAGTGACCAGTCAGCATGCGCCAACTGCTGATTAATGCCGGAAACGTGCACGTGGTAGGAAATAAAAAAATAATTTGTCCTGGCGGTATGGACGTGTGCCAAATCAGAAATTACCACCAGGGTGTGTGGTAGCCTGGCGGTATTCTCATTTTGGCGCATGCTTCATGCGCATACAGCCTACTGTGCCTTTGTAGAAGAGCCCTTTATGTGATGACCTTATGCGGTTAAGGGCTGGATATCAGCATGTAACCACACATATGCCAACTCTGCTTCTGGACCACCCACAAATTAGCCGGTTTCAGCTTAGGTGCTAACCACAGATATTTAGCTACACTAACCTGTTAAGTGCGCTGAGTATCCGTGGCTTGCTCCAGACATGTGATTTAAATGGCCAGAAGCCTCTCCTAACTATTTAAATTGCTTTGAATATCAACCTTATAGTGTCTAGCTGGTGGTAAATGAAACATACACTACCAGCTGGACACTAATGATTTTATACATCATCCCCAGGATTCTATATATCACGCCGAGATGTGGTTATGAGTGTGGAATGGGTGGGTTGTGGGCATTTCTAAATCTATGCGCATTGTTATAGAATACACCCGCTCCGTGCCTAATGTAGGCATCAGGATTTACAACAGGTTTCAATTGGTGTAACTGACCAGAACTAAATTTAGTTGCATGGACCAGTGCTGTGCTTGGCATATTCTATAAAGTACCCCTAAATTAAAGCGTACTTTATAGAATACACTTTGATTTCCACGAGGAAATCTCAGTGTATTATATAGAATCTAGCCCCATATGACATTAATGCCCTATTACCCTGGTTTTCCACATATATATTTTTAATGAAATCAGTAAAAATTAAGGATGCTTGTATTTACTCATACTCCAGTAAGTAGACAAGTCTTAGCTGCTTCAAAGAGTAGTGAATTTAAGATAATTTGAGAGTTCAGTTTGACATAGATGTCAAAAGTATTGTTGTACCCGGACCGACCAAAGGTACATCAAGCCCATAGCCTGTTTCCAACAGTGGCCGATCCAGGTCACAAAAGAGTAAAACAGATTTGATGCTGCTTATCCAAGGAATAAGCAGTGGGGTTTCTCAAGCCCCCCCCCCCCTTAATTAATGGGTTAAGGACTTTTCTTTTAGGAACCTGGCCAAACCCATTTTTTTAAACCCTGCTACACTAGCCACTTTTAATTTAATTGTAAGGCATGGTTCATATTTATCTTGTAGGTATTGATACTGTTTTTATGTCCCATTGACAGACTGCTCAAAAAACAATGTTATTTATAAATACATATTTAATTCAGAAAAGAGTATAAGAAAGACTATCATAAGTGTTTAATCCCAACTATATTGGGATTATACTATAGTTTTTCTTATACTATTTATTGCAGCTTGTTTATATTGCAGCTTGTTTAAAATAGCTCTCACTTTTCTATGGTGTACTACACAAAGCAGATTCCAGCTGTCACATCAGAGTTTTGCTGAGCAAAGCACCTTTCTGCCTTTCCTCCATTCATGGACAGAGAGCCAAGCCACAGCTAAAGTCTGAGCTTGGATTTCGCACAGCTTGCCCAGTTCTAATTAAAACCAAAGAAACACTGTAAAATTGTGAACAGCAGACACTTGTTTTCCATCCAGCTAGGTTGTTCATTTGTAATAGCCAGTGGGAAAGAGATTTCTGGACCCAGGCATTTTGAAGTCTTCAAAATCACACTTTGCAGAAAGAGTACTTAAAATTAACTGTTGACGCTTTTCATTTATTTAGAATTTTATGCTTATTTTTAGACTAATGTACTCATTCTCAGGATATCCCACAGGTTTGTGGTCTCTCTGCCAAGAAAGTTTGCTTTATATGCAAGTTAGCTCTAACAATTTTCACATAAAAATTAGATATGTGCAGCTGAGAAAAAAAGATATATTCATTTCACTCAAGTAGTTATCTCTTTTGCAAAAACAGGCCTGCAAAGCCTTTTCTTTCTGCCCATTCCCCAAAATGCATAAATAATGAGCTGTTTTGCATGTTAATGCCAAAGAGAACAGAAGACCAGGAACCCTCCTCCCATCATAGTAACTCATTATTGATGAGTTTGCATAAATTTGCACTTGCAACAGATTCCACATAAATGTTTACTACAAAGGGCAAAGTCAAGAGGCAGTGCATGAAAAAATGCACAAAATGCTGGAATATTGGTCATTTTGTGAATTTTGCATGTTTTTTCACACTTATTTTGTAAAAATGATTTTGCACCAGAAGCAGTGAAGCACCAGCTTGGAAAGATCTTTGCATTTTATTTCTACAGCTGAGAAACCCTCCACTCAGCCTGTCACACCAAGTTCAGTGTGAATGTAATCTTAGGAGAGGAGAGTTCCTTTGCTCATTCATTACTGAGCTCCTTATCAACCAAAGCAGGCAAATGCATTCATTCTTCTGGCAGACAGTCTTCAAAGTAAGAAACGTGACCTCACCAGGCTCTCTTTAGTTAGGGCTTCATGTTCCACCTTCCATCATACTATTACCATAGACTGATCTTTAGACAAAGCTCTATTTTTATCACTCTCTTAAATTGGAAGTTCTTATGTTTGTTTTTTTTTTTTTTTTGGGGGGGGGGGTTTAAGTGAGAAAAAAAAATTTTCACTGTGGTCTATGCTGGGATATGGATTCAGGTTGCTCTTTCATTAAAGTTAGCATGATAAAAATAACTGAATGGAATAATATAATGAGCTGCGCATTAAAAGTGGCAGACTTGCCAATGCAGGCAAGAATGGAAAAAAGACCCATTTACAGCCTTTTCCTTCTTGAGTCTAATGGATCAAAAGGGGGGAAAGGGAAAAAGGGAGAAAGGGGGAAGGGGAAAGGGCAAAATGACAAAAGAGAGAGGGAAAAAGGGCATTTTCAACTGAAACCAAAACTTTACCCCTCCCCAGTGATCATTCATCCGCCACTGCCACATCCCCCTGGAAGGAGGTGGGTCCTTCTAGACCAGCCGGCCATCTGATCCAAACCCCTCTGCCCTCTCACCAGTGGAAGGCCTTCCCCGGGCCTACCTTTAAATGGCCTGGAAGTCTAGTGGCATCTCCTGGACAAGAGTGATCCCCAGTTGTTCTTGCCCCCACAGGTTCCTCAGCCACAATGGTTTGCAAGACTGCTGTACGAGGTCCTGGTGACCATTTTGAGACTGGAAGCAACATAAGCAGGGGTGACAGAAGATTGCTCCTGCTTATGCTGCTTCCAATCCCTAAGTCCCAGCAGCTATTTTGGTTGAGGAACCTGCTGGGGCAAGAGCAACTGTGGATCACTCTTGACCAGAAGATGCTACTGGACTGCCTTTGGGTGAAGAGAGGATGAAAGGGTTGGGGGTTGGGTGGCTGGCCAACTGACTGGTCCTCTTCCATTTGGGGGGGGGGGGGGGGGGGTAACAGCTGGCCTGGGAGGACCCGTGAGATGGAAGCTTTGGTTTTGGTTCTAGTTCTGTCTGAGTGGCAAATTTCTGAGACTGAGTGGCAAATTTTGGCACAGATTTGGTTTCAGTCGGAACCAAAACCACCAGTTTCAGTCAGTTTTTAGAATGCCTACACGCAGATCATGGAAAAGTATGCATACTTTTTCCCTATGTGCACCTTTTACGCATATTTGCAGTTCTGCAATTTTATAAAAGCCCTATTCAGCATATAAAACAGGCTTTACATACATAAAAAATCTTAATAAAATCTTACCTCCTACATATATAAATATACACATTTCTTAAAGTTAATTTAAAACTGCAGAAAGGACCTAGCAAGCAAAGCTGTAATGAATAGAACAGCTGTTTTTCATGCTTCGTTGTTACACTCATTTTATTATAGCCCACTTGAAATAAGTCTGTGTGGCCTTGCTCTTGTTAATGGACATTTTTCCACATCCCACTCCACTCTAGGGGAGCAAAGTAAATAATCTTTGCTATCAGTTAAAGCAGGCAGAGCCATAGACCAATCATAAAAGAAAAGCCTAAAGTCTTCAGGGCTCTTGCCCCATAAGCAGTACACACTCTCAGAGGCTTATATCAGAGAAGAAACCCAAACAATGGGGGGAAAAACCTCTACATTATCAAGGAAAAGTCCACTGTTCAAAAAAAAAAAAACCCAAAACCAAACTCTCAAAATTAAAAGTCCTACTGGTCTCTCTACCAGGGGCATAGCCAGACACCCAAATTTGGGTGGGCCTGGGCCCAAGATGGGTGGGCAGAAGAACTCCGCCTTGTCCCACAAGTGATATGGTCTCACCCTCTCTCGCCTGCATGCCATATGGTCTGTCAAACATCCCCCCCCCCCCCCGCATACCTTTTAAATAGTAGATGTTCATTGGCAGTGAGCAGCAACTAGTTCACACAGCTCATGTTAGCCCCACAGCATGTATCAGTTGCTGCTCGCTGCAGGTGAAGATCTGCTATTTACAGGGTATGCAGTTGTTCAGAGTTTTCGGCTGGTGGGGCTTGGGATACCTGCCAGCCACATCATAGCTGTGCTGCTACTGAGTGGGCCTGAGCTCAAAGTGGGCGGGCCTGGGCCCACCCTTGGCTACGCCACTGCTCTCTACTACTTTAATAACCTCAAAAAAGTTCCCTAAAAAGCACTAAGAAATATCCCATCCATATATGCAAAAACATAAGCATATATCGTTATCACTATGGAGTGTTATATAAGTACTTAACTTGCTGTGTCCATTTTTCAGCTTCTCTTTGCTACTTCAAAACTTCTCAAGATGTGTAATCCACTCCAGATGCAGATGAGCTCAGTTACAAAATCCCAGGCAGGTACTTTTTTATCCTTGACAAGAGCCTCTCGTTTCGCAATAGCTTCTTCAGGAGGAGGAGGAACTTTCACAAACATTCCAACTCACAAGATGACCGCTCCTTTTAAAAAGACACCACCATTCCATCACCAATCAGCAATCATGACTTACTTTTAAAAAAGCCACAGTGACTCAATATAATGCTTGCCATTCAACGACTTTATGCAGACCATACAGAGTAACGGTGTTTAATCAATAAATCTAGTGCTGATCTTGCTGGTAGACCCAGCGCTTAATATCACCCTTGCACAAAGAGGTTTTAACTTGGCTGATAACCACACAGTGCAGTTCTTCAAATGTATGGTTAAAAGCCACACAATGCTGTACAAGCAGAGCTTCAACTTTCTTGTTGTTGACACAATATCTATGTTCGAGCATCCTAGTTTTAAAACTACTACTACTTATCATTTCTATAGCGCTACTAGATGTATGCAGCGCTGTACACTGGACATAAAGAGACAGTCCCTGCTCGACAGAGCTTACAATCTAATTAGGACAGACAAACAGGACAAATAAGAGATAAGGGAATTACTAAGGTGGGAATGATAAAATATGGGTACTGAACAAGTGAGTAAGGGTTAGGAGTTAAAAAGCAGCATCAAAAAGGTGGACTTTTAGCCTAGACTTGAAGACAGCCAGAAATGGAGCTTGATGTACTGGCTCAGGAAGTCTATTTCAGGCATATGGTGCAGCAAGATAAAAAGAATGGGGTCTGGAGTTAGCGGTGGAGGAGAAGGGTGCAGATAAGAGAAATTTAACTAGTGAATGGAGTTCCTGGGGAAGAGTGTAGGGAGAGATAAGAGTGGAGAGGTACTGAGGAGCTGCAGAGTGAATGCACTTGTAAGTCAATAAGAGGAATTTGAACTGTATGCGGAAATGGACAGGGAGCCAGTGAAGTGACTTGAGGAGAGGGCTAGCGACACTGGCAGAATATAAGTCGTGCAGCAGAATTTTGAACAGATTGAAGAGAGAGGTGGCTAAGTGGGAGACCTGTGAGAAGCAAGTTGTAATAGTCTAAGCGAGAGGTGATAAGAGTGTGGATAAGGGTTCTCTGGTAGTGTGCTCAGAAAGGAAAGGATGAATTTTGGTGATATTATACAGAAAGAAACTTTGGGAAATCGGTCCTACATACAGCAACTCACAATGGCTTTTAATTTTGAGAATTTCTTTTTGGAACTGTGGGCTTTTCTTTGATAATGTGGAGTTATTTTCCCCACTGTTTGTGTTTCCTCTGTATGATATAAGCCTGTGAGAGTCTAGGTCTTGACGGCCCTGTAGACTTGAGGCTTTTCCTCTTAACCATTTGTGGAATTTGTGCTTTGGTGTCAGCAGAAAGTCGGGAATGGAAAAGCAAAAACAATAGGTGTCCAGACTGAGGGTACTGGCACTGATGTCTCTGTCCAAAATAGCAAAGAAATGGAAATTGCAGGGATTTCAAAAGAAAGCAAAGCCACACTGCAAACATGGCATTTAGTGCAGAGTGCAAATTACCCCTTTCCAACTTACTCCCCATGTGAAGAGGCTGCGTTCTGATAGGATGATGTGGAGCTTTTCTTGGACATGTGGACTATCTGAAACTGACTGTACGTTTCCAGATTTTTTTCATTCTTCATGTTGCAGCGTAAAGTTTGGCATGTAAGGAATGGCCCAAAGCTAGATAGTCATGTGCTGCCCTCATTACTAATCCTGACATCTTTGCATCCCTGCTTGTATTGTGCTTATTTATGCACTTCTTGGTTCATCAAGCTTTGAAAACCATTATTAATTGTAATTCCTCACCTGTGACCTCACTATGAAGAGGTGCATTGGGTGTCATTCAATTCTGGCTGGACCTACTACTTACTACTACTTATCATTTCTATAGCGCTACTAGACGTATGCAATGCTGTATACACTTGAACATGAAGAGACAGTCCATGCTTGACCGAGCTTACAATCTAATTAGTGGGGTTGGGGAGGGGGGCTTAACTTCTAGGCCTTTTGAGTATGATTGCTGTGACCCACAGTAATACTCTCAACATACAGTATATATATTCCAAATAAAATCATTGTTCTATCAAAACTTCTTCTGTAGTGGTGAATGGATATGTGGAGGGAAATGTTATAACAAGTTGCCAGTGTATAAAGGCCAAGTAGGTGCCTGTTTCAAGCCTATTTTATAAAGACATGTGGAGAGGCATTTTTGTTAAGACATCCAAGTCCATTTGTAGACATTTTGCTGAAAACTTCTAAAATTCTCACCCTGGACATAGCAATTTTCAAACCAGAGAAAAATATGTTTGTTTCAAAAATCACTTTTTTCCAGATGTTTTTTGTGCTCAGTACATATTTCTTTAGGTACCATTAAAAGACATCCTAGAGAAAAATGCATAAGCCATAGGGATGGCTGTGTGGCCCCATTCCTAGTAAACTGACCACACAGACATCCCAGCAGAGCACAGGAGCAGCCTAGTGGTCAGTGTAGTGGACTTCACATAAAGGGACTCAGGAACAAATCCCACCTTAACACCCTTATTTTGTATTGTGAACCCTCCAGGAACATTTAAAAACCTACTGTACCTAACTGTACACCACTACAAAAGCCCTCAGGTCTGCAGGTGTCTCCTGTCTATAGATACAGTTGGTATTTTGTGGTATTTTCCTATCCTTGGAGGACTTATAATCTAGGTTTGTATGACAGATGCCAAAGGCAAGAGGACAATAACATTAGGATTCCATATTGGTAAACCAGGACACAAGCTGGCTTTAATGAAGAACATATACTGTTTGGTGGATTAAAGCTCTAACTACTACACCACATCTTCTCTTCCTATTGCACTTTTGTTAAACGTGGAGTGGAGAAATGGCCTAGTGGTTAGAGCCCCAGTCTTACCATCTAGAGATGGCTGGTTCAAACCCCCACTACTGCGCCTTGTGATCTTGGGCAAGTCACTTAACCCTCCATTGCCTCAAGTACCAACTTAGATTGTGAGCCCTCCAGGGACAGGGAAATACCCCGTGTACCTGAATATAACTCACCTTGAGCTACTACTGAAAACATTGTGAGCAAAATCCAAATAAATAAATAAAAATGAGATTGTGCTATATATGCTTCTGATCAACTTTCAAGGTAATATCCAGCCAGCTTGCTAATTACAAAACAAACAAAAATTATCCCAAGCAACAAAAACATGAATTCTGTGGCTCTCTTTTTCCCACAGACTAAGCTTTAATATCTCCTGTCTTCTAAGACAGGAATGTGCTACCAAAGTTACGTATAATGTTCCTGCTTCAAACTTTACCATTATTGCATATATCCATAGGCTGAGCTCATGTATTTTGTTAAACCCCAGACAGCCTTTATTTGGAATGAGGCAAACGCATGGCAATGTTGAGAAGTTCACACAGCCTGACAGAACTGTTTGGACAGACAGGTTTCCTCCAGGAAGTCAAGTTGGACCTGAACTTGAACCAAAAATCAAACCAAATCTTTGTTTGTTGAACCATAACAGAACCTAAACCATTATTTGACAGTCTCTGCTGAACTGGTGCAGACTCACAAAAAATAAATTCAAGTTATTGTGTTAGAGTAAAGATGTGACCACAAAAATAAAATAGTAGAACCATACATAAAAGCAATATTTATGAGGATTTAGTTTGGGTTTCACATGTACAAATAATATAAACTTTTCAAATTTAAGTCGATATTATTATTGCTTCACACATTCTTTATAGTGCTTATGGCTGATGCTGGTTATAAAAGATTTAAACCCGTTTCCTTGTTCTGCCCCATTTTGCATTGATCAGTGTAATGTCCCTCACATTTTTATTTTCCATAATGAACCAGAACTGAACCAGCTGGTTTATATACTGAAAGTTTATTAGCCTGAACTAAAACCAGACTAGAACAATTCCATTTGCTGCTGAATCCAAACCAAAAAATAAAGTGATTTGATTCCCCACAGAGCTGATACACAATGGTAATGTGCAGTGTTTTCCAGATGGTCTGCTCTGAAAGCACATGTATTCCTTTGGGCAGTTTGTGCACCAGAGGAAATAGATATTTTCTTAGTAACTACTCACAAAAGATTTGCATAATTAGCCTATTTTATAAAGGCAAGATAGGCTCCTAAGAATGACAATACTGGATCAGACCAAAAGTCCATCAAGCCCAAATCTTCTGTTTCAAACAGTGGCCAGTCCAGGTCATAAGTACCTGGCAGGATCCCAAAACGTAGAAAGACTCTATGTGGCTTTCCCTGTGTCTGTCTTACCAAAGATTTATAAATTCTTCCTCCAGGAACTTGTCCAACCTTTCTTAAGGTCACCTAGAGTAAAAAATGTATATATCTTCTCTTATGTGTTTCAAATGTACTACTTTGTAACTTCATGGCATATCCCCAAGGCTTTGTACTTTTTGGAAGAGTAAACAATTGATTTGCACTTACCTGTTTCATTCCACTCAGGATTTTATAGACTTCTATTATATCTTCCCTCAGTTATCTCTTCAAACTGAAGAGCCCTGACTTTTTTTTAGCCTTTTCTCATAGAGGTGTTGCTCCATCTTCTTGATTATATTGGTTGCCCTTCTCTGGACCTTTTCTAATGCTGCTCTTTTTTTTAAGCTACAGTGACCAGAATTGCACAAAGTACTCAAGGTGTGGTTACACCAAGGAGTGATAGAGAGGCATTATGATATTGTTTCTTTAGTCCTTTCCTAATAATTCCTAACGATTCTTTATCTGCTGCAACACACTGAGCGGATGATTTCAAGGTATTGTCCACCATGATGCCTAGATCGTTTTCCTGGGTGGTGACTCCCAATCTGGAACTAGCATCGCATAGCTATAATTTGGATTATTCTTCCCAGTAACATTTTGCATGTATTCACATTAAATTTCATTTGCTGTTTGGATGCCCAGTCTTGTGAAGTCCTTCTGCAATTTCTCACAATCCACATGTGATTTAACAACTTTGAATAATTTTGTGTCATCTGCAAATTTGATCACTTCACTTGTTGTTCCTGTAGGGATCCCCAGACAGACTTCCATACAAGAGTGTTATCTGGAGTTACTTAAACAATCGGATCTCATGGGGGAGAGGGGGGAGTTTTTATCAATGCCCTCGTTCCGGCAGCTCTCTTATGCTATCAATCAGATTTCTGTGCCTAGACTTTATATTCCGCACATGACCAGGTAATAATTGTAACTCTAACTTTAATACTAACCCAATGAGAATCAAGCTTCAGGAACAGTCATTAATCAAGATGAAAAGTGGTTAAGAGAACACTTGAGATAGTTATGATTTCTTCTGCAGATGCACAGTAATATTTACAACAGCTTTACTCTCGTCATCTTCAGGCAAGAAGAATCTTCCTTGCTCTCCTCTCACTCACTTCTTTCCAGGCTCTACAGGCAGGTTCCTGGAATCCTAGCTGTCAGGGCTGTAGCAGGCTATAATTGCCCCCTGTGCAACTTGTCAATTATCCCTGCCTCCTAAATTCCTCCCCCCAAAGCATCCAGCTCCCTCCTGCAAGCTCCCCCAGAAGAATCTCTTTGAGTGCATCCACCCCTCTTCTAAGGACCCCTCACTCCATGAGCCTACTTGAAGGATGCCCTGGTGGTCTAGGGTAGGGTGGGCAGCAGTGGTCCTCAGTTGCTGCTGCTTGTGCTAGCTTTGTGTTCAAAATGGTAGCTCCTAGCGGTAGTCACACTAGAGGTCACAGCCACAATTTGAACACAGAGCCATCCTAGAACACCAGGGTATTGTTCAGGTAGGGATCCTTGGGAGGGTATGGATGCACTTGAGAGGTATAGGGAAAAGAAAGAGAGATGCTGGCTAAGCAGGGGAAGCAACAGATGGGATACAATTTAGCACCAAGGCAAACCTTTTACACTGGCCGTACATAACTTCCTATGGCTCCGCTAGCTATGTTACCGGCAATAGGATCTCCTTCCCTTATGGGTTACAGGAATATCTTCTGGGGACTGCGTCCACCTGAGACTCAAATGCCCATTCCTCATCTCAGCATAGATATGAGGAGACCTCCAGGCACCTCTCCAGTCCTTTTCTTTTGTCCCCTCTCCCTGAGAGTGCAGAGATCACACTGACATATTCTTGTTCGGGCCAGCTTGGTAGAAAAAGGAACCTTTACATATGGCAGCCTCCATAATGTACTGGAAATGTATGCTGAACCAGGTGTGGGAGCTGTCAGAGCTTCCAAGTCAGGTTACAGAAGTAGGTGGCTGCTGTTTCTGTATTTCTATCCCAACCTCTTCTACCCGAGTGTAATGCATAAGGCAGATTGACTTGAGCTTCAAACCTTCTGGCTGTCAGGGTTCTGGAAAAAGATCTTTCCCGTCCAAAATCAGGGGTATATGTAGCCTCAGCAACTACCATCCGAGTCCCTCCCATAGGGATGGACTTCACAACTGCACTATGGAGAATTACTAGATGTAGACTTATGTGGATTCCAGGGCACAAGTTCCCTGCATCACCCAAAATGTCTAGAGATATGGACTAATACCAGGCTTTAATAACATTCAAGTCACATTCCCTTTTCCAGATCAATTATAAATGCATGAAAAATTACTGGTCTCACTACTTCTTCTTTAGACTTAATTCCATCTTCCTGGTTTAAAATCATAGAACGTGGTCTGATTCCCCTTTCTATGATGCTCATCAACTTAAGCTTACCCAGTGACTAGTTTCCTTCTTCCTGGAAGCATGCACTGGTGTGTCCAATACTAAAAAAAACCAGCTTTGGATCCATCTGAAGCTAAACATTACTGCCCAGTCTCTAACCTCTGCTATGTATCTAAATTAGCTAGGAAATTAGTTTGTCAGCAACTGTTACAGCATGTAAAAATCTCCACATTTTGCACCCATGTCAATTTGGTATTGAATCAGGAATAGCATGGAAATCATAATACCTGCACTCCTAATTGAGCTTCATAGAGCATTAGATGAAGGGAAATTAGCACTGGTTGTGCCACTTGACTTATCTGAGACTTTTGACCCTGTAGATCATTCCCTGCTTTTATTAATGTTAAAAACAATCAGCACTACAGGTACAATCTTCCAGCGGTTCTCTTCCTACTTTCAAGAAAGATCATTTACAGTTGTCTCTTTCTCCTCCTCCTTTACTCCTCAGTGGCTCTTTTACCAGAGGGCTCAGTGTTATTCAACATTTATCTCAGCTTCCTTACCATACTTATGCAGGACTTCAGCATCAGCACTTTTTACTATGCCAATGACATCCTCCTAATCTCCTATATTGACCCTTCCTATCCTGACCTTACTAATATTCAAAACTGCCAATTGGCTCTCTAATTGACTTGTCCATAACCCCACCAAGACAGTGGCCTCATGGGTAACAGGCCAGCCCTTAAGCCCCTCACTGAGTCCATTATTCAAGGCTACTCCCACTGCACTAGTTAACCATTCAGGTACTTGGGGATTCACTTGGTTACCCAACTGTCCTTTGAGATTCAGACCTCAGCCTTGATAAAGAAATGCTTTTTTGCACTATCGTCAGTTATGAGCAGTATGTTCTTATTTAGATGACTCCTCCCAACTGACTGTCTTGTATGCCTTAGTTGCATCGCATTTTGATTAATGCAATATTGCTTACACTGGGGTCCCTCTTTATTTGATTAAACATATTCAGAACAGAGCCATAGGGATCTTATGTCATGCCAAAAAGTAGGATCATATTACTTTTCTCCTGATTCAATACAGAATTCAGTTTAAAATCCTCACAATAACACACAAGAGGGCCGATTCAATAACAGGGCGTCACAATTTTGTTGTCTAGATGCAGCGCGCTAAGCACTAATTCTAACATGGCATCTGTGCACCAAGATTCCATTATAGAAAAAAACTAGCATATATCGACATCAACGGGCCTACATTTAGGCATACCTACTTATGCCATGTCACTGATTAGAAAAACACTTAAATTCATGTTGGATAATGAGTGTGGCGGATGGCAGTGAAGGAGTTAAGGGCATGGTAGCTATGGAAAAAAACTCTGTGGTGCTCTCCTTCCCTTGGTGCCCTAAGCACATGCTTATTTTGCTTAATGGTTAATCCGGGGCTGGTTCAGACAGAGTTTGTTGGGTTTTTTTGCCCAGTCCTGAGTCGCTGTCAGACAGGCAGTCAGTTATCCTCATAGCTGTGAGTACATTCTTGTTCAGTAGGTATGAGTAGCTGCACGTTATTAGCACAGATGCACACTTGAGTGTCCATCAACCAAAGCAGCTCAGCTAGAGGCTTGAGGTAGATATTAACCCATTTTTGCTCAGTGTTCCAAAATTGTTTTAAGCAAAAAAAACAAAACAAAAAACACAGCACAAAGGGCCTTTAAAAACAAAAGGGTCACAGTTCTTACATTTAAAAATCCTTTAATAACAAATTTTGATTGAAGAGAGACCCGACACGGGCCATGTTTCGGTGCTACCGCACCTGCGTCAGGGGTCACACCAATGACGAGGATGCTTTAACAGACAAATTCAGAACATCTGATGATTTTCAAGGTTGTCTATAATATATTTCTCCATATATCATACAATATAGAGCTCACACACACCTTCAGTGTGAGTATCAGTATCAGTGCTGTTTTTTTTGTTTGGATTTTGCTTGTACTCAGTTCCCTCTCTTTGTTACACCAAAATTGTTTTAGAAATCTAGAGTGAAAATTAAAAATCAAAAACAGGATAAATAAAAGAGGTGACAGAATGGATCCCTATGGTAAGGTGATGATTTGCAGTTGCTAAACAGAACTGATTGTTGTTTGACTGATAAATAGGATTTGAACTATTCAAATACTGTACTACTGATATTTCCACCAACTATGTGAGCGTGATATTATGGTCGACAGTGTCAAAGGCTACTGATAAATCCAGCAACATTAGTATCGGGGCAGATTCCCTGTCATAATTTTTGTGGGGCTCGAGGAGTGACACAAGAACTGTATCCATTCCCAGGCCTCCGTATCCAGGCCTCAAGCCAGACTGACATAGGTCTAGCCAGTTTCTTTCATTCAGTCAAGCATGGAGTTGAATGTCTGTTTTATATGTTTTCCCATGAAAGGGGTGTTATATACTAGATGGTAGTTCCCAAGCTTGTCCTGGTCAAGGGAGCTCTTTTAGAGTAGGGTGTGCTATTGGCAGCTGTCCTTCTATGAGAGAGGAATTAATTATTTTAGTGACTCCTTCAATAAGGCCTCTGCCTGCTTGCTGTGATGATTTTTTCTTGGCAGATGTCAAAAGGGCAGGAGTAAGCTGTAGGTCTTTCCAGATTTTTCAAGAACCTTCTCTATTACCTGATCAAATGAGTCCCAGATGGCTGTGCATGAGGAGGATGAGGGAGTATTCTCATTAGCTGGTATGAGGCTCGATGGAACTACCTGCCGGTCCCAATAGGGATCTTTATTTTTGCTGGCAAAGTATGTGGCAAAATAGTTGCTGGTTAGTGCATTTCTGGTCAGTTTTGACTGGGAAGGCTGGTTCTGTTGTGGGGACTACAGTAGACCATTTATTATTTTGAACAGCTGCATGGTTGAATTTGCAACCTGTTCAATATGTTGGGAGAAATATTGTTTCTTGGCTACTGTTCGGGCATGGCGGTACATTGCCATGTATTTCTGACAAACTGAAAAGAAGTAGGTGAAAATCAGAAACGAAAATAAACAGAAAGCATATTTTTTTAACCTAAGCTGCAGGAGCTCACTGGGCCTGAGTACTTCTCTATATATATTTAAATGGCATGGCTGACGTTTAAAAAACATACTGACCACAGTGTTTAAATATTTACCTGAGGGCCTTGCAGCTCTTTTATGCAGTTTCAGGAGCAGCATATAGCCAGATTACACAGAGCATGTTGTGTAATTTCTTAAGACCTCCAAGAAGCATCATTATCAGAATATTCATTTTTATCATCACCGTGTTCCATACAATTATTGTGATAAAAATACTTCACATTGCTCATGTTACTTTGTCCATAGGCTATCTTAAACTCATCACCTTAGGGAGGAGAAGCACAGTGAAGATGTTTTAATCAATTGTAATTTCTACTCCTGGGCATGCTTTATGGTTAGTCAGGACTAGGATGGCTTTGCCATCTTCTGGTTCTTGAAACTGACATATAAAATGATGATCAAATCCTCTACTGGAAAATGTCATGCATCCCGCTATTCTTGTAAATTTTACTTATTTGTGACATAATTTTACTTATTTGAGTTCAATGTGGCTTACAATAAACAGTATAGGATACGTAACAAAGAATAATGCATAAGAAAGTAATTTGTTGTAAGAATCCAATTTTACAATACAGTATCATAAACATACTGGGATAGCTATGGATGTTTAACATTTAGAAAATCTATTAGGAATGAGAAATTGTACATGAAGCAAAGAGAAGGTTAATGGTAAATAGAGTAATAACCAATTCAAGTTATAATTAGTTGTTTAAGATATTGTTGTTCTTTGTGAGGGTTTGTTTGAGAACACTCTATCCAATATCTAGAGGATTCTACGTATATCGAATGGTAAATCTGTAAGATGTCCTTGGCTTCCTTAAACTTTATGGCCTATTTTTTTATCCTCCAGTACCAGAACAGTCTGATCTCATTGGCATTAAGCAATAAGGTTATATTCATGAATTAATTTTGCAAAGAAAAGGTTTCTGCATACTTGGCAGCATTTTCAAATTCAGTGGAATACTTTTCCTGCAATGGAAAGCTTTCAAATACCAGGCCTGTCTTTAAAATAATTAAAACTCCCTGAAGAGAATTCACATGATTCATTGATGTTTATAAGGTCATACAACTGCATGCCTTTATACAAGTCCAAAAAGTGGCCTACCTTCACTGTCCTGCTGTTTGAACAACTAATAAAAATGTGGTCTAATCTTTCTTCAGTTTCCAAGACCTTTATTTATTTATTTATTCATTTATTGTTATGACATTTATATCCCACATTATTCTGAACAAGCTCAGGTTCAATGTGGCTTATATGCAAGAAAAACATGATACAGTCAGATAATTAATTATAACATTTAACATATTAGGAATAATTATGTGTTTATCATGAAACTAGGCTACAGTATTGGTTATGTTGAAACATATAAGAGAGACAGCAACATTAGTTTATTGTCTTTTGATAAGATATGTACTTAAGAGAAAAGCCTTTAGTAATTTATGGAATCTCAGGTAATCTTCTAAGTATATTAATTGCTTGGGTAGAGATTTCCAAGGTTTGGTACTCTGATATGTGAAGCCTGCTAGACTCGGTCTAAAATAATCCTTTGGTGTAAATATTCTGCTGCCGGTAGCCAGTGATTTTTTTTTCTTTGCTGCTACTGCCAGGTTTATGCCCAGATAGTCAATGCCGGGCTATGTCTGAGCACTGGCATTGAATATCTGAGTATGTGTGGATGGCCGACACTTATCTGGTTCAGGGTCAGTATAGAAACATAGAAAAATGAAGGCAGATAAACACCTTATGGCTTATCCAGTCTGCCCATCCATGCCATTTAGTATACCTTCCTCTCCCTTGGAGATCCTATGTACTTGTCCCAAACTTTCTTGAATTCAGTTACAGTTTTCATCTCCACCATCTCCACGAGGAGGCCATTCCACAAATTCACCACCCTTTCCATGAAGAAGTATTTCCTCAGGTTACTTCTGAGTCTATCCCCTTTCACCTTTACCCTGTGCCCCCTCATTCCAGAGCTTCCTTTCAATTGAAAGAGACTCATCTTCTGTGCATTTATGCCATAGAGGTATTTATGAGGAGAATTCACCAAAGGTGGAGAACTCAAATGTCCCACTAATATGCCATTATTGAATATATTTTCTTTACGCATTCATGTATGCCTGTATTATAATCATTATTATTATTATTTTATTGATTACACTCTATTGTAGCACTCATATACCATGACCGAGCACATTGTTTTTATACGTCTATGTACGATTTTTTTATTATAACCCTTTTTTGCACTTATATTTCAAGATCAAGCATATCATCTTTATGTGTTTGTGTATGATTTTATTATTCATTTATGCATTTGTACATGGTTTTATCTTTATTCTCATTTTTTATTTTTTAACATATGAGTATTTTATATGTTTTTAATGGTATTGGTACATTGTAGTGATTTATTTTAACTTTATTTTTATCTTCATTGTAATTCTTTTCATTATGAATGTTCATATATATATACATAATGTATATGTTTATTGTAGACTCCTGATGCAGGTCTAGTGGCCGAAACACAATGTTTGTGTCGAGTCTTTCTACTCAATAAACCTTTTGAAATCAAGTATACATCTTTCCAGTCTTTGGCACCCGTGGTCCAACTCCCACTTTTCTTGTCTTATCACAGAGGTATTTAAACATCTCTATCATATCTCTTCTCTCCAGCCTTTCTTCCAAAGTATACATATTGAGATCTTTATGCCTTTCACCATACGATTTATGATAAAGACCACTACCCATTTTAGTAGCTACCCTCAGAACTGACTCCATCCTGTTGGTATCTTTTTGAAGGTACAGTTTCCAGAATTGTACATAGTACTCTAAATGAGGTCTCACCAGAGACTTATACAGAGACATTATCACCTCTTTTTTTCCTGTTGGCCATTCCTCTCCCTATGCACCCAAGCATCCTTTTAGCTTTCGCCATTGCCTTTTTAACTTGTTTGGCCACCAAAAGATCATTACATACAAACACACCCAAGTCCGCTCTTCATTCATGCACAGAAGTGCCTCACCATCTAAATTATACCACTCCCCTGGGTTTTTGCATTAAACCTTAGCTGCCAAATTCTGGACCATTCTTCAGCCCTTTATCGGATAAGTTACATCAGACAAAGTTAGGACTGTGTTTTATGTAGTCCTAGGCAGGAGCCTCTCCTTCCCGGTTAAATCACTTTGAATATCTACCCCGTAACTTTTTCTTCTGTGCCTTTAAATCATTTAATAAGTACATAAGTATTGCCATATTGAGACAGACCAAAGGTCCATCAAGCCCAACATCCTGTTTCCAACAGTGGCCAATCCAGGTCACAAGTACCTGGCAAGATCCCAAAACAGTACAATACATTTTATGCTACTTATTCTAGAAATAGGCAGTGGATTTTTCCCAAGTCATTTTAATAATGGTTTATGGGCTTTTCTTTTAGGAAGCTATCCAAACCTTTTTAAACCCCTGCTAAGCTAACTGCTTTTGCCACATTCTCTGGCAACAAATTCCAGAGTTTAATTATACCTTGAGTGAAGAAATATTTTCTCCAATTCGTTTTAAATTTATTACTTTGTAGCTTCATTGTGTGCCCCCTAGTCCTAGTATTTTTGGAAAGAGAAACAAGTGATTCACATCTACCTGTTTCATTCCTCTCAATATTCTATAGACCTCTATCATATATCCCCTCAGCCGTCTCTTCTCCAAGCTGAAGAGCCCTAGCCACTATAGCCTTTCCTCATAGGGAAGTCATCTCATCCCCTTTATCATTTTTGTCGCCCTTCTCTGTACCTTTTCTAATTCCACTATATCTTTTTTGAGATGTGGTGACTAGAATTACACACAATATTCGAAGTGTGGTCACATCATGGAGCAATACAAAGGCTTTATAACGTCCTCATTTTTGTTTTCCATTCCTTTCCTAATAATACCTAACATTCTATTTGCTTTCTTAGCCGCCTCAGTACACTGAGCAGAGGGTTTCAATGTATCATTAATGATGACACCTAGATCCCTTTCCTGGTCGGTGACTCCTAATGTAGAACCTTGCATTACATAGCTACAGTTTGGGTTCCTCTTCCCCACATGCATCACTTTGCACTTGCTCATATTAAAGGTCATCTGCCATTTAGACGCCTATTCTCATAAGATCCTCTTGCAATTTTTCACACTCCTCTTGCGATTTAACAACTTTGAATAGCTTTGTGCCTTCAGCAAATTTAATTACCTCATTAGTTACTCCCATCTCTAGATTATTTATAAATATGTTAAAAAGCATTGTTCCCAGCACAGACCCCTTGGAAACCCCACTATCTACCCTTCTCCATTGTGAATACTGACCATTTAACCCTACTCTCTGTTTTCTTTTAACCAGTTTTTAATCCACATTAGTACACTACCTCCTATCCCATGACTCTCCAATTTCCTCTGGAGTCTTTGTAGCTGCTGTCTTGGTCCCATACACATGAACAAGCTTTTTTGTGCCCTCATTAGCATCAAGACAGTGTAAAGTCTTGATTTTCTTGCTGTTACTATTGTTTGTTTGTTTTTTCTTCAACGGTGGTGCAGGGGGACACATAATGCAATGATCACTTTTGGGAAGCCATGACTAAGAGAAGACATTGATTAAGTATTTGCAAATCTTTGGTAGGCAGGTAGATAGCACAGTGCTCAGCATAATCCAAGGGATATGTTAGTTGAGCAATTATAAAACATTGGTAGGCAGGTGGATAGTTGACACAGTGCTCTGTGTAAGCCATAAGGGAAACTCTTTGTTCAGTGTGTAGCAGCAGCTAAAAAGGCAAATAAAATTAGGAATTATTAGGAAAGGAATGGAAAACAAAACTGAGACTATTATGATGCCTTTGTATTGTTCTATGGTGCAACTGCATCTAGAATATTGTGTGCAATTTTGGTCACCGCATCTCAAAAAAAGATATAGTGGAATTAGAAAAGGTACATGGAAGAGGGATAAAGGGGATGGAATAACTTTCCTATGAGGAAACGTTAAAGAGGATAATGGACTCATTTTCAAAAGAGAAAAACATCTAAAAAGTGTCATAAAGCACAATTTGGACGGATTTCATCTCAAAATGTCCAAATCGGCATTTTCAAAACCTGTTTTGCAGATATCTGTCTATGCATTTCATCTGCAGTTTGTCCAAATCACAAGGAGGCATGTCAGGGGTGTTTTGAAGGTGGGATTAGGGCGTGCCTAATGCTTGGATGCTTTACATCTAAAATGGAACAAAACCAAAACGTCTAGGTTGAAAACGTCAACATTTTGGTCTAGACCTGTTTTTTTAATGAATAAGACACAAAATGGTGCCCCAAATGACCACTGGAGGATTCAGGGATGACCCTCTTACCCTCCCCAGTGGTCACTGACCCACTCCCACCAACAAAAATGTGAACAAAAATAGTACTCACCAGCCACTATGACAGCCTCAGATGTTATAGCCAGTGGGATGTCCATTAGAGCAGCAAGCAGGTCCTTGGAATAGTGTAGTGGTGAGTGTAGTGCACTGTAGACAGGTAGACTCAGGACCATACCTCCTCCTGCCTGTTACACTTGTGGTGGAAACTGTGAATCCTCCAAAATTGACCAGAAACCCACTGTACCCACATATAGCTACCCCTTCACCCATAAGGGCTATTGTAGTGGTGTCCAGTTGGGGGTAGTGGGTTTTGAAGGGCTCAGTAGACAAGATAAGGGAGCAACGATGAGATATGTACCTGGGAGCATTCATATGAAGTCCCCAGCAGTGCCTCCTAGTGTGCCCCATTGCTCTCCTAGGATGTCTGGGGGACCAGTCTGCTAAAACAGCTGGCCCCCTCCTACATAATGGTTTGACAAAAATGGCCTACAACAATAAACGTGCAAAGCACAAAACCTTGTTAAAAAAGGTATATTCAAAAAGAAAGGTAGACATTTTTCTTTTTTTGAAAATGGGTATATTTTATATTTGAATTTGGTACGTTTAGCACAAAATGTCCAAAGTCCAACTTATATGCAGTATCGAAAATCCTCCTCCACGGCTCTTCAAATTGGAGAAGATACAGCTGCAGGGAGATACGAAAGAGGTCTATAAAGTCCTGAGTGGAGTGGAATGGGTAGATGCAGTGGTGTTCCCAAGTCGGCTGCCACCCTGGGTGGATTGGCACTGCGCCCCCCTAGCGCATCACCCCCCTAGTGAATCACCCACCTGCGAATCTTGATACCCCCTGGCATATCACCTCCACACACCCCCAAGCGCATCGCTCTTACCTCCTGGGGGTGCAGGGAGCAGTCTCTCGTCTGTCGGCTCTGCCGGTTCCCTGCGCCAGAATAGGAAGTAACGTCAGACTGAGCAGGGAGCTGGCAGAGCTGACAGCTGCGCGGCTTCTCTCTGCACCCTCTTGTAACGTGCATCCAGGGTGGACCGACCTCACTGCCAGCCCTTGGTACGCCACTGGGAAGACCTGAATCACGTGTTTACTTTTTCCAAGAATACAAGGACTAAGTGACATGCAATGAAACTACTAAGTAGTAAATTTAAAACAAGCATAAAATCTGTTTTTACTCTTTGGGACTTTTACAGATACTAGACTGGCCACTTTTGAGAACAGGATATTGGAGTTGATGGATCTTTCGTGTGTCCCCTTATACAATGCTTATATACTTATGTACTTGTGAGATAGCTGAGTAATTACAAAACACTGGCAGATAAGTGGCAGAAGAAACATTGGCTGAGCACTTTTAAATCAATACTGGACAGCTGATTGGGGGCTGCAACACTCAGTACAAATAGCAGCCAACTTCAGAACTTGGTATAGAGGGCCAATCATCTTTGGGAGGATGAAGGTGGGTTTCAACATTATTTGGAATTCCAATCTTGATTTGGGATGGAAGGAGGTTTTGGTTAAATCTCCTGTTTGTGATAGTGAGATTTTACTGTATATCACAAGACTGCCAAAAATCTAGAAACAAGTAAAAATTGCCAAAGTGAAGGTTCAAGACATAAATAAAACCTAACTTTATTCCGGTGGGGGATTACGTCAAGGAATTGCTATCTGAATGGAAACATCCAGATGAAGTTGGAAAGCAGTGGGCAAAACTGAAAGGAGCTACATAAGGCTAACAAACCTTTTTGTAAGGAAAGGAAATAACATAGGAGGCTGCTTTGGTTCTCAAAAGTAGTAGTTGAAAAGGTAAGGAAAAAGAAGTGAGCCTTTATAAACTACAAGAGATTACAGAAAGAGAAAGACAGGTGACAATATCTGGAAAAGAGAAGCTAGCAGGGTAGTCAGAAAAAAAAAGATGCAATGCGAGTGGAAGAAAAAACCCCAATATGGTAAAATGGGGGGACAAGACAATTTTTAGATATGTTAGCGATAGGAGGAACTGCAAAAATGGCATTGTGAGACTCAGAGATGAAGAGGAAGAATATGTATTGCTTATCAAATATTTCTGAGGAAATACTTCTTCACAGAAATGGTGGTAAATTCGTGGAATGGCCTCCTGGTGGAAGTAATGGAGATGAAAACAATATCTGAATTCAAGAGAGCTTGGTACAAGTACATAGGATCTCTATAGGTAGAGAAAATGGCATGGATGAGCAGACTGGATAGGCCATATGGTCTTTATCGGCCTACATTTTTCTGTTTCTATTTTTCTCCAGCAACTTTGTAGTTTAATTTACTGTATCTCCATATCTTTTTCACTTTGTTGATTTAGAAACTCATCTGAAAATCTCTTGAACATTTAGTACATTTTATAAGGAGCTTAGCCGAGATTGGGTGGCAGAGCCGGTGGCGAGGATGGTGCTGGGCAGACTTATACGGTCTGTGCCAGAGCCGGTGGTGGGAGGCGGGGCTGGTGGTTGGGAGGCGGGGATAGTACTGGGCGGACTTATACAGTCTGTGCCCTGAAAAGGACAGGTACAAATCAAGGTAAGGTATACACAAAAAGTAGCACATATGAGTTTATCTTGTTGGGCAGACTGGATGGACCGTGCAGGTCTTTTTCTGCCGTCATCTACTATGTTACTATGTTACTATGTTACTATGTACTACAATAAGCACCTGATTATTCAAAACATGCTTTACCAAATGCTTCATTATGCGATGTATTTAATAAAGGGACCACCAGGCCTCAAAAATTCATGGTCAAGTGGTCAACAATATCTCTGAATAATTCTAACATGGCTACAGTAGAAGATATCAGCTGCAGAGAATCAGTTCCCTCCAGGACCGCTTTAGCTGCAAGAACTCTGATCAATAAAAATGAAAATGCACAACTTCAATACACTTACGAGTTTAAGAATTAGGAATATGCTAGATCTGAGCCATTGGCTAATATAGACAATTATCTAGGTCAGAAGTAAATTGTGTAAGAATTTTAAAATGAGTGAAATGCTTCCCATAACAGTCCATGCAGGGGGAGGGCAACTTTCAGAAGCCATTTATAAGGGTAAATTGGTGGTCTGAAAATTGACTTGTAGGGCTGCACACGGACAAATTTTTGATTCGTTTTTTTTTTGGTTTGTTTGTTTGCTTGGCCTTTTCTTTCATTTCAGTTATTTTGTTTGATGTTTGTGTGAATACCTTTTGATTGAAAAACAAAAATACATAACACAAGAAACAACAAGGCATAGGAAAGGCCATCCATAGATCCTCTCCCATGACTTTACCTATATCCCCATACCCATCTCTCAACCCTTCCCTATATTATGGATACTTTAACATTTTGTTTTTGTTTGCAAACATGTACAGCAATTCTGAGAAAAGATGAAAAAAATGTAAAAAAAAAAAAAAAAAACACAAGAAAATAAGAAAAACAAAAAAATGCTGAATCACTGCCTCATGGAGCATTCAACTTTTGGGGGGAAGGGGGGAGAGGGTCTCTAAGGGCATCTTTTACTAAGGTGTGCTCACATTTTTAGCGCTAAAATTGTGGGTGCGCTAAACATTAGAGACGCCCATAGGAATGCATTGGCATCTCTAACGTTTAGCGTGCGCCAAAAATGTGAGAGCCCCTTAGTAAAACACCCTCTAAGTTATAATGAAATAAACTTAAAAGGAAAAAAAAAAAAGAAAGAATGGCTGGACTAGAGACACACCAATTACTTCATGTCAAAGATATGTAATAAGCTATGGATACACTAGCATCTAATTCATTCCCTAGGGGGTCTAGCAACATGAATGGGAGAGTCAGAGACTAAAACATTATCAGGTTAAGAAAAATCTCTAGTTGTACTTGATCCGAAAGGTAACTCTTAACCAAATGATTATAAACAAAGGTAAAAAAGTGAATCATCAGAACAAACACCTTCTAACAGAGGTTCAAAAACTTCATCCATCTGGTTTGCATTATCCTGGAGACACTGAGGAAAACAAAAGCCTTTTGACCCATAGAAACAACATTTTTGTGAAAGAAAATTCTCAAGAGTCTGATCCCTTTCTAGAAGCAAAACAAAGGTACATGAGAGTTGCCTTTATCGCTCTGGGTCTGTTCCAGAATTTGAGTAATATCTAAAGTATCTATAGTTATTTGTTCAGCTAGGGACAATCACCATGAAGCTTCATGGTGTCTTGTCAGGGCTGGCTTAACCATCAGGCAGACTAGATGGTCACCCAGAGCAGCAGCATCTGGGAGGACATACTACTACTACTACTTATCATTTCTAAAGCGCTACTAGACGTACGCAGCGCTGTACACTTGAACATGAAGAGACAGTCCCTGCTCGACAGAGCTTACAATCTAATTAGGACAGACAAACAGGATAAACAAGAGATAAGGGAATATTAAAGTAAAATAAGGGTTCTGAACAAGTGAATAAGAGTTAAGAGTTAAAAGCTGCATCAAAAAGGTGGGCTTTTAGCTTAGATTTGAAGACGGCCAGAGATGGAGCTTGACGTACCAGCTCAGGATGACTATTCCAGGCATATGGTGCAGCAAGATAAAAGGAATGGAGTCTGGAGTTAGCAGTGGAGGAGAAGGGTGCAGATAAGAGAGATTTACCCAGTGAACGGAGTTCCCGGGGAGGAATGTAGGGAGAGATGAGAGTGGAGAGGTACTGAGGAGCTGCAGAGTGAATGCACTTATAGGACAATAAGAGGAGTTTGAACTGTATGCGGAAACGGATAGGAAGCCAGTGAAGTGACTTGAGGAGAGGGCTAATATGAGCATAATGACACTGGTGGAATATTAGTCGTGCAGCAGAATTTTGAACAGATTGAAGAGGAGAGAGATAGCTAAGTGGGAGACCTGTGAGAGGCAAGTTGCAATAGTCTAAGCGAGAAGTGATGAGAGTGTGGATGAGGGTTCTGGTAGTTTGCTCAGAAAGGAAAGGGCGAATTTTGCTGATATTATCCTAAAAGAAGATGCAGTGAAAGCGCATGGGTTTGCCGTGTGCTCCAACCACTTTCTAGAGCAGCTGAAAAATGGTCACAGATGAAAAATGGCCATGCACTGATTTCCCCATTAGTGCGTGGCCATTACCGCCGGGATCCCTTACTGCCACCTATTTAGGAGGGCGTAAGGGCTCCTGCACTAATCGGGTAGCATGCGGTAATGTACCTACGCTATCTGATTAGCGGAGGCATGCCTACTCTCTGTCCCCAGACATGCATCCCACAGCAAAAAATGTAAAGAATATATTTCACAGTGGTAGTAGTGTGTGCTAATGACCAAACCACTGTGGGTGACCATAGTGCATCCTGTATTATTATTAATTTAGATTTTGCTCATACCTTTTTCAGTAGTAGCTCAAGGTGAGTTACATTCAGGTACTCTGGATATTCCTCTGTCCCAGGAGGGCTCACTGTCTAAGTTTGTACCTGAGGCAATGGAGGGTTAAGTGACTTGCCCAAGATCACAAGGAGCAGTAGTGGGATTTGAACTTGCCACCTCTGGATTGCAAGACTGGTGCTCTAATCACTAGGCCACTCCTCCACTCCATATTAGCCTTACTGTCACTGTGCCTTAGTAAAAGGGCCCCTAAATAATGATGTCACACAAACTCAAAGACGGGTGAGCAATTGTCAAATAGGATAAAAGGTTTTTGAAAAATTGGCCTTATTTATCTGTGAAACAAAGTTTAGAATTTAAAAATGACCTGATGACCTTCCGAAAATTACTGAAGACTTATTTGTTCAATAAAACGTACGAAAAAGATCCCCCATAAAAAACCGGCACCTAAACTTCACCAGATACAAGTTTAATGGAACTTTTCAAATTTGTTTATCCTAACTTACACCCAAATTATTGAACATAATATCTTGTCCTGTTATCATTATGTTATGTTTTATCTATTTATCCACTTCTCATTATACATAATTTTCTGTGCACCTTAACTGCAATAAGGCTGAAATTGTTATTCTGCTAATACGATTACCATGACATCCTCATGCACCTTATTTGTTGTTATCTATATTCTGATTTCCTTATCCCATTAATGTGATTGTTGTTGTATTATATTGTAAGCCACATTGAGCCTGCAAATAGGGGGGGAAATGTGGGATATAAATGCAGCAAATAAAATAAATAAAATAAAATAAAATGTATGTCCAATTACATATTTTTGCAGGGTTGTTCTGTAAAGGGTGCTGTGGGAGTGATCATTATTGTTATGTTTTAATTATCTAAATCTCAGTAAGAAGCCTACGGCCTTGAAAGTTAAAAGGGGAGGTTTTGTCTAGGGTGTCTCATACCCTTCTACAGGCTCTGCTTCTTGCCGAGGGTCAATATGAAACACTACACACAGGTGGAAGGGACTCTTTTGGAACTTTTAAAACCTCATGGAAATACCCCCTCAGCCTTCCTGAAGGCCAAGCATTAGTCTGCCAGGGGAGACTGATACATCTCAAGTTATTTCTTCTCACAGAGTTTTCCAAAAACTGTTTTAAAATATTTAAAAATTATATATTGCGGTAAGGCATAGGGAAGGTAAGCACACTGGAGGGAACTAAGTGGGGATCGTGTATTCTCTTCTAACCAAGGTGGTGGTGTTCAAAAAAAGGGAATGGGACTTGATATACTGCCTTTCTCTGGTTTTTACAACTACATTAAAGTGGTTTACATAGTATATTCAGGTACTTATTTGTACCTGGAGCAATGGAGGATTAAGTGACTTATCCAGAGTCACAAGGAGCTGTGGATCCCTAGGATCAAAGTCTGCTACACTAGCCACTAGGCTACTAGACAGAAAACAAAACAGACTCTATTGGATGAAGAGAAATCTTGCAGGTGGTCTCACCCTGTGGCTGGCTGCTGGGATGTATCCTTAGTAACAAGGACAAGATAAATGGGCAAACTAGATGGACTGGATGGCCTTTTTCTGCCATCCTTTACTAGGGCCTGCTTATTAAGCATTTCCCCATAGGCACATAGGAAAAACCTTTTAATATGTTACTAGTGGGCTCATTTTCAAAACAGAAAAACATCTAAAAAGTGGCATAAAGCAGCATTTGGACGATTTTCTCACAAAAAACATCAAAATCAGTATTTTTGAAACCTATTTTTATGCATTTTTCTTTAAAGTCCATTAAAAGAGCATCCAAATCTCAAGGGGGCATATCAGGGGTGTGTTCAGGGCGGGACATGGGTGATCCTGAGACTTAGACGTTTTTCAGCCATAATGGAAGAAAACAAAACTGTCCAGGACTAAAACTAAGATGTTTTGAGCTAGACTTGTTTTTATAACGAATAAGGCACTAAAAGGTGCCCTAAATAACCAGATGACCACTGGAGGGAATCAGGGATGACCTCCCCTTATTCCCCCAGTGGTCACTAATCTCCTTCCACCCCCCCCCCCAAAAATGTGATGAGAAACATTACTTGCCAGCCTCTGTGTCAGCCTTAGATGTTATACTCAGGTCCATTAGAACAGAATGCAGGTCCCTGGACTGGTTTAGTGGTGGATGCAGTGCACTGCAGACAGGCGGACCCAGGCTTCTACCTCCCCCTACCTGTTACGCTTGTGGAGGAAGCTGTGAGCCCTCCAAAACTCACCAGAAACCCACTGTACCCACATATAGGTGCCCCCTTCACCAGTAAGGGCTATGGTAGTGGTGTACAGTTGGGGGTAGTGGGTTTGGGGGGGGGGGTTGGGGGGGCTCAGCAGACAAGGTAAGGGAGCAATGGTCAGATGTGAACCTGGGAGCATTTTATGAAGCCCACTGCAGTGCCCCCTAGGGTGCCCTATTGTTTTCCTGGGATGTCAGGGGGACCAGTGTACTAAAAATGCTGGCTCCTCCTACATCCCAATGGCTTGATTTTGTGCATTTTGCACTTGGACATTTTTTGTTTTTGAAAATGGACCAAAAAATAAAACATCCAAATCACAAAACCTTCTATTTTCGAAAACAAAAGATAGATGTTTTTCTTTTTTTGAAAATGACCTTCTTTGCTATTCAGATTTTGGACGGTTTTTGCAAAATGTCCAAAGTCAGATTTAGATGTCATATTGCAAATGTCCCTCCACGTCATCCAATTTCCAGCTGTTTTAGTAAGGCAGGAATTATATTATATATGTTTTTGTTTTATTAGGAGGCTAAACAACATACAATATTATCAATTATGACTCCTTTAAGAGATAAAGCATTCAAGCACAGTACTTCCATTACTGAATACTATCCATTTCCTTCCTTACTGAGATTTACTAGAAGTAACATATGGGTTTGTAAAGGCACAAAGCCCCAGAGACATCCCACTTGACTAGGAAGCAGACAATAGCTCCAGCATATGCCATGTTCCTCTCCAGGAGGTGTCTGGGTCTAGAACAATAGTACTAAGCAAAACAAAAACTTTGAAATTCATAATTAGCCAACACCAAGGAGAAACCTCCCACCAAGGTGAAGTGATTATGAATAGATGAGATATAACCTCATTCAGAAACCCCTAAAGAAGCAGAAGTATTTCTGTTAGCACAGCATCTTCTCTAATACATACTGCTAGATGGCTGAGGGGAAATATAATAGAGGTCTATAAAATAATGAGTGGAGTGGAATGGAATGGGTAGACGTGAATCGTTTGTTTACTCTTTCCAAAAATACTAGGACTAGGGGGCATTCGATGAAGCTACAAAGTAGTAAATTTAACATTAATCGGAGAAAAGGTTTCTTCACTCAACATGTAATTAAACTCTGGAATTTGTTGCCAGAGAATGTGGTAAAGGCGGTTAGCTTAGTGGGGTTTAAAAAAAGGTCTGGACGGCTTCCTAAAGGAAAAGTCCATAGACCATTATTAAATCGACTTGGGGAAAATCCACTGCTATTTCTGGGATAAGCAGCATAAAATGTATTGAACTTTTTCGGAACCTTGCTAGATATTTGCGACCTAGATTGGCCACTGTTGGAAACAGGATGCTGAGCTTGATGGACCTTTGGTCTGTCCCATTGTAGCAATACTTATGCACTTAGGCTCTTCTATTGATTCCTTTCTTTTTTCTCTCAGAATTATGTTTGCACTTTATAAAAGTCGTGCCTTAGTCTCTAATCAATGCTACTCAAGCTAAGGGGCCCTTTTACCAAGGACCTTAAAATGGCTTACCACAGGGTGTGCTGAGGTGTCCCAAGGCACCTGTGACATGTGCATAAGCTACTGGCATTCTAAAAGTAAAATTCATTTTTTCCCATAGGGGGTGTGTCGGGGGGGGGGGGGGTGAAGAGTAGGCATGTCTATGCTAATCAGTTAATGCAGCCACATTGCCACGTACTAACTGATTAGCCTACACAATAGGTGTTGGTAAGGACCTATGCAGTAATGGCCACAAATTAGTGGTTGTTAATGCAGAAAATCGCCCATTTTCTGGTCGCAGCAAAAAGTTGCCTTAGCACACGGGAAAGACCCGCATAAGGGCGTGCTATGGTCATTTTTTGCTGTAGCTTCGTAAAAGGGCCCCTAAGTGTTTTCTTTGAGGAAAGTACCAGAACTGGAAGCATATCTTAAGGACACTTGAATCCCATGGCAGGAGTTTAATTTTTGCTAACATAAAGTATTACCAATGAAATAACGACAAGAGCTAAATCAGGCTAACTTGTGGAAAATGAGTTGCAACTTTTTTGGTAATTGGCCAGCTGATTCTTCTTGAATCAGTTTCTTTAATTTCAATTTGAAGAAATTCTGTTAATTTTAACTAAATCAAACAATTTCTCTCAAACTAAAGCTCCTTCATGAGAGCTTGTTTTTGTGAAAAGGTCTCTCTCTCTCTCTGTATACATATGCATGCACATATATAAATTTAACATTATATTTTTAACACCCACCCTCTTCTCCATCAATGTATCTTTACCCATCCCATCCCATCCCATCCCTTCCCACTGTGCACTCTTTTGGTAAATAGAGAACCAACTCACTATGAGCTGCCATCAGGTGGGAACCTAATTGGGACCCTCAACATTCATCTCTGGCTACTAGACCCCTCTTATAAACCTCCAATGGTACCACTCATTCCCCTTCCCAATGTTTCCGGCTCCCCTCAAAACCTCCTCATATATTCTTAACTATAGATAAGGTAACTCGCCCTCCACTCTTCTTGTGAAACTCTCGGACCCAACCTGCATCCTAAATCCCTCCTCCTATACCCTAAACCCAGCTTATCTATACTCCTAAACATACATCTTACTCTCTTCTTACCTGTATACCTTAACTCATCATCTGTACGGTTTTCCAGGCACTGACTTCTCCCCATATTCAAACTTATTGACACAATCATCCAGCAAAAGAAACCTACATTCAGCCATCTCCAAGCACACCCTCCTTTCCCCACTTTCCATCTCTACAATGGAACATGTTAAAAGTTGTATTTAGGGGAAGAATTATTAGTTATGCTAATTTGCCACATAAACAGACTAGAGTTAAAATGAAGGGCTTATTCTACCAGGCCGTGTCAGCACTAGCGCATGGACAACCGCTACTGTTGTAAATAAACCCCAAAGTAATCCATGGATTAGCTCTTCTTTAACTTTTAGGTCAGTTCATCTGTTCTCAAAAAACTAGTTACAAGATCAACATCTCTATTTACTTTTCCTCTTTAAAAAAATGTGATAAGATTTTATTAGACATTCTTTTTTTCTTTTCATGCAATTCGAGTTGTTAAAGATGTTTAGATTTTTTATTTTCTACTCCATGCTATTTTCAATTTCAGAAATTTATAAAAACCTACCTATTCCAAAAATTTGTTTTCCAATCTAACTAATTTTGTATGGATTAGTAGAGTTTATATGAGAATGCAAATGTTATCAATTACTATTGTAACTTCCTGGATATGTCCAGTTTCTTGTGAATTGTGATCCGCTTAGAACCGCAAGGTGTCAGCGGAATACAAGTTACATCGTTAATGTTAATGTTCATACTACATATAGATTTAGAGGGCTGTTGCCAGGTATCAGTTGCACACATGCAACACATGAAAATGCTGTGTTTCACATTTTAGCAAGCCTTGAGAGACAGGAAGGCCCTCAAAAAGTGATCCCCCCAAACCGCAGTACCCATTCCTTCATGGATCAACAATACTTATCTGGTTTAGTGGAAGCATTCCATGGCTTCCTCTGACATCTTGGAAAATGGCAGCAGTCTGGTTGATATCATAAAATATCAATCGAGCAAACATCACTGACATCAGCTAAACTGTTGCATTTTCCAAAAATGTTGGTGGAGAAAGAGGACCACTACAAAACAATATACAGCTTAACCTACAAAGTATATAATTCAGAAAATTATTCTTGGAAAAACAATCTCAGAAATTTCCGGAACTGGCATTATGGAGGCTTTTGTTGACAAAACCATCAGAGACCTCTCCTGTAGATGCTGTTCCTAGATGCTATTCCTGAGAATGTTATGTCACTCCTGAGAGCTTACTGCACTCCTAGGTACATTATTAAACAAGGAGAAAAGGCTGCATAGAGAGAGGCATAACCAGCAGAAAGGAGGAAGTGATGATATCCCTATACAGGACATTGGTGAGTCCTCACCTGGAACACAGTTTGGAGTTTTGGAGACCATATCTCAGTAAGGATATAAAGAGGCTAGTGGTAGTCTAGAGGAAAGCAACCAAAATGATGTGGGGATTGCAGCAGAAGACATACAAGGATCTAAATATGTATACCTTAGAGTAGAGGAGGGACAGGAGGAGAGAGGTGATACAGATGTTTAAGTCTTAAAAAGTATCAATGCACTAGAAATAAACCTTTTCCAAAGCAAGGGAAGTTATAGAACTAGAGAACATGATATGAAGCTGCAAAGAGGGAGACAGAATTAATGTCAGGAAATAATTTTTCATGGAAAAGGGTGCTGGATGCCTGGAATGCCTTCTTGGAGGAGGTGATAGAAACACAAAATAGTGATGGAATTCAAAAAAGCCTGGGATAAACACAGAGGATTCCTGGCAAGAGGATGGAAACCATGCATAGGGCATGTCAGCGCAAAAGTGCGGTAAAATGACTTTTTGCACTTCTACAAAATGTGGCAGCTACAACCTTAACCACCTTACTGATCAGACTAGATGTGCCATGACCCTATACTATTCTCCTTAAAGTACTAAATTTCAAGCATAAAGAGATGATATTGCAATTAGCCAGGAAAGCTAAAGACCTACGTTATTAAGGGCAGAAAGTGATATTTTTCCCAGACAACAGCTTTGAGCTTGATAAACAATGGTAGCAATTCTCTCACACCCACAATATTCCATTCGCTATTGCTGTACCCAGCAAGACGTTGAATAAACTGGAAACTGTTTGAATCTGCATTTTCCAGATGAACCGGCCTTGAAACCAGAGAAACAACAAGTAGCATTGTCCAGATATTTTGTTCCTAGGCTTGCGTTCTCAGAACACAATCTTTGCACTTCTCTGTTACCCTAAACATAAAGCCAGGAGCTGGGCTTTCTTTCTTGTCACATATGAAGACAGAAATTCACACTGCTCCTGAGAACCATGCATCTCAGAAATGTCTGTTGTGTCCATAAGGACCCAAAGCAGATTTTGAAATAAAAAGGCCAGTATGATATATGGGCAATACAATCAGAAAAAAGAAAAACAGATACAGCTTATCAGAAAATAAAATCAAGTAAAAAAAATCTGCTAAATAATAATGATGAAAGGAATAATAAGAAAATTAGGATTTTAGATTTACAGGTAAGTTGTTCCAAATTATAACTGCTTGGTAGCTTTTAAAAACCTTTTATAAGGTACCTTTTTTTTTTGCAGAAGGAAAATACAGAGAGAAGAGCTGTGAATAGCCTAAAATGATTTACGCAGAATGGGGAAAAACTAAATGCATTAAAGTTTCAGATCCAGAGCAAAATAACTTGTAAATTAAACAAGCTGGTTTATATATACTGTAATTCACACATGTACTGACAGCCAGTGTAAAAGTCAGTAAAAGAGTAGCTCTATCATATTTGCATGAGTGATAAATCAGTTTGGCAGCCCGTTTCTCTTAGGGAGACTCGCTGCCAACAAGACAGAAACCTTTTATGAATGAGTGGATTCCCAGCTGGTCTTCTTCTACTCTTGAGGTGCTGCCAACATGGTATAATGAAGGAGGAGACACTAGGAAAGATCAAACAGTGGATCTCAATTTCAATAGAAATCCTTATCAGGAGAAACCTTATCATTCTGTCCAAGTACAGCCCTAAAGGTCAATAAGGAACAGATGGAACCCTAAAGCAGTGAACAAGGGTACACAAATTCACTACAGATTCAGTCTACCTTATGGTTGATACAAGAAAGAAGGGTGTTCAGTGTCAAATTATTCATTTTGAAGAAGCCAGTCAGTAAAGTTTTATGTTGGAGCACCACTACTAAGATTTAACTGTTTATTGGCACTAAAAATAGTTTTTAAAAAACAGCCTATCCCTTGAAATCTGAAGGTTAATTGTGTTCCCTCCTCCAGTGGAAAATTCATACTGGGCTTTTGCTGAGGACTCAGTACTCAGTGTGAGTGCTTTACTTTGAGGGTAGGCCTGGGAAAGTAATCAGTTCATACCAGAATTTAAATGAACCAGCTTCCTGTAGTTATGTGGTGGTAGAGTGCAGATGTGCCTTGCTATGCTCCCACTAAAGCTGCCGTAAAACCCTTTGACCAATGGGATAGAACTAGTGATATCCAATCTTACAAACAAAACAAAGTGCAAGACCAAGCCAATGTTTTGACCAGAATTGAAAAGAACAAGAGGTCCTCCATACCACTGACTGAGATGAAAACGTCTCACAGCAACTTCTGGCAAAGTTCACAACTGCTAAAGATGACCGCTACTCTGCTTCAGCCCTGTTGTCATCCCCATCTTCCCAGTCTTCCAGAAGCACTTTTCCTGTTTCAGAGGCACAGCAAGCAGTTGATTTTCCAGCAATAGCTTCAAATTTGGATGGATTTAATTTATGCTTATTATGACCTAGCATCTAAGCATTTATGTTGAAATCTTTTTTTATTAAAAAAAAGAATCCGGGAACATAATCATGCCACACAAAACACAAATCCAAGTCACAGAAGATGAAATAATATGCTATTTAATAGCAAACAATTTAACCTGATTATATACAGGAACAAATTGTATGATATGGCAATCTGGTTTAGGATGAACTGGAGAGGGCTTTGACAGCAACTCCTGTAGCTGGAAGGTGAGGACAGTGCAGGGCAGATTTTTATGGTCCGTCTCCTGCAAATGACAAGACAGATTTGGATAGGTTGGAGTGGGCTTTGATGGCAACTCCAGTAGTTAGAACATAAGGACAGTGCCAGATGGACTTCTATGGTCTATGTCCCAGAAATGCCATTCATTGTTGGTTTAATCATGAACTGATAGTGAGTGTGACTTTTGGGCAGACTGGAGGGTTTTTATCTGCCATCATTTACTATGGAGCTCTTTTAAAACACAGAAAAATAACCAAAAAACGGCACAAAGCAGCCGATGGACAAAAATGTCCAAATCGATATTTTTGAAACTGCTCATATTATTTGAGGGCTGGAAGTAGATCTGGAAAAGAAGTGACAATTTTAAACAGAGAACTTCAGCCAACCCTAGGTAATAGCAGATAGTTAGGATTATAGAGTCTGAAGCTCTAGGGCTTTTATCCCAAGTCCAGCCTGTAATCTGTTGTAAATGAGTCAAGAACTAGACTGAATACAAATGGAAAAAAGGCCTCATTTTGAGGTCATGACACAGAAGTAGCAATGACTTGGTACAAGTGGTGTTCTCTGCTTTGGCAGGAAACTGAAAGGGTGACTGAAGCACTTCCCATGCACTCCTTCCAGGTCAGGCCTTCAGTCACTGTTGGGGCAGTGTGGGAAAAAGGCACTCCTTGTGGTTTCCCTTGGACAAAGAGGACTTTGATTTTTTTTTTTTTGTTCAGCACTGAACGTTCTGTCCTCTAACACTTGTGCTAAATTCATGGAAATGTGGAAGGAAAAAAAAGAACAAAAGAGCTGTTTCTCAGAATGTTGTCTCTATGGCTTATTTACCAGACTGTGTTTCTCATATTAGATTCTAAAAGGCCATCCTAAGCATTAGAGTCTGTGGATGTAAAGTATGCTTAAAATGAATTACTCTGTATTCTCTTTATAAGCACCCTCCTTCTCTTTCAAGCGTTATAATGAGCTGTTGTTAGAACATAGTTGATTCTGCTTCAATTTGTGAAGCATGGTTGGTAAGAATTTTTATTAGAAAATGCACGATAATCTGCTTTGAATGTATGATGCATTAACTTAACACAACAAAAAGGAAATTTAAAGAAGTTGAAAAGTGTACACTTACTCCCTCATGTAGAATCTTGCATGCACAATTTTATGCACAAAACAGTGCACATGTTATAGAATAGCTATAAAATGTAATTAACAAATCTGCTAATTGGCAATCACAACTTCTTGGTGATAATTGGAGTTAATTGTTGCTAACTAGCTTAGTTTAGGGTTGTTTGTTCATGGTTGTCTTCTCTGTTCAGACTTCAGGTTCCTCATAAATAGTGTCACCAAGTTTTTTCAATTAAAAGATTGCTTTGTTTATGGATGCATAAAGAAGGAAGGAAAGATAGAATTCTATATTAGTTTTGCCCTTAAAGGGGTTCTATTGCTTTGCTTTCAAAATACTGAGGTGAT
This sequence comes from Microcaecilia unicolor, assembly GCF_901765095.1. Taxonomy (NCBI): domain Eukaryota; kingdom Metazoa; phylum Chordata; class Amphibia; order Gymnophiona; family Siphonopidae; genus Microcaecilia; species Microcaecilia unicolor. The sequence continues at coordinate 101,965,320 of NC_044034.1, read as the reverse complement.
GAAGCTGCACAGTGCTCTATTAGGGCAGGGCACACAGTTCTGTATTCTCTATGTCCACCTGTTGATCACTGGACACAAAACCCTCATTCTAGATTGGTCTGGTAGGACTAAAGGAAAAATAAATTAGCAGTTAAGCCCTAATTTCTCTATAGGATCCTTTCTCATGTCTGAAAGTTCTTGTACATCATTGTCTTTGTATAATTCTTCTTTTAGAATAAGAGGTTCCACAAACTGCATAGAGTCTAGATTGGTTGATTCAGGCTTTGCCATTGTGTAGAGTTCAACAAAACACCAGGGGGGTAACATTCAAAATGTATTATATGTTTGCTGGTGGCAAGCACATAACTCGCATATGCATGTATTTTCAGCTCTTATATGGATAACATCAGGCTGTATAACAAGCTAAATGGCCAGATGTTATCCCTATAAGAAGGGGCTAGAATTGCGGGGAGGGGGGCCATGAAGACAGCGCTGACACTTCTTCATTTAATGGCAATATTCAGTTGTGAAATGGATAAATTATACCTTTAGAATTAGGCCTTTGTTTTAAGTAGCAGACCAAGAAATCACAGTCTTTAATGAGTTGTTTTGAAGTTCCCAGGATTTACAAACAGGTGCCCAACATGGCCACCAATGTTTCACATGGACCCAGAAAAACGCACATTGATCAGCCTTAGTGGAGATTTTAGGTTAGCACAAGTTGGTTCTTATTGCCCCTGATGCAGCCTGTACGTTTGGCAAAACATGGCCATGTTGGGCACCTATTTGTAAGCCCTTGTAGCTTCGAAACAACTCATTAAAGACTGTGTTTTCCTTCAATAAGGTCTGCTTCTTTCTTTTGTTCCATGGTAGATATTGTAGACCAATTGCCTTCTTGTTTCCTTACCTTTAAAATAGCAGGCCTAACTTTAAATGGACAGTCACCAGTGCAGTTCCAGTCAGATATATATTCAGCAGTGCTAGATAAACAGATACTTCTGCTGAATATATGCAGAGAGGGTGATTTTATAAAGAGTGGCCTATGTGTGAAAGGCAAAAAGCACCTATTTGAAGCCTATTTTATAAAGTCACGTGGAGGGGCATAATTGAACTGGGCAGCCATCTTTAAGGGTGCCCATCTTTACGGGTGCCCTGGCAAAGGGGCGGGGCATCTCGTATTATCAAAACAAGATGGGCATCCATCTTTCGTTTCGATAATACGGTCGGGGCCAGCCAAATCTCAACATTTAGATTGACCGAAATGTTGAGATCACCGACCTTAGAAATGGCCAGCCTCAGTTTTCGCCTATAATGGAAACCGAGGACGGCCATCTCAGAAACGACCAAATCCAAGCCCTTTGGTCATGGGATGAGCCAGCATTCGTAGTGCACTGGTCCCTCTCACATGCCAGGACACCAACCAGGCACCCTAGGGGGCACTGCAGTGGACTTCACAAATTGCTCCCAGGTGCATAGCTCCCTTACCTTGTGTGCTGAGCCCCCCTACCCCCCCCCCCAAAACCCACAACTGTACAACACTACCATAGCCCTTAAAGGGTAACCGGGGGCACCTAGATGTGGGTACAGTGGGTTTCGGTTGGGTTTTGGAGGGCTCCCATTTACCATCACAAGTGTAACAGGTATGGGGGGATGGGCCTGGGTCCGCCTGCCTGAAGTGCACTGCAGTACCCACTAAAAACTGCTCCAGGGACCTGCATACTGCTGTGATGGAGCTGGGTATGACATTTGAGGCTGGCATAGAGGCTGGAAAAAATGTTTTTAATTTTTTTTTTGGTTGGGAGGGGGTTGGTGGCCACTGGGGGAGTAAGGGGAGGTCATCCCCTATTCCCTCCAGTGGTCATCTGGTCAGTTTGGGCATCTTTTCGAGGCTTGGTCATGAACAAAAAGGGACCAAGTGAAGTTGGCCAAATGCTCGTCAGGGACGCCCTTCTTTTTCCCATTATCGGCCGAGGATAGCTATCTCTTAACCATGTCCCCGCCCCGCCTTCGGTATACTGCCAACACGCTCCCTTGAACTTTGGCCGTCCCCGCGATGGAAAACAGTTGGGGCCGGCCAAAATCGTCTTTCCATTATGCCGATTTGGCCGGCCCTGAGAGAAGGACGCCCATCTCCCGATTTGTGTCGGAAGATGGGCGCCCTTCTCTTTCGAAAATAAGCTTGATAGGCACCTGTTTGTCTTTATAAAATATGGGCACAAATCTTGTAGGAACAGTACCTAGTTCACTGATATAAGGTAATTTTATAAGAAAGGGAAAGGGGATGGGACTTGATATACCACCTTTCTATGGCTGCAATCAAAGAGGTTTACATGTTATGTTTAAATCTTTGTATTAAAACATATGCATCCAACAGAAGAAGTATCAACAAGACATCAACACCTTTTCCCTAGATCATAAGGATATATGTTGTAGAATACACAATTGGTTTATACGTTATATACAGGTATTTATTTTGTACCTGGGGCAACGGAGGATTAAGCGACTTGCCCAGAGTCACAAGGAGCTGCAGTGGGAATCAAATCCAGTTCTCCTGGTTCTCAGGCCACTGCACTAACCACTAGGCACTCCTCCACTCCAAGCCTTTTATACACATATAGGAGGCAATTCTATAACATGTGACCAAAATGTAGGCATCTACTTTCTGCAGGTATTTAGCATAAGCGTTAATTTAGAATACTAGCATCAACATGTCTACATTTAGGCTGTGAATTTATGACAATTCTATGGCTTGTGTAAATGTGAGCACTTAAATGTGCCATTTAAGCATCTAAATTACAGTATTTTGTAAACTAAGTTTGGAAATGTGAGCCCTGCTTATGCCTCTCCCCCTTGCAATTACATGCTAAGCACTGTTGCCATTTATGTGCATAAGTTTACATTTACTTGCCCAAATGGCAGTATTCTATCGATTTAAGCATGCAAATGGTGATTAAATTTAGGTGACTTAAATAGAATGAGGGGGACAGTGGCATATACATATGAAAAATCTTTTATAAAATTACCTCCTGTGTCAATGCTTAAAACTTTAAATGCTGGCTCCCCTAGTTGAATATCAGGCCCCAAAAAGGATAAATTTACTGGGACTTCTCATCTATTCTGACATGTACAAGAAGGCAGGTTTGCTTTTCTCTTTAGGAAATCTTGTGATCATATAATCTCATCCCAAGCTTCTCCTTTGGATTGGAGGTCCACATACAATACTGGGGCTTAGTCTCTGGCTCATGGTTTTTACTACCTGGTGTGGATTTTCCATTAGGGAGAAGGATTTATATTTGGGGCCCAAGGTATAGAGTGTCTCCTTCTCTGTTCTTGGGCCAATAAACAGAACTCTGTGGCGGAGTTCCAACATAAAACTTACTGAAGTTCCTTTTTTTATTTATTTATAATTTTTCAAAATGATACATTCATATATATATATATATATATATATATATATATATATAAATGTAGGATTAAGGATTAATTTACAAACAGAAATATTATTTACTCATATTTAAATCTTATACATATTGACCACAATAATTGGGGAACAAGATAAAGAAAACATATAAGAAATAAAGCAATCAATCAAAGAGGAGAGCGTTATTCGCCCACTGGCAGGAGCATACAGCATATTTCCTATGTGATCATTTAGGGTTGAACATTTCCCTTCTCCTTGGCTTTTATAAATTCAGCCAATTTCTTGGGATCCAAAAATACATAGCTTACATTTTCAATTGTTACTAAACATCTCCACGGATATTTCAGTATATACATCCCTCCTAAGGCAAGAATCCTTGGCTTCAAAACCAGAAACTCTTGCCTTCTCTTCTGAGTATCTCTATTTAAAGCTGGGTAAATCTGTATTCCCCCCCCCCCCCCCACAAAGTTCTTTTTTTAATCAGAAACAATTTGGCCTGGTGCACATTTCTTTCGTATAACAACCATAATGTAAATATGAAACAATGGAAATATGAATCTGTGTTCCCTTGACCCTTCTATAAAGTTCATTCTCGTTTTCTCCTGGATGCCTAGGGATTATTCTCTGTACCTAGGATCTACAGTTTTATATCTGTTATTTATTTTACATAATTTTTTGTTCCATCTCAAGATTGATTACAGTAAAATTACAATGACATATTAATACCATTTACCGACTAAATAGTAATCACAAAATGTCCCATTTTCTTCCCTCTCTGCCTTCATGTACCATGTTGGAATCTGCTTTATTTTGGCTGGGTGAGTATTAGGATATAATATTACTTTTCCTCAAAGGGGCAACAGATAGGAATCTACTCTCCTGAAAACGTTTCCCCTGTTTTGGTATTAAGTACCTCTGGCTGACTGATACAGGTTTGAAATTACAATTCCCCATTCCCCCCGCCCCCCCTAAAAAAAAAAAAAAAACACATGGCAATTTTAGTTACAAAAAAATTAAAACTGCCTTCTTCTAAAAATGTTACTAGGCCTTTTATTGCAAATCAAAAAAGTCCAGAGGAAGCCAAAGCTTTCATCCAATGCTTAGGCAATCTCTTTTTGCGTTTCTTACAAAAAAAGTGTGAAATAGTCCACTGTGATAAGCTGCATGTTAGTGACCAGACTTGTCACTGGCTAACTGGGCAGTGCTCTGTCGAGCAGGGACTGTCTCTTCATGTTCAAGTGTACAGTGCTGCATACATCTAGTAGCGCTATAGAAATGATAAGTAGTAGTAGATAAGTAACAGTCCTGAAGAGAGGGATGGCCATGGTTGGTGGGAATGGCTATGTGGGGGCAGGGACAGATCAGAAGTTTCTGGGCTCCTAGGCCAGCTACCACTTAGGCCCCGCCTTCCCGTCCATAACTGCCATCACACAAGGAATATACATGCAACCGTGCAAGTGTTTTAAATTTAGACAAGTATGCATATAACATCAAGTTAGTGTTATAGGGTACTGAACAAGCATTAATAAATGGTAAACATCAGGGTTGAGCAGAATTTATAAATAGATTTATTGCATTCCTGAAAAACACAACTACCGGAATGTACATGTAGGCTGCTATGCAAAGCCCACCTTGATAATGAGATTACCCCAGACCTTTAAGGCCCTGGGCCCAGTAGGCCAGTGCAGGGATCCATCTGTGTGTGTGTGTGTGGGGGGGGGGGGGGGGGGCCCTCAGATTACATTACAGTTTTCTGCAGATTCCAAAATGTAAGAAAATCAGGTATCCTCTGGGATATATACCTCACAATCAGTTTACTAAATTAATACCATCATAAATCCAAGTATTTTTTTTTTAAATAAAAAGTCTTTAGCATCTTTGGAAACAAAAAGGAATTTTGAAGCTTCCTGGTATGGGACAGTAATAAGTTCCAAACAGTAGATAATAGGAAAACCTCACTGAAAACATTCTTTTAAAACCAATTTCCTTAGGGTCTGGAAAATGCAGTAAAAGTATCACATAAAGTGTTGGATCTACTGCTCTTTGAACAACTAATCCAGTTTAACATATAGTGTGGTGCTTTTTCCATTTTTAATAGGTACATAATACACTGCAGTACTGTATTTTTATTCATCCCCTTCAGGTCTATAGAAAAAATCTCTTCTGAAATGGTCAGTCAAAAGAGGAGAAAAGTTGTTTTGTCTATTGAGCAGAAACATGACACTTAAAAAGAATTGACAAGGGTGAATCCATCCAAAAAATAGCAACAGAACTAGCAGTGGGGAGAGTAACAGCTCTTGACTAGAAAAAACAATTCAGTGAGTGGAGAAATGGGCCTCAAATTGTGCCTCTGTTTTCATTGAACACTAAAAAAAAACTGTGAACATGAGATGAGCGAAACCGTATTCCTGTAGTTCACATAGCAAAGAGACAAAGGCATACCTATATATCATTTATTTATTTATTGCAATTGTATCCCACATTTTCCCACCGATTTGCAGTCTCAATGTGGCTTACATAGTACCGTAAAGGCGTTCGCCAAGTCCGGTAGAGAAACAAATACATGGTGATGTTGTGGTCAATTAAGGTTCAGGCACAATGGGGATTGAAGAGAGGAGAGGTTATATAGTGTCCATTATGAGATTTGGTTTTGCTGTATTGCAGAGTGTAGGCATTTATGTTGGGTCGGTAGGGTTTGCCTTTTTGAACAGGTTGGTTTTTAGTGATTTCCTGAAGTTTAGATGGTCGTAGCTTGTTTTCACAGGTTTTGGCAGTGAGTTCCATAGTTGTGTGCTTATATAGGAGAAGCTGGATGCGTAGGTTGCTTTGTATTTGAGTCCTTTGCAGTTTGGGTAGTGGAGGTTTAGGTATGTTTGTGATGATCTGGTTGTGGTTCTGGTTGGTAGATCTATGAGGTCTGTCATGTAGCCTGGGACTTCGCCGTAGATGATTTTTGTGGACCAGGGTGCAGATTTTGAAGGTAATACATTCTTTGATTGGGAGCCAATGCAGTTTTTTTTCGGAAGGGTTTGGCACTTTCAAATCATGTTTTACCAAATATCAGCCTGACTGCTGTGTTTTGAGTGGTCTGGAGTTTCTTTGTGAGTTGTTCTTTACATCCCGCATAGATTCCATTGCAATAGTCTGCATGGCTTAGTACCATTGATTGTATTAGGTTACGGAATATTTCCCTCGATAAGAAAGGTTTTACGCGTTTAAGTTTCCACATTGAGTGAAACATTTTCTTTGTTGTGGGTTCACTTGGCTCTTAAGTGTAAGGTTGCGGTCGATTGTAACGCTGAGTATTTTCAGGCTGAGATAGGGAGGGTGTGGTCTGGGGTATTTATGGTTGAGAGGATGAGGCAGTGTGTTTTGTCAGTGTTCAGTTTCAGTTGAAATGAGTTTGCCCATGAGTCCATAGTGTTTAGACCGAGCTTGATTTCATTGGTGATTGCTGTCAGATCATGTCTGAAGGGAATGTATATTGTGACAAAATGGTGATTCGCTTCTTGCAGTCGCCAAGGATTTATACCTTGCGTGCAACATTCTACTTTTAAATGTCATTGCATGCCAATTACAGAAAGGCTTTCCAGTCGATGGAAACATTCAAACCTTTTGGAATCACTGTTTGCAATACAAATATCCATCTCTGTTCCTTTTGTCCGTGTAAACGTCGTATGTCCCCTCTTTGTTTTGTAACTCTGATTTGTTCCAAAACAATGCAATGTAAATCAGAAAAGGCATGTTGTTTCTCCAAAAAATGAGACACCAATGGTTCATAAGTCGTGCCTGTATGCACTGCCTATGCTCTATAAGACAAGTCTTTAAAGGACGAGATGTTTGTCCCACATAATATAAATTACATGGGCAACACAAAAGATATATCACATTTTCAGCCATGCAGGTTGTACTAACAGTGAGTGGATATGTTTTGCCTGTATGAACATCCACAAAATCACTGGAATCCCACATAACAGAGCACACTGAACAATGACCACAAGCCTTGTGGTGTCCCCGTCTACCAATAGGAAGAGCCTCACGGAACAATTTAAATGACATGTTACGTACTGCAGAAACCTGGAATTGTGAAGCACTTCCTATTCAGTGTGCTCTGTTATGTGGGATTCCAGTGATTTTGTGGATGTTCATACAGGCAAAACAAAACTGACCTACTCTTTCAAAGAAGTGGGAGAAGAAAATTGGACCTTCCTGCTTCCTAAGGAGAATGATAACGGTCTGCTAGTCCAGGCAGCCAGGAGAAAGAAATTCAGCTAAAAAAAGGGCTACTGATCTTTATATAAGGAAAGTCAATAAAATCAAGAGGAAAAGGAAACCTTTACGACTCACCAATGAACTGGCTGCAAATATCAATGCATAAAAGGTAGCGCTCACAAAATACAGATGATCATAAAAGAAGGAACACAAACAAGAATACCACATAAAACTGAGATTCAAAAAAAGAAATCAGGATGGCAAAAGCAAGAACAGAAGTAAAAAATGGCTAAAGTTGTAAAGCAAGTTGACAAGACATTTTTCAGGTATATCGGGGTATATCGGGGAAAGGAGGAAGGCCAGTGATGTAATTACAAGACTCAAAGGACTGAGGGTCAATGTTTGGAAAGTAATGAAAGAAAAGTAGAAATGCTAAGTGAATACTTTTGTTCAGTGTTCAAGGAAGAAAAACCTAGAAAATATCTGCAGATGACTGATAAAGATACATATGGGGATGACATAGATACCAAACCAAACTTTATACTACAGACTGCTACATATAGCTGTTTCATTGTCTCCATATTCTTACATCCTTTGGGACACGCAATACCTATAAGCAAATATCAGTGTGATCAAACTGACTGGGACCAGATTAATGTGAACCAGATTTTATCCAGATGCAGTGAACTGCAAGAAATATGTGCCATGCATCACACTCATCTGGGAAAACAAGGGTAGTCAAATATCTCGAATTCTGAGGGATAGTCTTCAATTAGATACAATTATTCTTCCTTCCACATTGCTATTTAGTTGCTCCTTTTTATCTCTCCAGTTGATTTCTCTTGCTGACTGGATCCAAGTCCCATCATTAACTCCATTGTCTTTTTCTTACTTGTCAGCCTAATTGCTCTTTCTCTCCTTCGTGACCCAGTGCTTGCTCATCTATTCAACTTCATTTTATTTATTTTGATCCTTTACTAGACTATGGGGCCCTTTTACTAAAGCTTAGTGCGTGCTAACAGACATTAGCATGTGTTAAGTACCATGTGGCCTATAGGTATAAAATAGGACACTCAGCATTTAGCATGCTCTAATATCTATTAGCGCTCACTAAGCTTTAGTAAAAGGGACCCTTTGTCTTTCTCCTTCCTCTGCTTGAGACCAGTTATACAGATTTTGTTGGGGAGCTTGGGGAAGGGCAGAAAAATGGGTCTAGAGACCCAGAACGTTCAATTTACTGTCTTCAGAGTTACTATTGAGTGCCAAATGATTAAGATATACTGACATACGATATATTTTAGCACCAAGTGCAATGATAATAAATAAAAGTCTGACCACAACCTACTGTATATTGGAATTAATTAAAGAGAAAGATTCACATTTGATTTATCAATGGTAATCAATGCTTAGCAAACTTATTTTGTGGTAGGTACTAGCAGACTCTTGCAATACAATTGTGGTGGCTCCAGCACCTCAACACTTCTCCCAACTGACAGTACCAGTATCATTAGTATTTTTTTTCTCCAGCTGTGGCTGTGATCCTACTGCTGACACTTCCTACAGCTACCTCCTTCCATCTTGCTTGGGACAATCAACCAGTGGTCACAGCTGTTTGTGGATTTGCTAACTCCAACACTTCACTGTAATTATTACCAATCTTCTAGCACATAATTTTATGGCCGTGGTGGTTTTGTGGCAGGCAGTGTTCTACTATTTATTTTCTGCTATATTTTAAAGAAGGAAACTCACGTTTTCCTTAGCTAGAAGAATATAAGAAGGATAAAAATGATTTTCATGATCTCAGACCTTAATTGAAGAACACTGCATGGTTAGCTTTTTCAAAATGAAGGGGGGGGGGGAGGGGACAGAACTCAAACAATCTAAAGAGGAGTCATGATATAAAGAGAAATGGAGAAAATGGTTTATTGTATCTTTGCAGCTGAGCTTCTGAAGTCTTTTCCTTCCCCTCAGTAAAAAAAACTGTATATTGGATAATTAAACACAAATTGTGAAGACACTGTGGGACCTTAAAACATATATGTTGCTTAAGATTAAATCCATGTTTCAGAAGGATTCTATGGGCAGTGTGTATGTGACGTTGGAAACATGTAAGAGGTGGCACTGAAAGTGCCTTTTGTGTTGTCTTTTGCTTCATATCTTTGTCTGTTTGTGTTGCTGTGTGGGGAAGAGAAATTTTGGAAGGAGCACTGGTCAACATTTTGCAGCTTCTATCAGTTTCTCAGAGACAGTAATGGCAGTTTTTGGAGGCTTGATGCTCTGAAAATACTGACCTGATGTGCCTTGGTTTTGAATCTGCTCACTATATTTACATTTCTTATCACATAACAAATTTGGTGAATTTCTATTTTTGGAGAATTATTGTGCAAATGTATTGAAAGATGGAGGTTAAACCTTTTTATATACTTTTTTTCCCCAGTATTCCATATGTTGGAAAACATAAAAAAGGGATCCTTTGATAGTTGGTTCAGTTTGTTCTATTACGAACAGTGAACAATTTCCAAATAATAAGAAATCACTGCTAATATGATATGTAATAAGCATGCAATATTTTAAAGCCCTTAAGTGCAAAAAGCTACTGTCTCAGATATCACTTTTCTGTCAGTTCCAATGTGGACAAGCTGGATCGAGGATGTTCAGTAGAATAATTTTTATTTACCTTTCCTTGGTAAACCGTGCGAGTGCAATTTCCATGCGTCATCATCATGGTGTTATTGTGATTTGCCTGGGAGTTTTTTGCCAATGGTGGAACCTCTCTTCATGTCTGAGTCACTGTTCCTACGATGCCTTAGTCTTCAATTTTTCAGCTATTTTCAATGATGTTAAAAAAAAATGGACTAGCAGCTTAAGGACAATATATTCTAAGACAGACTGGTCAGCAGGTTATTGATCATCTTTACTTAGCCTACCTGCTTTATCTGAGTATGGGAAGCCATTCAAAAGGTACTTGGTTTCAGCATCTGCTGCATGCTAGAATTGATTCTAAATTTATCAGGTTTGTTCACCATTTACTGGATAAATGGACACCTTTCTTTAATAGTAAAAAGCTGCTCCTCAACTGTCATGTTTTCTCCTGGCTTGTATCTTGGTGAAACTGTTCCAGCCTTTTGAAACTAATGCAAAATTATCTGTCTTCAACCAAACTTGCTGACTTTAGGTCAAACTGCATGTATTGCAAAATTTCCTGGAATTAATTTTATTACATAGTGTCAGCAAAAATCTGGGCCCTCTTACAGTTGACCAAAACTTTCCACAGGAAGGTCATTTGCTTTGTAGTTGCCATGGACATATACAATCTCAATGAAGGCTCAAATTCCTAAAAGAAATTATCCATTTGTCAACTCGGAGCTGTCTCCTAGCCTCAGTTTCAGTACACTTTTTTATATGGTGGGGGGTGGTTCATCGATAACTGCCATTTGTTTTCCATGCTGCCTTCTTTTATTTCATACCTTGGCATGGTGTGTTGGGACAGGAGTTTCTGAAAGCACATTTTGTTGGATTACTTTTCCTGGAGCAGAAGTAAATAACTTCTCATACAGTTCCATCAGAACCAGCTTTTCACCGATAAGAGAATGTATACATTAAGTCGTCTTCCAGCCTAAGATCTTATGAAGATTGTCCATGAACTTGTAGAGATCATCCTCAACTGGTTCTCTTTAGATGCATGGGATGGCTGGCTGCATCCACCCTCCCATGTCATTCTCAATGATAAGAGCCTTGAATCATATCCCTTGCTTTCTGAAAGACTGTCAGATTGTTCGCTCTCATCATTATTCATAATGCATGAGTTAGGCATATACTCATTGCTTTCGGAATCTGACCCACCGTTATTCAAGCTATGTCCAATTCTTCTTCATTGAAATATTGAAGTTGTTTTAGAACTTCAACTGTAAAATGATGACCAAGAGGCATGTTTACCAAGAAATACAGCAAAGATATAGGTCAAACACAAGAGTATAGAATGTTCCTAAAAATTGTCAACTATTGAGATAAAAGAGTGTGTGACAAATTTTCTAGAAAAAAAAATAGAAATTAAGGGTGCCCATTTTTAGTCTAACCAGAAAGCATGAAAGTGACAAAGGTCTCACTCTCAATAAAAACAAACTTTGGAAGCCACTCATACCAAAGGAAAATCTAAGATAAAAAAAAAAAAAATCAATGCCCAGGACCAAATACCTCATCTGCACGTCAAAGTACAAATTATTCAGTGACCAACACTGTCACCACCTTTTCTTCAAATTGAATAAAGACCCAGACCCCTCCTTTTCCTCCAGAGGTGCTAAATTTATTATGTAAAACTCAATGACTTTTCCCACATCAAACAATCCAGGTTGAGAAGTGTAGCAGTGCAGAATGTGGGTGTGGAACTTTAACAGACACAGTCACTCAGAGGAATGGAAGAACCCCCCCCCCCCCCACTTTAAATTCAAAAGGATATCAAAGCCTGTTCTCTTCTCAGCTGTGATAAGCTTAGGAATGACATCTCTTGGAATGCAGTTTAAATCTTTCTGAAGCGCTGGCCTACAGGAATAGTTTTTTCCAAGGTAAAACCTGGTCTACCTGCATTAAGTTTCTGTTGCTTGTACATCTGTTGTGAACATTTATGCTGGGGGCTGCTCTTATCTTTCCTAGGCCTCCCTGTGCTCAGAATTTTTATCTGGCCACCTGAATCATGCCTTCCCTGATCTGCATTGACTGAGCCACACCCTCTTTGCTCTGTACTGCAGGATTTAAGGTAGCTCTGTGAGGCAGTGATTCCCTGTGTGCCACGGCGCATTGCTCCCTACTATATTCTCGCAGGTCTAGCATCTGCCACTTCCGGCTTCTTCCCTTGCTGCTGCTGCTGCTGCAGTGCTTGCAGCTTACATTTTGGGCCATCCGCAATTCACACAGGCACTGTGGGGACTTCCCTCTGCCGCATCCGGCCCTTGAAACAGGAAGCTGCCCCGGAGTGCCTGTGTAAACTGTGGATGGCCTGAAAATGTAAGCTGTAACCACTGCAGCGGCGGCAGGTTAAGGAGAAGGAAGCAGCAGCAATCCTGGACCTGCAGGAAGGAAGGTACCTGTGTGCTGGTGTGAGAGGAGGGGGCTGCAGGGAGGCAGAGCTGTCCTGGTGTGAGAGAAGGGGGCTGCAGGGAGGCTGTGTGGTGGTGTGAGTGGAGGGGGCTACAGGGAAAGGGAGACATAGTAACATAGTAGATGACGGCAGAAAAAGACCTGCATGGTCCATCCAGTCTGCCCATGACAAACTCATATGTGTATACCTTACCTTGAATTTCTACCTGTCCTTTTCAGGGCACAGACCATATAAGTCTGCCCAGCAGTATTTCCCGCCTCCCAACCACCAGTCCCGCCTCCCATCACTGGCTCTGTTACAGACCGTATAAGTCTGCCCTCCCCTATCCTCGCCTCCCAACCACCACCCCCTCTTCCCCCCAACTGCTCCGCCACCCAATTTCAGCTAAGCTTCTGAGGATCCATTCCTTCTGCACAGGATTCCTCTATGCATATCCCACGCATGTTTGAACTCCGTTACCGTTTTCATCTCCACCACCTCCCGCGGGAGGGCATTCCAAGCGTCCACCACCCTCTCCGTGAGGGGTGTGCGGAGACCCATGTGACCGGGGGGGGGGGGGGGTGCCGTGGAGACCCATGTGACCGGTGGGGGTGCCACAAACTGAAAAGGTTTGGGAACCCCAGATTTACATGCCATGTAAAAAATACCAATGAGAATGAAAAGTCACAGACACAAAATATTTCAATCATTAAACAATCTAATTTTGTCAGGTGTCAAAATGACCCTGTGGTAGTTCTAGTGTAAAGTAGTGTAGTATGCCATAATCCCTTGGATTGTATATATGGTGACTAAAGTTGTGCATGCAAATTTGACCATGTGGCCAAACTGCTTGCACAACTTAATTGTTTAACAAGTCAATTGGCACTGATAATTGGCCAACAAGCAATTATCAGCATTAACTTGCAATTTACATATGCAACTTTCTAAGCATATTCTGTAAAGTGGTACAAGTAAAATTCTAATGCGCAGATCTCAAAAGGGGGCATAACCACAAGTGGATTGTGGGATTTTTGGGAAATTACACACACTATTATAGAATATGCCCGATCCATGCCTGTTACACCAGGTTTTAGTTGGAGTAAATGGTCATGACTAAATTTAGTTGTGGGACCAAGTGCTACATGTATTCTATACACTGTACCTAATGTTAGGCACAGTTTATATAATAGCGCTAAGCATGTTTTTCTGTGCTGATTATTGCAGCACCATATATAGAATTTGATTCAAAGTGCATATATTTATTGCTCTAATTATCTATTGCCTATATTTGGCTTATTGTTGCTGTACACCGCCTTGGGTGAATTTCTTCAAAAAGCTGATAAACAAATCATAATAATAACAATAGTACTTTAACAAGCAACAGGGCAACAAGAATACATATGACATCATAATCAAGTTTTTTATATTTCTTTTTCATTCTTTTTCAGTACAGATGGACAAGAAAATGGTTTTATTAACAGGCAAAAATCATATAACAAAAAATTAAAGTGCAATTCTCAGCAGTGTTATTGTAGTTAACATTCAGAATGGTAATGTTAGAAGTCCTCTGTGCCTGAAGTACAGACGATTAATTAGGGCTTAAAGATAATCAGCATTAAGGGCCTGATTCAATAAGACCTATCTTTAATATTGTGTCTATAGGAAACAAAGTGATGATCCAGGCCTTCAGTAGCCTTCATTCATTTTTAAATGAGGCTACAGTAAGAAGCCTCATTTAAAAATGAGTGTTGCGGATAACCACATTGCTGACTTGCACATGCCAATGACATTATGTTCTCAAAGGTTTCTCTTTCAGTCCCCTCCATTTTGTACTGCCAGTTTATTTCACTTTCATATTCACCTCCACTCTTTTCTTTTTATTGACCTGTTGCTGGTCTTCCTCAACTAGAACAGGCCCATTGACTCTGCATCTTTTCCATAACTGTCCTACACTGGCAAGGTATTGTTATTTTTCCTCTATTATTCTCATTAATAGTACTTTTCAGTTGCGAAAATAAAATTCAGAATATCTTAGAAAAATGAATTATTAAATGTAGAGTGATCATATTAAAGGTTAGCTAAATTTCTCAAAGCTAAAAGTTTTCTAGTGTTCCCCTGGAAGAATACTAATTCTCTTGTGCATTTATATAAATTAAATGGATTTTCAAATGTCAAGCATGCTGGAAACACCATAAAATATAAAAGACAAGGGCTGAGATGGTGGCAACCTGAAAGACATGTTTTCCTTCAATCTAAGTCCTGATGACTGCAGCTTTTCCAGAATTCTATGCTAGTGTGGTGCCCAGGGTTTCAGGCATTAATGAAAGGTTGAAATGAATGACATGAAAAAGGGTGTTGGGGAAGTCAACATTTGTAAAAAAAAAAACCTCTTCAGTTCTAAACATATGGTGCAAAACATTGAGATCAAATCAGATCAAACCGCCACACAAACTGGAAGACCAGTTAATAAAATCTGGCTACTATAAAATTTACATATTTCTTTTTAATCAAATCACAGCAAAATGCTACTTCCCATCAATAAATTTAAGCTGTTGCCTCAAATTCTCTGACAAATGTTTTATTTTGGAAAACACTTTCCGCTAGAATATACATCTTCTATAATGGGACTCTCCTGAGGAAAATATTTCTTCTTTTCTTCTCCCCAAAATTGAGAACATTTCAATCGATTGATTGAGGTTGCTAATTAGTCTGACGTATCAGAAAAGAGTACAGCAACTGCATCATTACTGTAGATGAAATCAGAAACAAAACCAAGGTAAAAGAAAAATTCTTTTACAGCTTGTACCGGAATTCCTCTATGAAAGTTGACAACTGATTTTACTGTTCACATTTGCACCACAGCAAATTAAGCTTAATTGTGACAATTGATTATTCTATCTCCCATTCACATTCTGTACAATAGGTAGTTGCTTGCGCCACTAGTTCATGAAAGTCACTTCTTAAGCACTAGACAACAAGGTGGACGTGAAGATCTGCTGTAAAATCTGGGGGATCTGTTTGGTATCCATGGCGACAAAAGATCGGCCTGCTGGCAGCGTCCTCTGAAGCCTGGGGTTCAAAACAAGAGAAAGAGAAAGGGAGAGAGACAGACAGAAATTACCATTTCAAATGAGGTCACTCAAAGGGGACTTTACAGCCCCTTGAGAAAGGAAATTTTTACTTTTTCAGTCCCTAGTGGATGTGTATGTCATTCACTCTGCTGTCACTAGCGGTGAAAGCCTTGGGAAAAACAGCAGTGGCAGGAAGCACTGAAAGCAGTTATGTGACAGAAGCCTTTGCTAGAACACAGCTGGTCTGTTTCTATAGTATCCCATTCACTCTTTCAGCTATTCATTTATGACTGCCGCTTGTTCAGCTGTGTGAAAATCTCTATTTAGGTTAGGCCACTAATGACAAAATGAGCCTTTACTACAGATGAAATGAATCACAGTTTGAAGGTGCACAGAAGCTGGCAGAAACTTTTTCATAAATGTGAAAACAGAATCCATCTCTATGTACCTGGTCTCAAGAGTTACCCAAAGCTATATTACAGGTATAGTAGCTGTTTATGGGTTTATAACTTACCTTTGTTTTCAAAATTTGGAAAGATATTGCAATGATGTGTATATATCAAGCAGGACAAAAATGAGAAGGTGTGTGCAGTACAGTGTAGCTTTCCAACTTTTATTACCCCAGTCTTCAGAATTCTTCATTGTCTTTCTGTCACTTACAAACTACAAAGTCCAACTTAAACCTACCCCTGGCTATTTACACTTCACGTCTACTTATAGCTCAGGCTGGTTTGTTTTTTTTTACATATGTACATAAGCACTGCCACGCTGGGAAAAGACCAAAGGTCCATCAAGCCCAGCACTCTGTCTCTGACAGCGGCCAATCCAGGCCCCAAGCTACCGTATTCTTACTATCCCATATCACAGATTGATCAGATCATTTGTACACTCTGTCTTCAATAAGAACAAAAGGCCATATATGCATGTAAGAACATCTAATCTGGACCATCAATTTGGGTGAGAATAAAAAAATGTAGTGGTAAGCAATGGATGATTAAAGGAAATGTATCTTCTCCCCACCTATCTCAAAATTATTCTTTGCTGTATGCATGTAGTTTGATCACTTTAAATAGTTTTTGTCAGAGCGCTGATATGGGGGGTTTGCACCAAAAGACCTATGTGAAGAGACTGGAAGACCTGAATATGTATAGCCTAGAGGAAAGAAGGAACAAGGGAGATATGATACAGACATTTAAATACTTGAAAGCAGGGGCGTAGCCACACCTCGGTGGGAGGGGGGTCCAGAGCTCAAGGTGGGGTGGAGGGCGGACAATTTAGCCTGCCTTCCCCAACCGCAGCCAACCCTCCCCCGCCACTTTCGATCCCCCGCAATCGCTGACCCTCCCCCGCCACTTTTGACTCCCCCCCCCCGGCCGCAAGGTACCTTTGCTGGCATAGTCCCCAACCCCCGCCAGCTGAAGAAGTCTTCAGCACCGGTCTCCAGAGCATTTGGTGATCTGTGCTGTGAGTCCTGATGTCCTGCATTTTCCTTTAAGTGAAACTGAGCATGTGGAGGAGGGTCGGCGGGGGAGGGGGGGGGTGTGAAAGTAGAGGGGGCCAGGACTAAATTTGTGGGGCCCATGCCCCCACCTAGCTACGCCCCTGCTTGAAAGGTATTAATAGAGAAACAAATCTTTTCCAGAGAAGGGGAAATGGTAAAAATAGAGGACATGAATTGAGGTTGTGGGATGGTAGACTTAGGAATAATGTCAGGAAATTCTTTTTCATGAAGAGGGTGGTTGATGCCTGGAATGCCCTCTTGAGGGAGGTGGTAGAGACAAAAACAGTGACGGAATTCATAAAGGCGTGGGATGAACACAGAATCTTTAATTAGAAAATGGATGGTATTAAAAAAAAATCAAAATTTAAATGGCTGCATATGTGTGGATGTATCAAGTGACA
Source organism: Microcaecilia unicolor (assembly GCF_901765095.1). Lineage (NCBI taxonomy): Eukaryota > Metazoa > Chordata > Amphibia > Gymnophiona > Siphonopidae > Microcaecilia > Microcaecilia unicolor. The sequence goes on along the minus strand of NC_044034.1, from coordinate 101,947,661 downwards.
CTTAGATGGTGACTCTGGCTGTAAGAACTAAGGTCGGTGCTGGGCAGCCTTGTACGGTCAGTGTCCAATATATGGCAATCTGGTTTAGGATGGGTTGGACAGGGCTTTAACAGCAACTTCAGTCGCTGGAACATGAGGACAATGACTAACAGACTTTTATGGTTTGTGTCCTGCAAATGACAAGATGAATTTGGAAAGGCTGGAGTGGGCTTCAACCACAACTCCAGTAGTTGGAACGTAAGGACAGTGCCGGTGGAACTTCTGCAGTCTATGTCCCAGAAACACCAAGGAAAAACCATGGTCAAGTATTTTATATCACATTCATTTTGCGTAGGCCTTCGCCCATTAATCTGTATCAATGTCAGTGTAGTCAAAACTGAAAAGACCTCAGATATAGTATGTGCTCATACTATAACCCATTTAAAAATTTCTGTTATAAATGGTATGTCTTAATTGGTAGGATTAAATTGGATACTCATCCAGCATCACCGTATTTAAAAGAATTCTTAAAAATTAGTAATTTGGTATTATTAATACTAGGTTAGACTGTAGAAAGCGCCACACAAAATCATAGTCACATTGCTGTCCTCCGAATAAGCATTGAAAGGCTTATTTCCCAAACCCTCTAAGTCCAATGCAACTAATATGGACTTAGCGAGTTTTGGAAATAAACCCTTCAATTGTAAAGACATGCCCCTGTTACGTGTAAAACAATTGTTAGTTTGAATTGCCCTTCCAATAATCTACTTACCTTTCTGCTTGGTCTCCTAAAGATCCAATGAATATAGCAAAAGCATTAACTTGAGGATTGACAGTCAAAGCCTGCGCAAACCTAGATGGCTGGATTCCATATCTTTCAAGGTTGGCATCACTAAGAACTATGACAAAGTATTCATCAGCTTCCTCTTTGGCAATGTCACGGATGGCATGTTCAGTTCCCTCTAATGTGTGGTCTCCACTCATACAGAACTGAGAATGGGCATGCATTGTCTGGAGACACAAATTCAAAGCAGACAACAAATTATTCTAAATAAAAAGGTACTTTCAGATGACTTCTCTAAACTTGCTGAACAACTAGAAAGAAACATATCTAATCTAATGTTTTAGTAGCGATTACATGTGCTGTATAAGGGATCTGTTGCTAGAAACAATTGGGTTAAATGATAGAGATAACAGAGATGGGAGTCTCATACAAGCTGATACACCATTGCTAAGCTTTGTTTACATGTTGTCTAAGGAAGATGCACTGAACAATACACAAGAAAGCTGTCTTTTCAGCAGACATTCTTTTTGAAGTATATCAGTGGGAAATGCATATTAGATACTGTAATATGAATTTCCCCCTCACTTCCATTGATATTCATCTCCTGGCAGTGAGCAAATTTAAAGGCACTGACATCTGAAGGCTGAATTAGATCTGGATATTCAATGCCAGACCTAATCCAGGTATCAGCACTCAATAACTAGGTTATAGCTGGCCACAAGAACTTATCCAGTTACCAGTGATGTTCAGACCAGCACCTGCATAACAGGCCGGACAAAATTAGGATAGTTGGTGGACTGAAATATCTGCATTAACCAGGCAAATTCTAGTGCTGCCCCGGCACTAGGATAGTGCTGCAACAGTCTCACTGGATTTTCAGTGGCACTACCGATTAACTGTTGCTAAAAATGCAGGAACAGGCACCTCATCACGATTTAACCAGGCAGCAGCCTCTCCTGTTTCATTAAATCATTCTGAATATCTATAAGGGTAAGACTAAGGGCTGTCCACCTGTATATAATATGTAAACCACCCAAGTGGTTTACATATTATATACAGGTACCTTCTCTGTCTCTAGTGTGCTCACAATCTAAGTTTTGTATCTGGGGCAATAGATGGTTAAGTGACTTGCCCCAGGTCACAAGGAGCTGCAGTGGAAACTAAACCTGGTTCCCCCGATTCTCAGCCCATTGTGCTAACCATTAGGCTAGTCCTCCACTCCATACCTACATTTGTAGACTAATAATACAGCATGCAATGTATATCTTTTCTTATTTACTCTTTGTTAGTATTGCCAGTTGAGTACAGATGACACAGCTGGTTTACAAAGAAATACAGTAGTGCAGCATAGTACTTAATGAAGGACGTCCCAATTCACATTTGGGATTGAATCTGTATTGGTTGAAAAAAAAAAACCCTCCTTCATCAGCCTACTCCTAATGAGCCTGTGCTATAATAGCCCTGTGGAAGATGGAGGATGATGATGGCATCAGAAGTAGCAGCATGGATGGGAGGGTAAGCTTCTGGGGGGGGGGGGGGGGGTGTCCCTTGCTTTCTATGGCGGATGTAGTACAGTTGCGGTCACAAAGTTTGATAAGCACTGGGAAAGGACATTTTGGCACATGGTGATGCTGCAGAAACATATGACTTCAAATATGACAAGTTGACTCAGAAGGGGGAGTACACCTACAATATTTGACCCAGTGGGTTTCTTGGGTGGAGTAATACAACTTACTCTGCTCAAAGGAAGAAGATCCTGGCCTTGACAGAGATTTGCAGTATTTTTTTGCTACACATATTAATTTCTTTTAATTTTATATTCATATCAAATCTTTTCAAGGTTTATATGTTTGAAGCAGAAGTACAGTAATTTCTTAAAAGCAGAAGTCATACTGACAAGCAAATAGAATACTGTCCACACAAAGAGCCCCTCCACCGAACTAGGTGGTCCTGGTAAGTCATCCAGACATTTTTAAGAAATCTCACTTTTAATGAATTATGTATGTGAGCAGGAATTTACCCACTTACTTTCTCTCTCTATAACCCACAGTAATGCCTCATGGTGATGTGAATCCCTGACACCATAAGGGTATGTAGCACAATTCAAACTGGATCCCACACATTTTAAATGTAAATGCAGAGAGATTCTTTGCACATCTTATCTGTTTTATGAGTTCATATTTGTATTTATGATTTATTTTATTATGCATTTGACACTATTATTCGATTATTTATCTATCTCATTCTTTTAATTTTAGTGTTAGTATGATTTGCTTTGTACAGTATGTGTGAAGTTTTATGTTTTTATGATTCGCTTATGTTTGTGATCTACTATTGATGGGGTATTATATTGTATTTTATAGCAAAGCTAAAGCCCCTGAATCAGCCTATGCAGGGCAAAACACGTGTCAAATGTTAAGAATTTTAAGATTTTATCTCTCTCTCATCGTGTCTGCCTCTATAATTTCCTTCCTTCGGGACCTAGCAGACTGCTTGCCTACCTGTTTTTTTGGGACTGCCCTGATTATGTCCTTAATAAGCTGATGTTAGAACACAAAAGCATCTCTCCAACTTCCAATTAATCCTACTCTAGTGACTTAGGTTAACTTATATAATTTTCAGCACTGCTACTCAGGTTGACCATTTTTTCAGAACAGGCTAGTCTAATTCTTTATTGCCCTAAGACAAATCATACAAATCACTGCATGCGATGGGATAAAACAAACTCCTTCTCTCTAAGGCTACCAGAGTGTCACTTCTGAATTGCCTTAAATCATGAGCTATGCTTAAGGGTGAACTTGGAATTCTTGTATGACACATAAAGCACAGAGAGAGTTGGCTATTAGGGCATGGTTCTAGCTTTAAAAATGTTTCAATGTTTATCCAACATTTATGTGTTATTTTTGTAAAAGTTAGACATGGGTTATGTTCATTTGTCAGACTTTTTCCTTCTCTGATTGGATAGGATTGGGAATAGTGACAGGCTTCACAACAGTTTGAAAGAGCATGGGGGTCATCTGCACTCAGGGCAACATTTAGTGCCAGCCAAAGAGCAGCAGAGGTACTAGCCTGCTCTTTTAGTCATGGGAACACATTGAAGTACTTCTCATTCCATAGAGAGGAGATACTAGGGAAAAGATGAAAATACCAGTCAGAATATATATTGGTTTTCTGAAGAGTTAGGTAACAGGAAGTTAGGTTAAGGTATTGAAGGTAAGGATAACATACCAACAAGGTACATTTATGCTTTTGAAATAAAACCTAGGTAGTTGCTAGGTAATGCTTTACCTTGGCTCAATAGACTTGACATATATTAGGATTTGAAACAACCAACAGTTATCATTTTCCATTTTAAACCATAGAAATTATATTAAAATGGGAGAACTAAGATGGCTACTTAAGGGGAGGATGCGGCAAGAGTAGCTCCTTGATTTTCCTCAGTATGGGGAAAAGCTTAAGGGGAGTCCCAGCAAGCTTCACCTTACCGTCAAACGACGTTACCGGAGCTCCTTGCTGTAAAGCCTATCTCACCACAGACCAGCTCTGCTGGAATGCTTGAAGCGACATTCCCTGGAGGGCTCGACACAGCCCTGAGCCTTAATTGCTTCACCTCCTCCTGCAATGGTGTCGTCGGATGGAGTGGCAGCTTGAGGCTTCACAGGTTGGTGTTCTGACTGTGGAGGGGAGTCCTCGGCCAAGAGAAAGCGCACCAATAAGTCCTTATGCAGAAGGACAGAAGGCTTCATTGCCCGGAACATCTTCAATGATGGAAACACCGTTACGACCCCAGGTTTGGGAGTCAGGACAGAAGCCTTTATAGAAGTTCCTCCTTTGGCTAAACCTGAAACTGTTATACTTGAATTGCTTTGGGATGCTATTGTGGCTTTGCATACCTCTATCTTTAATCTTACTGCAGGGATTTTGAAGAATCAAGAAATTTCTAAGGCAGCTTCTGGATAAACTTGAGAGACAGTCAACTGATTTGCAGAAGGTACAAACTGTTTTGGTGAAGGATTAAACGCTGATATCCAGAAAATAGAGATTTTAGAAAATTCACAATGATATTTAAATTTGCGTTTTTTGGATTTCCCAAAGCACCCCATTCTGACACCTGGGGAAGTCTTAAAGAAATATATGGAAGAAATTCTTCATATATCCAAAGAAGCAATACCTCCTTTCTCAAAAGTTTATTATATTGCATCTGCTGGAAAAAAATTGCCTCAGGACATAGGAGATACCTCTAGGGTTGGTGCTGATCTATCACAAGATAGTTTAGTTTTGATGGGTTTGCTGGAAATTGATTTAGTCAATTGAGCAACTCTTCTTGCTATTTTTATTTTTCCTCAAAGTCGAGATCATATTTTAAGACTATTTTTCAAGTTTAAGAATATGGAATTTATGTGAAAAAAATATGAGTTTTCCCAGATCTTATTAAGTCAACTAAAGACTAAAAAAAAATATGTTTGACTGCAAGACAGCGAGTTCAAACTTTGGGGGACACTTTTCAGCTTCTACCTCTATAAATGTGTGATAGTTATTTTTTATAAGAGATGATTTCTTTTACTCTGACCAGCTGCAGTTCTTATTAGAAACAAAACATGTGGGGATTTTGCATTAAGATCTGAGATATTTAGTTAAAGGAGTTACTTTTTGAGAATGATTGAATAAGGGATTTGTGTTTTTTGTCCTCTCTTAATATTATTCTTTTGATTTTTCATTTTTATTGTTGCCCTATGCTTCTAGGGACCTTTCTGTTTGGTTCTTCCTCATTAGTGGACTATGTAACATATTATTGCAGCTGTGATTTTGTCTTTTCCTTGTTTGAAAATTACTGAAGCATGCTTTTCTTTCAAGTTTATTGCTTGAATCTTATTTAATAAATAAAAAAAAAATTATATTAAAACAGTTAAACACATTTAAAGTTCTTTAATTTTGCACACCAAAAATAGTATATTTAATTGATTTCAAAGCTTTGTGCTTTTGTCTATAATGATCTTGCAGTCGTCTCTTTCTTTACATTTCTGTCCTGTGCTAATGGATACTTGTACTGAAAGCCCACACAATCCTTAGTTGTCTGGAGTTATTTATGTAAAGGATTTACCTTAAGAATCTCTAATCTTTGCTTATTGTTTTTGGGGATTTTGTGGCTCCTAATCAGCTCTAAGTTGTAGCCATCTCCGGAGTGTCCACAGATATCGTACTGCATGAGAAAGATTTAAAGAATGATTAGTAATTCATCTTACCCAATCTGTGAAACTGCCACAGGCAATTGCATCTAACTCAGAAGGGCAGATGTAATACAAGTAATAAAACACAATAATTTAATACATACGTTAGTCTTTTACAGAACTTTAAAGAATTACCTAGTTTCTAGTTATTACTTTTCTAACAAAAGAATAATTTTAGAATAGTATGTACACTGTATTATAATGTACAATGATTAACTTATATACCAGAATTCAACATATAAACTGTATTTATATTTGATAAATACTTGTTTGTGTGTTTCCCTAATTTTTTGGAATCAGCAAGATGAAGTGTTCCTGGTACCACATCACAAAAAAGTTGGCAAACCTAATTTTTCTATGATGCAATGAAGCTAAATTTTCTGTCCTAGAGCCACCTATTGACAAAGAGTACAGTCCTACCTTTAGTAAACAGGTAGGCAAACTTCAGCCCATGGTGGTCAGACCAGTCCCAGCCTGCAGCAACCAGAGCATGTCAGGCTGGAAGTGGTGTTGCTGCCAAACCTCCAAGGATCCCTTTCTCATCTGGATCTGGCTCTCAGCATGGCCCATAGGCTGCATAGTCTTCCTACCTCTTTAACACTATATGATGTGGGTAGCAGTGACTGTGGATCACTGCTACCTGTGCCAGCTCCAATCTCAAAATGGCTGCCATGCTCTCTAGTAGCAATCTCATGAGACTGCTGCTGGAAGTTGTGGCAGCCATTCTGACTGCGGAGATGGCATGGGCAGGAGTGACCAGGGAGCATTCCTGCCCCAACTACCCCCTAGACCACCAGGGTATGTATGCCCAAAAACAACTTCCACAACTACTATGTTACCCCACAAACTGCCTAATCCCTGGAAACAACCCCTTCCAAAATCATATATCCGGCAAAAATTGCTGCATCCCTGAAAAAATACCTCCTGCAACTTCTCCACCATCACCAAACTTCCCAAACAATACCCCTCTGCAAATGCCCCATCACTACACCAACTGCCATATCCTCAAAAAAAAAATAACACCTGCTACAAACCAATCACCAAATTCTACTCCCTCCAAAACTGTCCCAAAACATGACACATCCCAAAAAGTACATCTTGCAACTCTCCCACCCCACCACAATGTATCCTAACCCTGAAAATCCTTCATACCCCACCATCTCCAAACTGCCTCAACACCAAAAAATATCCCCATGCCATTACCCATTTCAAAAAACTCCCTTCAGTAACTGACCCACCACCATACAAACTGATCTCACACCCAAAAACCTAACTGCTCTGCTCCAAAAACAATCTCCCACCACCACAAAATACACCTATGCTACTACCCTACAAACTGACCTCACCTCAAAAAATTCCTCCTTGCAAGTTGCCCACCATTCTACAAACTGCTCATACCCACAAACTCTCACACCCTCAACAAATTGCTCCAACAGCCAAAATATAACCCCATCCAACCGACCCATCACCCTGCATCTACAAAAGCCAAGGAGCCACATACAACAAAGTTATTGTACAACTAAAAATACAAAATTGTGAGAACAGCCCTTTATGTCATTTGTTCATGAACAAGTTCACTAGGATTATACTTACTTATTGAATTAAAGCCATCTCAGCCTCCAAGCTTCACAAATGTCACAGCAAAGAAATGGCAAGACTGAAGTCTAATCCACTAGTACCCAAATTCAAACATCTCCACCTAACCGCAAGTTATACAACTAATATTTAGTAATATTCAGTCCGCCAAAATACTACTCAGCTGTCTCCAGTGATGCTCGTTACACAGCCTCACATATTTTGCTACTTGCCGAAACCTAGACACACTACACTAGGCTTTAAACAAATACACAGAATAGAATATCTACTACAAATGAAAGCATATGGAGTGGATGCCTTCATTAGAACATCTATGGAGACATCTGTACATAACATCAAAACTGTAGTAATAGATATTCCTACAACAAGGACATACATCTTTAAAGCACTGGGGTGTCAAGTCCTTGATTCTACCCATTGAAATTGGTGTTGCTGGTTCCATAATGTATCAGGTAGGGCTGGTCCAAGGTATCTGATGCCCTAGGTGAACCTTCAGCCATGTGCCCCCCCCCCCAACTGGGCAGCTTGCAGCTCAAAGCCCTCCCCTCACACACACAATGTCCAGCATCTGTTTCCCTACTTCCCTCCCACCATGGTCTCCAGTATCTCTCTCATTCCTTCTTCTGAGGCAGCAACAAAGCAGTTAGTAACTACAGAAAATGTTTTGTGGCCAGCACAGGGTCTTAAGCATCTGTGCGTGCTCAAGCCCTGCTAGCTCCCGCCCCTACAAACTTGTGTTTTATATAACTACTAGCCGTTGAGCCCGTTAAAACGGGCTACTATTGCCTGGTCTTCCTTCTCTGCCTGTGTCCCGCCCTCGTGTGACGTACCGTCGGCGAGGGCGGGACACGGGCAGGGAAGGAAGGCTGACCGGAGCTCAGCTGATCTGCGTGCTGCAGCGATGTAAGTTGAATTAATAGCGAAAAGAGGGCCCGGGCCGGGTGGCGGCAGCAGCGGCGACTACGGGGGGGGGGGGGGGGGGGGGGGGAGTGGGTACCGGTGGTGGCGACCTCGGGGGGGAGCGCAGATTCCCTCTCTGTCCCGCCCCCGTCATCACGTATTGACGCAGGGGCGGGACAGAGAGGGAAGTCTGCACTGCGCATTTGCGAGTGAGTTCGGTCACTCGCCGTTTATATGTTTGATTGATTGCATCGCTGTCTTGGGGCAAGGGGGAGGTACAGGGAGGGAGGAAGGAAGGAGAGGGAACTTGGAGAGCAAGTGCCAATGCAATGCCACCCCTTAAATTGTGCCATCCTAGGTAGCTGCTTAGTGGACAGGCCAGCATGGAGATCAAGATAAGGCTGTCAGAAATCTAAGACTGGCCTAAAATATGCATGCTGGCTAAATTGGCAGTCATGCACACCTCTTTGTTCAGTTGTCCTCTTTGTGCGGTGCACTTTTCTTAACCTGGGATTGCTTTTATCAGATTGAATTAAGAGACCTCCCCCCCCCCATCAGTCATCAGAATAACATTGTTGTGCTGTTGGATGCAGCTGATGCTTTGTCTGGTCTCCTCTGGAGTCATCTTGATTTAACACCCATAATCCTGCTCTGGATCAGATTGGCAAACATCTGCTCTCATTAGCTGTTCAGTAATGGGACAATCAATTGAGAACAGATGAATCAGAAACCAGACTGGATAAGAGGAAAGCAACAATCCTCAAATATTCCCCCTCCCCCTTATAAAATCCTGGACAGCTTTAGGAATCTAACAAATCAGAATGAATATAATGGATGCTTGCACAATAACTGGATGTTAAAGCAAGCTTGATCTCACTATTGCACATCATTGAATACTGTAGGCCATTGAATTCTCACTTGATTCATCATACACAAATGTTTGCGGTCCTCTGTAGACCAGATCTTCCGAAACATGTCTCAGATCCTTATAGTTATTTAGAGATTCCCTACAGTAAATATACAAGACTCTAAGAAAATACTCTTTCACGGAAAGGGTGGTGGATACGTGGAATGGCCTCCCAGTGGAAGTCGTGGAGATGAAGACTGTGTCAGAATTTAAGAGAGTGTGGGACAGGCATGTGGGATTCCTTAGGAAAAGGAAGAGTTAGTGGTTACTGACAGTGGTGTACTTAGGGTATTTGACACCTGGGGACGGTCATTTTTTAGCACCCCCCTCCAAAATCCAGTACTAGGTATACCGAGAATAAAAAACACTCAGAACCTATAGAGCAATTCTACCATACCATAAACAGTAATTTCTAAGAGTCACACAAGGGTGTACCTAGGAAAAGAAAGCATCTTAAACACTGCAGTGAGCACTAGAACATCAATTCATCTATTGTAAAACTAAACCAGTCAGAATAGTACAGATCATCGATCCTGCACAGTCAGTGCCAACAGAAAGCCATGTCTTTTTGACAGACACAGATACACCCTAATCCACTATAGAATAAGTAGCCACAAACTATCTATTTAGACAAAAATTAAACTGAACCCCCAAGAAGCCAGATTCTGCATACAATGCAACACCACAGAAACAGAAAATGTCCCCTAGTACTGTGCAAAATATAGAGAGAGGATATTTAAATTTAAAGAAAACTAACAAATACCAATCACCACTTTACAAATTAACAAATAGTAATAAAACAAATATAGAAAATAAGATAACACCATTTTATTGGACTAATACATTTAGCTTTCAGAGGCCAAAACCTCCTTCCTCAGGTCAATACAGCATACTGCTGTTACAGTATCCTATCCTGACCTGAGGAAGGGGGTTTTGTTCTTTGAAAGTTAGTCAAAATCTATTAAAATTAGTCCAATAAAAAGATTACCTTATTTCCATTTTCTATTTATAAACATTTATTAATACAGCTACAACACTATTTTATCTTATAGCAAAAAAAGAAAAAATACTTTATTTACAGATTGTCGTCTCTGGTTTCTGCTTTCCACATCTTCTCTTCACTCTCTCCCTTCCATCCAGCATCTGCCTTCTCTCTCTCCCTGCCCCTGTCATCCAGTGTCTGCCCTCTCTCTCTCTCAGCCCCAGTGGTGTAACCAGGGGTGGGCTTGGGTGGGCCCAGGCCCACCCAGTAGCAGCACATCTATAATGTGGCTGGCAGGGATTCCCAAGCCCCACTAGCTGAAAACTCCCAACTGTCCCTCCTGCATACCTTTTAAATAGCAGATCTTTGCCTCCAGCAAGCAGCAACTGATACAAACTGTTTGCACCGGCCCTGCAGCCTTCCCTCTGATGTATTCTCGCCTTTGTGGAAACAGGAAGTTACATCAGAGGAAAGGCTGTGGGGCCAACATGAGCAGTGTGTATTAGTTGCTGCTCGCTGCCGGTGAAAATCTGCTATTTAAAAGGTATTCAGGTTATCAATAGAAATCAAACAAAATAAAACATGGAAAAGAAAATAAGATGATACCTTTTTTATTGGACATAACTTAATACATTTCTTGATTAGCTTTCGAAGGTTGCCCTTCTTCATCAGATTGGAAATAAGCAAATGTGTGTGTATATATACTATCTGCTAACACATTTGCTTATTTCCGATCTGATGAAGGGCAACCTTCGAAAGCTAATCAAGAAATGTATTAAGTTATGTCCAATAAAAAAGGTATCATCTTATTTTCTATTGATAACCTTTAAGAGTGGACTAACACGGCTACCACACCTCTCTATTAAAGGTATTCAGGGAAAGGCGGATGTTTGAGAGACCATATGGATGCAGGCAAGAGAGGGAGAGACGAAATCACTTGTGGGACAAGACGGAGTACTTCTACCCACCCATCTTGGGCCCAGGCCCACCCAAATTTGGGTGTCTGGCTACGCCCCTGCTCAGCCCCCTCTTTTCAGTCCCCAGTTCCAGCCCCATTATCCCACCTGCGCCTAGTTCCAGTCCCAGCCCACTTCTCCCACCTGCCCCCCCTTTTCAGCCTCCAGTTGCAGCCCTATTATCCCAACAGTCCCCAGTTTCAGCTTCTAGTTTCAGCCCCAGCCTTTTTCTCCCACCAGACCTGCTTCAGCTCCAGCCCCTATTTCTCCCTGTTCCCTTTTCAGCCCCCAGTTCCAGTACTAGCCCTCTTATCCCACCTACCCTCCTTTTCAGTCCCCAGTATATCCCCTTCATCCACCTGCATCGAATTACCCCCCTTTTCAGCCCCAGCCCCATTCTCCTACCTGCCCCTGCCCCAGGCATAGCCCCATTCTTCCTCCTGCCCCATTCTCAGACCCAAGTTCCAGCTCCAGCCCCCTTCTCCCATCTGATCCCCCCCTTTTCAGCCCCCCAAGTTCCAGCCCTAGCCCCTATTTGGTTGTTAGTTCGAGCCCCAGCCCTCAGTCCCCACCTTGACTACCCTCAGCTCCCTAGACAGCCCCCTTCTCATTTCTGCCACCCAGCCCCTTGCATTTTTAAAATCTTTTAAATCGGCAGCACAGCACCAGCGTGCAGTGCCTCACGTCTGTGAAAGAAGCAGATCACCTTGGGCCTTCCCTCACTTTCCACTGTGTCTGCCCTCATGGAAATAGGAAGTTACATCAGAGGAGGGCGGGACACAGTGAGGGAAGGCCCAAGGTGATCTGCTTCATTCACAGATGCGAGACGCTGCACGCTGGAGCTGTGCTGCTGATTCAAAGATTAGATTTTAAAAATGCAGAGTGCCGGGCGGCAGAAATGAGAAGGGGGCTAGAAAGGGTATGCTCCACATACTTGTTTTCTATTAAATCTGATCAACGGTGAATTCTAAAAGCTCCACATGCTTTCCATACTTGTTTTCTTTTAAATCTGATCAACGGTGAATACATTAGAATTTGAATAGATTCTCCTGATCTGAGGGTCTGTAACGGCCAGATTCAAAACAGATTCCTGTGAATCAACAAATCTGCTAGGAGTTTGATATGAGGAAAATCTGAAAATTATGTCAAACTTCAATTAGGCTGAAATTTGTTTTGTTCTAGTGTGACCTTAGTTATTTCACATGTCTCTCTATACAACCGCACAGTACTTTACTTCATTGAATTTAGCATGCTGGAGTAGTTATACTGAGAGAAATACTATTTTTCTTTGGCCCAACAGTTTTGTCTGGCTCCTTTGGGATTCCAGCTCCATTTGATAAGTTATAGAAGCATAACAGAAAAGGATCTGACGGCACATAAATCCGCAAGGCCCAGCTAGCCTGCTCATTTTCCCTTCGTGTTCAAATGAAACAGGCCCCATTTGTTTTCTGGCTTTAACTTCATTTCCCTGCAGTTAAGAATCCTTTGTGTTTTACTTATGGTTTCTGGAATTCTGCTAGTGTTTTTGCTCCTACCACTTCCAGCAGGATGCCATTCCACATATCCAACCACTCTTTCTGTGAAGAACTACTTCCTTATATTCCTTCGCAGTCTGTTGCCTTTCAGCCTCAAACCATGATCCTTTGTTCTAGAACTTCCTTTCTGCTGAAAATATGTTTATTTCTTGTGCATTATTTATAGCTTTGAGGGATCTGAACAGCTGTCATATCCTCCCTACTTCCTCCTCTCCTCTAGGGTATACATATTAGGTACAGCAATGCCGCATTATATGGAGATTCAAGTAATAGAATTTAGCTATAATGAAATTACCATTTTGAGGCCTAAATTCAATACATGAACAGTGGAGACTTGCTATAATGGAAATTTGCCTCGTTCTGTTTCCTGTTCAAGTTGAATTATTGTTTGTTTGTTTTTTTACTTTATATATTCTTAAATATCAAAAGACAACACAAGTATAGTTGTACAAATTGAAAGGTGGACATGATAATTTTGGGTCCTCAGCTGTGTGCTCACCAGGACACTGGTTCAGTTTTTAAAGTTTTCTTTTCTTTTTCCTTTATTAGTCCAGCATGTTAAACAGCTGTTTTCAATACTTGCCAATGTTTCTTTTTTCAAAAGTTTTATTTTCAGAATGTGATTAATATTGTAAGGAAAAAAAAATAGGGCCTGCCTATTGCCTTCCCTTTTTTCAGCTGGTTATACTTAGTCCATAGGCATCCTAGCTTTCTTCTGGTTCTTACCACTACGTACACTCCTTTGCAACCTTGTGATAATCAGAAATGGCCACACCAAGATCCTGCTAATGTTTGATACACATCTGTAGCTCAGCCCTCAAGATTATCTTTGATTTCTGCATCCTAAAGTCATGACTGTATATTTTGGCATTCAATTTTAATTGCTGAGTTATTGAACACTTCTCAAGATTTCTTAGATGATCCCTTAGTTTTCAAAATTATTGGCAAATTCAGCTTCTATCTGCAACTACGAGGGATTTTCATCAAGATTCAATTACTTTCTTATCAAGTTTGGCCATAATGATGACAGTCCTCAGCAAAAGTCACATACTTTAGTTCCCTCTGACCACAGGAGATATTTACCCTGAACCTAGCTTTCATGTGTCACTGTACAATGCTTGTGACTCCTGCTCACACCATCCTGCCAAACTCCAGAGAACTACAAGCTCTGCCTCAACATCCCCGACCTTGGCTGTCACGATCAGCAAAAGCAAGGTTTGGAATTGCAAATCCAGATCTATATGCTAGTGCACAGCAAAACCACTGAGCATTTGGGCTGGCACTACTAAAATCAGAACAAAATTACTAGGACTCATCTTTTTACTTCTGATTTTTAAAACTGCCCCCTTTTATCACACTTTCTAAACCCTCCCAACCCAGCAATATTAGGTACTGGTCCCAAGGGCTGGGTGGATATCTCCTATGAGATGATTCCTTTGCACCACTCTATGGCTGACAAATGCAGTGGCAGCCATGTTACCTTCCTTTCTAGGATCAGGGATTTTGGATCTGTGATACAACCAACTCTCACAAACCCTGTCTCAGAGAGCAAATGCGAGTTCTGATTTTCCCTGTCATAGCGTACAGTACTTGAGCCATAGGGTCTGCCCTTCTGATTTTTATTTTATGGTTGGTAAAGGAATATTGCAAATTTATAAAAGTTCCTCCTATTTAGCCAACCCCATCATGAGAGATCTAATTAATACAGGGGCTCATTTTCAAAAGAGAAAAACGTCCGAAAACATCATAAGGTGGCAGAAGGATGTTTTTCTCTCCAAAACATCCAATTTGCAATTTTCGACACCCCAATTTTAGATGTTTTGCTCCACAGTTCGTTCAAAAGTTAGGCATCTTTCTGCAATAATGGAACAAAATGAAAATGTCTAGGGCCAAAATTAAGATGTTTTTGGTCACCAAAAGGTGCCCTAAATTACCACTGGAGGAATTAAGGAATAAGCCCCCTTATTTTCCCAGAGGTCATTGACCCCCTCCCACCCCCCCAAGATGTGAAAGAAACAGTACATACCAGCCTGTATGATAGCTTCATGTTATAGCCAGTCCTATAAGAGCAGTAAGCAGGTCATTGGAGTATCCTAGTGGTCGGTGCAGTGCACTGTAGAGAAATGATTCCAGGCCCATATCCTACTCTAACTGTTACTCTTGTCCAAAAGCCACCAAAACCTGCAGTACCTACATACAGGTGACACCTGAAGAATAAGGGCTACTGTAGTTGTGTACAGTTGGATACACTAGTTTTTGGTGGGTTTTGGAGGGCTTACCATACAATATAAGAGGCTAACAGTGAGATGTGTGCCTAGGACCTTTTATGTAAATTGTCCACTGCAGTGCCCCCTAGGGTGCCCCACTGCTTTGCTGGGATGTCTCTGTGGTGAGTCAATTAAGAATGTTGGGTCCTCCCCACCCCCCTCCCCCATACATCCCAATGGCTTGGTTCTGTGCACTGAGCAGAAAAACATCTAGCAAATGGCCATTTCTGACACAAATTTGGCCATTTTTCTAGTTTGAAAATGGCCATATTTGCTACTGGAGTTTTGGACATTTTATGCAAAACATCCAAAATCGGACTTAGATGTCATATCGAAAATGCTCCTTATAATATACCAAAGTATCATAATGCTAGCACAAGCATTTTAAACACATGTTAACACATTAATCCATATTAATAACAAATGAACTTACAGAAGAGGTTCCTATTGCGTGCCCTCTACATGCCTAATTCTAGGCGGGCTGATTTATGAATTGCTCCCAAAGTGTATCTCATTAGGGGCTATATGAAAAGTGTGCGCATGTGTGAGAGAGAGTTTTTGTCTTTCTGTGTTGTCTCTTTGTGCCTCTGTGTATAGATGGACAGACAGATGAATGGAGCAGCCCCAATAGGCTTTACAGCTTGGGAGATACGTAACCTAAAAAAACTAACTAAATTTTGTTTTATTCCCCATATTTGATGCATGCGATTTATGGGGGAAATTCTGTAAGGAGCTGTCTAGCAGCAGAAACATGTTGAAATGGTGGTGGTAATCTATTCATTTACACATGTAAATCCTTATCAAGGATTCTTTGTAGGGTTTGGTGGTCCACCATGCCGAATACACTTGACATGCCAAACTGGAGTAAGAGGATGTTTTTGCCTATTGAGATTTCTTGTTTGAATTTGGCCAAGATTTATTTACTGCAGGAAGCATATTCCAATAACAGTACACATTACGGCATAGTATGCTACTTAAGTTAATAGACAGCATAAGGTGTAAGAGGAGGTGGAACATACAGACAGAGTAGAATAATATGAATTAGATAGAAAACAAGGGTGACAAACTTAGGGAAAATTGCACATGAAGTCAGAAAAGGTACAGGAACATGATTTCAACTAGAGTAAGAATGGATAAGCAAGTCTTGCTAAAAATGTGCAGCTGGTGCTAGTTCTTGTATGTGTGGCTAGCTAGTTAGTTGCTTCTTGGGAGAAGTGTGTGCATACATCCTACTTTCAAATATAAGCATGTTATTTTGCCTCTACTTGGCTGCTCACAACAGATTATTATTATTTATTACATTTGTACCCCGCGCTTTCCCACACATGGCAGGCTCAATGCGGCTTACATAGTAACAGTATAAAGAATTACAAAGTCGTAAAAAGAGTAAGCAATATGTAGTAAAAACGCAATATTAATGGGGTTAACGGATAAGTAAGTTGAACATAGGAGGAATACAAAGATACAAAGTACTTTTACTGTATGTGTTTTATGCTTACTAATTTTCAAAGGAAACAACATATGTAAGTTCCTCCTAAAAACTGGCAGCAATGTATGTGAGATAAAAGTGCCCTTGCATATTGATAACATGAGCTATTAAAAATTTCCTCTTTTATTTCCAGTCCTGCATTGTCAGTCAATATGGTTTCTCAACTAACATTCCACTGCTGAAAAGCTTGGTCTCTTAGGGCCAGGTTTACTAAAGCTTAGTTTTGCTAATGGAAATGAGTGTGCACCAAGTGTTGTGTGACCCATAGGATTAAAATAGGTGCATGACAGTTAGTGCATGCTAATTTATATACGTGCATTCATGCCTAGCATCTATCACTTGCATTTCTGAATGCTCTTCTATCACTGGATTCATCATAGGTTTTCCCTGAAGGCTTATAATAAATGATATCACTTTATTAATCAAGGCATGTATTTCACTACTAAGCACAGCTATTTTCTTATTTAATCTCATCAATAACTTCAGAACTTTAATGATAACCAACCAATTCAATTATGTGTCAAGGGTGAACCTTTAATTAAAAAAAAAATCTGAAAGTCAAAGTACCATATCAGTAGTTGGCACCAGCTGGTCAATATTACTATTTGATTTGCTGTATGGATTATATATCTATTATGTAGGGTCAAGATGGGGGGGTGGATGTTAGTTATTAAGGTACAGTAAATGCTGGGCCTTTACTGCACCTTAATTCACTAGAGGAGTCACTAACCTGTGGTAGCTCAGTATCTCGTTAGTGATTCCCACAATACATAAATAATGCTGCTTGTAATCAACCTCACAAGCAGTATTATTCATACAACCAGCATCTTGAAGGGGCTGGATGTTAATCAATCTCTGCCTTCCCCTGAAGCCCCCTGGCCCCCTCCCCACCAAAGGGCCCCACAGGCCTATATGTGTACATCCCTGAAATTTAGTGGATATGGGGCAGGAAAGATCCCAATCACTCCTGCTCCTGTTGACACTAGATTTGAAAAGGCTCCAGTGACTTATGAAAAAAGGTGCGAGCAAAATCTAAATAAAATGGTACAAGTACTAGTGATCAAGCTGCTGTATAAGGGCGAAAAGCATGTTAAGGGGTAAAAATCGTGCACAACTGACCAGTAGTTCATACGCTGTTCCGTTTTCAAATAGATTACAGAGTAACGTATCAAATCTCCAAGGGTCTTTTTAAAGACCATTTAACCTTCTGACTGATTCTTACTTCCTAACCTCCAGATCGATTCCTAGTACCAGAATCATTTAAGACTCCTGAGGCAGGCCTGTGGCCGAAACACGGTACTGTGTCAAGTCTGTGAATAAAGTGGTACTTTGTACATCACTATCCCATCTCCCTGGAGTCATTGGTCCACTTCCCTGTATCTGCTGATTTATCGTGGGAGTTAGTGTTCATCCACCTAGGTGGATCACCTCCTCTATGGCCAATAACACATTTTAATAACTACCCTCGTTAATGTCAAAGCATTTATTGTAAATCAGTTGTGTACATGGCTTGGTTTTATAGTTTTACACTATAAATTGCTGCAAGTGGTTTGGAGAAGTCATTAACAAATGTGAATAAACTAAACATGCATTTCTAACATGTGTTCTTACATTTATGGTCAAACAAAGACATTGTGTATCTTCTGAAACTTGTATGCTTGCACCTAAAACCTGGCTAATAACTGTTACTACTGAATGTTATCTGTGACTCTCATTCCTGCCTTTGCAGTATCACTGGCCCAGGTTGACCAAAAGAGCAACAGCTGGTCTAGAGAATCAAACCCAGTTCTTCTACGTGGCAGAGCTCAGTACTGCTAATGAGTCATCAGGCCAGTTCTCCAATATCATTTCTTAAAGAAATTGTATCCTATCGTGTTTGTCATAGTTCCTTTCAAAGTGGTTTTACTATTTCCTTGTTGCTAGCAACAGAAAACATGAAGGTCTGCATTACAGTACTTCTTCACACTGATGAATAATGCCCCTTGGCTAGTTATCTGATGAAGCTGCTTTTTTCCAATGATTTTTGTGGTCTGTGCAAGTGCTCATTACTATAAAGCTGGTTTCCCAGTTAGAATTACCTTAAACTTGTGCTCGTAATTCTCAAAGGCTTCCATGACCATACAGACAGCTTCCATGGAGCGTTCCAGTCTGCCATCCAGCCCATTAAATCGGTACATGCTGCCAGAAACATCCACTACCAAACGTAAACGTTTTGGTTTCTGTTGGGGACTCCCAGGCTGAGGGATAAAATTGGCAAAAATGTGACTGTATTGTGGGTGAAGTATTTGGAGCCTGATTTAACAAGCTTTAATCCATAGACACAAAATAGGAGAAACAAAACTCTAGTAAATTATGCCTTTGACTTTTTACAAGGTACTAAATATTGCCAGAATAAGACACATATAACCAATTTTTAAATCAGTTCATGGCTTGGGAGGGCAGTCAGGACCAAAAGAAAAGAATTCTGCTCATCTGGCTTAAAGGTCATTGATTGTGTCTTGGGCCCTCTACTTATTCTCACACCTTTCCAGTAGAAGTTTAAGATGTGTTACATTCAAGTACAGTAGGTAATTGTGGGGTCTTTTGCTTTAGTTTTACCCAGTTCTTAAACCTGTCCTTAGATTTCTTATTTACACAACATTGCACTAATTCTTGTAGGGAAGCAATTATTTTTAATAACCAGATATAACTGAAAAAAAAAATAGCTAAGGTGGAATTAGGAGATGCTGGTTAGAAGCTGGAGGCCTCATGAGTATTATCGCTCGTCTCCAGCTTGAGTCAGAGAACAGCTAAATCTTCCCCTTACTGTCTGATCTTATGTAGACTTTGATAGTCTAGAAAGGAGGTCTTATTCAGCGACTTAAATGAAAATGATGACTAGGCCAGAACAGGAATAAATGAGGTGATTAAGAAAAAAAATGTAGAGAAATTGGTGATTCAGACAACCATGAACAGCAATGTATTTTTCTGCTCTGAGTCATCACTACCAATGTGCATTTTACAAGGATTCAAAATATATGAAACAGCTGCACATCTTAGCCAAACAAGATGAAATTTAAAATGAAAACACAAAGGTTGAAATCCTTTAATCCTTTCAGTGTTAGGAGTTATATTTACGTCAACTGGACTGTGGCCTTCTAATGTCTTTTCAAGCCTTAAGACAGGCAAGAAGACGCAAAGTAAACAACTATCATAAACGTCTTTAAGATTAGAGAACAGTATAAAACCGTGTCTCCTCCTCACTCTCTCCCCTCCCCTGAATATCCAGTTCTCTTGACCTTCTTGCATTCTCCCCTCTTGTTTTACCTGGAAAATTTACAAATAACAAGTTTAAAAAATATTAGAGAATAGTATAAACCTAACTAGTTATATGTCAAGTTTTTTTGAGATGCTATTTTACATATCTTTTACACTGATATAATTTCCATTTTTTTAAATTTATTATTTATTCATTTATTCAAAAAAATTTACAAGAAACCTCTTGATTAGAAAGTCTCTACAAACATAATAGAATTTAACAAGGAAAATAATACCATAAAAATAAAATAATTCACTTTTAAAGAATAGAGACTCAAGTCCATAATGCTAGAAATCCAATATGTAGGAAATCAACTGGAGAAATAAACAAAGGAAATAAACATCAGATATCACACATTCACTAAGTGGAGACGCCTCATTCTTTTCGCTTTTCCTTATTTGCCGAGGCTATGAGTGCAGACACATGAGCTGGTTCCATAAATACATATTTCTTCCCCCCAAGTCTTATTATACACTTGCAGGGGTATCTAAAAAAAAAGGTACCCCCCAAGTGCAAGACTTCCGGCTTGAGGAGTAGGAATTGTTTCCTCTGCCGTCTAGTCTCTTTAGAGACATCAGGAAACAAAAGGATTTTAAAGCCTAAAAAAGACTTTTCTTTATTACGAAAGAACAGGCGGAAGATCCAGTTCTTATCTGGTAGTAGTGCTACGGTTGCTACCAAAGTAGCTGCCGTTGCAAGTTCAGAGTCAGTAGTTTCAAGCAAAAGAGAAATGTCTGATAATTTCCATTTTTATCTCACTGATATCCTAACCAAAAGTATGAAACAGATACTTTGTGGAGGCCACTTAAAACTATCAAGATAAGTTATCCGGATATGTCTAAGCTTATTTTCAGTGAACAGTATGAGGTAATTTTAGAAAACTTTTTGTATGTGTAAAACATGTTTGACATGCAGAACCAGGCTCTTATAATACTACTGTGTGTGAGTTTTACATTTACGAAAAAAATGTTGGTGCACTATAAGATGGCACCTACTTCTATGCAATCTACAGGTAGGCATTTCTGGAGGCACAGTTTGGTTGAAGATTCTATGTATACATGTATTTTATAAAACACGTGTGTACATGCATACAGAGCACATGCACAAACACATTTACACTTTCTTTGTAGCAGGCGCAAATTTATATGAGAAAATTTGTGCTTTACTAGGTGTTATCCAACAAGGCTATTTTATAAAGACACATTGAGGGGCATAATCGAACGGAAACACCTATCTCCATGGGCGTTTATCTCCGAGAACGGGTCCGTGAAGGGGTGGGCCGAACCGTATTTTCGAAAAAATGGACATTTTTGAGCTGGGCATTTGTTTATTTTAGCGATAATAGAAACTAAAAACGCCCAGCTCAAAAACGTCCTAATCCGAGCCATTTGGTAGTGGGAGGGGCCAGGATTCGTAGTACACTGGCCCCCCTGATATGCCAGGACACCAACTGGGCACCTAGGTCAGTGCGCTGGACTTCAGAAAAAGCTCCCACATGCATAGCTCCCTTACCACGGGTGCTGAGCTCCCAACCCCCCTCCCCCAAAACCCACTATCCACAAATGTACAACACTACCATAGCTCTTAGGGGTTGTTTTAAATTGACCTCTTTTAGACCCCTTCTGGACTTTTCCAAATGGGGAGGGGAACATCTTAAGTTCATCCAGAAGATTCTTTATAGTTTCCCTCCAATCCCAGGGTGGTTGGTTCTGGGGAGGCATCAGAAGGCGTAATTCAAAACTGATCCCCATGACCTCTGCTTTCTGCCTTTCTGGATCTAGGTGTATTCTGGGCCATTTATGTTCCCACATATAGTCTATTTGAATCTATCAGTATTTTGTGCACAAAATGAGTGTCTGGTGTGGGTTTAGTTTAGTTAGTAAAATAAGTGACAAGTAAGGAATACTTGAAAATGAAGACAGAGAAAGGTTTCAGATAGAAGGCATTTATTCTTACCAAAGTTTCAAATTAATACAGACATCGGATGGATTCTGGGTTCAATGGCACAGCGCTCTGCCGTCTGAGAAGTGTTGGGGACGACTCCGAAATTAAGCCCAAATCACCCTTCTTTTATACTCTCTTCTCTCAATAGAAGTCTATGGCTGGACCTATTTTGGGACCTGTTTTTTTTCAACTATTTCTCAATTTCTGTGGTTAAACTGTCGTGTCCTGCCATCTGTTGTTCTGTACCCAACTCTTTCCGTTCCAGCTATTGCAAGTTATTTCGCAATTTCCTCTTTTGTCAACATGTTTTTCTCTTCTGCCAGAACATCTTATTCTTAGCATATCAGTTTCACTTCCCCTTTTTCTATTATCTTATGATCTAAGTTTCATCTTATAGAAAGACAAACTCCATTTTAATAAGTGCTACATTCAATTTGTACCTGGCCTAGTCAGTGCTTTTCAGCTGCACAAAGCTATGTAGTTTGGCCTGCCACTATTCCAGTGGATAGATCTTAGGGTAGAACACATATTAACTTGCAGGAAAAGCAAGTCCATGCTCAGCCAGTCATAGATTTTTAAACCTAGCTGGTATTTTTACAGCCTGAGTCCTAAAATCTGGCCTTCCACCCTTTCGGTGGGCATCCAGTGAGGGCCTCTTGCTGTAGTATAATTATACATTCCCCACTTGTCACCCCCTCTGGAGAGGGGTGACACAAAGCTCGTCAAGCTTGTCATCATCCATTCCAGAAGGTGGTAAGCTATCAAACGAGAGGGGGAGTTTTGGTCTTACTAATTGTTAGAAGGTATGGTGCAAGATAGGAAACTTCATTCTCAGGTGCTATATTATTTGGGCATATGGAATTCCCTTTATATTACCCAATCCCTTGGGCCTTAATCTTGATGTTACCCCTCTTGAGGCTAACTCAAACCTGTAGTGAGAGAGGTTTTATGAATGGGACAAATCCATGAGTTCATCTGCAAAATCTCATGAAGTATAGGTATGTGGGTAATAGCAATTTAAGGTGGATCGTACTAATAAACACTTTCAGGTCTTTCTATGACTTCTATTGCATCTGTTGCATAGTACATGGGGAGATAATCTAATGTATCTATTTCAGTGGTCCTCGGAAGGAACAGTGGTTTTGATTAAGCATTGTTATGGTGGCTCAACAAATATATGGTTAGTACTCAGATTGCAGGCTGTTTTAGGTTGTAGGTATTCAGAATCCTTAAACAAGTATGAGGTTGTCATATCCAGCAAAAAGGGTCAATCCTAGGAAAATTTATATTAACAAAGGTCATGCATGGATATTGACATATGCATAATGACCTGGAAGTATGGGAAGCATTTTATATATCCGTTACCCCACTTGGAGCTTAGTCAAACCTACAGAAAGACATGCAGCTTAAGTAAGCCTAAGTAAGCCTACACCAAAGTTAAACAATTGCATAACAGGTTGATACTAACAGGGTTTACACCTACATTATGATATCAGAGCCAGTATTAGGGTTTGATGTTACCCTTGTATCGGAGAATATCAACTTCAAGTTAAATTACATCAACAGAAATAACGGGGAAACTCTTAGAAAAACATTTAGAACAATAAAGGAAATAATAGGAAAATAAAAATAAAACCTTTTCAATATATAGACAGTATTACTGCTAAACTAAAAATAAGACAAAACATGAATCTATAATGTCCATAAACAGCAACAGGAAATCTCAAGTTAAGTATCAGTTCTAAAGTCTCTTTCATCGATCATGGTTGAGACGGTGGAAGCGCTGAAGAATCTGGACGGAGATCTGGAAGATCTAACAGGGCTGGATTTTCAGACTGGCCTGCTGAAGGGAGTGGCTGGTCTTGAGATGGTTAGGCTGGTAACATCTGGTTCTGCGGCTGAGTAAACACGTATATCTTTCACATGGACCCAAGACTTGTGGTCCAGTAGTTTGCAAGGTGTAAAGATCATTGCCACAACCTTAGGGGATCTAACATCATTTGGGCCTGGATAGATCGTGAAGACGTACTTGTGGTGTACAAACTTGGATCTTTCCATGTCTTTATTCTAGGCATGCACCATCATTATTAGTCCATCAAGAGTCAGAGGCTGGCAAAGGAATAAGCAAAATAACTGTATGCCTGAATGATACATCGCTATATCTTGGTGGGCATAATCAGTGTGAATTGAATAAGCAAAAATAATATATAAATGTCAAGAGAAATGAAAGACAATGTAAACATGGAGAAATCAGTGCTAATTAAGTGCAAAAACAAAAGGGAAACCATAAGGGTTAAATAATGAAAAGCCAATTTTCATTAATAGCAATAGTATATATAAAATTATATCTCCTGTTTGGTAGGGGTCAATTGCAACCCTCTTAATACTAGAAATTGGGATGTGCATAATATATCCCCACTTCTGGCTTGCATAACGTGCGAGACAGATTGGTAATTTTAACGAACACATGATCAAAATAACAATGGTTAAGTATATGGAACAAAATAAGTACAAAAACTAACAATAAAAATTTAGAGATGATGGTAAATGTTCAAGTTATTGATGTATGGAGGGCAATGTGTTGCCATCTATCGCCAATAGATATGGAATCTTCACCTGCGATGACTAACATTCACCAAGGGTTGAGCCCTCAGCTGCAGGAGGCCAGCAGGACTTACGAGCTAGACGATTCAGAAAGAAGGGTAGAGGCCAAAGCTTCTTGCAACTCCAGTAAGTGGAGAGCCTATCTCTTTCGCTCATGGACCAATCGATGTATCTGTTGAAACTCACACTCAATAATGTCTCGTATCTCACACCGGGTAATGTTGGGGTCTGTGCATCTGTCCTTTAATGTAGCGATTCTTTGCTGCAACATAGCCTTCAGATCAGACACATTATCGGGTAGCTCTTCTTTGCTAGCAGTCGTCTCCTCGGTGAGGGACGTCAGCATCAGAGAGGAGGGCCGTGAGGTGTATCCCTACTATGGTGTGTCCCCAAAACAGAAAAGTATCGAAAATGAAAAATTAAAAAAAAATTAAAAAAAAATTAAAAAAATGGAAAAAAAAAAAAACACTCTGAAGGGTGTAAGATAAAAATAGGCTTAATAAAAAAAAATAAAAATAAAACCAAATATGATACATCTGAATTGCAGCAAGGCATATTCAGAAGGCAATGCCAGAAAAAGGTTCCTTTAAAAAGACAAATGAAAAAAAACATTCAAAAGTTATTGACCTTCACATAGAGTTTAAGTAACCCTTTTTCAATCAGACAAAGAAGTAGGAAGAAGCATATCGCTTCAAGACAAAATCACCACGTGGCAAGAGTTAGTTGAAGCAAGGTGTTAGTTAAATACACAAAGCATACTGTTTTAAATAGAAAGGAATCAGAAAGTTGAATGCATAATTTTCCTTATTTATGACTGAAAGCTTCACCAATTCTCAATTCAAGAATACTACAAAATCTATGATCAGCGCAAAATGTTCCCCCAAATGGCCAGTTCAAGGGAATATTTCTCGCATTTATTCCATAAAACGGATAATGGTTATTAAATATTGCTTCTTTCTTAGACAAGGAAATAATGAAAAGCTTTCAGATATCACACATACCATAGAGAGATTTCAAAAATGAAGGCTTTATATTCATGAAAAAACTAAAGAAGTGAATGTAAACAGCGTAACAGTTAAAGCAGAAAACATTTTAACAATGAGCAATACACAGCTTTTATTTAAAAGGGATCCCGTATAAAGTAAAATGGCATAAATAAGTCAGTTCAGGTATATATAAAAAAACATAAAATGAATATCCTCTGGGGATCGCTCATCCCTGCAGTTGATAAGAACTCCCCAGGGAAGGTATGCATAGAAACAAATAAATAACTTGCTGACTTAGTTAGGTCATTTGTATGGTACCATAAATATACACTTGCTATTAAACCTAGAGGAATATAAAATAAAGACATGTTACCTGTAATGGAAACAGAAACATCAAACCAACACATATACAGAGAAATGGTTACCGGATACTAAATGAGGAGCCGAGTAGTTTTGAGTAACTGAGAGCAACAAAATCAAATCGTGTTCGGATTACGCCTAGTCATTATGGGGTGGGTAATATTGATCCCTAAATCTGTGGTCACTGCGGACGGTGTTGATCCGGGTTCCATAAAGGGAATGACTGCCGTTCAGGGGGATTTTGACGGATCTGCGATTTTCTAAATCTATATGGCTGTGTCTGAAGACATTCAGCAGCATAATGACCGTATTGTTGGCAGCGATAACAGAGCACATCAGGATAGCGATCAGGGCTAGGCCAGGAACGATAGTCTCGTTTTCGCCTAGTATCTCCAAGAGGGCCCCTTGGGGGACCTCGCTGGGGTTGAGAGCGACGACCTCTTTCTTCAGGGTAATCAATTCTACGGTCTGGGCGGTAGGGCCGTGGGCCCTGATTTCGGGTGTTATTGTCATAGCGTTGATCAGCATACATAACAATAACAGGGGGAGAAGTGTTAGGAGTATTGGTATTGGTGTCAGAGCTCTTAGAGGCTCTTTTCTCTTTGAGATCTTCAGTCTGTAGCACCTCCAAGTTAGTGTGTACTGTCTTACGATGTTGGGCTTCATTTTGCTTGCTTTTAATAAGTCGTCTGCAATGATGAAGGATGTGTTCACGAATTTTAGGCCATTTTTCTAATTGGAGACCCACGGTGTTCTCTAACTTAAGTTTAATTTCTGAAGGTAAGGTTCCCTTCAGTAAATGGTAGAATACTGGGAGGGCATTATCAGAGTCAAATTTTTCCTCTGTTTCTTCCTTATAGAGGTCTTGGAGTCTGAGTAAATAGGCCTCAATAGGCTCTGAATCCATTTCCCATCTTTGGGAAGTGATAACCGAAAAGTCTTTAAGGGTCGGATACATGGTCCGGATTTCCTGGAATACTTTGGTCTGAATTTCTGTCAAAGGGTTGCCATCATACTGAGTATCGGTGGCAAATTTTGCATAGCCCGATTGAGTGAATATGTCAGTGATACTAGCGTGTGGGGTTCTGCCCAGGAGCGCTTTCATATCACCTACTGATAGAGTAGTCCCCAGGGTTATGTCCTGTAATTTCTTTAACCAGCGGTTACCTCCCTGTGCAATATCCGGGAGCTGTAGTATGAGGCTATTCAATTCAACAGCTGAAAGTGGGGTGTATTCCGTATGAGGGACACCACCTGACATTTTATTCAGCAGGGGAAAAAGTTTCACTGATTTAAGGAGATCAATCGAGGTGGTTGGGGGAAACTGATTCTCATACTTTTTCCAAACCTGAAGACCTTGGATTAGATAAAGGGTTGTTTTCTGATCCCAATGGGGGTCGGGGTGATCATAAATAAGATCTCTTACAAGTGAAAGCTTGTCTGATCGTAAAGATCCTTCACGTGGGAAGAGGGCGGACTGGGGCTGGAGCGCCTCAGACCATCCTGCAAGGTTATCAACCCATGGTTGGACATAATGCCATGAATTCTCATGCAAAGCCACATATTGGGCAGGTGTGTTAGGTGGACCAGATAGGATGGGTTCTGTACTGATATTCAAACTTGTAGGGTGTGGGGAATTGTCAATAACCGCAAGGCAGCGGCTAGATCCTTCATCAGTAAGATAACTGTGAGGATGGCGCTGTCTAGTATGATGAGAAATAACATCATGTTGTTGAGGAAACTCAGATTTTGGTGCAACAGATACCACGGTGTCCGGGGTATCAGGGTGCGGTTGCGTTGTCAGGGACTTGTGTAAGGAACGAAGTCCTTCTGAAACAAACGCGAGGCCATCTCCCATACTAGCCAATGTGTGATTGTATTGTTCTTCCGAGGGGACTGGGGTATTAGGTAACGTGAAACGAGGTGAATCGTCTGCAAGGGAAGGGATTACTTCACTATCTGAAAAAGAGGAGAAATGGAACATCGGAGGAGGCTCGTTTCGAATATCCTCTATGTCCGATTTTGTGGGGAGTTGTTGTTTTAAAACTTCCCATGCTTCGTCTAATGGGGAGAGTCTAACCTTCGGTCGCTCCTTATTAGCTGGTTTGGCTGGGAGTACCAAGGGACGCATTGGCCGTGCACCTAACGTGTCCCATCTAGGAGGAATAGAACACTGAGGTTCTAGAATGGGCATTGAAGGGTTCACTGGAGCAGGGGGTGGTTTAATGAAACCCCGATCATAGAGTTCCTGACAAATAGCCCGTGTCTGTGTAGCAGGACTACATGGAATGAAACCCATCTGTCGTAATTGAGACAGGATAGACTGTAGGGATTCAGCTGGCAAGGGACCAGTTTGGACAGAAGAGTCCAAAGGTAGTGGTGGAGGTGATGTCTGAGTTGTGTGTCCCATATGTGGGTAGGTAGTCGTTTGGGTGGTCATGTGTGAGGTCAATCCTGATCCTAGGCTAGGGTAGGTGGAGGTCTGGGCAGCTACGTCAATTTGACTGATAGCAGGGTACTGGACGGTGGCCGGAACTGATGGGTTCGGGACACAAGGATATTGCTCAATAATGGGAGGGGGTATCTCCATCTCATAGCCTCCAAGAGTACGATATACATGAGGCGGTGGTGGGGTTAGCGTCTGGGTTGTTGCTTGCATCGTTGGAGCAGAGGTAACAGTGGGTAATTGGGCCGAAATCAGGGCTACTGGTTGGGCCACTGGGATTGTTGAAGGGGTTAAAGGCGTCTGAGTTTGTACTGACCCCTGAGATATTGGAATTGGGTCCTTTGGTGATGAGGGAAGAGATAGATCAACTACCCCGGCAATGTGTACGGTAGTAGGTGGGTCAAATATCATAGGAGCGGGAGGTACCGCAGGCAGCGAGGGTATCACTGTCTGAGATCCTTGAGATAAGGGGGTCTGTGTCTGAGATCCCTGAGAAATCTGTAGCTGAGGTTTATCACAATATCCTGGGGGTATTGGTGTATATCCCACTGCACATGGTAGAAGCTTGGTAGTACCTGCAGCGGTAGCAGCATCATAGGGTGGTGGGGCAGTAGGTGTTATTGCCTCTTGGTAAGGGGCTTGATCGCAATCAGACTTCGCTAGGGCTCTGTCATGCTGGTTTTGTGCAATAAGTATAAATTTATTAATAGCAGCTAAATGCTTATCCCTAGATTTTCCTGTTTTGTTGGATTCATTATAGCAGACCAAGGCTTGGAGTTTGCCCTGATCAAATGAGCCCCTTGATGGCCATTCCAGTCCTTGATCCTTAGCGGATCAGAGGTTGTGCCCCACTGGCAACGAGTCTCCCTGGTACTGAGATGAGCAGTAGGTCAGAGCTGGCAGAATGCTGTACAATGCCCTCTTTCAGCCACATTCAAGGGAAGAACTAAGTTCTGTAACGTGGCTAACACAGGAAAGGGAACTAAAACTGGCTTACAAAAATGGCCACTACCACATGGACTACAACAGGAAACACAACAGGGCACACTCTGACCCAGTAGGCAGGGGGAAAAGCACCATGGGAGAAGAGCCTACCAACTACCAACATCGTGAGACTGTAACACAAGCTAATGAAATCACGGAGCCCAATACCCTACACCCACCACAATGCAATGCTGATGTGACCCTGTACTGCACCCGAGAGCCACATCTGACCCAGGGAAAGGCTGTGACAGGATTGAACACATTCTGCTGTCATGAAGGTGGGTACGGCATTTGAGGCTGGCATAGAGGCTGGAAAAAAAAGTTTGTAAAGTGGGGTTTTTTTTTGGTGAGAGGGGGTTAGTGACCACTGGGGGAGTCCGGGGAGGTCATCCCCGATTCCCTCCAGTGGTCATCTGGGCAGTTGGGGCACTTTTTTGGGACTTGTTCGTGAAAAAAAAGGGTCCAAAAACGTGACCCAAAATCGCGGTAAAAACGCCTTTTTTTCCGATTATCAGCTAAAGACGCCCATCTCTCCTCGGCCGATAACCACGCCCCAGTTCCGCCTCCGACATGCCCTCATCAACTTTATTCGTTTCTGCGACAGAGTGCAGTTGGAAACGCCCAAAATCGGCTTTCGATTATACCGATTTGGGCGACTTTGCGAGATAAACGTCTATCTCCCGATTTAGGTCGCACTATAGGTGTTTTTCTCTTTTGAAAATAAGCTGGATAGGCAACTATATTGCTTTTATAAAATAGCACTTTGTTGGATGTTTCACATAGGCATCCTGTTACAAATCATGCCTCACCTACTGAAGTTGGACTGCTGAATGTGCAGACCTAAATTTCAATGGAAAAATTAGAAATAGCTATTTATGCCATCTTACTTAATATTGGTGCTATTCAGATAATTTTTGGCCCTGCCCCAAGAATGCCTCCTCCCCCGGCCCTCTTCCTCAACACATATGGCTTGATATTCAAAGCCACTTATCTGAGTACCTACCCAGATAACTGCTGCTGACTGGAGCTATCCATTGATTTTCAGTGGCATTATCACTGCAATTCATCCTGGCACTAACTGAATGAACTCAAATTAGCTTTCACACCAGTATGTCATACCATAACCTTTTACTTATAAAAATAGTTCTTTGGCAGAGTTTGAAAAGGTGCATGTATACCCTACAAGACATAGTCAACACATCAAAAATATGGCGCCGCTTTATTGATGATATATTACTGGTATGGAGTGGCACTATTACAGAATTGGATGAGTTTCTGTAGTTTCTTAATACTTGTGACCGCAATATAAAATTTACCTCGCACATTGGGCACCTTAGGGTGGATTTTCTAGATGTTCATATAACATTAAATCAAGGCAGGTTGTCCACATCCCTATTCAAAAAACCCACGGATAGGAACATTATATTACACTACTGCAGCTGTCATCCTTTACCATTGAAGAATGGGATACCAATGGGGTAATTTCTTTGCATCAGACGTCTGTGCAGTGAAGAGGACACCTTTAAGCAACAAGCCCATCAGATGGTCAACAAGTTCAAACAATGAGGCTATCCTCACAGAGTGATCAAGAATGCCCGCAAAAGAGAACAGAATGCACTCAGGTATTGGTTATTGGCTTCTCGACCCGCTGACGTGAACACCCGTAATTACAGTGCGTTTTACACTACTCCTCCTATGACACTAAAGTTAGTACATAAGTACATCAGTACATAAGTATTGCCATACAGGGAAAGACCAAAGGTCCATCAAGCCCAGCATCCTTTTTCCAACAGTGGCCAATCCAGGTCACAAATACCTGGCAAGATCCCAAAAAATTACAAAACACTTTATACTGCTTATCCCAGAAATAGTGGATTTTCCCCAAGTCCATTTAATAATGGTCTATGGACTTTTCCTTTAAGAAGGCGTCCAAACCTTTTTTAAACTCCGCTAAGCTAACCGCCTTTACCACATTCTCTGGCAACAAATTCTAGTTTAATTACATGTTGAGTGAAGAAAACTTTTCTCCGATTCGTTTTAAATTTACTACATTGTAGCTTCATCGCATGCCCCCCTAGTCCTAGTATTTTTCGAAAGCGTAAGCAGAAGCTTCACATCTACCCGTTCAACTCCTTTCATTATTTTATAGACATCTATCATATCTCCCCTCAGTCACCTTTTCTCCAAGCTGAAGAGCCCTAGCCGCTTTAGCCTTTCCTCATAGGGAAGTCGTCCCATCTCCTTTATTATTTTCGTCGCCCTTCTCTGCACCTTTTCTAATTTCACTATATCTTTTTTTGAGATGCAGCGACCAGAATTGAACACAATATTTGAGGTGCGGCAGCACCATGGAGCGATACAAAGGCATTATAACGTCCTCATTTTTGTTTTCCATTCCTTTCCTAATAATACTTAACACTCTATTTGCTTTCTTAGCCGCAACAGCACACTGAGCAGAAGGTTTCAACGATGACACCTTGATCCCTTTCTTGGTCCGTGACTCCTAACGTGGAACCTTGCATGACGTAGCTATAATTCGGGTTCCTCTTTCCCACATGCATCACTTTGCACTTGCTCACATTAAACGTCATCTGCCCAGTTTCCCAGTCTCGTAAGGTCCTCTTGTAATTTTTCACAATCCTCCCACGATTTAACAACTTTGAATAACTTTGTGTCATCAGCAAATTTAACTACCTCACTAGTTACTCCCATATGTAGGTCATTTATAAATATGTTAAAAAGCTGCGGTCCTAGCACAGACCCCTGGGGAACCCCACTAACTACCCTTCTCCATTGAGAATACTGACCATTTAACCCTACTCTCTATTATCTTTTAACCAGTTTTTAATCCACAATAGAACACTACCTCCTATCCCATGACTCTCCAATTTCCTCTGTAGTCTTTCATGAGGTACTTTGTCAAACGCCTTCTGAAAATCCAGATACACAATATCAACCGGCTCACCTTTAACCACATGTTTCTTTACCCCTTCAAAGGAATTTAGTAG
This sequence comes from Microcaecilia unicolor, assembly GCF_901765095.1. Classification (NCBI taxonomy): domain Eukaryota; kingdom Metazoa; phylum Chordata; class Amphibia; order Gymnophiona; family Siphonopidae; genus Microcaecilia; species Microcaecilia unicolor. Next base: position 101,915,408 of record NC_044034.1, on the reverse strand, counting down.
ATTGGTGAGGCAAGATTTCCCTCAAAAATCATTCATAAATACTGGCCCATATTACAGCTTCATCCCATGTTCAGGGATAGACCGCAGGTTGCATATAGAAGGGCCAGGAACATGGAAGAGGTACTGTCTATCTTTAGGAACATCAGCCCTAAATCTCACCAAGAAGAATGGGGGCATAAGCGCTGTCTAAATTGTACATATTGTGCACATGCTATGGAAGTAAGATTTGTCATTAATCCCAGCAATGGGAAACGATTTTTCTTGTGAGCCAAGACTGATTGTAACACAGCACAAGTAATGTATGCCATCCAATGCCCTTGTCAGAAATGGTATATAGGGCAAACCAAATGTAAAGTTAAACAACGTATTGGAGAACACCTTAACAACTTACGTCTGAAAAAATGGAGACGCCTTTAGTAGCCCACTGGACATCTCAAAGACATCTAGAATCAGATTTAAAATATGTCATGCTGACCCAAGTACAGCTGCGATGGGGGGGGGGGGGGGGGGGGGGGGGGGGAGAGACATTACCGCATCACTATCCCAGATTGAACAAAAATTCATTTTTCAATGGGACACGGTACAACCCAAAGGACTCAACAAAGAAATAGAATGGTTAACACCATAACAAGGATGCATAATTAATGGAATTAAAAGCATTACCCTCAGCTGAGCTTTCTATATATAAATAGCTGCCTTTAGAGCATGTGCCTGGTTTCTGAAAGCAGGGCGGAACTTGTAACGGTTTCGCTACCTGGTAAGACCACAAGAATATAATTCAAGAGCAACTGGTTAAGTCATTTTTGGACAATTCAGGAAATTGTAGTTTTCAAAGTAACTGATATTAAGTAAGTTCAACTAGGAGGAACGGGAGCAATCATGTGCCGTTTTTCTGTGTTTTGTAGTTTTGAAGATATGTTCCCTTGAAGACGCCGTCACGGTGAAACGTGGCTCCACGTCGGGAATAACAATGGGGAGACCAATTTGATTTTAAACACTTTGAGCACCAACACTTGGGTGTGAAACAATCAGCAACAGCAGCATACGATGCTGCACTGGACAGAGTGTGCCGATAAGATAAGTGCCACTCTCATTTATAAAACTCTTTTAAAGGACTGTGAGTTTCATCTGAATATCCCCTTCAAATGAGGTAGGCAGGTTGGAACAATGCTGTGATGGTTTAGGGTTGTTGTGCTGCATGTTGTCACCGTATATCACGGTAAACTGGCACAATAGCAAATACTGAGCACTGCATATTAAAAAAACAAAAAGTAAATATTTTTCAAAGAACTATTTTTATGAATAAAATGTTATGGTATGACATACTGGTGTGAAAGCCAATTCGAGATTTGAACCTCAAAAACCAGATAGCATTCAATAGAACCCTAAGCTGAGTGTTGACTAACTGAATGAAGCCAGGTCAGTCCCAGAGTTATCTGGTTAGTGGTGATTTTCAGTCTGCTAACCAGATAACTATCCAGATAAAACTAGGACAGCAAGAAGGTTGAATATTTCTTCTGGGGGAATTCTGTGCAACTGTGCAATGCAGCATTTGCACAGAATTCCATAACTGTGCAGAATTCTGTGAAGATAGCTGTAACGGCTCTGCACTGCGGCACGACTTGGTTTTCCTCACTATCTCCCTCCCTTTCTGCTACAATCAAGAGAAAGAGGTGCATGGCCACACATTGGATCAATTCCTCTTCCTCTGCTGATTTGGTATCAACTGTTCCTTTCAGCCATACAGTTGTAGAGTGCCACATGGCTCAAAGAAATAGCCAGACCCAGAACAGCAAAGGAAGAGGATACAGCCTGATGTGCAACTCTTGCTGCACCAACTACAAAGGGGAAAAGATAGGTGGATAGAGTGGTATGTGCTATGGAAGGCTTGAGAAAGATGAATGAAGTAGATTTATGGGGTGGAGTGTGCAATGGGGTGGGGGTGGGGGCTGGAGAAAGGACAATCAGATGTGTGTGGCATGGGAGGGGCTGGAGGCCTACAGAAATGTGGATGGGGTTGTGTATGCCATTGGGAGGGGGTGTTGAAGAAAGGTGGATGGAATGGTCTGTGCCATGGGAGGCTAGAGAAAGGAGGATGGCATGTGTGTGTATTTGCATACCATGGGTGGGAGAAGGTCAGAGGATGGTGGATGGAATGAGGCATACCATGGGGGGAGGGGGCTGGAGAAAGGCGGATGGTGTGTGCGCCATGGGGGTGCTGGGGAAAGGTGGATGATGTGTGTGTGTGCATGCAGGCACCATGGGGCGTCAGGTTGGGAAAGGTAGATGGGGAATATATGCGAGCCATGGGAGGGGCGAAGGCTGGAGAAAGGTGGAAAGAGTGTGAGTGCTGTAGGGACTGGGGCAGAGAAAAATAAAGTAGGGGTTTGCTTGAGGGAGGAGGAAGATATCTTGGAGCAGGCAGAACAGGGGTCTTGCTGGAAGTTAGGGACAGAAAACAGGGAGAGCAGTGAATGCTGAGGGGAGAGAATGGGAAGGGTAGTGTAGGCTGAGGGGTGGGAAGAGAGAACTGTAGAAGGCAGAGTGCTGCCAGAGGGTAGAGAACAGATAAATAGAAAGGGGGTGGGGATGGGAAAATGGGAGATATTCACCCTGGAGAACGGGCAGAGAAAACTCTTACCCAAGGTTTTACCAAGATTGTATATTAAGGGTTAAATGTAAATTAAAGTAGAAAAAAAGAAGAAACATCTAATGATAGCAGCTTACTCAAGAAATAGTTCAGTTAGCAGTATGTATCCTTCAGGATCTCTGGAGACTCACCTCTGGTTTCAGCTCTTCCCTCCGTTTGTAGATGGCTTTTTCTCCTGTTAGTCCGTCAATGATTTTGGCATCATCTAGTTCCCCAAGAGTCTGGTGCCTCAGCCACTGCCTCTCCTTTCCCTTGGCCTAAAAAAAAAAAAAAAGCATTTTCTTGTTAGCTACTATGAAATGTCTGTGCCAGTACACACAGTTAAACATGCCAGAAAGGGGAACATGTAACAGCAAGCTCTGCAGAATTTTCAAGGTGATTGCCTTCTCCTTGAGAGATGATTGACAACAGTGGCAGAATTTACATCAGGCCATGCACTCCTCTCCTCTGCTGCCAAGGGCTTAAAATGTGTGGAACACTGAAGTGCTGCACAGTTCAAAGTGTGATATTCCTGGCCTAGCAGTAGAAGAAGAGGATATGGCATGATATGCCACGCTACCACTGTCTTCTTCCTCTAATGAAGTTGGGTTTGGCCTAGGATGGGTAGGTGGGAGGAAGAGATAAGAAGACTGCTGTAGCACAAACTCTGGTTTCTGGTGGTTATACTAGAGAACTCCAGGAGATCAGGAGTTTGGATTTAAATTTTAGATTTAATTACATGCCTTTCTAATTCTAAGTTCAAGGCAGGGGCGTAGCCAGACCTCGCCGGGAGGGGGGGGCCAGAGCCCGAGGTGGGGGGGCACTATTTAGCCACCCCCCCCCGAGCCGCCGCCGCCACATCGGACCCCCCCCCCCGGCAGCCTGCCCACGATCCCCTTCAACCCCCCTCCCACCACCAACGCTCTCCCGCCGTCGCAAATGATACCTTTTTTGAAGAGAGACTTCCTTCCGCGCTCGAGTAGCGCCTTTCTTCAACGAAGTTCCGGCGATCAGCTGTTTCGAACGCGGAAGGAAGTCTCTCTTCAAAAAAGGTATCATTTGCGGCGACGGGGCAGGCGGCGACGGCGGGGGAGCGTTGGTGGCGGGAGGGGGGTTGAAGGGGATCGTGGGGCAGGGGGCCAGGGCCAAATCTGCGGGGGCCCGGGCCCCCTCAAGCCCCACGTAGCTACGCCACTGGTTCAAGGTGAGTGTGGTAATGTGAACGAGGGCAGGTGATAAATGGAGCCACACAATAGGTTAAAGGTGAACATAAAAAATAATATTTTATTAAAAGTATGGGGTTCTGCTCATGTGAGAGAGTCCAGGAGGAAGAGGCGGGGGTGGTAAGGAAATAAATGAGAGGATAGTGTTTACAAAGGGTAGAAATATGGTAATGGGAATGGAGGGCTGAGGAAGGAGTGAGATGGGGAATGGGACAGCTAGTACGTGAGAGAAGAAGATGGAAATTTGATAGGCAGCTGAAAAGTAAAAAGGAGGAGAAGAGTGAGAAAGAGGGTAAAATTTGAGTTGACAGGCAGAAAAGGAAAAAAAGATAGGAAAGAGCTAAAAATGAATGATCAATATGTCAGAGGCAGGTAAAGTGATGGAACAGACAGGAGAGAGGAGAAAAGACAAACAGACAGCAGCCGCTTGAAAGAGAATTAGCAGATGACAGACAGGAAAGCAGAAAAGGAAAAACTGGAACCAACATGATGGAAAAAATAAATGTCCAGACAACAAAGGTAGAAAAAACATTTATTTTGAAAATTTTAAATGGAATATGTTAGCTTTGGGAAATATGCATAGCAAATGTCTTTGTATTGTGTTCTGTAGAAAAGGAAATGCATTCGGTTTTTTTGTCTAAATATTTTAATTTCTAATTTATGATCCCTTGTTCTGTATTTGGGAAGGGTCTGTCAGTGGGGAAATCAGAGGGGAGGAAGGGTGGAGAGGGGATCGGTGGGAGCCTCCTTTATTTTTTGTATTTTCTGACCTGGGCCCTAGCATCTAACATCGGTCCTGATCCTTGCTGTGTAGCTTGTGGGGATCCCTAGCTGAGGACCTTCTCCAAAGACGGCTAGAACTCTCTTCTACCAAGCTCTATAGTTGGCAACAGCAGTCAGAGGGAGTCAGCCAGAAAGGAAAGCAAAGTCATGTCTAGAAATGTTTGCTTATGATTATCAGGTTTCCACTGGTATTTCTGGAGCCATTTATTTATGACGCAACAGATTCCTCTATACACTTTTCTGTGTTATTTTCTGTTCATTTTTTTATATAAAGTCCTTCAGTATTTAAAGTACAGAGGGGTGTGCTAAATTGAAAAAAATAGCAATCGAAGTCACTTATAAGCCAATTGTACGGTACAAGGGCACAATATGACAAGATTTGGGCCTGTTGCTAGACTTGGGAGCGAAACCATAGCTTGAATTTTCTTGGATTCTACTTTTGTTCATTGAATTGCATAACTTTGGTTAGTGTGGGGGAGAAGTGTGCCCTGATATTCAGTGCTAGTTCCTGATAAGGGGCTGGCATTTAAAGAAACACTGACCAACGCCAGGTGAATATCGCCTCCACAATTTTTAGTTACCCTCCTGTAGAAACATGGACTTTAAATGGAGTCTTCCAGTGTAGGAGATTCCATTGGGCATGAGTCCACTCTGACAGTTTCAGAGAGGATTTGTCTTTATTATGTTTCAGTTTTAGTCTCCTGAAGATGCCATGCGGTGAAACATGTGAGCGTGTTGAGACTAATGCTGTATGAGAGATTTGTTTGTGAATCACACACTTCTGGAGTGAAGGTCTTCTGAACTGTGGACTTGGGACATTTGACGTTTTGGAATAATCTGATAAAAGACAAGAAGTGGGGGGAAGTCAATGCTATGGAATGATGGTACAAGAAATTTGTTGGATGCCTCCCCAGGTTTAATGGGACAATTTAAAGAACATTTGATAAAGAGTCAATGCTTGATAATTTGACTGTTAGGGTATATCAGTTTGCGGTTCGTATAAGAAACAATAGGGCAGTTAACCTTTCCAGATGGTTGTGGCTCAATAGGTTTTAGTGTATGAGTTTGTTATGTATATTAATACAATGTTGAACTTGTGTTACGATATAATTCAATGATTTATTATTGAGCTTTGCATGTTCAATCATTGTATATAACTGATAGCCTGGGTTTAGTTATTAATGAATATGCATGAGAGAGACTGAATATAATAGAAGTGATAGGTGTGCAAATTTGTCTCATATATATGCATTAGGTCAAGGCTCAACAAATCCAAGGTGCCAAGTCACCATGGCACCTAGAAATTGCACCCTGGTGCCTGAGATCTCTTGCCCCCAAATTTTTATTACTGATTTTTGTGCTGCTTCAGAAAATATTTCCTACCTGCCCACAAAGGTTCATCTCACAGTTGTAAGCTTGAGCCACGCGGTGCAGGAAGATTGGCTACTCTCGCGGTTTCAAGTCTCGCGGGACTTGAAACCATGAAAGTACCTGAACTTCCTGACCTGCAAGACTCAAGCTTACAACAATGAACTGAACCCCTGCAGGTTGCAAGTGAGAGAAAGATTACATCAAAGCTGGAGGGGTGGGTAAGTTCTGAGAGAGACTGCATGAAAGCTGTAGTGGGAGATGAGTTATGAGAAAAAGACTGCATGAAGGTTGGGGGGAGTAAGTTATGAGAGACTGACTGCATGAAGGTTGGGGGGGAGTAAGTTATGAGAGACTGACTGCATGAAGGTTGGGGGGGGAGTGAGTTATGAGAGAGTGACGGCATGATAATTGGACTGTTAGGATGGGGGGGGTACGTTGTGAGAGTATGAAGGCTGGAGGGGTGAGTTATGAGAGAGAGACTGCATGAATGAGGGGGTGAGTTATGAGACAGAATGCATGAAGGCTGGGGGGGGGGACTGTGAGTTATGAGAGAGACTGCATGAAGGCTAGGGGGGATGGTAGTGAGTCATCAGGGAACAAATGAGTCATGATAGCGCGAGAGACTGAGACTGGCGAAGAGAGAGAGGTGAGGACCCATGCTATGATGATATGTGAAACAGAGGTCAGCTTCAGCTTCACACTGCTGACAACATGCTTCCAGAAGGAAAACTTCTGTTTTTTTTTTGCTGTGAGTGCAGTGGTACCTTAAGGGGACTGATTTACCATAGCTGTGTACCAGCCACCATAAACAATGACGACCTTGTTTCTGCATAGTGTGATTGCATATTTGGATCCAGTGACAACTGCATTATTTTATCCAATATCAAAGAACTGGTAGGATGGTATACCTTCAAACTTCCAGAAAGTAGGCAGGAGCAACTGCATACAAAGTGCAATGAATTAGTGTTAGAACCTTATACTGTATGCGCTGAACAGGTAACCAGTGAAAGTTCCTAAGAAATAGTGAGACATGAACAAACTTACCCATCCCAGCTACCAATCGTGCTGCTGCATTTTGGACCATCTGCAAAACCCTAAGTCTCAGTGATGATATTCCGAGATATAGGGCATTGCAGTAGTTCAACCATGACAACGCTAGCCCTTTGTACTACAAGTCTCAGATCAGGCTGAAAAATCAGCATTCCCCACCAAAAGCAAACTACTAATGGGGTCCTGTTTCCCAGATATGCAATGTCCTCCACAAATGGCGCAACAATAGATTATTCTTAAATTTAACCATGAGGGGTCGAAAGGCAGGCATGCATGCAGAACATAAAGAGGATGCAAGGCTGAAAGAAGGCCCATTCAAACACAATGTCAGTATAATGGGTGGAGTCCATGACCCAGTCCCTAAGATGACGGAGCAAGCAAGCCATATTATATTGTTTCATATCCAGGATACTAAACCTCCCTCCTTCCAGCAGTTGATGAGGTAATGCAATCACATTTTGGGCAACTTCTAGATCAGCAAAACTTGCTAAGCAGTCAACGAAGGCGACCTAGATCTCTATGCAAAAGGCATATGGGAGGAACCTGCATTGCATAAAGCTACCAAGGGAAGATGATCAAATGAATTAACTGAATTTTACCTTGCACTAAAAAAGGTAATTACATCTACTGCTCCAGTTCTAGTTTAGTGTCATTCAGCAGCTTAGTGACATTTATTTTATGGATCTGGCTGGGATCCATAGACAAATGAATGCCTAATGTCCCACCAGTGCCTTGGACTTGTCCAAGTTTAATTGGAAACCTGAAGTCTCCATATTCCCCGAAAACTTTCTAAGAGAGCTGCCAAAGATTTCAGCGGATCCTGGAGGTAGACTAGCAGATCATCGGTGAAAACCGCTATCTTAAAATTCTCCCGAGCCTAGCTGCAACCTTTAATCTCCGGGTTAGGCTGTATGTCCCTTTATCAAGGAATTCAGATGAAGAGCAAGGCTGACAACAGGGCAACCCTGGTGGGGGTCTCTATAAATACCAAATACCCACACACTAGCCTGAGGATTATGGTATGAAGGCCACAACAGCTTACACAAATAGGCCTCGGATCCCATGAGCCTCAAGCGTTGCATAGCAGAAGTCCCACATCATCCGATCAAATGCTTTTTCAGCATCAAAACCAATGAGCAGTGATGGCAGCCCCGCAGCTTTGGTGTACTCCAGAGTCGCAAATGATTTTCCTAAGGACAATTAGGGAAGGCAAACACCCGAGAAAACCGGTTAGCCAATACTTTTTGCAAAACATTTGGCTTCAAAGTTTAAAAGGAAGATGGGGTGATAGGAACTCGGGTTTATCCAGAGCTCTGTCTGGTTTTCAAAAAGAACTATTATTTGAGCCATGTTACGTCAGGCAGGAAGACAGTCATTGGTAATAGCAGTATTAAAATAATCCACAAGTATCGGTACAACCTTATCCATTAGTAATTTATAGAATTCGCTCCTAAACCCAGGTGCCTTATTAGCCCGTTCCACTTCATCAGACTGAATTTGTACATTCAGGTTTTGCAAGTTAGCATCTGTAATCTGTGGAGGATTTAAACTGGATAAATATATATCCCTCGCTAGTGGGGACTGCTCTGCACGCTAATAGTTTACGAAAACTCTGTCCACAGAACCTGTATGTCCCTCAACACACAGGGTTTCCCCATCGTAGTGATAATCTGCATATCTCTCAGGTTCAAACTATGAACCCACTGAAAGCCCGCCAAACAATGGATGGGTGAGAAACTCCAATGAGCAAGAGAAACTAGGTGTAGTGCAATACACAACACCGGAGGAATAGCCTAATGGTTAGAGCAGTGGGCTGAGGACCAGTGAAGCCAGATTCAGATACCACTGTTGCTCCTTGTGATCTTGGGCAAGTCACTTAAACCTTCCACTGCCTCAGGTACAAACTTATTCTGAAAGCACTCTGGGGATGGGAACATATTTACTGTATCTGAATGTAACTAGCTTGAGCTACCACTCAAATAGCATCAGCTAAATCCAAAATCCCTTCTCTAGTGTGCTAGCATTTTAACATTCACAATAAAATGAGGAAAATGGTTAGGAAAAAACTAAAAGAAGCAGCTGCAACTATATCTATTTTTAAATTACATTGTACCCGCACTTTTCCACTCATGCAGGCTCAATGCAGTAGGCAATGGAGGGTTAAGTGACTTGCCCAGAGTCACAAGGAGCTGCCTGTGCTGGGAATTGAACTCAGTTTCCTCAGGACCAAAGTCCACCACCCTAACCACTAGGCCACTCCTGCACTTAACTTTAGGGAACAGATGTTGGTATTTTTAAACATCTTGGAAGCCTAGATCAGAAATATTCCACACATTAAAAAAAGGTACAGAAAGCCCAAATAACTGCTGGCATGGTTAATAGAAGAGGTGAAAGAGGCTATTATAGCCAAAAGAACATCTTTCAAAAACATAGAAAACAGATCCAATTGAAGGAAAATAAGAAACTGCATAAGCACTGGAAAGTTAGATGCAAAACCACAGATAAGGCAGGCAATGAGAGCACTTGAAAAGGAGCTTGCTGTAGAGGCAAACATGGATTTAGCCAAGGGAAATTTTTCCTTGGCAAGCTGCTATATTTTTTATGAAGGCATGAATAAATGTGTTGAACGGTGAGTGTAGTTGATTTAGTTTAGTTGGATTTTCAGGAAAATATTTGATGAAGTCTCTCATGAGAGATTCTCAAGAAAGACTGAAAAGGAAGGAAACAATGTCCTATTGTGGAATGGGAGCTAGTAAACAGTGAGTAGGTTAAATAGCCAATTTTCTCAGTGCAGAAAGGTGAACAGAAGTATGCCCCAGGGAGCTATACTGAGACCAGTATTTATTTTTACTTTCACGTTATTTAATTTTTCAAAAATAATATAAGCATCATAATCTTTTAAGAGAAATAAAGAAAAATCTAACAGAAAAGACGTTGGCATGAAATACTCTCTCCTAAGTTCACAAAGTAAGAAAAAAATTCACCAGAAAAATGGAAACAAAATACAAAAGACAATATTGTCTATACGGAAAAGGCAAATGAAAATGACTCTATGTTGTACAAAAGTCCATGTCTCATAATCAAACTGGCTCATCAGGCTTCTTAAAATCTTCAACCTATTTCAAACCCACTAACACATAAGGCAGATTAATTTTATAATCAGATGCATAAGTGGATGTGTCCTGTATATGTACATAAAAGTGGCATTTATAAAGGGAATGTACACACTGCGGTAAAAACATAACACATATCTGCACCTGCTCCAGAGTGAGAGTAAAAATACATAGGTAGGTTTACTGGTTCTGCACATATAAATCTACATTTTGGAAAGTATACATGTACAACTAAAACGCTGCTCAGTTCTGTCTCTGTCACACCCACTTTAAATATGTATAAAAGTGAGAGAGATTCTTGTACCAGCAGACTGAGCAAAGATGGAGGCTTGGAATGAGGTTGGGCCATTGTCCTCTGGGGAGGGTGGAGTGTGGTAGGAGGGGCTTCTAACTGGGAGGCCGGCATGGTCAGTGGGGGAGGGGGAAGGTGATGATTGCAGGGTGTGTTGCTCAAAGTGGTTTTGTACTCGGGGAGGGTTTGCTGATCCAGAGAGGGTTTGTACTTGGGGGAGGGGGTTCAGGAGAGGGCTTGTACATGGGAGGGGATGCTGGTACATGGGGTTTACTGATCGGGAGAGGGGTTGTGTTCGAGGAAGGGCTTGTGGTCACAATGGCAACCTTGGGGGGGGGGGAGGGGAGAGATGTGATTAGGAATGTAGACACTTTGGTGCTGTAAGAGGGCAGCCCTGTGTGGTTCCAGTGCCAGCCATATAAGTGTAGGTTTATTAATAGCAATCCTACAGATGTATGAGCTGCCACTTACACCTGTAGGTTGCCATTTTTATATCGCTCTACATGTATAGGTGTGGCCACACCCATCTAGATGCCACTGCCTTCTATGTGCATTTTTGGCATATTTTGTTTCCTGTCAGTGCCTGAGAGATGATTGGCTCAGGAACTGACAGGAAGGGTTGACATTAAAAACAAAACAAAAAACAGAAGCATGCCACGGTATGCATCAGCCCCTTACCCCACTTTCCAACCTGTCACTTCTTCACATATCTCACCCTCACCCCCACAAATATCCCTGCTTGTCCTAGATGTTTGATCCTGCTGGCATCTATATATGCTTAATATATGCATAAGTGCTGATTCTTACCGGCACATACACATACAAAGTTACTCTTTCCTCAAAAGAGTTTTAACTTTATTTGGGAGCTTTCAGAGAGACAATTTTATAAAAGCACATAGGCGCATATGTTACTTTATAACATACAATATATGTCCTGAAAAGTATAAAACATTTATCTGGACATATAGTGAATTCTGGCAACCTCCAGACATGTCATGTTTCGCTTCTGCTACTTCAGGGTCCAGGTTCCTGCAGCCTAAATTAATTCTTAAACATTATCTATCTTCTGGCATTATCACGTCACATTCTTACTCAGCAGTTTTAAGATGAGGACAGTATTTTCCCCCTCAGTTATATATCTGGGTCAGCCGACCTCATTTCACCTATCAAATCAAACTAATATTAGCCATTCCAGCTCTTCATTAAGATGCCTGGGTATGACAGAATCCAATTAAAAAATCCATATCTGGACCTTGTAATTTAAAAGATGGGCAAAATCCCCATCCTTAAACTGTCTCTCTACAAAATCAATTTCCACCTCAAGTATCTGACACCTGATATGATACTAATAGTAACGATTCAGTCTCTGTATGAATCTGTGTTCATTCAGCCACAATTGGACTGGATGAATTTCACCTATATAAAGAAGTTCAACATGGACATTTTTTTTTTTACATTTGTACCCCGCACTTTCCCACTCATGGCAGGCTCAATGTGGCTTACATATACAGGTACATATTTGTACCTGGGGCAATGGAGGGTTAAGTGACTTGCCCAGAGTCACAAGGAGCTGCCTGTGCCTGAAGTGGCAATCAAACTCAGTTCCCCAAGACTAGAGTCCACCACCCTAACCACTAGGCCACTCGGTATCACAAGTAGAAGAAAAATGAGCCTTAATCTTCCTGGCTGTTGGGTAAATCAATCCTACTCCTTTTATAGTTCAGTGTGACAATGTTCACATTTAAAATGACCTTCTTCACTGGACCCCCTCCATATAATTCCGCTTAGCCTGTGATATAAATTCTTCAATATTATTTCAATATGGAAATAAAGCAGGCGCACTATTAGGCAGGTTAGTGCAAGGGAAGAAAGGGCCCTACAAGGATTCTGCAAGTGAAGGATGGAGGAGGGAATCTCATAAGGGAGTCCGGAGATATTATAGGGAGATTTAGGGGATTTTTTAGGGCGCTATATGCAGAACCTATCGATATTGTAGAAGACAGTAAAACCTATATCTAATAAACCAAAATCTGCCCAAGATCACAGAGGAGCAAAGAGAGACTCTGAACAGTCCTTTTGAGGAAGGGGAATTGATGTTGGCCCTACAGCAGAGTGAATTACATAAGACGCTGGGGCCAGATGGATTCAGTATAGCATTCTATAAGATCCTACAGGAGCAGGTCACACCTCCCCTGTTAGATCTATATAACAACATGGTCTCAACTCGGACAATGCCAGACTCCCTTAACATAGCAAAAATTATATTATTACGAAAACCTGGGAGGGACGAAACTGAAGTAAGTTCCTACAGACCAATCTCTCTATTGAATAGTGATCTTAAATTATATGCGAAGATCCTGGCCAACTGACTGGCAAAGCTTTTGCCGGGGTTAATAGCATATTCTCAAGTTGGGTTTGTGCAAGGGAGGACAGTGGCAAAGAATATGAGGGCTCTATTGGCATCCTTGGAGACAGTGGGAACGACAGAAAAGGCCTTCTCTGGTTGTCAGTTTTGATGCGGAGAAGGCCTTTGATAGGGTGGTGTGGGGGCTTTCTATTTGCGGTACTGACTAAGATGGGCATTGAAGGGGCTTTCCAGGAGCGATAGGGGCACTCTATGTAAAACCCCAGGCATATTTGTGGATCAACGGGGAACAGTCACCATTATTCCCGATCAGGAGGGGTACGAGACATGGGTGTCCTCTCTCGCCCCTACTATTTGTCTTGGCATTAGACCCATTGATCAGGGAAATTATGGATCACCCGGAAATAGAAGGGGTAAATTGGGGACCCGAAGGGTTTAAGGTATCTGCTTTTGCAGATGACTTACTGGTTCATCTAACCCAACCAAAAAATTTGTTGGAAGCCTTATTAGAACTCTTTAGGGAATATGGGGATTTCACTGGTTTTAAAATAAACTATTCAAAATCATTAGCGTTAGCAACAGACAATAGTGTGAGGCAGATGTGGGGAGCAGAGTTTCCACTGCGATGGGCATCAGAGTCACTCCAATACTTAGGGGTACAGATCCCCCCAAAAACATCGGAATACATTTGATGAATATAAGTAATAGGATCGCAGCTCTGAAGGACCGGCTAGACAGATGGGGAGTCCTGCCACTCAACCTGCATGGGAGAGTGCATCTGTTTCGTATGGTGGAATTTCCACGATGGTTATACTTATTTCAGGTACTCCCCATACGATTACGGGCTAAAGATATAAATCAAATCCCCAAACATGTCAGGAAATTTATTTGGAGGGGGTCAAAGCCAAAACCTCCCTTTGAAGTTAATGATAGGGTCGTGGAGAGAGGGAGGCATGGGATTACCAGACCTCCGTCGCTACACCAGGCCAGTCTACTCCGGCACCTGGGTGATTGGTTATTAGACAGGCAAGATTACACCCCCTGTAGCTTGGAGCAAGAGTGCTTTAAAACCTTTTCACTTATATTTTTGTTACAATGCCCGAGCCGACAACTCCCGCCCATGGGTAAGCAATAGTGTATTGGTAAGACCTTTGAGACAGGTATGGAGAGAGTTAAATGAGATCTGGGGGCTAGCGGCGGATATAACAGATCTTTCTACCTCTGCAGGGTAACCCACAGTTCTCACCAGTACGGAGAACAAAGTACTTTGTAGTTGGGCAACGATGGGGATCACCAGATTGGAACATGTACTAGATTCTAAGGGACGATTATTGGAGCTTGGAGCTCTGGGGGTAGGTATCACTCAGAATCATCAATTTGCGTATTACCATTTAGCACATTATGTTAGATCTTTTGAGCAAGGGAAATTGAGTAGGGTGGACATGGGCGCCAAATAAGGGCATTCTTAGGTTCCGTGCAAGGGAGCCGTTTATCGATTTCTGGACTACAAAAAGCATTGGGGGAATTGAGTAGGGGTAGAGATACAGAACGTATTTTAGGGAAATGGGCCAGGATCTAAAGCGTCCAAACCTGAAACTAGATTTTCAGAAGTTATCGGCTAGAATTCCCGCCCCTGTCGAGAAACGCTGCCATGAGGAATGTCAATACAGGATTTTATATAGGGCATACATGTCAAAATATCAAGTATCCAAATTTGGAGGGAAGTTGATTCTTTATGTTCTAAGTGTGGGCAGCGGGAAGGCACATTATATCACTACCTTTGGGAATGTTATAAGATCCAGAACTTTTGGAGGCAAATTGTGGGATTTCTAGAGTCGATATTAAAGAGCAGGATCCTGCTTACTCCGCAGGGTCTACTCTTAGATCAGTATGAGTTATTTGTCTTGCACGGCGGGAGGAGCCCGGCAGTTCATCAGGAAAGCCAGTTTAGTAGGTAAGAACTGATTTTACAGGCCTGGGTACATTCTGAACCTCCGGATTATTGGCATTGGAGGAATAGTCTATATGAACTGCTGATGATGGAGAGGAGGAAGGTGGGATCCTCCCCAAAAGGAAAGAGGGCATTCCTGAAGATTTGGGAGCCTTATATACAGTCACTGGCGCCCAGGGCTAGGAGTTTTATTCTGAACCGATTATGAAATGGCCATAAACTGAGTTTTTTTCTTTTTCTTTCATCATTTATTCCTTGGAATATTAGGTTGGGGGGAGTTGGTGGGCAAAAGGGAGAAGGCGGGGTTATTCAATTCCAAAGTGCATGGGAGTGCCGTTAAGGTGGATTAGATGCTACGCCTACGCTATAAAAAATGGTTAACAGAACAAATTATAGCACTTGTTGTAGGTAAATTGGTATAGTAGAATAAGTCTGCCACAATAAGAGTGACGCTCTCCAGAACGGGGGAGGGGGCCATCAGAGTACAGGACCCAGGACCTCCCCCGGACGGGAGGGAAGTAGTCCAAATGAAAGTTGAAGCACACACATATTGACCACCACTTAGAAGGGGGGGGAGGGGTAGAGATAATATGTTAAAAGTTTGATGACGAGCTGTATCATATGGTTTAAACAGAGCATGTTTGTATACTCTGAATATCTGTATATACACCAGGTTAAAGGTGTTAAAGGTGTTTCTTTTGAGTTGTCATCAATAAAAAATGTTAAACCATAAATTCTTCAATATTTCTAATGCTCCTTTGGCGTGCAAAAATGGGTTTACTGGTTAAGATATGCCAGTGGCCTTTGTACTTGTCTAATTTTGGATGTTTTGCTAAAAACCCTATGAGTGGTATTACCCTAACAATATTGTGAATAATGCTTTCCTGAGAGCTAGATTTTGCTCAGTGAAGATTTGTTTGTTCATTATCCACAGAGGGAACGAGAAGTAGTGTAGACTTCTGTTTTACCTTATTCATAGCTATCCACAACAGAAGCTACACTACTTCTCGTTCCCTCTGTGGATAATGAACAAACAAATCTCACTGAGCAAATCTAGCTCTCAGGAAAGCATTCTTCACAATATTGTAGGGTAATACCCACTCATAGGGTTTTTAGCAAAACATCCAAAATCAGACTTAGATATTTTATCAAAAATGCCCTTATATTATTCTATAAGTTATGCACTTAAGTTTGAACCCTGCCTTAGCTCCATCTCTGTATACTCTACCTTGCACCTTTGCAAATATGTGTGTATTTACAGATAGCACTTATGTGGAATTTTTGCAGTTACATGCATATGTGGACACAAGTGCATAAATACCATTATTCTAAATATTTATATGTGGACAGTGCAGTGGACTGTAGGCCTATATCCCACATAAACGGTGGAATACTGCTAGAAAGTTCCTGATTTTGTTAATCAGCATCCACACTGGGCTCCTTCGGATGACCTCGCCCAGCTGTGAGAATACTTGTCCTGCTGTCCTCGGAGAACACCTGCTATAGATGAGTAAACTTTGCTTTTCAGACCATTCCATAATTTTCAAGTTTCTCTTTTCCACATTTTCTTACATGCTGAGCAGACCATTTCCCTTGGTGCAGTAGAACAAGGGTTAATGAGCGGTAGCTCCTATTTAAAAAATACAAGAGCTGGAATTGATTTGCATATAATTTACCTATAGCCAATAGAAGGAGCTCATTTACGACAATGGCAATGACTCAGATCACGTCTCCTCCAATTTTTCCCTATGCTTACCCTATCCCCTGATTATCTCAATCTAGCCTAAAACTAGCACCTTCTACTATCTCCTCAACCCCCTCTCCCTTATAATATTACCTATCTACATTTCCCACTACTTTGTCAAGCTTAACCTGTTTTTCTCTGTACTATACTTGGTAATCCTACTACTATGTAAGCTGCATTGAACCTGCTATGAGTGGAAAAGTGTGGGGTACAAATGTAACAAATAAAATAAATAAAAAAACATCTGATCCCCTCCAAAACACACTAAATACCTACATATAGGTGACATCTGAAGGCATAAGGGCTATTGTAGTGGTGTACAGTTGGCTACAGTAGATTTTGGTGGGTTTAGGAAGGCTCATCATACAATATAAGGGGGCAACAGTGAGATGTGTACCTGGGACCTTTTATGTGATGTCCACTGCAGTGCCCCCTAGGGTGCCCCACTGCTCTGATGGGAGGCGTGTGTGGCCAGTTTACTAAGAATGCTGCCCCCCCCCCCCCCCCCCATACATCCCAATGGTTTGGTTTTATGCAGGTTTTTTTTTTTATGGTCCTAAAGATAGACACGGTGAGCACAAAAACATCTAGCACACAGCCATTTTCCAAACAAAAAGTTAGACTTTTTCTGGTTTGAAAATGGCCATGTTTGCTACTGGATGCTTTCACAAAATGTCCAAAATTGGATTTAGTCATATCAAAAATGTCCCTCTATATGTTTAGCAAAACCAACATTATCTCCCTATGCACTGAGTTTGGAGACTTTTATTAGTGTCCAGAGCCTGCCATAGAAGCAATAAAATGTAACATTAGAGCAGAGGATGTAGACACAAAACCCACAACTACTTGCTCCAAAAAGACCACTACATAGCTTCAATATAGGCCACAAAATCCTTATCCCACTTTTCTAATACTTGGAATTCCCCCTCCCCTCTTAATAAGAGCATTCTGCAAAGACTGATAGAAGCCCAAAGTGACTTTAGAGCAGGGATTTTCAACTCAGTCCACAGGGATACACGAAGCCAGTCCGATTTTCAAAATACCCACAATAAATATGCATAACATCAATTTTCATGCTCTGCCTCCATGGGATGGAAATCAGTCTCATGAATATCCAGTCTGGTTTTCAAAATACCCACAATAAATATGCATAACTTAAATTTTCATGCTCTGCCTCCATCAGTCTCATGCATATTCATTGTGGTATCCTAAAAACCTGACTGGATGGATGTGTGCTTAAGACTGGGTTGAGAAACCTCTTGCGGTAGAGGATTGGTAGACACATTCTATTAAAAGTTTAAAATTCTCTAGTACATCTGGGAATATCAATTTCTCTAATATACAGTATAGTCCTCTCAGTTAAGAACTTGCTAAATTAAACTTTATTCTTCTTTCTTGAAAGATGTAAATCCTTTTAATAGCTGATCCATCTATATGCCTTGTCTTTATCACACAAGCCTATGAATGCATAATTGTTTATTTAAACATTAAGAAGCCCTTTTACTAAGGTGTGGTAGATCTAACGCAGGCCTATCGTGTGTAAAAGGGCACTACCGTGGGACAAGCTGAGGCATCTCGTGGTAGTTTGGGCAGCAGTACGTGCTACTCTCGTGGTAAAAATATATATATTTTGCCACGGAAGGCATGTCTGGGGGTGGAGAGTACGTGTGCCTGCACTAATCAGGTAGCATGGGCACATTACTGCATGCTACTTGATTAGCGCAGAAGTAGCATGGAGCCCTTACCGCCTTCTAAATAGGTGGTGGTATGGGCTCTCGGCGGTAATAGTAATGCACTAATGGGAAAATTAGCGTGTGTACATTAAAAAAACCCTCCCAATCGTGGCCATTTTTCAGCTGTGCTAGAAGGTGGCTGGAGCGCGTGGCGACCCATGACAGCGCCGGCCACTTTCTAGCGTGCCTTAGTAAAAGGACCCCTAAGTTGTACCATAGGGAGCCTACTGACAGGAGTTCATTTCAATTAATTTTCCCATTTCCTGAAATACTCTACAGTTGATAATAAATATTCCTTAATTTTTCTAGAAAGCATTCTGGAATATGGCAGAAAAAAAAAATGGTTCTCTTTCCACCTCCAACCATTGAGGATCCCTATAATTTGTAGCCACAAACTACTTTGCCACAGGATATTGACTTTCATATTACAATGTGAATAATAAGTAAGCATTATGGTTTGCTCGTTTTCCACTGTCGTCTGATCGGTACAATTTTAAGTACTTTCCAGTTCTTCTGAGTTTCAATGGTCTCCTAAGACAGTCATTCTTTCCTATAAAGAATCATTTCATCACGTGCATTGCTTTTTTAGGCAGAGTTGTTGATTTCTCCAAGTCTGCTCAGTATGTAGTGGCAGCCAAAAAAGCAAACAGAGTGCTAGGAATTATTAGGAAAGGAATAGAGAGTAAAACATAGTTAGCATAATGCCTCTGTAACACTACATGGTGTGACTGCACCTTGTGTGCAATTGTGGTCACTGCATCTAAAAAAAGATATAGCAGAATTACAAAAGCTATAGAGATGGGGGCGACAAAATGATAAAAGGGACGGAATGAGTCTCATATGAGGAAAGGCTAAAGAGTTTAGGGCTCTTCACTTGAAGAAGAGATGGCTGAGGGTAGATATATTGAATTGATGAATGATTGTTTGCTCTTTCATAAAGTACATAAGTATTGCCACACTGGGACAGACCAAAGGTCCATCAAGCCCAGCATCCTGTTTCCAACAGTGGTCATCCAGGGTCACAAATACCTGGCAGGTCCCAGAAAACTCAATACATTTATGCTGCTTATCCCAGAAATAAGCAGTGGTGTTTTCGCCAAGTCATTTAATAGTGGTCTATGACTGGTTCCTTTAGAAAGAAGTCCAGACCCTTTTTAAAACCCCGCTAAGCTAACTGCCTTTACCACATTCTCTGGCAACAAATTCCAGAGTTATTACACATTGAGTGAATTAAAATTTCTCCAATTTGTATTAAATTTACTACTTTGTAGCTTCATCGCTTGCCCCCTAGTACTTTTGGAAAGAGTAAACAATGATTCATGTCTACCCATTCCACTCCACTTTTTATTTTATAGACTCTATCATATCTCCCCTCAGCCATCTCTTCTCCAAGCTGAAGACCCTAGACGCTTCAGCCTTTCCTCATAGGGAAGTCATCCCATCCCTTTATCAATTTCGTCGCCCTTCTCTGTACCTTCCACTATATCTTTTGTGAGATGTGGCGACCAGAATTGAACACAATATTTGAGGTGCGAAGGCAATTATAACATCCTCAGACTTTGTTTGCCATTCCTTTCTAATAATACCTAACACTAAGCAAGGATTTCAACGTATCATCGACGATGTCAAGATCCCTTTCTTGGTCGATGATTCCTAACATGGAATCTTGCATTACGTAGCTATAGTTCGGGTTCCTCTTTCTCACATGCATCACTTTGCACTTGCTCACATAAATGTCATCTGCCATTTAGACACGTGGAGGGGCATAATTGAACGCGAACCGCCTATCTCCATGGGCGTCTATGTCCGAAAACGGGTACGTGAAGAGGCGGGACGAACCGTATTTTTCGAAAAAATGGACGTTTTTGAGCTGGGGCGTTTGTTTTTTTTAGCGACAATGGAAACTAAAAATGCCCATCTCAAAACGTCCGAATTCCGAGCCATTTGGTCATGGGAGGGGGCCAGGATTCGTAGTATACTGGCCCCCCTGATATGCCAGGACACCAACTGGGCACCCTAGAGGTCAGTGTGGTGGACTTCAGAAACAGTTCCCCCATGCATAGCTCCCTTCCCACGTGTGCTGAGCACCCAACCCTCTCCCCCAAAACCCACTACCCACAAATGTACAACACTCTTAGGGGTGAAGGGGGCACCTACATGTGGGTACAGTGGGGTTTGGAGACCTCCCATTTACCAGCACAAGTGTTACAGGTGGGGGGGGGGGGTGGGCCTGGGTCCACCTGGCTGAAGTGCACTGCGGTACCCACTAAAAGTGCTCCAGGGACCTGCATACACGCAGGCCTC
The DNA here is from genome assembly GCF_901765095.1 of Microcaecilia unicolor. Lineage (NCBI taxonomy): Eukaryota > Metazoa > Chordata > Amphibia > Gymnophiona > Siphonopidae > Microcaecilia > Microcaecilia unicolor. The sequence continues at coordinate 101,894,850 of NC_044034.1, read as the reverse complement.
TAGGACTGGTTGCTGCTATATAACATTGGCACACCAGTTGACACCTGAAGACTAATCTCTCCGAAAACATCCTTTATTGGAATAAGCACGCTTACTCACAGTTAACTGCAGATCAGAGGTTGTGCCCCACTGGCAACGAGTCTCCCTGGTACTGAGATGAGCAGTAGGTCAGAGCTGGCAGAATGCTGTACAATGCCCTCTTTCAGCCACATTCAAGGTAAGAACTAAGTTCTGTAACGTGGCTAACACGTGAAAGGGATCTAAAACTGGCTTACAAAAATGGCCACTACCTCATGGACTACCGGAAACAAAACAGGGCACACTCTGACCCAGTAAGCAGGGGGAAAAGCACCATGGGAGTAGAGCCTACCAACTACCAACATCGTAAGCATTTACCACAAGCTAGTGGAATCACGGAGCCCAATACCCTACTCACACCACAATGCATTGCTGATGTGACTCTGCAGTGCGCATAACAGAAAAGGTGTCACACTCACGCAAGAGCCACATCAAAACCAGGGAAAGGCTGTCACAGGATAGAACACATTCTGCTGTCATAGAGGTGGGTATGGCATTTGAGGCTGGCATACAGGCTGGAAAACAAGTTTTTAAAGTGGGTTTTTTTTGGTGGGAGGGGTTAGTGACCACTGGGGGAGTCCAGGGAGGTCATCCCTGATTCCCTCCAGTGGTCATCTGGCCAGTTGGGGCAATTTTTTGGGACTTGCTCGTGGAAAAAAAAAAGGGTCCAAAAAAAGTGACCCAAAATCGCGGTAAAAACGCCTTTTTTTTTTAATCAGCTAAAGACACCCATCTCTCCTCGGCCGATAACCAGTTCCGCCTTCACCACGCCTCCGACACGCCCCCATCAACTTTACCCGTTTCTGCGACGGATTGCAGTTGGAAACGCCCAAAATTGGCTTTCGATTATACCGATTTGGGCTCCCACAGGAGAAAGATGCCCATCTCCCGATTTGGGTCGCAACATAGGCATTTTTCGCTTTCGATTATAAGCAGGCTAGTCTTCCAGTCTCGTAAGGTCCTCTTGCAATTTGTCACAATCCTGCTCGCGATTTAACAACTTTGAATAACTTTGTGGTCATCAGTAAATTTAATTACCTCACTAGTTACTCCCATCTCTAGATCATTATAAATATGTTAAAAAGCAGCGATCCCCAGCACAGACCCCTGAGGAACCCCACTATTTACCCTTCTCCATTGAGAATACTGACTATTTACCCCACTCTCTATTTTTCTATCCTTTAAACCAGTTTTTAATCCACATAGGACACTACCTCCTATCCCATGACTCTCCAATTTCTTCTGGAGCAAAGACTAGAAGACACACCATGAAATAAAAAGTAGTGCCCTCTACAACAAATAGGAAAAACACTTTTTCACTCAACAAATAGGGCACCTCTTACCAAGCTGCGATAAAAGAGGGCCTGCGGTGGCCTCGGTGCATGGATTTGCCACACGCCAAGGCCTCCTTTTACTGCAGTGGGAAAAAGGTCGTTTATAGCCCCAAAAAAGAAATGGCCTTGCAATAATCACAGGGATTGGCATGTGGCCATTTCCTGGGGTGGGGGTGGGGGGGGGGGAGGCTTACTGCCACCTATTTATGCGACAGTAAGGGCTCCCACGCTAACCCAGTGGTAACCAGGCAACGTGTGGCGCCGCCCACTTACCGCTGGGTAAGCCCCAGTGCTACAAAAACTAGTGGGAACTACTGCTGGGCTCCTGCTGTAGCCCAGTAGTAGCTCTACCACTGTTTTGTAAAATTGCCCCATAGTTAGGCTCTGGAACTTGTTGCTAGATTATATGGTAAAAGCTGGTGCAGCTGGGTTTAAAAAAGGTTTGGACAAATTCCTGGAAGAAAAGTCCATAAGTCATTATTAAGGCAGACCTGAGGAAAGTCACTGCTCATCTTTGGGAGTAACTAGCATGGAAACTATCAACTTTTTGGGATTGGCTACTTTTGGAAACTGGATACTGGGCTTGATGGACCTTTTGTCTAACCCAATATGGCAATTCTTACATAGTTTATTCTACAGCATGTGAAAGACATCTGAGAAGAGACTCAATGACCCTGAATAGTATACCTTAGAAGAAAGGAGGAATAGGGGAGATATGATAGACATTTTTCCACGACAAGCAGAATGAGTCAACCATGTGTAGGTGATGTCATCCTACAGCGCCATGGATGGAAAAACGCTCTCCCAGAGGTATGAGAGACTTTCGAAAAAGTTCCCTGCATATGCAGCCACTACACCAGCAATAAGCCACTTCCTGCCTCAGTCTGTTTCATCCACCCACATCTCCTCTTGTTCTCATCACTGTTTTTTTCTACTACACTGTTACAGCTGTAGATGATGGCAGACCCTAAACTGAGTTATAAAAAGTAACCACCCTACAATACAAACATAAATGGTGAATAAATAACATTATAGTGAACAAATTACACACATCTATGCTAAAAATTGAAAGGCCCTTTTACTAAGCTGCATTAGGTGCTAAAGCATGCCTAACACAGCTTAAAGTGGCATATCGTGGGATGTGCTCAGGTATCCTGTGGTAATTGCTAAATTAGCACATTCTAACCCATGCACTAAAAAATATTTTATTTTTTTGGAAGGGGGGGCGTGTCGGATGGGTTGTTGCACTAAACAGTTACTGCATCCACATTAGCGCACGTTAAAATGTTAGTGCAGGAATACCTCGAGAGCTGTACTGGCAGTAAGCAGGGCCGGTCCTAGGGTCTCTGGCGCCCTCCTGCAGACTATGAGTTGGCACCCGCGTGCTCCCCTCCTGCACCCGCGCGCCCCTGCCCCCCCCAGCATCTCCTTTCTCTCTTCTCCCATCCTGCCCCTGTCCAGCGATTCTCCTTCACCCCCATCCCCCGCTGCCCTTGGTGCTTTAAATCTTTAATTTACCTCAGTTCCAGCAGCTGCATCATTTGAAAGCCCTGCCCCTTCTCTAGCCTTCCCTCCCTTCGTGAGTTCGTTCTGCAGTCCCGCCCTCGAGGAAATGATGTCAGAAGGCGGGACTGCGGAACGAACTCACGAAGGGAGGGAAGGCTAAAGACGGGGCAGGGCTTTCAAATGATACGGCTGCTGGAACTGAGGTAAATTAAAGATTTAAAGCACCAAGGGCGGCGCGGTATGGCGGCGCAGCGCTGCCGCGGCGCCCTTGAAGGCAGGCGCTTACCCCACTTACCGGGTTTGACCGGCCCTGGCAGTAAAAGCCTACACGGTAATTTTTTAATTGTCTGTGTGCTAATGGCAACATAGCCATAATACAAAAAGTGGAAAATCAACCATTTTACAGATGTTGTAAAGATGGCCTTGGGAGTCACAAAAGAGAGGGTAAAACAGCATACAAATAATACAGAAACAAAAAAGAAGCAACACTGGGCTTTCAGGATTGAGATAGTCAATGTCCTTTTTATTATGAGATTGTACACCGAAACATGGTCTGTGTCGGGTCAAACTCCTGACTCTGGGGTCAGAAAATCCTGATTGTGACTTTCCATAGAGATATAGGTTTGACCAAAACAGGATACAGTGCCTCTAGCGTAGGTAGTGTTGCTAGAGGCACTGTATCCTGACTGTTTTGGCCAAACCTGTATCTCTAGGAAAGTCACAATCAGGATTTTCTGACCCCTGAGGCAGGCGTTTGCAAGCTGAAACATGGCCTGTGTCAGGTCAATCTCATAATAAAAAGGACATTGATTATCTCAATCCTGAAGGCCCAGTGTTGCTTCTTTTTGTTTCTGAAAGATGGCTTTAACATGTATGGGTGCATTAAGGCCACTTTTTGATGCTGCTTAGTAAAAGGACCCCCTAAATAAAAATGAAATAAAAAGCCATATTGGTATCCAAATAAATATGTCACATTTAAAACCAATGGACAATGTTTAAACTGTTTTAAACTTATTTTTGACTTGATTTAGATAATATAGCAACTTGAAATGGATGGAACAAACAAAAAATTTAATAATTATGCACCATAAATATTTCTGTATTGTGAATGAATTGTGTTGTAATTACTCAAATAAATTTCCCATTAAAAATAAGTGTAAATACCAGCCAGTGGTGTGCTGGTAAATGTTTAACAACAAGCTCTCTCTCCAAAACAAACCCCCCCCCAAAACCACCCATAGATATGTATGGTGCCCAAACAGAGAATGTAAATTTGTGAGTGAAAAGGACATGCTGCAGCAGGAAGTGCACTATATGGAATAAATTGGAATACGGCTAAATGCGTACCTAGTGACATATAAAAAAATATGTGTAAGAAAATGTAAATATAAAGCAATGGTGTCAAGACATAAGGAAGTGAGGCAAACACAGCCTTTAAGGAGAAAAACTGCAATACAAAAGTGCAAATAAACACATGAATCCCAATAGAAATATGGAGAAAACTGAGCAGTAGTCAGGGAACACTTAATAAACTAAAAGGGGTAATGAAAAAAGTGCATAGAATAATTGAGGAGTCTTATGAAAGAAAAACGCAGTGGAAAGACAGCAAAAGGCTGATGAAAAATGTACTGCAAAAAAAGAAGACAACACAAAAAAGATAAACAGAAAAGAAAAAGAAAAAATGGTGCGTATATTCTAAAATACTGAAAGAAACATATATGCAGGCAACTGTTTGTCAGGAAAGGAATCTACCAACATATCAATTATGATAAAGTCATGTGAGTAAAAGCAACACCTGAACGAGTGGAAAACATAAACGATGCAACCTGTGCATGTGAACAGGAGAAAATATATCCTTCACAATACCTTAAAGAAGCTATAAAGGTATTTGTAAATGAAAAGGAAGCCTCTAGACTAGTTAACATACTGCTCGTAGAGCTCTCAGAGAGACAAAATGATTCATTTTTGGCAAAAAAAAAGAGGCATTTTTTCAGACTCACTGAAAAATGGATCTGCGCACGCCCAAAACATGCACATACACTACCGCAGGCCATTTTTCAGCGCACCTTTGTAAAAGGACCCCATAGTAATCACCACAGTTGTGTTTTAAGAAAGCATGCTGTCATTGAATTCTACTAAGAAAATATGATAGTCTCAGTGTAACTTACTGCTATTTTGGTTCCGACTGCAGGAAAGAATGTTAAATATGTTACTGGCACTAGTAATAGAAAGTTGACACTGACTCTGCTTACCTCAGTTCCAGTCTTTGTCTGCCTGCCACAGGACTGACAGCATAGACAAATTTGGGATCTCTGTAAATTCAGTACTTAACAATCACAAATTGCTTCATGTTCCCATTATTTTAAGCTAAAAAGAACGTTCCATTATTTTAAGCTAAAAAGAACGTTCCATTTCATTTTGAGCAATACAACTTGTTCAAATGCAGGTCTTTAAGAGCCTGGAAAATCCTAGAGTCATAATCTAGCTGTACACAAGACTTCTGATGCTATTTAAAAATACTGAGGGCAATTCTGGATAGCCCACGTTGTTTGCAATCAAGTACTTTTACCCCATGAATACTGCTGCTAATTTTGAAAGATAAACTACATATGTTGTTTCTCTTTCAAAATTAGCAGCCGCATACTTTCGATCTCTTGATTTGTGCATACAGCCAAATGATGGCAAAATAATGCATGTACATTTGAAAATCAAAATGTGTGTGCTGTGAATGCTCCAACCAGTGGTGTGCTGGTAAATTTTTAACAACAGGCTCTCTCCTTGGTCCACCTCTGTGCCCCCCCCAAATTGCGGAGCTGGCTATACCCAGGGAGACAGCCTGGGGGGGGGGGGGGGGGCAAAAATTTAAATGATCCCAGGTTCCAATCTAATTCATGTTTAATGTGGGATAAAATGTCATAATAAGTTAATAAATAGATAGAAAATCTGAATATTGAGCACTGGATTCTCATAACTACTACTACTACTATTAAACATTTCTATAGTGCTACTAGACTTACGCTGCGCTGTACAAACCAACATGAAAAGACAGTACCTGCTCAACAGGGCTTACAATCTAAATTGGACAGACGAACAGCTAGGGGTGGGGAAATTGCAGTGGTAGGGGTGATAAGTGAGGGTGTTGAGTAAGAGAGTCATGGTTAGGAGTCGAAAGCAGTAGCAAAGAGGTAGGCTTTAAGCCTAGACTTGAAGACAGCCAGAGACTGAGCATGATGTACTGGCTCAGGGAGTCTATTCCAGGCATAGGGAGCAGCGAGATTGAAGGAACGGAGCCGGGAGTTAGCAGTGGGGGAGAAGGGGGATGACAGGAGACATTTACCCAGCGAACGAAGTTCACGGGGAGGAGTGTAGGGAGAGATAAGAGCGGAAAGGTACTGAGGAGCTGCAAAGTGGATGCACTTGTAGGTCAAAAGGAGAAGTTTGAACCGTATGCGGAAGCGGATAGGGAGCCAGTGAAGCGACTTGAGGAGAGGGCTAACATGAGTATAGCAACTCTGGCGGAATATAAGACGCACAGCAGAGTTTTGGACAGATTGAAGAGGAGATAGATGGCTGAGCGGGGAGACCAGCGAGAAGCAAAGTTGCAGTAGTCTAGGCGAGAGGTGATAAGGGTGTGGGTAAGTGTTTTGGTAGCATCCTCGGAGAGGAAAGAGCGAATTTGGTTAATATTATAGAGAAAGAAACGACGGGTTTTGGCAATCTGCTGAATATGAGCAGAGAAGGAGAGAGCGGAGTCAAAGATGACTCCAAGGTTGCGCGCAGACGGGACAGGGAGGATGAGAGTGTTATCTACCGAAATAGAGAACGGGGGGAGAGGAGAGGCAGGTTAGGGGGAAAGAGGAGAAGCTCGTTTTTGGTCATGTTTAGTTTCAGGTGGCGGCCGAGACATCCAGGCAGAGATGTCAGACAGGCAGGCCGATACTTTGGTCTGGATTTCAGCTGAGATATCCGGTGCGGAGAGGGTAATCTGGGTATCATCAGCGTAAAGGTGGTATTGAAAGCCATGGGATGAGATCAGAGCACCAAGGGAAGAGGTATAGATGGAGAAGAGGAGAGGTCCTAGGGCAGATCCTTGGGGTACACCGACTGTTAGCGGGATAGATGTGGAGGAGGAACCACCAGAGTATAACCACCAGAGTATACGCTAAGAGTACGTTGGGAGAGATAGGAAGAGAACCAGGAAAGAACAGGGCCCCGGAATCCAAGAGAGGATAATGTATCAAGGAGTAAGGTGTGATCAACAGTATCAAAAGCAGCAGATAGGTCGAGGAGGATGAGAATAGAGTAGAGACCTTTAGATTTGGCCAGTAACAGGTCATTGAAGACTTTGCAAGTGCGTTTCAGTCGAGTGAAGAGAGCGAAAGCCAGATTGGAGCGGGTCAAGATAGCTCGAGATGAAGGAAGTCGAGCAGCGGCGGTGAACAGCACGTTCAAGTATTTTGGAGAGGAAAGGGAGGAGGGAGATGGGCCGATAGCTAGAGGGGTAGGTAGGGTCCAGTGAAGGTTTTTTAAGGAGCAGTGTGACTACAGCATGTTTGAAGGCATCAGGAACAATCGCAGTGGAAAGCGAAAGATTGAGGATATGACGGATAAAAGGGATGACAGTGGGGGAGATAGTGTTAAGTAGGTGAGTGGGAATGGGATCAGAGGGGCAGGTGGTACGTTTGGACGAGGAAAGAAGATGTGCAGTTTCCTCATCAGTGACATCGGAGAAGGTGGAAAAGGAGGGGGGGTTGGAGGGTTGGGGGAATGGACTAGGGGAGGGGAGGGTGGAGGTGGTTTGATTGAGAATCTTTTGAACCTTGTCATGAAAGTACTCGGCTAGAATCTGAGGAGAAAGCGAAGGGGGAGTAGGGGGCGAACATGAGGTAACATGATGTCTGTTTTAGAAGCCCTTTTCCAGGAGAGAAAAATAATGTCTGCACCAATATAACAGGTTAGGGTGACCCTATATTAACCAGCCCCTCCAAATAACACACCAATTACCATTTATAATAAATTACTACACTACCTATAAAAAGTTATTCTCTTATACTTCCTCTGTGTACAGCCAACGTGGATTCTTTGGGGCAGGAACGATCTCCAGTGTTTCCTGTCCGCTGCTGGTGCTGACCCTCCTCCTGCCACATCTGCTTTAAAATGGCTGCCGAGACTTACAAGAGTGGCCTCGCGAGGCCGCCTCTGGAAGTCTCGGCAGCCATTTTTAAAGAGCGATGCGGGCAGGAAAGACTGGGGGTCTTTCCTGCCCTGAAGAATCCATGGTGGCTGTACACAGAGGAAGTATAAGAGAATAACTTTTATAGGTAGTGTAGTAATTTATTATAAATCGTAATTGGTGTGCCATTTGGAGGGGTGGACACAGTTACATTTGCTCTTGAGCTGGTGTAAATGTCTGCACCTAGATTATTCAAGTATGTTTGTACAATACACTAGCATATTTTATAATATTACACTCATAGTCGTAAATTCCACACACTCTCCACCCAAATTCCACCCTGTACATACCTACTAGTGTATTTTATAAAAGGCCATATATGCACAAACATGACTTTATAAAATTATGCACCCTGAGGTAATGAGATAGTAGCCTATATTTTTTTTACCAGAACCTATACCTAGGTGCTTAGGTTCTGTTATAAAATACTAGCATAACCTAGTATCAGTGTGCCGAACATTTAGAATTGAATCAATGCAAACTGTGGACCTCTGAGAGGGGGGTCCTGTACTGAACCATATTGAATGCAGAGTTCAACTGTCAGTGGCAACTTGTGATTACTGTTCCTTCTTTATCTGTGTATTTCATTAAAATATTTCATATAAAAATATGATTTAAAATTTAAAAGTGTAAAAAAGATCCTATAAATATGTTGTACAAACATTAAAAAATTTTCTTAAAATGTAATTAACAGCACAAAATGCATTTGCTTTAATGAATGTTTGAAGTGGTTGGTGTACAGTATCATGTGGTAGCACTTTTAATAGACATCAATTAACTTTGAGAATTTTAACTGACAAGCCTAACTCCTTGCCTCTTAGGATACAGCCGTGCTTTTTCTCTAGCAAAAAAAAGGTGCCTGTGCTCATGGGCAAGGCCATTCTTAAGGGGGAAGAGCGTGACCACTGAGGGATCAACCCCACAATAGCCACACCTTCTGTATCTGGCCACAATCTTTATGACAAGACAGCACCACAAATATTACACAGGTCCTTAGAACACAATATTTGTTGAGAAAAAAAGAATAAGCAGCAGTGCTACAAATCCATACAGAAAAACATCATACTCATAAAATACCTCATATCTTGGTCACATATGAAAATCTATAGTCAGAGCCTTCTCAAATACAGAATAACCACACATTAGAAATAGAAATGTGAAGGCAAAAACGGAACTGGACACCCAAAGTAGCTGGACTCTGCCTGCATTACAGCAGTAGAGAAATAGAAACAGAAATGCAAGCCCACTTGTATTGTGCAAAATACAAAGATAGCAGTGATGGTGCATGTTCTGATTTCCAAAAAAATGGCATATTCAAACCTAACTTTTTTTTTCTACCTTTATTGTATGGATTGTGTCTTCCCACATTTTCTATGGGCTGAGCTATTATGTGCTAGCTTCAGTATGTGCCTCCACATTCTCCCCTTGGCATTCAAGGATAGGCTGAAGACAGTCCTTTTTCCCGGGTGGGCACTTCTATGTGTGCATTTGGGGAGTGCAAGCCTGGGCTCTTTCATTAGTACTTTGGGTCTGTGGGTCAATTTTACCAGTCAAAGGAAAAGCTAGTTCTACTGAGCACCCCCCCCCCCCCGAAAAATAATGCATGCTGAAACATGCAAAAGTAAACATAGACCAAGCAATGCAAAAAGTGTTTTTGCAATAACATCTATGTTAACACATTAACTTTAAAGCTAATAAAATAATTCACAATCATTTACATGTCATTAACATGGACTGGTAATACATGCTAGTTAACACACTTTAATACATTGGCCTGTGTGCTAGTCTGTACTGAGCATAAAGACATTTTCAAATTAGTGTAACCAGGAAAATACAGTAATTTCAGGAGATGCTATCACGTTATCTACATGTCCTCACACATTTACAGTGTTTATAGTATACCCAGATGTTAGCTTAGAATTGTTTTAAGTTAGGGGTATGTGACTCAAACCTTCAAGTGCCACAAACCAATCTGGCTTTCAGAGTATTTGCAATGAATATGCATGAGATGTATTTCCATACATATTCAGTAGGGGTGTCTTGAAATTATGACTAACTGTAGCACTTGAGATGTGGAGTTACTGACCCCTGTTTTCAGTGGTGTTTACCTAGAAATCAGAAGGTCAAATGAAACCTCAAAGGCACTTTACTAAACAATGGATTACCTGCAGGCTGTCCAGGATGACTCGAAGTGACTGTACTTGCCGCCGAACTCCACTAGAGAACCTTTCATAAGTAGTTGCATCATATTCACTCATCTGGATTTCCTTTAACCTGAAACAAGCCCAAAGACAAAATGGTGGCCAAAACATGAATTAGGAGAACATTTAATCCAATTTTCAAGATAATTTTGAAACTACTGCTGTCAGTGTAGTAGTGAGTGACTGATGTAGAGCATGCATGTTTGTTCTTTTCTCAAAATTAATTTCAGGTTATAGTACCCCTTTTAATCTAAATTCTTACTCTTAACTCTCAAAAGTAACATTATAGTCTGACAAATGTTGAAAAATACAATAATGCCCCATGCTGATGATATTGTTTCTTTTTAGTGCATTTAGTGCTATGTGCCACAAATTTAACTTTGACTCCATTTAAGAGGAATGAATGAGGCACCTATGAGTGCAGTTGCTCTGGCAGATCTTCAAATGATGGGTAATCCCAAGAACTAGCAGAGATAACACATTTGAAATCAATCCAGTTTCATCAGTTAGCACTGATGATTCTTTGAGTTGTATTTTCTGAATTTCTGAATGGGGTGAATGTTTTGACAGCTAGGGCAGTATTTAAAGAACAAAGATTTCTTAGTTTCTGTGCTGATAAAAATTGTGCATAAAGAGATATTAAGTGACCTTTTCAGACTTTTTTTTTTTTTTTAGTGTCTTGAACAAGGCTGGCCCAATTATCAAGCAGCAGCTTTGGGGGGAGGGGGGGGGGAAGGGGCAGCAAAAAGCAGCTGCACTCAAAGCAAAACAATATATCCTGCCACTTACACAAAGAATCATCACTGTGAACTTTTACCTGCTGGGCGAGTGTGGAATTTTCAAATAATCCATTTGAGAGCAAAATGACTTTTAAAAGCTGCCCTTAATTCTTCTGTGTATGCATGATGCCTGGGTGGGGGCAGATTAGAGGCTTGATAGTTTAATTAAGGAGGGAAGTGTATAAGGCTGTAGGTTTGCCTAGGGCGCCCAATACCTTTGCAGTAGCCCTGGTCATGAAACATTATGGCAGAATCAGAATGTAATAATTCTTTAAAACAATGGTAATGATTAATGCTGGGAAATGGTATGCATGTGAATGCTGGTCTGCTTTGAAGTTAACTATTTCACCTCCATCAACCACATTATCAGCCTTATTTTCGAAAGAGAAAGACGCCCATATTTTGACCCAAATCAGGAGATGGGCGTCTTTCTCCCGTGGGCGCCCAAATCGGTATAATCGAAAGCCAATTTTGGGCGTTTTCAACTGCAATCTGTCGTGGAAACAGGCAAAGTTGACGGGAGCGTGTCGGAGGCGTGGTGAATGCGGGACTGGGGCGTGTTTATCGGCCGAGGAGAGATGGGCGCCCTCGGCTGATAATTGAAAAAAGAAAGGTGTTTTTAGTGCGAATTTGGGTCACTTTTTTTGGACCCTTCTTTTTTCACGAACAAGTCCCCCAAAAGTGCCCTAAAAGACCAGATGAACACCGGAGGGAATCGGGGATGACCACCCCTGACTCCCCCAGTGGTCACTAACCACCAAAAAAAAAAAAAGAAATTTAAAAACATTTTTTTCCAGCCTGTATGCCAGCCTCAAATGTCATACCCAGCTCCATCACAGCAGTATGCAGGTCCCTGGAGCAGTTGTTAGTGGGTGCAGTGGTCGTCAGCCAGGTGGACCCAGGCCCATCCCCCCCCCCCACCTGTTACACTTGTGGTGGTAAATGGGAGCGCTCCATACCGCCCCCTAAACCCACTGTACCCACATCTAGGTGCCCCCCCTTCAGCCATAAGGGCTATGGTAATGGTGTAGAGTTGTGGGCAGTGGGGTTTGGGGGGATTTGGGGGGCTCAGCACCCAAGGGAAGGGAGCTATGGACTTGGGAGGTATTTTACTTTTTCATTTTAATTGTTACAAGTGCCCCCTAGGGTGCCTGGTTGGTGTCCTGGCATGTGAGGGGGGCCAGTGCACTACGAATCCTGGGCCCTCCCACGACCCAATGCCTTGGATTTGTTCGTTTTTGAGCTGGGCGCCTTCAGTTTCCATTATCGCTGAAAAACGAAACCGCCCAGCTCAAATCCGATGCATTTGCCTCGGATCTAAAAAAAAAAAGATGGACGCCCATTTTTTTTCGAAAATAAGGTCTGTCCCGCCCCTTCATGTACCCGTTCTCGGAGATAGACGCTCATGGAGATGGGCGTTCACGTTCGATTATGCCCCTCCACATCCCCCAAGTGATAAATTTCAGGACGAGAAAATCAAAATTTTGAAGCCACGGCTGCCATGTTTTCTGAAAAGAGCTTAAAAACCAGAGACCCTACATGAAAAATGTGTGTTACTTTTGCTTTGATTTCTCATCTGTTGTGCAAAATTTAGAAGTTTACCCACCTTGTACGGTCTGCACATTCTGTTAAAATTACAAGAAGTATTTAGTGTTTAGTTTGAGGAAAATTAACTGCCACCATAGTTTCCATTTCATAGGCAGTGGGATAGGGTGGGCCAAGACCTGACCATCTTTTTGCCTCGCATAGCGGCAGATTTTAGATAGAAGGTGGAGAGGGGAATTCATACCTCCAAGTCAGGATGTGGGGAATTCCCAAACTATTTCACAGGTGTAAAACATGTGCAAGATTTAACCTTGAAGTCCATTCACACACAGAAGGAGCAACAAATGTTGCACATGGGGGAAAACCAAAATACAACGCTCCCCCTCTTTTACCAATGGAGATTCATAAGTGAGTTTTCTGTCCTAACTTATGATACAGGGGGGGAAATGGTTGATTAAGGCTAAATGAGTGATAAGATTTTCTTAATCTTCCATTGTTTGAAGGAGAGAGCAGTTCCATTTAGAAAATGGATGGTAGGTGGGACTAATTTGTATTAGTATATAATGCTTCGTTTCCTGAGGACAATCATTTTATGATAGTATAGCTAAGGGTATCATATGCTTTTGCATGTTATAGAATGGGTACTAGTCTTAATAAATACGGAAATAAGTATGTTTAAACTTTCTATGACTTTTGAACAGGGATTTTTGTTTGAGAAATTGGTAAACTATGCAGTATTATGAGTGGTTGCCGGAGGATGTGGTAATGGTAGTTAGTGTATCTGAGTTTAAAAAAGGTTTGGACAAGTTCCTGGAGAAAAAGTCCATAGCCTGCTATTCAGATGGACATAGGGGATGCCACTGCTTGTCCTGGGATTGGTAGAGTGGAATGGTGCTACTAATTGTGTTTCTGCCAGGTACTTGTGACCTGGATTGGCCACTGCTGGAAGCAGGATACTGGACTGGCTGGACCACTGGTCTGACCCAGTATGGCTGTACTTATGGTTCATAGCTATTTTGCTAGTTGGAGAAGTGTATCCACTTACTGTTTCGTTCTTTACTGTATGTGTTGTGTTTTTTCTCAATAAAATATTGAAACAGCAACATACGTATTAACAGATTATCTTTTATCAGGGCAATATCTAAAGTCCATAGGTATTACACAGACCACCACAATTATCCGGATAAAGGCAACATTCAGTGCCGTTACCTGGATATGCATCTGGACAACTTATGACAGCTTTTTTGTTGTCCTAATTTATTCACATATTGATGCAGAATATCCCTGGTCTGTCAATTAATTATGGCCCTGCCCTCTGCACTGTCTAGATAGTGCTGGCGCTGTCTGTAGTGATTTTTAGCAGCATTATCTGAACAATTCCATTGAAAATCCATAGAAGGCCTTGATCAGTATAGGCCATATATTTTCAATATTGTTATTTCACAGGTTAAGTATGGGCTATTTTATGTGAGCAATTTAGCTAAAATTGCCAGTAATGTGGGGCACAGGAAGGAAGGACAAGTGACTCAGCAAATACTACTAATGAAAGGCAAAACATGAGCTAGAATGGATCAGACCTGCAATTAAAACTAAAGACCCTGTTTACTAAGGTGCGCTAGCGTTTTTTTAGTGCGTGCACAAAATTAGCACGCGATAACTGTGTGGGTGCCCATAGGAATATTGCGGGTGCCTACACAGTTAGCGCGTGCTAATAGAGCACGTTAAAAGCACTAATGCGCCTCTAGTGCGGCTTAGTAAATTGGGCCCTAAATTTTATTGTTATGGGAGTAGAGAGGTTTGAAGGTTAACTATGATCATTGGTTAAATACTGCAAAGTACCGAAGAGAGACATTACATCATTTGCATTAAATGTAACATATATTGTTAAAGTACATAGTATGCAATAAAAATAAAAAAAAAACAAACCCCCATGTAAACCATTTTCATTCTGAGAAGACAGACCTGAGAAGACAGAAGAACGCAAATTTCCTAAAACCTGTAAGCTGGCTGCTACATCTTCATCCATTCAGGACTGCAATTGTTTTGGAGAGTGTTCATAACCCCTAAAAAGAAGAGTGCTCTAACGCTAACCTAGAACACTGTTAATCAGAAAAAGCAAAACAAAAATCGAGCTAAACACCAAAAGTATAAAAATGAAAATATGTGCTCATTGAAAAAACAAAAAGCACTGCAAATTATAGGCCTCATTTACTACATAATAAGTGCAAAACATCATCTGTCTCAACTGTTGGTGTGCTCTAAACATTTTGTTATGCAGTGAACATGGAGAAAATGTTATTATTATGCTTTAAATGCACGGCAGATAATAAGGTCAGTTAGCTACACTTCTTAAGAAGGCACTGACTGTTTCATGCTATCCGCGGTGTTAACAGTTAATATAGTGGTTCCCAAATTTTCTCGGGTCATGTTGACCTTAGACTACACATTTCCTCTCAGGTCTCCCCTCCACCCAACAGCGTTGCGTTCTACCTTTGCTAGCGGGGATGCTCAAGCCCTGCCAGCCAAAGAGATCCACTGCCTGAGGCACAAACTCCATGCTGTTTATGCATTAAGCAAATCAGTGGCATGCTTCAGCCACTGACGTTTGCATTCCCATTTATGCCCTTCTTCTCTTCCCCCTTTCCATCAGAGTCTGATCTCCTTCTATCCCCCCTTCCATCCAGCCTCTGCCCTCCCTCTCTCCTCACTTTCATCCAGCCTCTGCCCTCCCTCTCTCCCCACTTCCATTCAGCCTCAGCCCTCTCTCTACCCTTCTATATTCAGCCTAAGCTCCCTCTCTGTTTCTTCCCCCAGTCCAGCGTCTGCCTTCTCTCTGTTCCCCCTTCCCCCGCACCCATCCATAACATAAGAATAGCCATACTGGGTCAGAACAATGGTACATCTAGCCCAGTATCCTGTTTCCTACAGTGGCCAAGCCAGGTCACAAGTAACTGGCAGAAACCCCAAATAGTGGCAACATTCTATGCTGGCAATCCCAGGGCAAGCAGTAGCTTCCCCATGACTATCTCAATAGTAGATTATGGACTTTTCCTCCAGGAATGTCCAAACCCTTTAAAACCCAGATACACTAACTACTGTTACTACATCCTCCGGGCAAAGAGTTCCAGAGCCCAACCAATCATTGAGTGAAAAAATATTTCCTCCTATTAGTTTTAAAAATATTTCCATGTAACTTGAGTGTCCCCTAGTCTTCGTATTTTTGGAGTGCGCTGTGGCAAAGCAAGCTACAGCCATAGCTTGCTTTGCCACAGTGATGCATGTGGGAAAGAGGAACCCGAATTATAGCTACGTCATGCAAGCTTCCACGTTAGGAGTCACGGACCAAGAAAGGGATCTAGGTGTCGTCGTTGATGATACTTTGAAACCTTTTGCTCAGTGTGCTGCTGCGGCTAAGAAAGCAAATAGAGTGTTAGGTATTATTAGGAAAGGAATGGAAAACAAAAATGAGGATGTTATAATGCCTTTGTATCGCTCCATGGTGCGACTGCACCTCGAATATTGTGTTCAATTCTGGTTGCCGCATCTAAAAAAAGATATAGTGAAATTAGAAAAGGTGCAGAGAAGGGCAACAAAAACGATAAAGGGGATGGGACGACTTCCCTATGAGGAAAGGCTAAGGCGGCTACGGCTCTTCAGCTTGGAGAAAAGGCGGCTGAGGGGAGATATGATAGAAGTCTATAAAATAATGAGTGGAGTTGAACGGGTAGATGTGAAGTGTCTGTTTACGCTTTCCAAAACTACTAGGACTAGGGGGCATGCGATGAAGCTACAATGTAGTAAAATTAAAATGAATCAGAGAAAATATTTCTTCACTCAACGTGTAATTAAACTCTGGAATTCGTTGCCAGAGAATGTGGTAAAGGCGTTTAGCTTAGCGGAGTTTAAAAAAAGGTTTGGATGGCTTCCTAAAGGAAAAGTCCATAGACCGTTATTAAATGGACTTGGGGAAAAATCCACTATTTCTGGGATAAGCAGTATAAAATGTTTTGTACATTTTTGGGATCTTGCAGAGTATTTGTGACCTGGATTGGCCACTGTTGGAAACAGGATGCTGGGCTCGATGGACCTTTGGTCTTTCCCAGTATGGCAATACTTATGTACTTATGCACTGCAAGGCAGGACTATTCATTCACATGGCTGCCGGCTGAACCCTGGAACAGGAAGTGACATCTGAGGGGGCAGGACCATCAGCTGTGAGTATGGAGAGTCTGGCCCAGTGGGGGCTGCAGCTTTTTTTTGCTGCTGCTGCTCATTTAGAGAAGCAGCAGTAGTGGCTTGGGTCGGTGGCAGGAGGGAGGTGAGGAAAAATATGCCAAGGCACCCTTGAGAATTTGTTGCAATGCCCTGGGGTGCCAAGGCATACAGTTTGGGAACTGCTGAGTTAATACATAGTAACAACCTTCACTTTAACGGGTAGGGCACAGTCTCTGCCCATTTCCTGCTCTCTTCTTCATTAGGTGTTTAGTGTTGGAATTACAGAGTGCTAACAGTTAAGGTGCTGTGAACTGTTCATATGATGTAATTCCTAACACAGCTTAGTAAATGGGCCCCTATGGAGATAATTTTATAAAACCATTTTCACACATATGTGGCTACATACGGACTGGTGTAAATGTATATGCTTTGTCAAGGTGTGTACTTTGCAGTACACATAACCAGTAGTATTTAATAAAGATATATAGGTGCCTTTGAGGCTCATTTTCAAAGCACTTAGACTTACAAAGCTCCATTGGAATTCAAAAGTAGTATTTTCTGAACTAGTTGTTCTATATTTATTTACTTATTCAGTGTAACTGTTTATGGAATTAAAATTATATATTTAAATGTGTATGTATTTTTATTAAAATTCCTTTCACTTATGCTGTGATCTGTATGTGTTTTGAATACTTGTAAAATATTTAGGAATGTTGTTGGACCTTAACTTTCAGAGAATTGTTTGTGTTGGGTGTTATTCATGAACTCTGATAGTTCCCTTTTACTAGGCTATGGAAAACATCCATTCCCATATCCTACATTTTGGAACCACAAATTCTTTGAAATTTCAGTGGCTCAATGAGGCATGAAGGAAGGATAAAATATCTGCCATCTTGCAATGACACATGTACAATTCAGAAGAGAACATTTATGAAGCCAAATGGAATGAATGTACTGGAATTTTTCCATGTAACTGCATATTTAGTACCTTGCATTTGTGATTATTATGAAACAGTGAAGTCTTATAATGCAATGTTAATGGCTAACATACTATGCTCAGAACATCCACTACTGAAATACTATTCTGAGCACAGATTTGGAAACTTCCTTGTCTCAGTTTCTTTGAAACACTGGCCTATTATTCTAGCAGATATCTACATTCAAATGCATTTCAGATTCTTCTTAAAGACTTCCATGGTTGAAAAAAAGCAATAAAGGGCTGGATGTATTTAAAAATCTCTTTCATTTTGGGGATAGTTTTCAAAGCCATTCCTGGGTGTAACAGTGGTTTATACATAGATATGGATAGTTATAAAAATGCCTGAAGTTTGGAGGGGGGTATTTTATGATACTGCACTTATTTTATAAAGGGGCTCACTTACTAAAGTGTGGTAAGTTTTGCAGTTATCAAAGATTTACTACAAAATTGAAATTTTAGTAACTGCAAAGCCTGTGCAGTAAATACAGGGAATGTGGCGCAGGAGCAACCATGCTACTTGCCCCATCATGTAAAGCAGTATAGGTTCAGCTGCAAAGGTTCTTTTGCAGTGGCGTTCTCCCACCCTGTTCCACATTTCTCCCTCTGACCCCCCAGTCACAGAGTCAACCCCCCTCTGACAGTCTTCTATAAAGACTCCTCACACCTGGAGCTCAAGCGGGGGGAGTGGCTAAGATGGCGCCGACACGCCGAGAGAAGTGAGACAGACCGACACTAGCTATACTAAACATTTCCTGAAAATATGCCCCATACTAAAAGAAAAGGGGTTATCAGAGCCATACCCTCTCCAGCTCTTGCATCCTCTCCTAAGCAGCGAACATTGGACAGTTTTACACTCCGACGCCCACCGATAGAGTCTGGAGTTGAGCTTCCTTTAGACGCCGAGGAAGGGAACCCAACGTCTTTGGAACATGAGACCACACTTTCTCCTCCGATAGCTGGAAATCCACCATGTCCCGCTGTAACACGAGAAGAGAATGCAGGCCCCACAGGACGCGGAAGTCGCGGAGACTGGAACCCGCGGAGAGGGTTCTCTCTCGGAATTGTTACTGGCAGCCACTACAATTTCGGGCAGGAAGGGATCTTTGAATCCCCCCATGGTGGTGACTCTTGATACTATATGGCAGGCTATGGAGAATATGAAAGTTTTAATAACTAAATCTACTCAAGAAACAATGAAACTGGTATCTACAGTGGACCAACTCTCTAAATCAATGGACAGATTGAAACAAGATTTCAACGATCAGGTACAGAGATCTCAAAATGATATTTCTAATATTAAGGAAAATGTTTCAGTGCTCATTAAAGATAATTCAAGTATACGTCAAAAAATTGAACAAATAGAAAACTATAACAGACGCTTGAATATGAGGATTTTGAATTTCCCAAGACCAATAGGAATTCTCCCCCTTGAACTATTTAAAAAATACCTTGTTGAAATTTTGAAGATTCCTCCTTAAATTATTCCTCCAACAAATAAAATATATTTTTTACCTGTAAAAAAGAACCAAGAGAGGATTCCTGAAGCGTTGGAAAGAGAGAAATCTGAAGAATTGAAAAATATTTCATTGATCCTAGAGGACTCATTAACTGAAGTAACTAATAGAGCTACACTTTTGATATCATTTGTTTTTGAGCAAGATTTTAATGCAATATTGAAGTTGTACTAAAATTTGCACCAACAGTTTTGTGGTAAAAAATTATGGATTTTTCCTGATGTTACTAAAATTACCCAAGAGCGAAGGAAGAAATTTCTAGATATGAGAGAAGAGACGAGGTCCATAGAGGCAACTTTTTTGTTAGCATACCCATGTAAATATATGGTGAAATATTTAGGTGTTAAATATGTTTTCTTCTTACCAGATCAATTAAGAGCTTTCATAGACCTGAAAAAGGTATCAAGATCATAATATTAATATCAGTACGGCTTAGAAAAGAGAAGGTGGGAGGGCATAAGCCTTTCCTCTATTCCGATATTACTTATTTTTTTGATCTACCTGATTTATTCTCCACTCCCCTCCATTTGTGTGGTCTAAGGAAGGGACAAAAGTGAATTATTTTGTTTCTTATTTGATTTCTCTATGATACAGTATTTGTGATTTATTTATCTGAACTCTTTTGTCTCCTATATTACATGTAACAAGATGATTGCTTGTGTATATAATTAATGTATAAATAATATATAAAAAAAAGACTCCTCACACCTCCTGATTGTAGCACCTTGTCCCCTCACACCCTCCGATTGAAGAACAGTCTCCCTGAACCCCTGATTGCAGCATCAAGCCTCCCCCTGGCAATCCAACCCCCAACACATAAACCCTGACCCAGTGGCATAGCTACATGGGGCCTGAGCCTCTGTAGATTCCAGCCTGGACCCCCCTCCTGGCGAACCCGCCCCCGCCTACCTTCACTTTTGCTGGCGGGGGACCCCACTCCTCACCAGCCGACGTCCTCTCCGTCCTGCTCCTGCTGTTGCATGCATTGCTGACGTCCTGCACGTTGTATGTGCGACGTCAGACTCAGAGAACAGAACTCTGTTCTCTGAGTCTGACGTCCTGCACGTATAACGTGCAGGACGTCATGCATGCAACAAGAGCAGGAGCAGGACGGAGAGGACGTCGGCTGGCGGGGAGTGGGGTCCCCCGCCAGCAAAATTGAAGGTAGGCGGCGGCGGCGGGTTCGCGGCGGGAGGGGGGTCGGAAAAGACGTGGGGGGGGGGCGGCAATGGCGGCGGGGGAGGGCTAAAATGTGCCCCCTCTCCTCAGGCTTTGGACCCCCTCCCACGGAAGTCTGGCTACGCCCCTGCCCTGACCCCTTCTTTACAACTTTCCTCCCTGCCAGTAAGACCCACCCCTCTAACCCACTTTCCTTCCCCCCCCCCCCCAGTATGTATCCAGGCGTCATCACTGGTGGCAGTGGTGTCCCGAATAGCAGCGATCCCTCTTTGCTGCCACCCAGGCCCCACTGCTACCAGTGCTGATTCCACAGTAAGTCCCAAGGGACAAGGGAGGGTGCAGTATTTTCTGTCAGGGGATGGGGTTGTAGAGAGGGGGCCGGAGTTTCTGCATCAGAGGTCTGAGCTGTTGTGAGGAGAGACATGGAGCTGCAATTGGGGTGTGGAGGGGCACAGTGCTGCCGGGAGGTATTGGGGAGAGGGCTTAATGCTTCAATAAGCGGTACGGGGGGACATGGTGCTTCAATTAGCGGGATGCAGGGGAGATATGATGCTTCAATTAAGTGGATGGAAGGACATGTTGCTGCAGTTGAGGGTGCAGGGAATAATCTATATTGAATCAGGTGGTGTGGGTTATGTTGAGGGGTGGGAATCAGGGGTAGTGCTATTGCATGGCCTTCCCCTTTTTAATCTGCCCATGATCAACAACGGTCTTACTATGGAAACATGCCCCAGTCAATGGAACCAGGTACTGGTGCATTCTATTCTAAAGAAACACACTTTGGATATAGCAGAATTAGAAAAGGTGATGGGACGACTTCAGAGCCTAGAGCTCTTCAACTTGGAGAACAGACTGCTGATGGGAGATATGATAGAGGTCTATAAAATACTGAGTGGAGTGGAATGCGTGGGGGGGGGGGGGGGAGGAGAGATACGGATCTGTATGCGTTTTCTGCAATTACTTTTCGGATTGGCTTCTGAAGTTATTACCTGAATTCTCATATTTGAACAAAAGTATAATTATATACTGCTATACCACAAGGAGAAGCCATTATGGTAATTGAATCCATTTTAAATCAATTCTCAACCAGTGACAGTTCCTACAGATTTTATTCTTCAGTTAACAAGTTTAGCTTTGCAAAATAATTATTTTTTGTTTAATGAAGATTTATATTTACAACTTTCAGGGATTGCAATGGGTGTCTCATTTGCCTCTTTGGCTGCTAACTTATTCATGGTTTATTTGGAGGAGAAAGTTATTTATAAAATGTGCTTACTCAAACATGTGATGTGTTGGTGGCATTTTATAGACATATTTGTCATTTGGCTGGGAACTAGGGAATTGTTGAATCTTTAAATACCTGCCATTCTACTATTAAATTTCAACATATTGTTCATCATTCTGAAATTTATTTCCTTGATGTGAGAATTGTGAAGCATGATGGTGTTCTTGAAATTGATGTTTATACAAAACCTACGGATCGCAATACACTTCTAGCCTATGTCAGTATGCACCCACATCACATTAAAAACAGTTTGCCTTTTGCTCAATTTTTGCATTTTAGGCAAATTTGTGATTCTCTTCTGAGGTATAAAGAAGCTTCTGAACATTTAAAGAATTATTGGAATGGGAATATCCCCAAAAAGTTATTAAACATTCACATAAAACAGATCTTTATAATCATCATGAGTTTAACAGGATACTCAAGGCTGTTCGTCATCTGATTTGACTATCTCATGTATATTGAAATACACTAATTTGTCTCCAAAGATAGCTAAAATTATTCAAAGACATTGGCAAATTTTGTATTTGCCCAAAGACGATGTATGATCTCTTATTGAAGAGGGGTTAATCTGTCTGATTTTCTGTGCCAATCATATGTCCTGTCCAAGAGAAAAATTGAGAATCCTGGACATGTCAAATGTGGCCATTGTGTCATCTGTGGGGTCACTAATGAAACTTCAAGAATTTGGGATAATATTAGTCAGAAATGGATTGACATCAAATGTCCTACCTCATGTATATAGAAAGCAGTGATATATTTGATTGTTTGTACCTGTGGATTGAAATATAAGGGCCAAACAAAATGCATGTAAAAACTAGATTGATCAAGCATAAACACTGTACCAGTGCTGGTAAATTCAATATAATTCTTGTTAAACATTGTCAGATGATGCAACATACTTTTGATCAATGACATGTTATGGCTATTGACCAATTGAAAAATAATCGTTGAAGGAGAGACATCTCCCATTGTTTACATCAAAAAGTGGATTTTCAAATTGCAAACAGTGGCACCGAAAAATTTAAATGGACCTATGGAATGGGAGGCTTTCTACTGAATTATTGTTCTTTAGTTTGGCAGTACCGCCCCCTCAAACTGACTCGTGGAGTGGGCAGAGTTTTCAAGAGCGTTTTTGTACCAGCCATCGCCATTTTGTAACCAGGCTGGTGATATGTTTGGTGGATTCCTCTTGATGCAGATAAGGAAACAAGGGGGTCCCTTGTCAAGCATAGAACCTGTGTCATGGTGATGTTTGGATGTCCTTACAGCCTTAATTGGATTAATGAATCATGTTGCTGAGAGCTGCTGTGTTTTTTAGAAATCCTTGTGGCAAGTTAAATTATTTTTTTTCACTGTGCAAGTGTGTTGTTTTTTCAGTTTCTATATAGAACTTCAATTGAGTAGAATATTGCTATGCTTCTAGTTGTTATGTAGGTCTGCTCTGTTTTTTGTTCACAATAGGTTTTTTCTTCCTAATAGGGAGTTGTTTTCTATTGTGGCTTGTTTCGGAGCATACTATGAAACCTGTGATAGAAGCCGATATTGGAATGCCATCTAGGCAGGCTTCCTAGGCAGTTGAGGTTTCGTTTGTTTAAAACGTTTTTTATGTGGTAGCTGGCAATGTCATCTTGAGCAAAAAGGATTATTTGGATTCTATGTATATTGTTGTTCTCCAACTTTTTCATTTGTGATTACGATTTTTAATGCAATTAAAAAAAAAACCATGCAAACAGTTGTTTTATAGTTTCACTTTAATAAGTGCAGAATCTTCCTAACTAGTGATTTTATCATTCTCTTGATGTGGCCTTGCTGGTCTTCATATTATACACTGAATCTATTATTGTACACTATTGCACTGTTGATATTGTACTTTTAAAATTGTTAAAAAAAAAAGAAGTAAAAAAAAATCAAACCCACCCTGCACAAGACAGAAAACTAGTAGGTTAATGGCCACATTTAAATACCTTTTTACCACATTAATCATGTCTATAATGACCCAAAAATACTACCAATTAGAAGGCTATTTGTTGGCCTGAGTGAAATGATCTGGTGAACCCTGTTGTAATTCTCAATACAACCAGTATCACAATTTGACAATAAGGGGCTGAGTCTATAATTGGGCACCTTCTTTTAGGCGTGCAGATGCTGCATGGTAAAAGCCTATTCTATAATGGCATCTGGATACCATAACAAATAGTATCATAACCCAGCATTAGTGCAACTACATGTACATGACTGCAGTTACATCAGCCACAGACGTAACATAACTGCAGTCGTGTAAATACTGCAAGGATGTGAAAAACTGACAGTATTCTGAAAGTTGCCTCTGTAAGTGGCAACCCCGCCTATGCCCCACTCATATGAATGCTCCCTTGCACTATGCGCTTTGCCTCTTATGTGCGCAGAATAGTGCTTAGTCTCTCTGCTGCCATTTATGCATGTAATCATCCACTTGCCTGAGAAAATCCTAGTATTCTGTATATTTATACACTCGATTTGTGTGTAATGCAGACTGTCAGTTATAGAATTGCCCTTTATCCGGCAGAGTAGACAGGAGAATCTGGCATTTTTATCCAATTAGCGTGGGCGGCTATTCAGCCACACTTAACCAGCTAACCAGGTGGCTGAGTATCTGACTAAATCTACCCAGGTATAACATCATGCTTGTAACTATGTTGTAAGAATTCAAATACCCCTCCCCCCAATTTTCTACAGAAGTGAACCACCCAGGCACATACACTTTCCATCAGTACCTTCTGTAGTTCTATTCTTTTACATCTGTTTCTTTTGTGTATTCTTTATAAGATTAAAAAATATATATTTAACCTGTATTTGGTAGGTGTAGCCTAGTGGTTAGTGCAGTGGCTTGAGAACATGGGGAACTGGGGGCCATTCCCACTGCAGCTCCTTGTGACTCTGGGCAAATCAGTTAGGGGCCCTTTTACTAAGTCGCATAAGCATCTACGCACAACCAATGCGCACCAAAATGGAGTTACCGCCCAGCTACTGTGTGGCTCTTGCAGTAATTTAATTTTTGGCGCACATAGGTCATTACCGCCCGGTTACCACGTGAGTCTTCACCGCTAAGTCAGTGGCTGGCAGTAAGGTCTTAGAACCAAAATGGACGCGCGGCAATTTTCATTTTGCTGCATGTCCATTTTCGGCAAAAATTTTAAAAAGGCATTTTTTTGCAGGTGTGCTGAAAAATGATTCTGCACGCGCCCAACACATGCGCCTAGACTACCGCAGGCCATTTTTCAGCGCACCTTAGTAAAAGGACCCCTTAACTCTCAACTGCCCCAGGTACAAAATAAATACCTTTATATAATATTTAAACCGCCTTGATTGTAACCACAAAGGCAGTATATCAAGTCCCATCCCCACCTTATACATACCCCTTAATAAATATGAACTACCAGAAACCTTTGCCATCTTTTTTTGAAATTCTCACACTTACCTTTGTTTAAAAGCCTTTTCAGCCATCTCTCTAGCAGCTCTCTTCACTTCCTCAGGAACAGCATCTTTTTCAGCCTGAGACACCTGGTAAACTTTGTGTCCAGCATCTAAACGGTACGGGCCACCTTTTCCACCCAGACCTGCCGTATCCCTGCCACCTACAACATTCAGGGTAAAAAATTAGTTTTTATTTTTGAAATCTATATATTGCCTTTTGGTCCACCAGTTTCTCCTGCATTTTGGGGCTTTTTATCTCGATAAGAGCTAACTTGTATAGCAGGTATGTACACAGGTTATCTTCTAGGGAAAGGAGGAGATAGTGATTACTGTGGATGGGCAGACTAGGTGGACCATTTGGTTCTTATTTGCCGCCATGTTTCTAGGTTACATCTATTTTATAAAAGCAACATACTTACGAAACAGCACTTATAAAATTAAGGGGTCCTTTTACTAAGCTGTGGTAAAACGTGGCCGCAGTGTTCCCTTATGTGGGTCTTTCCTGCATGCTAAGGTCATTTTTACTGCAACCACAAAATGGCCAATTTTCTTTTTTCTCAATTAATGGTCACGTGCTAATGTTGCCATTAGTGCACGCAGTCACGAAAGAGAGGGTATAACAGCATACAAGTACAAAACAAGAACAAAAAAAGCAACACTGGGCCTTCAAGAGAGAGATAAATGTTGTCCTTTATTAAGAGCAAGACCTGACACGGGCCGGACGAAACGTCTGATTATCAGTCGATGGTAATTGATCTAGACTATCTGAATTTCATTGTTTGTCTAGACTGTGAAGATACACGTTGACCTGAGGCAGGCGTTTGTGTGCCGAAACACGGCCCGTGTCGGGTCTTGCTCTTAATAAAGGACAGCATTTATCTCTTTCTTGAAGGCCCAGTGTTGCTTTTTTTGTTCTCGCCATTAATGCACGGCCATTAACAAAAATTAGCAAGTCAGTCTTTACCACCACCCATTTTGTAGGCGCTGATCCCTCGCTAACCAATTAGTGCGCGGTAAAGTGCTGTCACATCCACCCTGAGAAAATTCAGGATTCGTTTTTAGCGCATGGTTTGTGTGTGCACATTGGGATCTTACTGAAGGATGCCTTAGTGCATCCCATGGTAAGCGATAGCGCGCACTTAGCATAACGTAGTAAAAGAACTCCTAAATCTGCTGTCTCACCAAGGAATGAATAATATTCATAAAATTTATGCACAAAATAAATACATAAGTGCAAATCCTGCCTCAGGAATATTTCAGTCAGGTCAGGGGGAGTTAGGCATTTATAAAATTGCCCTTCATAGGAATACTGCTGTGGATAAAATGCTGTTTTCAAGTTAACCATTTATGGAAGAAAACTTTTTAAAAGCTGAAGCAACTGATTCAGATGTTGATACTGCCCCATCTTGATTATTGTAATGTTTTATATGTGGGGCTTGGTTCTAAATATCTAAAGAAGCTTCATCTCATACAGAGAACTGCTGTGAGATTAATTTTCAAAGTGAATAGATTTACCAGTGTTTCAAGTTATATGAAGTGGCTACACTGCCTTTCGGTAGCAAAATGTGTTCTATTTAAAGCATTTTGTCTATTACATCAGATTATTCATGGTTCTACTTCCCATTTATTGATTAGTTTGATTTCAAAATCCCTTTTTGGTCACTCTCCCAGGCTGCTTAAACAGCTTATTCTCTGTTTCATAGTAAAACATGTTTTCTTAGAATATTTAACTCTATTTTTGCAGTTATAATTATGGAACTCTCTTCCATCTATTGTTAGAGTTAAGGTGAAATATCTGAAATTTCGTAAACAGTTGAAAACCCATCTTTTTGGACATTGTTACTAATTATAATATTTGTTAGTAATCATTTATTATGTTAATTGTGTTACATTCAATTTAGAATTATTCCTGTACATCACATTGAACCCTTATTTTAGGGGAAATAATGATTAAAAAGAACATTGACAATAATGCCAGTTGCACGCAGATCATGGAACACTCTGGTATGAGTGTGCCTAACATTGTACGTATATAACTTTGGGCTTATGCCCGGATTCTATACCAGAATTTGTGCTTGGCACGCCTCAGGGTGGTGCCTAGCTTTATAACTGCACTCAATTTGTGTTGAAAGGAGTGTGGTCAGAAGGGCATGCTGTCACTTATTCTTAGATTCTGCCCAGCCATACAGGGCTACTGGATAGATATGCCAGCTGATTTGAAAGTTCAAATTTTCTTGTATACACTCTAGAGTTAGACATGAGGACAGATACAAAAAAAAAAAAAAAGTCTGATTGGATAAATCCTAAAATAGGCTGGTGGGCCAGAATTAGATATCTGATGGAAACTGAATGCCTCTCTGTCAAAATCAAAGGGACGGAGGAGAAAGCTCGGATGAGGGAACCTGGTGCAGGTGGCTTTGAAAGCAGGAGTGTCTGTAATTTGTGAGAGAATGAATATTGGGAAGAATAGTCTGAATCATAGTTACCTGATGCCAGGGTCCATCTTAGGAGTCAGCACTCAAGAAAAAGATCTAGGTGTCATTCTAGACAATACACTGAAATCTTCTGCCCAGTGTGCAGTGGCAGCCAAAAAAGCAAACAGGATGCTAGGAATTATTAGGAAAGGGATGCAAAAAAAGATCAAGAATATTATAATGCCTCTGTATCACTCCATGGTGCGACCTCACCTTGAGTATTGTGTTCAATTCTGGACACCGTATCTCAAAAAAGATAAAGAGGGGCATTTTCGATATGACGTCTAAATCCAACTTTGGATGTTTTGCTAAAAACGTCCAAAATTGAAGTGGGGAATAAATCCATTTTCGAAACACAAAAATGTCTTTCTTTTTTCGAAATAGCTATTTGATAGATGTTTTTGTGCTCTGTGCATTTATCGTTTTGGTCAATTTTTGAAAAAAATCCAGCCATTGGGATGTAGGAGGAGCCAGCATTCTTAGCACCCTAAGGAACACTGCGCTGGACTTCAAATAAATGCTCCCTGTACTCATCCCACAGTTGCTCTCTTATCTTGTCTGCTGAGCCCCCCAAACCCAATACCCCCAAGTGTACACAACTACAATAGCCCTTATGGGTGAAAGGGGCACCTATATGTGGGTACAGTAGAGTAGCAGCCTAGTGGTTAGTGCTGCGGACTTTGATCCTGAGGAACTGGGTTCGATTCCCACTGCAGCTCCTTGTGATTGTGGGCAAGTCACTTAACCCTCCGTTGCCCCAGGTACAAAATAAGTACCTGTATATATGTAAACCCTTTCCCTTCCCTTCTATTGAGTTTTGGAGGGCTCACAGCTTCCACCACAAGTGTAACAGGGTAGGGGGAGGTATGGGCCTGGGTCCACCTGTCTGAACTGCACTGCACCCACCAATAGACTACTCCAGGACCTGCATGCTGCTCTAATGGACCTGAGTATAACATCTGAGGCTGGCGTAGAGGAAGGTAAGTAATGTTTTTAAGCACATTTTAGGGGGGTGGGAGGGGGTTAGTGACCACTGGGGGAGTAAGGGGAGGTCATCCAGTCATTTAGGGCACTTTTTTGTGGCTTATTCGTTAATAAAACAGGTCTATACCAAAACGTTCAACTTATAGCCCTGGATGTTTTTGTTTTGTTCTATTATAGCAGAAAAACGTCCAAGTGTTAGGAATGCCCAGATCCTACCCTTGCATGCCCCTTTGTGAACTGAATGTGCTTCTGATGGACTTCATAGAAAAATGCCTAAAAACAGGTTTTGAAAATATCAATTTTGGACATTTTTGAGCGAAAAACATCCATTTCTCTTTTGCCCCATTGCAGAATTAGAAAAGGTTCAAAGAAGAGTGACCAAAATGATAAAGGGGATGAAACTTATCCCATATGAGGAAAGGCTAAATAAGTTAGGGTTCTTTAGCTTGGAAAAGAGACAGCTGAGGGGGGATAGGATTGATGTCTATAAAACCCTAAATGGTGTAGAACGGGTAGAAGTGAATCGATTTATTACTCATTCAAAAAGTACAAAGACCAGGGGAAACTCAATGAAATTACATGAAAATACTGTTAAAACAAATAGAAGGAAATATTTTTTCACTCAAAGAATAGTTAAGCTCTGGAACTCACTGCCAGAGGATGTAGTAACAGCAGTTAGCGTATCTGGGTTTAAAAAAAGGTTTGGACAAGTTTCAAATAATCTGTTATTGAGATGGACATGGGGGAAGCCACTGCTTGCTCTGGGACTGGTAGTATGGAATGTTGCTATTAATTGGGTTTCTGCCACGTACTTGTGACTTGAATCGGCCACTGTTGGAAGCAGGATCAGTGGCATAGCCACAGGTGGGCCTGGGTGGGCCGGGGCCCACCCACTTAGAGCTCAGGCCCATCCAACAATAGTACACGTTTAACTGTAGCTGGTGGGAATTCCAAGCTCCGAGAGCTGAAGATTTCCCCCTGATGGTAACCAAAGCACTACTCTCCATGATACCAGCACCAGTGCATGCTCAGTTTTCAGCGCATGCCTGCTGCAGACTGCCAAGGTGGAAAGAAGCATTTCCTGCCAGCTGAGATATATTTTTGGTGGTGGTGGTGGTGGTGGTGGGGGGGGGGGGGGGGGGAGAGAACACTTGGTGCCCACTCACTTCTTGCCTAGGCCCACCCAAAATCTGTAGTCTGGCTACGCCCCTGAGCAGGATACTGGGCTAGATGGACCATTGGTCTGACCTAGTATGGTTATTCTTATGTTCTTAAGTATTGGGTATGTGGAAGGTGCTTTGACAGAGGGCTTTTGTTTAAGAAAGTTGATAAGTGTATGGTCACCTGATGAATATTCTATGTGATCTTCTTTGGAGACTCAGATAACGTATTGTTACTGGAAAATCAATAAAAATAAGTTTAAAAAAGTAAACAATGGTATCATGGTAAGAACCTGAAATTCTCATTATTGTGCTTGGGATTCATAAACTTTTTCCTTAGAACTGTATGATCTCAAGGAAAGAAGGAAGAGAGACGATATAAAGAAAGTAGCACAGTGGTATTAATAATTATCTATTTATTTATCTATCTATGATATGAGGCTGAAAGAGGATTTAAAACAAAAGAACACGGTAGAATCAAACACCACAGCACACAGAAGAGAACAGTAGAGATGACCAACAGAAATACACAGTCCCCAATGGTGTTCAGCTGACTTTATTAGTCATCTACAATGACTTGATACAGACCGTGTTTTGGCTAGATTGCCTGCCCCAGGAGTCTCATTAAATCCTCCAGGAGGAGGCCACGCTGGTGGGACCTGAAGTGGAGCCTTCAAACTGCAATAGGGATTCAGGAGTCATCTCATCTGTTGTCGCAGTACACAGAAAGGCTTCCAGAGTGAAGATTCCTGTACAGAGGAAGGAAGCCATGGGAAAGCAAACCAGGAGAGTGTGTAATATAGAGTTCACCTTTGAAAATTTGGGCTGGAGTGGTGAAGTCCACTGGTACAAATGAATCTATGTGCAAATTGGAAGGACATTTTCAGTCTGGGGAATTCATGAGACTCCTGATGTTGGCAATCTAGCCGAAACACGGTCCATGTCGAGTCATTGTAGAAGATAACTAATAAAGTCAGCTGAACACCACTGGGGACTGTGTAGTTCAAATGATCATCTCCACAGTTCTCTTCTGCATGCTAAAAAAGGATATGTCAGGAGTAACAAAATATTTTGTCACAGAATATACAGAATAGCCTATCAGCAGAAGCATGAACAATATCAGAGTTCCAGAAAGATATACAGAAAGCATTAGTGAAGAAGTGAAGGTAAGACCAGAGATTGAGTAGGGTCAGCAGTATTTCAGCAGGAAGAGACAACTATCAGAGTGACCAGGTCTTGTATTTATCTGCCGTTAAATTCTAGTCTTCTGTTTTCTGAATCTGCCACTGCAGTGTGTGAAGATCTGTACACATCAAATCAAGCATTATTAAATACCAACCTGTTCCACCTGCCCATGTGTTTCCACCGACGTGGGGCATGTTGTCTAGATCTACCTTTCCATGTTTAGGTGAGCTGACATCCAAATCACTGTCTCTCTGCACTGTTATCTGAGGAAATGAATGAATGATAGGTGGTATTTTAAACAAAGACATCTTTCATGAAGCAAAACAAAATGTAAAAAGAGATGCTTCTTGTACAAGATACCTGATTTCCATTCAAGAAATTGCTGTATATGTGTAATGAACGCTATATTAACAGGCTCAAAAACCAATAAGGTATAACTCCACAAAAACAGAGTAAGTTTGCTTACTACATACACCAGTATATGATGACTCAATTGATTACAAGGTAGAGGAAAGAATTCAGTTTTAACAGCGCTACTAATATTTTATAGCCGCTAATTGATACATCATAAGTCTAAAAACCTACCACTATCCTTTTCAATTATAATTATTTATCTGTTTTTAGTATATAAGGTACAATATGAATATGAATAAATTTGTACACAATGGTGACAGTTCATGCAAATTTATCTTAAGCATATTTATTGTGGGTAACCTGAAACCTTGACTGGCTAGGTGTGTTCTGAGGATTGGGTTGAGATCCCTTGGTCTAGAACAAGGGTCAGCTAATAAAAAACTATTTCTTTCATTTGCATAATGTCATTTTTCAAGCAAATTTGTAAAATTGTCCAGTTATGTATGAGTAAGTTGACTACTAAAAATATGTTTAAAAAATAATGACATATACACTTGGCTCATTAAAAGTCAGTCCAGCAGGGACAGTGGTGTGACAGCAGGGAAAAGAGGGGTGGAGAAAGAATGCAGAGGATGCCTCATGGAATGATTTCCAGCCTCCCTTGGTGTGTATGTGTATGTCTGTGTTGGCTCTCTGTGTGTGTCTATGTGCAGGGAAGGAGAGGAGAGGAGAGGAGAGCAGAGCAGAGGGTAGTTTGAAAGGCACAGTTCTCTAATTACCATGATAACAAACAGTGAATCAGTGCCTGCAGGCAGTAGCTGCTGGAACTGCTTCTCACGTAGAAATGGGTCATATTTTGGGGAGCTTTATTTCTCTAGAACTCTTGATCCAATCTGGCCCATTTTCAAACTTAATCTTTTACCAGTTTTCCCCTCAACACCATATTGAGTCCCATTCCATTCTATTTTCAGACAGTTATTTTGTGCCTGGACAAAGAGACAGATTGACAGACATTTTGTTTGATGCCTCATTCAGTTGGCTTAGAAAGAATTTAAAACATTGTGGGGCTCATTTTCAAAAGAGAAAAATGTCTCATAAATGGCATAAAGTGGAATTTGGACTTTTGTTTTGGAGAAAAACATCCAAATCAAAGATTTTCAAAACTTGGATTTGGAACATTTTTCTCTGCAGTGCATGTAAATCACAAGGGGATGTCTTGGGGGCAGGATTTGGGAGTTCCCAAAACTTGGACATTTTTCTGCCGTAATGGACCAAAGCGAAAACATGCAGGGCTAAAAGTTAAACGTTTTGGTCTAGACCTGTTTCAATCACAACTAAGTCATAAAAAGTTGCACTAAATGACCAGATGACCACCGGAGGGATTAAAGCATAAATCCACCTTACTCCTCCAGTGGTCACTGACCCACCATCCACCTCTCAAATATGTGAAAGAAACAGTACATACCAGCCTCTATGACAGCTTTAGATGTTATGGCCAAGCCTATTAGAGTAGCAAGCAGGTCCCTAGAGTAGCCTACTGGTCAGTGCGGTGTATTGTAGAGAAGGAGGCCCATAACCCACTCTAACTCGTATACTTGTGGTGGAAAGTGTGATCGCTCCAAAATCCACCATAAACCTACAGTACCTACATAGGGGTGACACCTGCAGTCATAAAGGCTATTGTATTGGTATACAGTTGGGTACACTAGGTTTTTAGGTAGGTTTTGGAGGGCTCCCCGTACAATATAAGGGGATACGCCGCATTGAGCCTGCTTTGAGTGGGAAAGCGTGGGATACAAATGTAATAATAATAATAATAATAATGGTGAGATGTGTACCTCAGACCTTTTATGTGAAGTCCACTGCAGTGGTACTCCACTGCTCTACTGGGTGTCGGTGTGGCCAGTCTATTAAGAATGCTGGCCCCCCCGCCGTACACCCTAATGACTTCTTTTTCTGCATTTTTTCCTTGGACTTTTATTTTTATATTTTTTGAATATAAAAGGTCCTAAAAGATAGATGCACTAAGCACAAAAAATATATAGCAAATGGCCATTTTCAAATCAAAAAGTTGAATGTGGTTTGAAAATGGCCACTGGATTTTTGGACATTCTTTCCAAAACATCATATTGAAAATGTCCCTCTGTATTAACAGTCAGTGTTAACTGCAGTGTTAAACTTCAAATCTGGAAATTCTTATTAGAAGGCAGGGAGTATACCCTGTATTTTGGGTGATCTGTAGTGTAGCACGTCCAAATTATGCCTTTTGAAAAAAGTGATCTGGACATTTTTGGCAGATGGACTTTTTTTGGCCATTTTGAAATGTCCATCTGCTTTGAAAATGGGCACCATAGGCACTTAAGTGGCTTTATAAAATAAGCTAAAAATAGGTTTCTTCCTGCATCATTAATCAATGCAACCTGTTATTAAATTACCCTCCACATAGGACAAACTGTTTATTGTGTGCTTTAGTACATCCACCTTTAAATCTCCGAGGCAGAAAAATCCTGCTTTATCTTGCGCCTTTAAGATGCTATTAGATATCTATGGGTCGTTCAGAGGAAATACCCCAGAGGAGACATTGCTCTTTCGTAAGGGATGTTTGTTAGCAAAGAAATGTATACTTAAATACTGGACCTCAGAAGCAGTGCCAGAATTTTGGCATTGGCGGAATTTTGGTGCACCAGCTGCTGATGTGGGAGGCAAGAGAAGCCAGAGGATCCCCGAAACGAAAAACTCAGTTTTTGAAGATCTGGGGGAAATATATAGATACCTTATCAGCTAAGGGAAGGAGCTTTGTACTGAATGTGCTGTAACCATTATACTGGAGCTAAGGGTTAAGATACTTCCTTCTTTAGGATGTTTGTGAGTTTTCCATGGGAAGGGAGAGGGAGGGCGAGATTAGGAGGGTATGGGGAGGGGGGTGGTTGGGTGTGGAGGGATTTGGGAGGGGGGGTTGGATAAAGGATCTAACAAAGTAAGTTGAAAGTAGAAGGTTCAAACTGGTTGTTGTTTGAATATGATGGGACTTAATGATTGGCTGTATTGATTACATTATATACTATTGATAAAAGTGTATACCGTTTTTCATAAAACTGATGAAACATAAGTTTGTTGGGTAGGGGGGGTATTGTATTGGGAAACAAAATTAACAATTTATACAAGATTATGGTTGTATTATTTTATTGATTTTTAATAAAAATTGTTTAAACATAAGATTTGCATTTAAAACTGAACTTTTCTCCTCTTTCTATATGCAGGAAACAAATTTCTGTAACACATTACAGATTACTCATGCTAGACTGTGTGCTGTCTTTATAAGGAGAAAATATTAGCTCTGAGACAGCAAAACCATTACAAAAATGAACCAAATGATCCCAATGGTAGTCATGCACTAACAAGACTGATGGTTTGGAAAGGATAGGCAGAAACAAGTGAGCATCTCAGTGTGAAATGTCTCTTTTTCATTCAACATTAATTAAACAAGGAGCTATGCATGGCATCTCAAGCTAGTTATAAGGTGTTACCCTAAAGCTCTCCGCACCTGTTTGCTCCCGAGACACATAAATTGTGCAGCATTTTTTTAAATAGAAGGTTCTGCCTCCTGTTTCCCCAGTGGGTCTGCTAAAGATAGCTAAAGAAAGAACTGCTCTTTACGCTGGTGCCAATATTGCAGAAGATGCTGCAAAACGTAAGAATATAGGAAATGACAGCAGACAGGGATTTCAAGGCACATCTTGACTGGTACAACAATCGCGAAGTCCACCCATTCTCAGGCTTTATTTTTTATTTAATTTTAAGTTCTTATATACCTCCTGCAAGCCCAAAAACTATTCCCACATTTACATGTATTTAAATATCCTCTGTGCTTAATTCATGCATTCTTGAACTCTTACACTGTTTTGGCCTCTACTGGAAAACTATTTCTTTTGCCTATCACTCTCATCCTTTTGTTATAGAAATTCCTTTCCACTACAAAAATACTTGGCTTCTTTACTTATACCTCTAGAGTATTTGAAAGTTTCTACCATTTCTCTCCTTTGCGTCCGCTTTTCAAAGATATGCATAATAGGGATCGTTCGTTTTTATATCATTTTGTTTCACCATAGCGTATGTTATTTCATTTAGCACACACGACCTACTAATACCATGTTCTATGACAAAAGAAAATGGAATGACAAAATAAAAAAGAGAACCAAACTAAATGGAGTGGAAAAAAAATCCTGAAATCAAACAACAATTTTCTGCCTGCAAATACACATCTAAGTCCTTAAGTTTAAATCCAAAGTGTTTACAGGCCAGACTATGCTCTATTTTGGCAACACTTCTCTGAAGTGCTTCCACTCTGTCTATATCCTTTGGAGACATGGTCTACAGAAGTGAACATAATACTATAGATGAGGTCTCACTTATGACCCATGCAGACAAATTATCACCTCCTTTTTTTCTACCAGTGAATACCTCTCTGTATGAATCCTAGCATTCCTCTGGCTCTCACACTGCTCTGCTTTGCTACTTGAGATCACCAGATACAATTACCCTGAGATTACTCTCCAGAATGGTGCACATCAACCCTTCCAACTATTTTCTTGCATGTTTATATCCAAACTACATAGTTTGCATTCTTTTGCATTACATTTTATTTGCCAAACTCAACCACCCCTGACATATTGTAGGTTGTTCCTCATTTTCCTATATCGTCTTTCCTGAAGACATAAGAAGATGGATTACAGGCTAATAATTTAAATGAAAGGAGTGCCATTCAATTGATAGGAAAGAGAAATGGGAAAGAACATAAACAATCACACCAGAATGAGACAGCAGTTATAGATCATGCATTCAATAAGTTAAAGGTGCAGAGACTGAACAAGATATCCTAGAGGCCAGCATTGCTCTCAGTCTGAATACCAAAAGCCTCAGTGAACACGTAGGTTTTCAGGTGAATTATACATTCTTTAAAGGAAAGCTCTAAGCAAAGTGATCCATTAGCACACCTTAGTAAAAGGAGCCCTAAGTTTATTTTGATGCATTTTTTTTATATTAAACATTCTTTTTATTGATATTATGATACTTTCAGGCTTATTTTAGAAAGAGAAGGGTGCCCATCTTTCAACACAAATCGGGAGATGGGCGTACTTCTCTCAGGGTCGCCCAAATCAGCATAATCGAAAGCCGATTTTGGGCGTCCCCAACTGCTTTCCGTCGCAGGGACGACCAAACTTCCTGGGGGCCTGTTGGAGGCGTAGCGAAGGCGGGACTGGAGCGTACCTAACAGATGGGCGTCCTCGAGCGATAATGGCAAAAAGAAGGGTGTCCCTGACGAGCACTTGGGCGACTTTACTTGGTCCATTTTTTATTACGACCAAGCCTCAAAAAGGTGCCCTAACTGACTAGATGACCACCCGAGGGAATCGGGGATGACCTCCCCTGACTCCCCCAGTGGTCACTAACCACCTCCCACCCCGAAAAAAAACTTTAAAAACTTTTTTTGCCAGCCTGAAATGTCATACTCAGGTCCATCGCAGCAGTATGCAGGTCCTTTGGGGGGGGGGGGGGAGGTATGTGTGTGTCGGCATAGCGAGGGAGTGGATGTCCTTCTTTCAAACATTTTGGATGTCCTGAACTGCCCCCCCACAGGGATGGTCAAATTTCAAGGGAATGGAGTGGAGGAGTGGCCTAGTGGTTAGAGCACTGGTCTTGCAATCCAGAGGTGGCTGGTTCAAATCCCACTGCTGCTACTTGTGATCCAAAATCAAAATAAAGGGGGTGTCGGAGGCACAGCAAAGGCATGGAGGTTGCAACCTGATGAAGGAAACTACAAAATGTGGACTCATCAACCCTACATCAGCACAGAAGGAAAAGACGTACTGTTAAATTGTAGTAAAACAAAGAGAAAAAATAGATTTGTTTGTTTCCTTCTTTCCTTGCTAGTTTATACTCCGTACCCATGGGTATATTATGTAGGACATAGTACAATGGAGCCATCTAGTGGCATAAGCATTTTCCTCTGTAATTTAAAACATTGTACTTAAGACAGATAAAATCTGAGGTCCTTTTATTAAGCTGCGGGAAAAAGGGCCCTGCGGTAGCGGCAGGAACCATTTTCCCCTCATGCCAAAGCCCTTTCTAATGCAGCAGGTAAAAAGCACCCTCAAAAAATGGCCATGCTTTAAGAGTACTTTTATTGCGTGGCTATGTGGTGGGAAGCACTTACCGCCATCCACTGAGGTGGTGGTAAGGGCTCCTGTGGTAAACTGGAGATATGATTGAGGTCTACAAAATCCTGAATGATGTAGAACGTTTCGCCCTCAGGCTGCATCAGGGGTAAAAAAACTAATAGGGGTAAAAAGCAAAGTGAACCCCTAAAAGTAGTCATACAACCACCTTACATAAGTGCTTCCCAAGCTTACTCAGCAAACTTCACAATGCTATGTTGACTGGCAGGATTACCCCTGACGCAGCCTGAGGGCGAAACGTGGCCACGTCGGGTAACTTGTAATAAACCACTTCTTCTGTTACCCTCCTGTTCTATTTTTTTGTCTTTTTTTATCTGCTTTTTTTCTTTTGATTTGCAGCTTCACTGAGGAACATTTGGCTAGATGTGCAAGTTGTATAACTCCTTCTACTTCATCTTCTGAAACTGGGGCATTCAGGAGCTCCAAATGTTCCTCCGTGAAACTGGACAGGCCCACCTTCGAGTAACTAGTCTGCCAAAATTGGTAAAAATGGTGTTTTTCCACTTCTGCCTTGTCCTAGGCCCCAGTGAACACCAACAGCTGAAGGAGGAAGAGATTTAAAGAAAAAATATTTTCCAAATGCATAAATATCGGAATGTTCCTAGCAGCAAGCTGTAAAGTTGGAGGAGGTGTTCCTCTTTGTTAAAGAGTGAGAGTGACAGAGAATGATGTGGAAGTAAAAAGAGGGAACAACAAGAATTTGAATTTGAATTTTGAAAAGAAAATGTGGTTAGGGTGGTGGACTTTGGTCCTGGGGAACTGAGTTCGATTCCCACTTCAGGCACAGGCAGCTCATTGTGACTCTGAGCAAGTCACTTAACCCTCCATTGCCCCATGTATGCCGCATTGAGCCTGCCATGAGTGGGAAACCGCGGGGTACAAATGTAACAAAAAAAAATATAAGGGCCAAACAGGAAGACAATCTAAGCATAAGAAAAACTGAGGATGCAATAAAACTTTTTATTTTACAATCGAGTTGATATTTTAAGAGGTGATACTGCTTGTCTAAATTTACAGCACACTATGATCATTAATTAAACTGCAAACTCTTTGAAGAGACCAAGGTGCTCATTTTCAAAGAACAGATATTTAAGAAGTTACTTAGAGGCTCATTTTCAAAGCACATAGACTTACAAAGTTCCATTGGATACAATAAAAAACATCTAAAAGTGGTATAATGCGGCATTTGGATGTCTTGCTTGCCAAAACGTTCAAATTGTTGTTTTTGAAACCTATTTTGCAGACATTTATCTATGCATTTCATCTATAGTATGTCCAAATCACAAGG
Source organism: Microcaecilia unicolor (assembly GCF_901765095.1). NCBI lineage: Eukaryota > Metazoa > Chordata > Amphibia > Gymnophiona > Siphonopidae > Microcaecilia > Microcaecilia unicolor. Next base: position 101,855,868 of record NC_044034.1, on the reverse strand, counting down.
GAGTGGGATTAGGGTGCTTCTAATACTTGAACGTTTTTCTCCATAATGGAACAAAAACAAAACATCCAGTACTAATACTAAGATGTTTTGAGCTAGACCTGTTCTAATAATGTCTAAGCCACAAAAAAGTGCCCTAAATGACCACTGGAGGAATAAAGGAATGACCCCCCCCTATTCCCCCAGTGGTCACTGACTCCCCACCCCAAAGATGTGAAAGAAACAGTACATACCAGCCTCTATTACAGCCTCAGATGTTATGTCCAAGCCTATTAGAGCAGCAAGCAGGTCTCTGGAGTAGCCTAGTGGCTGGTGCAGTGCACTTTGGAGAAGGGGAACCAGGCCCATAATCCACTCTAACTGTTACACGTGGTGGAATGTGTCAGCCCCCCCCCCCCCCAAAAAAAAGAATCCACTGAAACCCTACAGTACCCACATATAGGTGACACCTGCAGCCATAAGGGCTATTGTAGTGATGTATAGTTGGGTACAGTAGATTTTTGGTGGGTTTTGGAGGGTTCCCCATATAATGTAAAGGGGTAATGATGAGATGTGTACCTGGGACCTTTTATTTGAAATCCTCTGTAGTGCCCCCTAGGGTGCCCCACTGCTCTGCTGGGATGTCTGTGCTGGCTCATCCTACATCCCAATGACTTGATTTTGTGCGTTTTTCACTTGGACATTTTTTTTTTTCAAAAATGGACCAAAAAGATAAATGCACAGAGCACAAAAAACATCTAGCAAATGGCCATTTTTGAAAAAAAAAAAAAAAAAAAGATGGACATTTTGTGGTTTCAAAAATCACTACATTCACTATTTGGATTCTGCACGTTTTGAGCAAAATGTCTGAAGTCAAACTGAGATGTCACATTGAAAATGCCCCTTCAAGTAACTTTGTAAGTCTATGTGCTTTGAAAATGAGCCTCAAAATCTAAAAATTAAAGAATAGGATTTATTATTTTCATTTCATTTATTAGTATTTTATATCCCGCATTATTCAAAGCATGTTTGCTTCAATATGGTTTACATAGAACAACAGTAAATTAGTTAAGCAAGACATAAAAGTAAACATTTCTCTACAGCTTGGTTCATTGTCTTCCACATTTCCCCAAAGTATGCTTTGCACACTCCTTGTTATTAAGGCAATGGCTCATTCCTTGTGGGAAGTTATTAAAAAAGCTCATGAGAATTTAATTAAATGAGCCTTTCATTATTGTGCTTGCTTGCAAATAATTAACCAAAAATAGCTCTAAGCCTTTGCATTTAGTACCCTGTGAAATCTGTGTTACAGAGCAGGTGCACCACATTTGCTAAATCCACTGGAAATGATATAATTACAAGCCTCTCTAAACTTAAAATACTTACACAGTTTGTTTAAATACTGTTTAGTACAAATAGGTATCAAAAAATTTCAAAGAGAAACACAGCTGTGTAATTGAATAAGACACAGAACAGAGAAATTGATAGCAATAGCTTAAATCATATGAAACAGAAGTGAAAAGCTGGGTTGCTAAAATGAACTGTTGCCATTAATTGCTGTGTAAGACTGAAGGGTGAGTCATGTTTTTTTTTTCACTAAACGTGATTCTATGTGACAGAAAGATATATCAATTGTCTATCCTGTGTCTGAACTCCAATTATAACTAACTGCAGTAACCAAATTATTGAGATGGAACATTCCATTCTATTCTATTTATTCACTTGCTATACCCATTTATTATATAAGCAATAAAGCAGTTTATAATAAAATACAATCAACGAATCCCAAGACAGCATTAGAGTAAGACATGATTGTGCTACTCTCAGCTGTGTGGAGTGGAGTAGGAGCCACTGAGAACCTGGGTTCAATTCCCACTGCAGCGCCATGTGATTCTGGGCAAGTCACTTAACCCTCCATTATCTCAGGTATAAAATAAGTATCTGTATATAATTTGTAAACTTGGATGGGATTGTGAGCTGGGGCCCAGAGACACAGTAGTCCAACAATACCTTTTCTATGATTACACAGATAAAACACATGTGGTCACTTGTTATTTTTTTAAAAGATTTGCTTGCTTTGTCAATTGAGGCCTTTTCTGGCAACTACTGATTTCCAGGTTGTTCTCCATTTCTTTCGCCATTATTGGACTACTGAAATTCCTTATATTAAGGACTGGCTGTAGCATCTATAAAAGCTTTAACCTTTGTTCAAAATGCTGCCATCTGCTTTATAACTGGCTATGTCTGTGACTGCTGCATTGGACAGATATGCCCTTAAGATATAAAAAGGGGTATTTTCGAAAGAAATGTCTAAGTCGGAATTTGGACATTTTACAAAGAAGGCCAAATTTGGAGGTGGGGAGAAGGTCATTTTCGAAAAAAGATGGATGTCCATCTTTCGATTTGAAAATACCAAGGACATCCTGTGATTTGGACATCGTTGTGATTTAGACGTCTTTTTTTTTGGTCCATTTTTGAACAAAAAACGTCCAAATGCAAGACATCCAAAACAGAGGAGGAGTGGCTTAATGGTTAGTGCAGCGGGCTTTGATCCTGGCAAAATGGGTTCAATTCCCACTGCTGCTCCTTGAGACTTTGGACAAGACAAATACAGAAACAGCAGTTTTGGATATGACATCTAAATCTGAATTTGGACGTTTTTTTTGTAAAACATCCAAAATGAGAACAGGAAAAGTCATTTTCTACAAAAGAAAAAGGTCTATCTTTTCCTTTTGAAAGTGCTGTTTGAAAAAATGTTTTGTGATTTGGGGGAGTAATGGGAGCTGATTCCCGAGTCCCTCCAGTGGTCATCTGGGGCACCTCTTGTGTGGAGTAGAGGAGTAGCCTAGTGGTTAGTGCAGCAGACCTTGATCCTGGGGAAGTGGGTTCAATTTCCACTGCAGCTATTCATAATAAAAACAGGTCCAGCTGAAAACTAAGTTTTAGTCTTGGACGCCTTTGTTTTGTTCCATTATTGCTGAAAGACGTCCATGTCTTAGGAACGCTCAACTCCCGCCTTGAACCTTAAGATTTGGACGTCCTTCTGACGGACTTCAGAGAACGACGTCCAAAAACAGGTTTTGATAATACTGATTTGGATGTTTCTGTGAGATAAACGTCCAAATGCTGACTTATGTCACTTTTTGGACGTCTATCTCTTTTAAAAATTAGCCTGATTGTAGCAACTCCACTGTTCAGAGCAGTATCTTATGGATATATTGGTGTCCTATTAATCTTCACATGCACTAAGCTCTGCTGGACAGAACCTTTTGTGTGTTGCTACAATAAAACAGCTTCAAGGTTCACAGTGGTATGCTCTTTCCATTAGAAGTCCCATGTTTTAGAATCCACTGTCTATTAATCTTCATCACAAGACTCGTTTAATGACTTTTAAAAAGGATCTTAAAACATATATATTTTTTTACTACCTTTTGTAAAGTGGCAGAACAAAATGTCTGGGTTATATCTATGCTTTGCTATCATATAATTATAGCTGCTGTAATGTTTGCTGTCAAGTAATAGCAAAAGTACATATGATCTCTAAGGGAGTGATAGGAAGAACAGATGGCATAGATGGGCAGACAGGATAGGCCATATGGTCTTTATCTGCCTACATTTTTCTATGTTTCTATGCATGTTTATAATATTATCGTAATCCAAGAATGTTTGATAAGTTATATTATTTTAAGACACAATTAAATGGCTTCTTTCCTCTCCTCTCTGTATGGTGCTTGTGACAGAGAAGGAGGTTCTCCTATTTATATAGTTTGACATTTGTGTTAAAAAAAGAAAATTCTGGGAAGAAGTAATCATAAATATATATAATCCACTAACAACTAACACAGAATCATCCCCTATATTTTCTTTATTAAGCTTTTCTGAAAATTCTCTTTAGAAAGGATTACATTTGTTATTTGCCAATACCGTCCTTATCTTTACTAGAAAAATAGCCTTAAATAGAAGGGCCCATTGCTACCCTCAGTTAAGGATTTGATATCTGATGCTTTTGAGCTACTACCTAAAGAAAAGATTGCATAATACAGTAGAGATTATTCTGAATAATTCCAAAACATATAGAAACAAGTCTAGAATGGCATGACAACTTAAAAAGAGTAAATTTTATAACTCTATGGTCTGTGTGTCTCTTGTACATACAAGAGGAATGAGGTGTAGGAGTATGATGTTATTTTTCTTTTTAAATTTTATTAGGATTTATTTACCGCCTTTTAAAAGGAATTCACTCAGGGTTCCTTTTACAAAGGAGTGCTGAAAAATGGTTTGTGGTAGCGTAGGCGCGGGTTTTAGGCGTGTGCCAATCCATTTTTTAGTAAGCCTGTAAAAAAGGCCTTTTTTAAAATGTTTGCAGAAAATGGATGTGCGGCAAAATGAAAATTGCCGAACGTCCATTTTGGGTCTGAGACCTTACTGCCAGCCATTGACCTAGCGGTAATGACTTACGCGCAGCAAATGCCACTTGGCGAGCGTCCATTACACGCGCTTGAAAATAAAAAATATTTTCTAGAAATAAAATTACCGCAAGAGCCACGCGGTAGTCGGGCGGTAACTGCATTCTGGCATGCGTTGGGCGCATGTAGAGGCTTACGCAGCTTAGTAAAAGGACGGTTTATTTATTTATTTAGTTGCATTTGTATCCCACATTTTCCCACCTATTTGCGGGCTCAGTGTGGCTTACAATACATTGTAAATAATGGAAATACAGTTTGTTACATTACGATTATGGTTACATTGTGAATAGTTAAGGAAGACAGAGTTATATCGGTCACTTTTGGGGCGTAGAAACTATAGGATATGTCGTTGGGGAATTACTACGGTGGTCGGTTAGTAGCAAGAGAGTGATGGGTAGAGAGTTTTTATCTGTGGGTAGATTGTTGAGTGGGAGAGAGTACGGGGAAGTGGAGTACGTGAGGTAATGTCTTGAGGCATTATTATGATGTATATGGGATTTATATGTTTTAATCCTTGCGGTATGTTTTTTCAAAGAAATAGGTCTTTAATCGTTTGCGGAAGTCTGTCAACTCATAGACCGCTCTCAGGCCGCGTGGCAGTGCGTTCCAAAGTTGCGTGCTCTTGTAGGTGAAGGTTGATGCATGTAGTGCTTTATACTTTATGCCTTTGCATTTTGGGAAGTGGAGGTTGAGGAAGGTTCTGGATGATTTTTTGGCATTTCTGGGTGGCAAGTCTACCAAGTCAGACATATATGCAGGGGCTTCACCGTGAATGATTTTGTGCACTAACGTGCATACTTTAAAGGTGACACGTTCCCTGAGTGGGAGCCAGTGTAGTTTCTCACGTAATGGTGCTGCGCTTTCGTATTTTGGTTTTCCGAAGATGAGTCTGGCTGCTGTATTCTGGGCTGTCTGAAGTTTTCTCTTTATTTGTTCTTTGCAGCCTGCGTATAATGAGTTGCAGTAATCCAGATGGCTTAGTACGAGTGATTGTACTAGGTTGCGGAAGACAGATCTTGGAAAGAATGGTTTTATTCTTTTCAGCTTCCACATGCAGAAGAACATCTTTTTTGTTGTGTTGTTCGCATGAGTCTCAAGTGTAAGGTGGCGGTCGATTGTGACTCCAAGGATTTTTAAATTTTCAGAAATTGGCAAGTTTAGTTTAGGTGTGTTGATGGCGGTAAATTTTGTTGTGTTGTATTGGGAGGTTAGTATGAGGCATTGAGTTTTTTCTGCGTTCAATTTCAGTCGGAATGCATCTGCTCAAGTGTTCATGATATGTAGACTTTGGTTGATTTCGTTGGAGATTTCGTTGATGTTATGTTTAAAAGGAATATATATCGTTACATCATCGGCATATATGTAAGGGTTAAGGTTATGGTTTGATAGAAGTTTTGCTAGTGGGGTCATCAGTAGGTTGAAAATTGTTGGTGAAAGAGGAGATCCTTGCGGTACTCCGCACTCAGGTGTCCATTCAGCAGATGTGGTTGAATTTGATGTGACTTGGTATGAACGTGAGGTTAAGAACCCCTTGAACCAATTTAGGACATTGCCTCCGATGCCGAAATATTCAAGAATGTGTAATAGAATTCCGTGGTCAACCATGTCAAAGGCACTTGACATGTCAAATTGTAGGAGGAGTATATTAGAGCCTGTTGCGATCCGTTGCTTAAATTTGGTCAGTAGGGTAGTTAGTACTGTCTCTGTGCTGTGATTCGAACGGAATCCTGATTGGGCGTCATGCAGTATTGAGAACTTGTCGAGATAACTTGTGAGTTGTTTGGTTACCACTCCTTCTGTTATTTTGGTTATTAGTGGTATGGATGCAACTGGTCTGTAGTTAGTTATTTCACTAGCGTTTTTCTTTGTATCTTTGGGTATTGGGGTGAGCATGAAATTCAGGTGGTTCGTTAAGTCTAGTATGAATTGTTGAGGAGCTGATTTCATGAGGTTGCTTGGGCAGATGTCTAGTTTGCATTGGGATTTGGCGAATCTATTAAGCGTTTTAAGGATGAGGTCTTCTGACAGTGCTTCGAATTCGGTCCAGATCCTGTCTGCTGGGTATGTTCCATCTTCAGGGTCTAGGTAGTTCAGGAATGTGGTGTATTCGGTAGGGCTGGTAGGTATTCTGAGTCGTAGTTGTATGATTTTCTCTTTGAAGTATTTCGCGAGGTCGTCGACCCCTGGTATTTCTTTGTTATTGTTTGTAACAGGTGTAGTATCTAGCAGCTTATTTACAAGGTGGAAGAGTTTGTGCGTGTCTTTGTAATTTGGTCCAATCATAGTTTTATAGTGTAGTCTTTTCGTCTGTTTTATGGTGTATTTGTATTTCCTCCGGAGTGATTTCCATGCATTCAGTGTGGGTTCACCTTTCTTTTTGTTCCAAGCGCGTTCTAGTTTTCTGACTTGCGTTTTGAGTTCTTTCAGCTCTTCGGTGAACCATGGGTTTGATTTTTTCCTGTGGGATGTTCTGGTTTGGATTGGGGCAATTGTGTCTAATATTGTTTTACATATGCTATCCCATTCTTGGAGGAATTGTACGGTGTCTGTGTTTGCTGGCCATTCATTTTGGTAGACCTGTTGCCAGAATGTTGTAGGGTCTATTTTTCCTCTCGTAGTGTATGTTGTTCGTTCGTTTTTGTTGATTGTGTTTCTGTGTGTTTTTCGCCAAAGGAGGGAGACATGTGCTTTATAGTGGTCTGTCAATGGTGTGGGTATCCATCTTGTGTCTTTAAGTAGGATAGTTGAGTCTAGGTCGAATTTGTGTGTGATGATGTCTAGTGTGTGTCCTTTTTCGTGTGTTGGTTGGGTGTTTGGAGCGTGTAAATCCCAGAGTTTCAGGAATTCTTTACATTCTAGTGTGTGTTTTGAAGTGTCGTCTTCAAGATGTAGGTTGATGTCTCCTATAATGAAGATGTTGGAGGCCGAGACACATGTGTTCGAGATGAAGTCCATGAGTTGCGATTGGGAGTCTTTCCATTTTCCTGGTGGTCTGTAGAATAAAATTGTGTTGAGGTGTCCTTGTAGGTTCGGGTGATTGATTCTTATCGAGGCGATTTCGAGTTGTGGTGAGGTGGATTCACCAGTAGTTGTGATGGTGAACTCGGATTTGTAAATTATGGCTATTCCGCCACCTCTTTTTCCATTTCTTGTCCAGTGGGTGATTTTGTAATCTGGTGGGCATGTGTTTTTGATGGCGGGGTCTGTGGGGCCGTGAAACCATGTTTCCGTGATGAATAGAAGGTCTAGTTTTTCTGTGGTAGTCCAGTCTAGTATGTCTACGGAATTGCTTACCGCTGATCTTGCATTGATGTATCCTATTCGGATTGTGCTGTATGGTTCTGTGGGGAGGTTAGATGTGTTTATTTTTATTAATTGTCTGTTTTCTCGGTGGTTGGATTTGTTGTTGTTGGTTTTCTTCTCCTTCTGTTGGTGGTGTTCGTAGATGGAGATGTTGCCTTTTGGTTGGTTATTGTTTTTTTGGTTTGGTGAGTTATTAGTAGGTTGTATATATAGTTGGTGTGTTGTAGTTGGATTGCTGTAGAAGTTAGGGGTGGTCCATGTGTAATGGATTATAGGAATGAGATAGATTATTATCAGTAATTTGTTAGTGTTCATGTTGGGTTTATGTGGACTGTGTTCGGGGGAGTGTGGGTAGTGTTGGTGGTATCAGTAGTAATTGTAGAGGTGTTGGTCGGTGTTAGTGATATTTGTAGCATGTACTGGGAGTTATACAAGCGTGTTATAAGGCTGTAGACAGTTAAAGCGATTAGATGAGGCGTTTAGAGCGTTAGAAGAGAGTTTTTCGGCATGCAGCAATCATCTAAAGTATATATCGCATTTAGTCATTTAAAGAGAGTCCTTCAGACAAGCTATGAAGCATCTTAGCAATAAAGCATTTAGATGAAGCATTTAGAGTGATTATAACATTTAAAAGGAGTCTTTCAGCATGCATAAGCATAGCTTCTGGATAGAGCAGTCATTTAAAGAGAGTCCTTCAAACAAACTATGAATCAAATAGCGATTAGGCTTTTAGATGAAGCATTTAGAGTAATTATAACATTGAGAAGGAAAAAAAAAAAAAAAAGTCTGCCTGCAGAAGCATAACTTCTAGATAGAGCATCAGCTTATTTAAATTAGGTTTTAACAGGAGTTCAGGGCTATAAAAGTAAGGCAAAAGCAGCTATGGAAAATAATCTTGGGTAGATTCAGCAGGTGCTCGGATCCTGGAGGGGTGATGGTGGTTGGTGGTGGTAGCCGTAATGGCGAATAACCTGTTTATTCCTATTTATTGTTTTCATTTCATTTCTACTTGCCTCGAGGTCCCAGATGCCATCCACGCCGTTGCTGAAGGGCCGCCGTCGGAGGTCTAAAAATGCAACCCTTAATCGTCCCGGTTTTAATTCCGTCGTTGGCTTCCTTATCTCATCCTCCTGATGTTTCGCTCCAGCTGGTTGGTGAGCGGTCGAGGGTGTTTGCGGCTCTCGCCTCGATGGTTGGTGCCTCTCTAGTTCTTTCCTTTCTCGTGCGCCCGGGTTCCTTGTGTCCTGGTGTCCCGCGGTGCGCCTGAGTTAGGAGCCGCTGCAGGTCCCGCTCAATTACTGTAGCCCTGCTCGCTCTTGGGTCCCGATGGGTTAGGCGCTGTGGTTTTTAGCCTAAGTGTGAGCTCCGATAGAGCGTCCGATCAGTTCGGTCGGGCCACGAGGTCGCGGGTCTTCTACTCGGCCGGGCCACGAGGCATTCCGCCTCTAGGTTGTTCACTCGGCCAGCCGCCGCTGGATTTCTGCTGGGTCACGGGCTAGATGGGCCGCCCGCTACGATCAGCCGTTGCTCGTCCTCCTGTGTATGGTACCTGTGGGGCTGTCGCGGCCGTAATCCAGTTTTCCCTGCTCTGATCAGTGTTCGTCCTAGTCCGCGGCAGTGTCGGCCTCGGATCGATCACCCGTGCATGGGATCTGAGGGCTGATGTGGTCGCGGTTGCGCCCTCTGCCAATCAGTTTAAAATTATCTCCGGTCCGTTCCGGACCAGTAGGGGGGTCACCCAGATGAATTATGTGGGCTTAATCCCTCGAGGTCTTAGGAGCTTGTTTCTGGGCATCCTACCTGTCGGTCATCTTTGCTATACAGCAAGAACAACTTGAACATAAGCTACAGACAATTACAGCAGTAAAAATATTCAAATAAGAGTACGAAGTATGGCATAGTGTGTTATGTTACATTACATTATCTTAGCTAGGGTAGGGGTGGATAAACATGACCTACTACAGTATGTGCAATTGGTGTCATTCCTTGTGTGTGTGTGACTAGCAAGTTAGTTACTTCTAAGTCCTGGTTGAAGAGCCAAGTTTTCACCTCCTTTAAAAAGGGTTCCAGGGGTGATCCGGGAAATTACAGACTAGTCAGTGCCGGGCAAAATAGTGGAAACTATTATAAAGAATAAAATTACAGAACATATAGACAAACATAGTTTAATGGGACAGAGTCAGCATGGGTTCAGCCAAGGGAAGTCTTGCCTCACCAATCTGCTTCATTTCCTTGAAGGCATGAATAAACATGTGTAGAAGGTGAGCCTGTTGATGTAGTGCATCTAAATTTTCAGAAAGCTTTTGATAAAGTTCCTCATGAGAGACTCCAGAAAAAATTGAAGAGTCATGGGATAGGAGGCAAGGTTCTGGTGTGGATTTAGGAATTGGTTATTAGACAGAAAACAGAAGGAAGGATTAAATGGTCATTTCTCTCAATGGAGGAGGCTGAACAGTGGAGTGCCACAATGAACAGTACTGGGACCAGTGCTATTTAACATATTTATAAATGATAAGGAAATCAGAATGACGAGTGAAGTGATTAAACTTGCAGATGACACAAAACTATTCAAGGTTGTTAAAATACATATGGACTGTGAAATATTGCAGGAGGACCTTAGGAAATTAGAAGACTGGGCATCCAAATGGCAGAAGAAATTTAATGTGGACAAATGCAAGGTGATGCACAATGGAAAGAATAATCCGAATCATAGTTACCTGATGCTAGGGAACACCTTGGGGGTCAGCACTCAAGAAAAAGATCTAAGTGTCATTGTAGATAATATGCTGAAATCTTCTTGTCAGTGTGCGGCGGCAGCTGTGGCGGTCAAAAAAGTAAACAGGATAGAATTATTAGGAAAGGGATGATGAATAAGTCTGAAAATACTATAACGCCTCTGTATCACTCCATGGTGCAACCACACCTTGTGTATTACGTTCAGTTCTGGTCCCCCTATCTTAAAAATATTAGCAGAATTCAAAAAGGTTCAAAGAAGAGCGACCAAAATGATAAAGAGGCTGGAACTCCTCTCGTATGAGAAAAGGCTAAAGAGGTTAGGGCTCTTCAGCTTGGAAAAGAGAAGGATGAGGGGAGATATGACTGAAGTCTACAAAACCATGAGTAGTGTAGAACAAGTAGAAGTACATCAATTTTTTACTCATTCCCAAAGTACAAAGACTAGGGGACACTCAAGGAAGTTACATGGAAATACTTTTAAAACAAATAGGAAGAAATATTTTTTCACTTGATGAATATTTAAGTTCTGGAACTCTTTGCCGGAGGATGTGGTAACAGCGGTTAGCGTATCTGGGTTTTAAAAAGGTTTGGACAAGTTCCTGGAGAAAAAGTCCATAGTCTGCTATCGAGACAGACATGGGGAAGCAACTGCTTGCCCTGTGATTTGCAGCACGGAATGCTGCCACAATTTGGGTTTCTGCCAGATACTTGTGACCTAGCTTTGCCACTGTTGGAAACAGGATATTGGGCTAGATGGACCATTGGTCTGACCCAGTACGGCTACTCTTATGTTCTTATGCTTCCTGAAGTAGAGATAGTCTTGTGTAAAGCAAAATGCATTCCAGAGTGTGGGGGCTACTCCGAAGAAGGCTCGCTTGCGGGAATCCCATCGTGTGATGCCCTTTGGAGAGGGTATTCCCTTTGTAGAAAAATTAAATAATCTAAAAGCAAAGGAACCTGATAAACCCAAGCTACAAAGAACATTTTATAGATTAGAAATAAGAATATGACTCTGTTTGGCCCCTAGGTGGTACTAAGGCTCTTCTAATGGTGACAATGAAAACAGCATCAGATAAGTAACAAATAACAACACAAGAATGCTACTAGAAGGCTGTTTTATTCTCATGACATTTGTGAAGGGCATTTGCTGATATCTTCAGCAACAAGTACATGTCACAAGTTACACAAGTGACTTTAAATGCAGAACATCTTGTAGAACTGTTTGTGGGGGAGAAAGGAAAGGTGGTGACAGTTGTGGAGGGGCTGCTAGAAGTTTCAAACTAGATGGAAGACAGAGGATTGCACAATGGTTGCTAATTACAAAGTGGCTGTCAGTGCAATGACATCTATTGAAATTTGCTTTACCTAGAATAGATCCTTTTATGAACAGACTGGTTTACCTTACAAAGGATCGAATGTGCTCATTCTACCAAACTGAACTCAGAGGAGGGGAAAGTTAAGTGACTGTGATGAAAAACTGGAACAATCAGAGATTTCAACTATTTGGTGTTCTAATATCATTTGACAAAAAAAAAAAAAAAAAAAAAGGAATAACACTATTTATTGAAAAACAGCTTTATTCCCAGATATTCAAGGCCAGGCCATCTCCGAGCCCAGAAGGAATATCCGGGCATATGTAGCAGTAAATATTCAACACTTAACCGGCAATGATGAACCGTATAAAGATAAAACTGTGTTTTATGTGGTCCTATTTATGTAGCTATCTTAGCCAGTAAAAGGCTGGGATTTCAGCACTCAACTGGCTAAGTGTGGACTCAGCCCCAGGAATGCCCACAAAGTAGCCAGTTTTGGCTTATGCGCTATCCAGGCATTTTCAGCTGCACTATCCAGTTAAGTGTGGCTAAATATGTCCTGTTAGCCCCAGACAAGCAATTTAAACAGCCAAGAGCTGTTTCTGGCTGTGCAAAGGAGTAGCCTAGTGGTTAGTGCAGAGGACTTTGATCCTGGGGAACTGAGTTCAATTCCCACTGCAGCTCCTTGTGACTCTGAGCAAGTCACTTATTATTATTATTATTACATTTGTATCCCACATTATCCCACCTTTTTGCAGGCTCAATGTGGCTTACATTTCATCGTGGATATTGGAAATAGAAAAGAATGTACATTTAGATTTACAGCAAGTTTTGGGTACAAGATGGTGAAATACATAATATTGGGAATAGAAAAGAGTATACATTGTTTTAGCAGAAGTTTTGGTTACATGATGGTGAAATACTTGATAGTGTTAGAGTCAAAGGCATTAGGTACAAGAAGGTATGGGAGCAAAAGACATAAAGAACATTCATGGCTATCTAGAAGAAGGTGGAGTTACGCATGTTGTTCTTTATGATATATTTTGTCGAAGAGATAAGTCTTCAGGAATTTGCGGAAAGTGGTCACTTCGTAGACCGATTTCAGGTTACGTGGCAGTGAGTTCCAGAGCTGTGTACTTGTGTAGGAAAAGGTTGATGCATGCATCGATCTGTATTTCAAGCCTTTGCATTTAGGAGGATGAAGATTGAGGAATGTGCGGGAGGATTTTTTTGCATTTCTGGGTGGTAGTTCTATTAGATCCGACATATATGCTGGGGCATCACCATGGATGATTTTATGGACCAAGGTACAGAGTTTGAACGTGATATGTTCTTTGAGTGGGAGCCAGTGTAGTTTTTCGCAGAGGGGTGTTGCGCTTTCGTATTTTGGTTTGCCGAATATAAGTCTGGCTGCCATGTTCTGGGCTGTCTGGAGGTTTTTGAGTATTTGCTCTTTACAACCGGCGTAGAGTGAGTTACAATAGTCCAGATGACTAAGTACCAGTGATTGTACCAGGTATCGGAAGACATTCCTTGGGAAAAATGGTCTGACTCGTTTTAGTTTCCACATTGAATGGAACATTTTTTTAGTTATGTTTTTTGCATGGTTCTCAAGTGTTAAATGTCGGTCAATGGTGACTCCAAGGATTTTTAGGGTGTCTGAGACTGGTAGACTTAGATTGGGTGTGTTGATGGTGGTGAATTTCTTCTTGTTTTATTGCGAGGTGAGTACTAGGCATTGGGTTTTTTCGGCATTTAGTTTCAGTCGAAATGCATCTGCCCAGGAGTTCATTTCCCCACCCATCGCCAAACATAGTGCTCCCTAAGTTTATCGTTTATTTATCTACTATACCGTTTCTAATTGCATTCACAAAACAGAACGGTTTACATCTTAAAAATAACATATTATATTAAAAAAACATATAAGAAATCCATTAATTTGATAGAAAAGCACAGCAAACTAAAACATCCACTCTAAAAGATATAACAACAATGGGCAATCATTCAAAACAAGCTGTATAAACAAGCATATTATTTGTTACTGAATATTCAATTCTGTCTGTTTTTCCCCTTTCATCCCAGATTATTATCGAACGTTCTGCTGTTTGTCTTCCTGAGGGGCTGATACAGAGAAGTGCACTAGGTTTTATGTGCTGGTAGCTCAGCTTTAGCACACAATATCGTGGCCACCCTATGCAAAATCAGGTTTTGCGCATGAGTTAAACATGGCAATTAGGTTTTTGGCTACGCAGTGCAGATACAGGGAAGAACACAGAGGACCAAAGGTCTGAGCACAATGCCAGGGCTTTAGTGGGGTGACATTAATCTGTGTACCACAATTTGTATCCGCACCTGATTTGCATGCGTATAAATCTGTGCATACACTGGAATGCTATTCTGCACATAAATTAAGGCTACCAACTGGATCCAGATTTGCGGGACAGGGTTGATCCAATCCTGAGTTCTTGCAGAGACTTGTGCTTCTGTTTTCCTCATTGCATTCCCGAAGAAAAGGAAGACTACAAGTCCCAGTATGCACTGGGGTAAACCCAGGACTGGATTAACCCTGTCCTGTGAATCTGGATCCAGTTGACAGCCTTTATATAAATAACAGTATTGCAAAAATGTTACACACAGAACAGCATTCTAACACATGTGCTCATATGTGCACGTGCCACTCTGGTGCCAATTTGTGCATAAGGCACTGCTTCCACTAGCACAGATCCATGTGTGCACATGTCCAGTGCACTCTCCTATGTTAGCACACAGTTTGTTGTGCAGGGCCAATTTTCATATTATTTGGTTATTGCATTGAGCAGCAAAACTTTGGCATTAGGAAGTTGTGCGCTAAGCGTTGGTATGCGGTTCTAATGCAAGGTTTCTGCATCAGCCCCCTCAAGTTTTCTCACTCCTTTTGAAAACACATCACCCTTGACCCTTGAAAGAAAACACTTCCGATTAAATGCAACCTAAAATCTACTGATATATTCTGGCAACATCATCTGATGAGGGAAGCATAACATTTGCAAAAGCCAGTCATATGTATTTACATAGTCCAACAAAAAAATACTAGCAACAATTTATTTTTTGACCTCCAGGAGTGGAAGAGTAGTCTAGTGGGGGACTGGGTTCGATTCCCGCTGCAGCTCCTTCTGACTCTGGGCAAGTCACTTAACCTTCCATTGCACCAGGTACAAAATAAATACCTATATATAGTATGTAAACCGCTTTGCTTGTAACAACAGAAAGGCAGTATATCAAGTCCCATTCCCTTTCCCCCCTTCCCTTTACTTCAAAGTGTTCTAATACAGCTACCACACTACTTTAATTGAGGATGATATTGAAATGAAAATGTGAAAAGGCAGCCAACTAAACTGATTTCAGAATTAGATGCACTGTATCATAAGAACAGCTTTATCAGGGATCATGTTCCCTAGAACCACTGTGAGAGTAGTGATCTCACTGTCAGCGGCTGCACCTGGAATTTTCAAGGAACTTAATCTCTTTTGGAGCGGAGCAAGGGAGTGTTAACTCCTGCAAGTTGGTCAAGTAATGCAATATCTAAATCTAATAAAACGGTATCACATTATCTTATTTTGTCATTTGCTAGCCTTTATTTCCATGCATTTAATGGACAAACAGCAACCACATTACTTTCCCTTATCTATGAGGAGAATGAAGACAGAAAACGAGAAGGTCAATATAGATTAGAAAAGATGAGATTGGACGCTAATGTGAATCATAGATTTAATATTACTGTTATTAAATTTGTGATAGACTGGGAATATGCCAAGAATGGAAGCCCAGAAGAACAAGTTGGTAGGCTTCTTCTTGAACAAAAAGGAGAAAATAAATATTTGCTAATAGAGGGTATACATAACTGGGTCAATATTCAATGGCAGCAACTGCATTTTTCAAAACGCTGGTTGACAGTGTTTAAAAGTACATATATTCAGTGTTATTATAAGGACAGATTGTAGCACTGGACATGTGGGCACCGCTGTCAGCTATATCTACAGTGGTGATATTCAGCCGCAATCCCCGGGATTCTATATATCGCGCCTTCATTTCTGCACGGAAATCGAAGTGTATTCTATAATGGTGAGCGCAAAGTAATTAGTAAACTAGCCAATCTGTGCTGTCAACTGGATGTTATTGACATTAAGATTTACGCGCACAACTCACTAAGCGTATTCTGTAATGTGATGCGCTTTAATTCTAAGTCGCATAGCTGAAAAGGAGGCATGGCCATGGGTGGGGCATGAGCATTTCTAAAGTCTATGCGCTTTGTTATAGAATACACCCCCCGCTGCACCTCATTTAGGCATCGGGATTTACGCCAAGTAAAACATGGTGTAAATGGCAGTGACTAAATTTAGTTGCACGGAGAAGCGCTTGGAGTATCCTATATACTGCGCGGAAAGCTAAGTCTATTCTATAAAATATAGGCACGCTTTAGAAAATATGCCTAGGTGCAGAATTTTCAGGTGCCATAACCAGGGATGGAAGAGGGGGAGGCATGGGAGAGTGAGAGAAGTGCAGGTCTGAGAACGGAAGAAGAAAAACTGTACTGGGGGGTGGGGGGGAGTCCGAATTCTCAGGCAGTCAGCAGGCAATTTGAAAAAGTCTGGATTCTCGGGTGGTCTGTATTTCTGGACTTCTACTGTACAATGTTACGGTGGATCAAATTGGGGGAAGGGTTGAGCTATGTAGCAATTCAATAACATAGGCACTAACATTTACATGCCCCTTATCCCCCTAATTCTGTAAAAGTCAACAAAAATTGAGTGTGCAAATTTGGGCATGCACCAATTTTGCATGTGTAATTTAACTGAATAACAAGCTAATTAACACCAATAATTAGCCCTTTAACAAGCAATAATTGCCACTAATTAGATTTGTTGTATCCCTGTCTAAACTTTACACGCAATCTAAAAAAGGGGGTGCAGAAATGGGAGGATCATGGGCCTGGAACTCGGAGGGAGGATGGTGGGGAGGGAGGATGGTGGGGGGGGGGGCGATTCTCTACTCACCTCCAACGTTCTGTGGCTGGCTGGTGCTGGCTTCCCTTCCCTTTCACTGATCCGCCCTCTGACGTCATCGCCAGGGCAGACCAATGGGAAGTGTGTTACGAACCCAGGCATCCAGACGTAGAACGGTGGAGGTGCAAATTATTATATAGGATATTCCTGTGAAGTGCAAATAAATTTTGAGAAAGGGAAAAAGCCTCTGCACCCCAACCACCCAATATATGCTTTTTTAGGGTATGGAGGAAATAACATGAGTCAAACTTTCTTCATCGGCATAAAAAGCCCTTATCTCTTTTTTAATCTTGCTAAAAATGGTAGACACAGACATGCAGGATCCCAGGTGTATTGAAGACACGTTGTGCTCAATGTCACTGTCATGTACACCTTGAGACAGCCCATGGTAGCGAAACTCTGGCCATAGTCAATGTGGCTGACTTTTTCTGCACATCTGTGTCTACCACCAACTTAGAAGTTTAAAGCTAACTATTTATTTTCACTTCTGTTTATGGATCCATGAGAAATATGATCTTCCTGTGAAGTTTTTAGCAAGATTAAAAAAGAGATAAGGATTTTTTATGCCGATGAAGAAAATTTGACCCATGTTATTTGCACTTCACAAGAATATAGTACTATATTAAGTAAACTTGCAGTTTGTACAAGAGAGCTTCCTTTGTTTTTGAGCTAATCTTTTGATAACATACCGTTAAATATAAACTGCTTAGAATTTGTCAGTAAAGCAGGTCATAAATGCCAAATTAAATTAAATAAGGTTAGCACAAGATGGGGACTTGGTTGGATTCAGCATTGTTTATGTGGTTTGTGCAGCAACAGCAAAAGAGCATTCCAATCTCAGGGAACGTTAGAACTTAACAGCGAATCCAGCCAATTCAAAGCAAGCGATTGTTAATTATGGATATGGCAGCGAACGTATGGGATATCTCAAACAGTGAATGCAGGCAAAAAAACATCTTCAGATGAGCAAGCTACTTGATTCTACCCACAGAAACTGAAAGAAATTATTGAGGCTGGAAGTTGTGCAGAAGAACAGGTCTACAATGCTGATGAGAGCGGAATATTCTATAAAATGTTGCCAGATAAAACACTAGCATTGAAGAAGGATGACTGCAAAAAAGAAGGCTTTAACCAAACCAAATATAAACTAAGGGGCCCTTCTACAAAGGTGCTTAAGGGCCTACGCACGCATCAAATCAGCTGGTTAGAGAAATAAAGAAGCCGGTACTAAGGACATATAGAAAAAATACGCACTGAACACACCTAAAGTCGGGTGGTCTCCCGAAGAAACATTTAGTGAAATGGAGGCTCTCTGTTGAGACAACCACCAAACAGCCATCAGAGCTAAGACAAGTGTTCTCTTATCGCTATTTAATCTACAATAGATGTCCGTCCAGTTTAAAGCTCTAGTGCGATCTAGAACTCTATAATACAAAATAAATAAAGTATGAAAAAGAAAAAAGAAAAGAAAAAGAAAGAATTGGGGGGGGGGGGGGGGGGTTCTGACCTGTGACCGGCTATTTCATGGTCAAAATCCAAGACAAATAGCCAAACATCTGAGGTCTTTTCCTCTCTTAACTACTTAACTTAAAGAAGTAACTAAGATATAGCTTGCAACTGTATATATTTCAAATTATACATATGAAAGGACATGACAGATAATTTCATAGTAATAAGAGCATAATTTAGACACATACTTTCTTTTCCACTGGTGGACACTCATACACTTCTTTCTTTACCTTTGCATGCTGTCATCCATGTGTTTGAACAGCTTTTGGGGGGGGAGAAGTAGGGACAGCTGAAAGCAATAGCGGCGGAGAAGCTAGTGAATGAAAATGTGAGTGCTAGTGATGATGACTGTTAATGATTCGAGGGAGGGAGAAACAGACTGAAGCTGTACCACTGGCAGCTTTGGGTCCACAGTGGTGATGGGTACCCCCACCTTGGACATAGGCACATCTACTGTCTGCTGCCGTCACTGCAATAGAGCTTGCCATTCACTGAATGCCCTTTCTGAAAAATAAGTGGACCATAAAGGGCACATATCTGAGACCAAAGGAGCATGAGATCTATTGCTCCTTATGAAATCCAGAAGGAAGCTCTCTTTGACTTAATGCAAATATTAAGACAAGTACTAACAGCACATTTGAGATTGTGATCATACCCCACACATATTGGCATAGAATTAGATTTATTCATGTCATAAGCAAATAAACCCATCTGCACACCTACCCCAGAAGAGTAACCAAGGCAGAAAAACTAATAAGGCAGATTTATAGGAGCAGGTCCTTCCTCAGTCATGTTCCATATCATCACAAAAATAAAAGGCAGTCTGTTTACACTGGCAGGGAAGTGCCCTGGAGAAATGGGAGGCCTAAAATGCACAATGTATTATATAAAGCTGTGTGAAAGGAGCATGGTGAGGGACTTCAAGTACTTGAGTGGAGGAGGCTTGGAATGTACCATTGAGATGATAGAAGTAGAAAAAGAGAATGCACATGGCAAAGAGTTAAAAGCAGTAGGGCCAAGGAGTAATAAGAACTAGGGCTATGGTGGTTGTGCAGGAGAATACTATGTGTTTACAGGCCATGACCTCTGCCACCTTCCCATTAATTTTGCTACTGTTGGCATAAGGTCTAGTCTTCAGTTTCTTGTGGTTGGGGAAATGATAATCAATAAGGAATGAGGGATAGGCAGTGCTATTTGCAATCTTCATCGTATGGGAGTACGACCGCCAGAGTAACAGTACATATAGGTAATGCTCTTTGCGGGTAATAAAAGTCTAGCAGCTGATGACTGTACTCATTGTCTACATGCAAAAACTGTAACTTTAGATTGCTGGAAAAAGAATATTGTGAGCTTGATGACTGCCTGTATATTCTATATATAATGCATTACCTATATTTAATGGGCAACTTCATCATTCTGACTTCTAATACAAGGAAGACTGAAGGTATCACTTCCAAAGAACGAAAGGCTGTAGAATGGTAAATACCTGCAAGGGTCTCCCGTCTTCTTGACCTATCATGTTTTTCCACTCCAGCAAAGAGCGCTGCAAGTTGTCAAACCCTGTCTCCCAAAGCCTGACACTGCCTCCTGCATCAACGGTAACAACACAACCATCCTTCAGTGGCGCCAGCAACATATCTGTGTTTGAAACCTTCGCCATCCATGATGTATATGGGGACTGATATGCTGGTCTGGAGAAATAACAAAATACATACATTAATAAAGATGTATAACACTTAAGAAGAAAGACAGTGGCAGATGATAATATTTACCTTGTATCTAGCCTCTGTTTTTTAAAATACATTTATCTAGATTCTAATATGAATTTTGAGGCCCAGGTAAATCAGGAGGTCAAAATAGCTTCCTCCTACTTTCTGAGAAGTTCTGAGAGAAGAGGACATTTCTCTGGTAAGTGAACACTATTTTGCTTTGTGCTTTGGGAACTTAAAGATTGGGGTTTAAAGGAGGAATTGTAGTTTAGTGATAGGCAAAATAAAAATATAAAAAGCAAATTTTATCAACTAATCTCCATAGTTTTTTCCACTTAGTTTAAAAAACTTTGTACCACAGCATTAACAGATAGAATCTAGCAGGCACTGCAGGATATAGTTTAGTCTATATGCGAATGCCAGGAGCCTAAGAAATAAGATGGGAGAGTTAGAATATATTGCACTAAATGAAAAATTAGATATAATAGATATCTCTGAGACCTGGTGGAAGGAGGATAACCAGTGGGACACTGTCATACCGGGGTACAAATTATATCGTAGTGATGGGGTGGATCGAATTGGTTGAGGGGTAGCATTGTATATTAACAAGAGCCTTGAATCAAATAGATTGAAAATTCTGCAGAAACAAAACATTTCTTGGAATCACTGTGGATTGAAATTCCATGTGTAAAGGGGAAAAGGATAGTGATAGGAGTGTACTACCTTGCGCCTGGCCAGGATGAACAGATGGATGCAGAAATGTTAAAGGAAATAAGGGACGCAAACAAACTGGGCAACACAATAATAATGGGTGATTTCAATTACCCCGATATTGACTGGGTAAATGTAACATTGGGGCATGCTAGGGAGGTAAAATTCCTTGATGAAATCAAGGACAGCTTTATGGAGCAACTGGTACAGGAGCCGACGAGAGAAGGAAAAATTCTAGACCTAGTCCTTAGTAGAGTCCATGATCTGGTGTGGGAGGTAATGGTGCTGGGGCCACTTGATAACAGTGATCATAATATGATCAGATTTGATATTAGCGTTTAACTTTAAAAAAGGAGACTATGATAAAATGAGAAAAACGGTGAAAAAAAAAAAACTTAGAGCTGAGCGGCTGCGAGGGTCAAAAATTTACATTAGGTGTGGATGCTGTTCAAAAACACCATCCTGGAAGCCCAGGCCAAATATATTCTGCGTATTAAAAAAGGAGGATAGAAGACCAAACGACAGCCGGTGTGGTTAAAAAGTGAGGTGAAGGAAGCTATTAAGAGCTAAAAGAAAATCCTTCAGAAAATGGAAGAAGGAACCGACTGAAAATAATAAGAAACAGCATAAGGAATGTCAAGTCAAATGCAAAGTGCTGATAAGGAAGGCTAAGAGGGACTTCGAAAAAAAGATTGCGTTGGAGGCAAAAACACATAGAAAATTGTTTTTTTTAGGTATATTAAAAGCAGGAAGCCAGCAAAAGAATCGGTTGGACTGCTAGATGACCGAGGAGTAAAAGGGGGCGATCAGGGAAGACAAAGCCGTAGCGGAGAGATTAAATGAATTCTTTGCTTCGGTCTTCACTGAGGAAGATTTGGTGGGATACCGGTGCCGGAAATGGTATTTGAAGCTGACAAGTCAGAGAAACTTAATGAATTCTCTGTAAACCTGGAGGATGTAATGGGGCAGTTCTACAAACTAAAGAGTAGCAAATCTCCTGGACCGGATGGTATTCATCCCAGAGTACTGATAGAACTGAAAAATGAGCTTGCGGAACTATTGTTAGAAATATGTAATTTATCTTTAAAATCGAGTGTGGTACCGGAAGATTGGAGGGTGGCCAATGTAACATTGATTTTTAAAAAAGGTTCCAGAGGAGATCCGGGAAATTACAGACCGGTGAGTCTGACATTGGTGCCGGGTAAAATGGTAGAGGCTATTATTAAGAACAAAATTACAGAGCATATTCAAAAGCATGGATTAATGAGACAAAGTCAACATGGATTTAGTGAAGTGAAATCTTGCCTCACCAATCTACTACATTTCTTTGAAGGGGTGAACAAACATGTGGATAAAGGGGAGCCAGTTGATATTGTGTATCTGGATTTTCAGAAGGCGTTTGACAAAGTACCTCATGAAAGACTCCAGAGGAAATTGGAGAGTCATGGGATAGGAGGTAGTGTTCTATTATGGATTAAAAACTGGTTAAAGATAGAAAACAGAGAGTAGGGTTAAATGGTCAGTATTCTCAATGGAGAAGGATAGTTAGTGGGGTTCCCCAGGGCTCTGTGCTGGGACCGCTGCTTTTTAACATATTTATAAATGACCTAGAGATGGGAGTAACTAGTGAGGTAATTAAATTTGCTGATGACACAAAGTTATTCAAAGTTGTTAAATCATGGGAGGATTGTGAAAAATTACAAGAGGACCTTACGAGACTGGGCGTCTAAATGGCAGATGTTGTTTAATGTAAGCAAGTGCAAAGTGATGCATGTGGGAAAGAGGAACCTGAATTATAGCTACGTCATGCAAGGTTCCACGTTAGGAGTCACCGACCAAGAAAGGGATCTAGGCGTTGTCGTTGATGATACGTTGAAACCCTCTGCTCAGTGTGCTGCTGCGGCTAAGAAAGCAAATAGAATGTTAGGTATTATTAGGAAAGGCATGGAAAAGAAAAATGAGGATGCTATAATGCCTTTGTATCACTCCATGGTGCGACCGCACCTTGAATATTGTGTTCAATTCTGGTTGCCACATCTCAAAAAAGATATAGAGGCGTATTTTCAAAGCACTTAGACTTACAAAGTTCCATAATAACCTATGGAACTTTGTAAGTCCAAGAGCTTTGAAAATGAGCCCCATAGTGGAATAAGAAAAGGTGCAGAGAAGGGCGACGAAAATGATAAAGGGGATGGGACGACTTCCCTATGAGGAAAGGCTAAAGCAGCTAGGGCTCTTCAGCTTGGAGAAAAGGCGGCTGAGGGGAGATATGATAGAGGTCTATAAAATAATGAGTGGAGTTGAATGGGTAGATGTGAAGCGTCTGTTTACGCTTTCCAAAAATACAAGGACTAGGGGGGCATGCGATGAAGCTACAATGTAGTAAATTTAAAACGAATCGGAGAACATTTTTCTTCACTCAACATGTAATTAAACTCTGGAATTCATTGCCAGAGAATGTGGTAAAGGCGGTTAGCTTAACGGAGTTTTAAAAAGGTTTGGACGGCTTCCTAAAAGAAAATTCCATAAACCATTATTGAAATGGACTTGGGGAAAATCCACTGCTTATTTCTTGGATAAGCGGCATAAAATGTACTGTACTGTTTTGGGATCCTGCCAGGTATTTGTAACCTGGATTGGCAACTGTTGGAAACAGGATGCTGGGTTTGATGGTCCTTCGGTCTGTCCCAGTATGGCAATATTTATGTAACGTGGAGGGGCATAATCGAACGGAAACGCCTATCTCCATTTGTGTTTATCTCCGAGAACGGGTCCGTGAAGGGGCGGGCCGAACCGTATTTTAGAAAAAATGGACGTTTTTGAGCTGGGCATTTGTTTTTTTTAGCGATAATGGAAACTAAAAACGCCCAGCTCAAAAACGTCCTAATCCGAGCCATTTGGTCGTGGGAGGGGCCACGATTCGTAGTACACTCGCCCCCATGACATGCCAGGACACCAACTGGGCACCCTAGAGGTCAGTGCAGTGGACTTCAGACAACGCTCCCACATGCATAGCTCCCTTACCACGGGTGCTGAGCACCCAACCCCCCTCCCCCAAAACCCACTACCCACAAATGTACAACACTACCATAGCTCTTAGGGGTGAAGGGGGCACCTACATGTGGGTACAATGGGTTTTGCAGGCCTCCCATTTACCAGCACAAGTGTTACAGGTAGGGGGGGATGGGCCTGGGTCCGCCTGGCTGAAGTGCACTGTGGTACCCACTAAAAGTGCTCCAGGGACCCGCATAAACGCAGGCCTCTAGGACTTGTTGCTGCTGTATATCATTGGCACACCAGTTGACACCTGAAGACTAATCTCTCCGAAAACGTCCTTTATTGGAATAACCGCGTTTACACACAGTTAACTGCAGATCAGAGGTTGTGCCCCACTGGCAACGAGTCTCCCTGGTACTGAGATGAGCAGTAGGTCAGAGCTGGCAGAATGCTGTACAATGCCCTCTTTCAGCCACATTCAAGGGAAGAACTAAGTTCTGTAACGTGGCTAACACAGGAAAGGGAACTAAAACTGGCTTACAAAAATGGCCACTAACGCATGGACTACAACAGGAAACACAACAGGGCACACTCTGACCCAGTAGGCAGGGGGAAAAGCACCATGGGAGAAGAGCCTACCAACTACCAACATCGTGAGACTGTAACACAAGCCTAATACCCTACACCCACCACAATGCAATGCTGATGTGACCCTGTACTGCACCCAAGAGCCACATCTGACCCATGGAAAGGCTGTGAGAGGATCAAACACATTCTGCTGTCATGGAGGTGGATACGGCATTTGAGGCTGGCATAGAGGCTAGAAAAAGTTTTTCAAGTGGGTTTTTTTTGGTGGGAGGGGGTTAGTGACCACTGGGGGAGTCCGGGGAGGTGATCCCCGATTCCCTCCAGTGCTCATCTGGTCAGTTGGGGCACTTTTTTGGGACCTGTTCGTGAAAAAAAAGGGTCCAAAAAAAGTGACCCAAAATCGCTGTAAAAACGCCTTTTTTTCGATTATCAGCTAAAGACGCCCATCTCTCCTCGGCCGATAACCATGCCCCAGTTCCGCCTTCACCATGCCTCCAACACGCCCCCATCAACTTTACCCATTTCCGCAACGGATTGCAGTTGGAAACGCCCAAAATCGGCTTTCGATTATACCGATTTGGGCGCCCACGGGAGGAAGACGCCCATCTCCCGATTTGGGTCGCAATATAGGCGTTTTTCTCTTTCGATTATAAGCTGGATAGTAACATAGTAGATGACGGCAGAAAAAGACCTACACGGTCCATCCAGTCTGCCGAACAAGATAAACTCATATGTGCTACTTTTTGTGTATACCCTACTTTGATTTGTACCTGTCCTCTTCACTTATGTAATTGCGATCCATGAACCTAGGGAAATCAAATTGGTTATAACACAGAAATGGGTATGTCACGTCACATTCCATTACTCTAGAATATTGATGATTTCAAATCCCAGGTGAAAATGTAGCTTTTTAATCAAGCTTCTATTTGTTGATTGAAATACATATTGAATTTTGTTTTGGCAGAAATTGCCATTTTAATTTGTTTGACTACTTTCTACTTTTGTGTTATACTGATTTTGCCATTTGCAAAGCTTGCTCACTGGCTATATCAATTTTTTTCCCCTACAGATGCCACCTTTGTAGTAGCTCTACATTTATATTCCTATATTTTCAAGGTTTACTTTAAATTAGAATTAGAAAACTACAGCTATATTTACAAGAAGGAACTTTTTGTACAGTAGTTCAGAAGCTATTCTTAGTTCACTGGACTACTGTAACACCCTATGGGGTCCTTTTACTAAGGTGTGCTAAAAGATTTACTGCGTGCTAACTGTTAGTATGCAATAAATGATAAGATGCACATTGGAATATAATGGGCGTCTTATCATTCAGCTCACACTAATTGTTAGTGTGCGCTAAATCTGTAGGTGCACCTTAGTAAAAGGACCCCTATATGTTGATCTTCCTGGTATCTTGACTACAGTTGCACAAAATTCAATAGCTAGATTTCTAATGTGGGGCCCATAAGAAAAGTAGTGCCTCAATTTTACTTTGGCAGCTGCATTGGCTTCTGGTAAAGGAAAGAAGGAAATATGAAAATAAATAAATTAAAAAAATTACTAGTATTTGTTTTTAAAATTTTACATTACGGGCCCTGATTACTAAGCCGCGCTGTAGGGACGCTAAAGCTACAGACACCCATAGGAATATATGGATGTCTCTAGCATTAGCACGCACTAAAAGGTTAGCGTGCCTACAGCACGGCTTAGTAAATAGGGCCCTATAACTTTTCTTCGACGATGCTAAGATTGGCACATACTAAGGAGAACTCTTCGGTCTTCATAGAAAACCCTGTTAGTCTTACCTGGCAAAGAACTGATTAGAAATGAAGAAAAAAGGCATTTTGGATAAAAGCTGGGGAAGAATGAAATAACCTTCCCAGAAAGAAGAATCTACATTATTGTATTTTAGAAATGGTCTGAAGCCAATTTCTTTCCTTCACCTAATAGATAAGGGATGGCTCATTAGATGAAGTATAACATATGCTGTTTTATTTACTCAAGTGTTTTATTTATTGATTGTTATAGTTTCCTGGAATGTGCATTTTTTTTCTTTTAATTTTTGGTTTGTACTTTTTTTAAATCTGTGCACCATCTTCATTGGCTGTTGCCATGAAGAGTGTATATACACTTTTATAAATAAATAAATAACGATATGTTTGCTTTTCTTATTTTTGTAGTAGGAAAGAAGGCCCGTTTCTCAGAGCAATGAAACGGGCGCTAGCTTTTTTGGGGTGGGGGGGTGACTCACATACGGAGAACAGTGGCGATTTTCCTGGGCCGCCCCGTGGCTCGTCGCCATTGTAGCTGGTTCGTGCGCCGCCGCTATTGTTAGCGTTGTCGTAGCTCTGTGTGGGTGGCGATTTTCCTGGGCCGCCCTCGACGTCATTGCGTTTTGACATGAGGGCGGAACACAGGTAAAGTAATAAAACTCAACCTCAACGTTTGCTCTGCCCTCAAAGTCATGACGTTTGACGTGAGGGTGGGGCCCGGTGGCTTCACCACTACGAACCTTCGAACCTGAAGGAACTGAAGTCAGTGGCTTGGCTTCACTGACGTCAGAGTCCTCAGAACATTGAGGGTGAGTTTTATCATAGTAGATATTTAAAAATATTGGCCCGATATTCAAAAAACCAAAGCTCCTAAATTTACACTCTTAAGTCAGGCGCCTAAGGTGTATGTGTGTGTGTGTGTGGGGGGGGTCTTTTACTAAAGATATGCACATGTTATCAACAGCAGGCCCATAGGAATAAAATGGGTCCCGTGGAGAATAATATGAGTTAATCTTTAGTGAAAGATTCCCAGTCCTAGTTCCTCTACATAAGTACATAAGTAATGCCATACTGGGAAAAGACCAAGAGTCCATCGAGCCCAGCATCTTGTCCACGACAGCGGCCAATCCAGGCCAAGGGCACCTGGCAAGCTTCCCAAACGTACAAACATTCTATACATGTTATTCCTGGCATTTTGGATTTTTCCAAGTCCGTTTAGTAGCGGTTTATGGACTTGTCCTTTAGGAAACCGTCCAACCCCTTTTTAAACTCTGCTAAGCTAACCGCCTTCACCACATTTTCCGGCAATGAATTCCAGAGTTTAATTACACGTTGGGTGAAGAAACATTTTCTCCGATTTGTTTTAAATTTACTACACTGTAGTTTAATCGCATGCCCCCTAGTCCTAGTATTTTTGGAAAGCGTGAACAGACGCTTCACATCCACCTGTTCCACTCCACTCATTATTTTATATACCTCTATCATGTCTCCCCTCAGCCGTCTCTTCTCCAAGCTGAATAGCCCTAGCCTCCTTAGTCTTTCTTCATAGGGAAGTCGTCCCATCCCCGCTATCATTTTAGTCGCCCTTCGCTGCACCTTTTCCAATTCTACTATATCTTTCTTGAGATGCGGCGACCAGAATTGAACACAATACTCAAGGTGCGGTCGCACCATGGAGCGATACAAAGGCATTATAACATCCTCACACCTGTTTTCCATACCTTTCCTAATAATACCCAACATTCTATTCGCTTTCCTAGCCGCAGCAGCACACTGAGCAGAAGGTTTCAGCGTGTTATCGACAACGACACCCAGATTCCTTTCTTGGTCCGTAACTCCTAACGTGGAACCTTGCATGACGTAGCTATAATTCGGATTCTTTTTTCCCACATGCATCACCTTGCACTTGCTCACATTAAACGTCATCTGCCATTTAACCGCCCAGTCTCCCAGTCTCGTAAGGTCCTCTTGTAATTTTTCTCAATCCTGTCGCGAGTTAACGACTTTGAATAACTTTGTGTCATCAGCAAATTTAATTACCTCACTAACCCTCGCTAGCAGCTTTGCCACTGCCCATTCAAAGTGAATGGGCTGTGTCGGTATTAGAGCACAGCTTAGAAAACGAGGGGGGGGGGGGAGTTGGGGTGGTGGTAAATTTTTAACTTATTTTCAGCCAAACTTACAAGCTTAAGTTTTCAGCTGAATGTTCATCTTAATTTAGGGGAGAATTCATCAAGGTGCGGTAAACGTTCGCCTTTTATTGCACCTTGATCTACTGCTGAAGTATGAAAGCTGAGCTGTATTTCAGTCTTCCATATTATATATACGCAGATGCTTTATGCACACTGTAATGAAAAAACACCACGTTTTCAAAACATCTTTTCACTTACAGTCAGATATATGGCAGTGAAAGGCATTACGTGACACAAGTTATAAAGCCTAGCACTGTAATTAATTGAGAAAAGCACAGCTTGTAGTTAAAGATGTCAAAGAGATTTTAAAACCTTGGATGCGGCGACCATAGCCCTTATGGGTGAAGGGGGGCACCTAGATGTGGGTACAGTGGGTTTCGGGGGGCTCACATTTACCACCACAAGTGTAACAGGTGGGGGGGTGGGCTTGGGTCCGCCTGCCTGAAGTCCACTGCAGCACCCACTAAAACTGCTCCAGGGACCTGCATACTGCTCTCATGGAGCTGGGTATGACATTTGAGGCTGGCATAGAGGCTGGCACAAAAATGTTAAAAAATTTTTTTTGGGGGGTGGGAGGGGGTTGGTGACCACTGGAGGAGTAAGGGGATGTGATCCCCGATTCCCTCCGGTGGTCATCTGGTCAGTTGGGGCACTTTTTTGAGGCTTGGTAAAAATAAATGGACCAAGTGAAGCCGGCCAAGTGCTCGTCAGAGCTGGCCTTCTTTTTTCCATTATCGGCCGAAGCCGGCCATCTCGTAACCACGCCTATGTCCTGCCTTCCGTACCCTGCCGAAATGCCCCCTTTAACTTTGGCCGGCCCTGTGACGGAAAGCAGTTGAAGCTGGCCAAAATCGGCTTTCGATTATACAGATTTGGCCGGGTTTAGGAGATGGCCGGCCATCTCCTTCGAAAATAAGCAGGAATGCAACCTAAAAGTTTCACATAAATCTCTGATACTAAGCACCCCCACATGCAAATAGTGTCTTTTAGACTTGTAGATTGCCTACACATGCAAATCAAGATTTTAGAAAGCTGTTAGTTATACGTGGTTACCCACACCACATAGAAATTAAAAGGAGGCATTCTTAGGGCATGGAGAGGGAGTAGTTTGCATTCCTCATTTTACAAAGTGAGGCATGCATAAATACCCTCTTGAAGGGTCAAAGGGCAAGTTCAACACGCCCCACCACATCCCCAACATCAGGAAAGCAGAATACATCTTTTCCCCATGTGCAAAGTTTTTATGCCACTGCTCCAGCAGCTGGACATGGTGAGATACGGATATGCAGTCCTGTAGGTTTTCAAACATATTCTGTAAGAAGATTTGCATTTGTAAAATACAGTGGAAATTTTCCACATCTCAACCTGTCTATCTAAAATTGGCCTTCACAGCTATGCCTAAAGATAACATAAGCGTTGCCAGACTGGGACAGACCAAAGGTCCATCAAACTCAGTATCCTGTTTCCAACAGTGGCCAATCCGGGTCACAACTACCAAGAGTAAAACAAATTTTAAGTCCATCTTAATAATGGCATATGGGCTTTCCTTTAAGGAAATTATCCAAATCCTTTTTTTAAGCCATGCTAAGCTAACTGCTTTTACCACATTCTCTGGAAACAAATTCCAGAGTTTAATTACATGTTGAGTGAAGAAATATTTTCTCTGGTTTGTTTTAGACGTATTACTTAGTAGCTTCATTGTGTGCTCCCCAGTCCTAGTAATTTTAGAAAGAATAAACAAGTGATTCACATCTACCTGTTCTGCTCCACTCAATATTTTATAGACCTCTATCGTATCTCCCCTCTGCAAGCTGAAGAGTCCTAGCCACTTTAGTCTTTCATCATAGGGAAGTTATCCCATCTCCTTTATCATTTTCGGCGCCTATTCTGTACCTTTTATAATTCCACAGAATTGCACTCAGTAGTCGAGGTGTGGTCGCACCATGCATCAATACAAAGGCATTATAACATTCTCATTTTTGTTTTCCATTCCTTTTTTAATAATGCCTAACATTCTATTTACTTTCTTAGCCACAACTGCATATTGAGCAAAGGGTTTCAAAGCATCAACAATAACATCTCGATCCTTTTCCTGAGCAGTGACTCCTAATGTGGAATCTTGCATCACACAGCTATAGTCTGGGTTCCTCTTTCCTACATGCATCATTTTATACTTGCTCACATTAAATATCATCTGCCATTTGGATGCCCAATATCATAAGGTCCTCTTGCAATTTTTTACAATCCTCTTGCGATTTAACAACTTTGAATAACTTGATGTCATCAGCAAATTTAATTACCTCACTAGCTATTCCCATCTCTAGATCATTTATAAATATGTTAAAAAGCAGCAGTCCCAGCACAGACCCCTAGGGAACCCACTACCTACCCTTCTCCATTGAGAAAACTAACCATTTAACCATACTCTCTGTTTTCTATCTTTTAATCAGTTTTTAATCCACAATAGGATATCACCTTCTATCCCATGATTTTCTAATTTCCTCAGGAGATTTTCATGAAGTACTTTGTCAAATGCCTTTTGAAAATCCAGATACACAATACTGACCGGCTCACCTTTTCACACCCGTTTATTCACCCTTTCAAAGAAATGTAGTAGATTGATGAGACAAGATTTCTCTTAACTAAATCCATTTTGGCTGCTCACTCCTTACCTGGGAACTGGAATATATTTGGCTTTCTTTGAATTAAGATCTACTATTTCCAAGTAACCAGCAGTCAGTGGTGGAGTAACATCTGCAATCAAATAAAACATGCTAGAGAAAATCTGTTGCAGTTACGAGATTCTGACATATAAAATCAATGGGGCCAACCATTTCCTTGGGAATGTTTCATTTTCTATTAAAATATACATACTTTTCATTTAATTTTTTGTTTGTCTGTCAAATACACTCCAAGCAAGGACAAATAGATTAATACAATAATACTTCAAAGTGAATAAGCGAAATTAATTCTTTAGACTGAAATGTATCAGAAGCACTTATCTGTCCTGAGTTCCCACAGGATGTACTATTTCCATTTCACAATAATGTAAGATACTATGAAGCAATACATTGTCTTTTGGAATGAGAAGAGAGAAACCTTTCAATGAACAGGTGTCAAAAAGAAAAGCAAGTTTACAGCGTATGTGCTTCCTACTAAAAACAAAAATGAACAGGGAACAAGGAAAAAGAACATTTCCCAGTCTGTTATTTAAAGATACACCAACAAAAGTTAAAATCTGAGCTCCAATTAAGTGATTAGCTATGCTCCTAGAAAAAGCTCGCAGCAAGCAACTACATTTCCTCTTTTCTCTCAGTTCCTCCTACTGTGTTATTTGTCAGTGTTCAAGTCATCAAAAACATACTCCTAACTAGTTTCAAAATATTTCTGTAGGAGTAGAAGGCACTGATGTTCTAAAAGAATTAACAAATTAAACAGATTTGTGAATCCAGTACTTTTTGGTTTTAAATGATCTGCTTAGATAAGATTGGGATGCCTTCAGGTTTTAATACAACTGAAGGGCTTGTTTCCAAAACCTGTTAAGTTCTTATTAGTTCAATTGGACTTAGAGGGTTTTGGAATAAAGCCCTTCAATTATAAATTTGTCAGTGGGAGACTCTGTATCGTTTATAATAGCACAGTTAAAAGTACCATAAGCTCATATAAAGCATCAGAAGGCAAGTCAAGGATCTCTTCAGTGGCGTTTAATTATACACCTTTGTTTGCTCCTTTACCAGTTTAAATTCACCTGTTTATGTGCTTATCATCTTATCTACAGTAAAATAACTGGCCTATTTTTCTATGAACTGTGCTAGTTAAATGTTTAGGTGGCTGATGTCACAAGGTTAGAGAAGTCCAGCTAACTAGTCAGTGCCAGCTCCCCTTTTTTGGACCTCGGAGACACTCTGACCTCAGACCTGCTGTTGCGTTAGATCTCTGCTGCCACTGCCTTGAACATTTACCAAATCACAGCTGACTAGGTATCCACATTTTCCCATTATCTGACCTACCTCAGGTCTCAAGGTGGTTGGATAATTGGTCGTTTATAGGGAGGGTAATCTTTCAAGCTGTTCACAGGCCTACAGTTTTCTGTATCCAAGATCCTGCAAGCCAGTTTTCAAAGGGAAACTCCCAGAAGAGTTTCCCTTTGGAAATCCTGTAGTAGGGCTGGTGCTCTGGGTTTTTTTGTTTATCCTGCCACGTTCTGTATTCATGCAAGGTAAAAGGTTAAAAAATGCACCAGGATTGCAAAATGAAATCCACAATACATACTCTACTGAGCCTGACCTATCTTACTTCCAGTGGGAAAACATGCACACTATGGACGGTGCATGCATTTTCTCTGTACAGAGTAAGAGGGTAGATAATTTTTTTTAAAGTTTCACTAGAAATGCCTTTGAGAAGTGCCTTCTTTACTTCTATAGTCTGCACATCCCTGTGATTATGCAATGAAATGGAGAAAGCAGAGTGTCTGTTTTAAAGTTACCTCATTGGCTCCATGCTACACTTCAACTCACTGGAAAGAACATCTTTGCTTGTTATTATTGGGACAGATTTGCAAAAATTGTGCACTGTGTATCATGTTGAGTATCCTTCCAGTTGTTAAAGCTTGTCTGATGTGCATCGATTTATTAATAGAACCAGAAGGGTTAGGTGCCAGGAATGAATACACACACAGAGGTGCCAAGGGGTCCTGATTTTTGAGGGGGAGATTTTAGTATATGCCCCAGCCATGCCCACTCTGCCTTGGCTCCACACACTCTGTCTCATGTCATCTCTTGCTTTTGATGTAGGCATATGAAAAAAAAAGATTTTAAATGCTCCCAGGTTTCAACCCAATTCATGTTTAATGTGGGATATAAATGATATAAATAAGTAAATAAGTAAATAAATAAATAAACAGACAGAGACTCTGAATGTTGAACACCTGATTCTCATAACATGATGTCTATTTTAAAGGCCCTTTATCTTGAGAAAAAAAAAAACCTCTGCACAAGTCAAACAGTGCTACGGTGTCCCTACAACCAGCCTCTCCAAATGACATGCTTAGTCGAGATTGGGAGGCGGGGCTGGTGGTTGGGAGGCAGGGATAGTGCTGGGCAGACTTATACGGTCTGTGCCAGAGCCGGTGGTGGGAGGCGGGACTGTTGGTTGGGAGGCAGGGATAGTGCTGGGCAGACTTATACGGTCTGTGCCAGAGCTGGTGGTGGGAGGCGGGGATAGAGCTGGGCAGACTTATACGGTCTGTGCCAGAGCCGGTGGTGGGAGGCGGGGATAGTGCTGGGCAGACTTATATGGTCTGTGCCAGAGCCTGTGGTTGGGAGGCGGGGCTGGTGGTTGGGAGGCGGGGATACTGCTGGGCAGACTTATACGGTCTGTGCCCTGAACAGCACAGGTACAAATCAAAGTAGGGTATACACAAAAAGTAGCACATATGAGTTGTCTTATTGAGCAGACTGGATGGACCGTGCACGTCTTTTTTTGCCGTCATCTACTATGTATGTTACTATGTTATTCCCTTATTATACTTCCTCTGTGTACATCTGTATACTGCACAAGCCGTTATGTTTGAAAATATAAGTGAGATTAAATTTTAAAATGGTACCAACAATAAAGAATGACAACGTGGATACAGAAGCTCATAGGTTTGCTTGCTTTGTTTTGAAAGGGAAACAGAGACTAACCTATTGGCTTCAACTTTCACTTCATCCCGTCTCCCTCATGCAACCTCTGCAGCAGCCGCGACAACCCCTCCCCCCCAAAAAGCAAGCACGGGGCCGCAGCAACCTTCAGCTATGCACTGTTGGCTCTGCTGGTCCTATGCCCCCCGCTGACGTGAACTTCGAGTTCTGGGGGCAGAGAATTGGCAGAACTGACAGCGCATGTCTGAAGGCTGCTGTGGTCCCGCGCTTGTTTTTTTTTTTTGTTGTTGTTGTTTTGCTGCCGCTGCTGCATTGGGAGAAGCAGCAGCAGTGGTGCAGCAGCGGCGGTGAGAAAAACAGTGATTCCTCATCTCAGCGGGAGACGGTCCACCAAAGCGGGAGTCTACCGCTGAATACAGGAGACTTGGCAAGTATGCACACAGAAATACGTAACCATCTCTGGGAAAAGGTGACTAAAGTGTCCAGAAAGAAAAAAAAATGAACTTGTAATATAACAGTCCAAACTCCATCCTTTGAACTTCTGTAACTTTTTTATTTTCTCACATAAAGTATGTAATTTTTGCAGACTGCTTATGGACCAATGATATGAAAAATCAGCCATTCTCAACATTTTGGATCCGCTACTTTAGTCATCTTCTCCCAGAGATGGTAACATATACAGTACAATCTCCATTATCCGACATTCGCTAATCTGACCATCTAGCATATCTGACAGACCCCTGGTGACATCATCGCATAGCCATTAAAGAAGTGCGCAGGTTCTCTTCCTGTTTTCCAGCTCCACACGCTGCTGGTTAGCGTTAAACAATATTGTATTTTAAATGCAGATACTCTATGCCTGTTCTTTATTCATAAAGTATGATTTATGTGCATTTTGTAAAGTGTTACCATTGTTTTCCATATTATCCAAAATTCACTTATCTGACAATGACTCGGTCCTGTTTACATCGGATAACTGAGATTATACTGTACATAAACACATACAGATATATATACAGTGCAATCTGCATAAGTGCAGGGGTCTGGGACCAAGTGCAAGGGTCTGGGACCAAAGAAATACATGCAGTTAACCTGAGCGTGCACTTAACCGTTATGACCCAAAGAAGCTTGACATCTGATAAACATATGTACAGTACTGTTTATTATAAGTACAGTATACAGTCTCCATTAACTGACGTTATACAGTCTCCATTAACTGACGTTAGGCTTACTTGAAGTAATCAGTCATAGTCCTCTGTACACTCTTGTGTCTGTGAGTTCCATAGACTATGTCTGCCAGACGGTAAAAACTGTCATAGCACTGACATCCAGTGGCCTTCAGATATGCCCACATGGTGTTGAGACTCTCCAACACTCTTGCAAAAGTGACAGGAGGTTGTTGAATTTTGTCAGCATGTGCCTCACTGCTCATTTCGTCATCTGTTTTATCATCAGCCGTTGCCTGGATGTAGGCGCATATCTCAACATCAGTGCTGTCGTCAGCTGTTTGTAGATCGTAATCAACAGCTACATAGTGATGAAACTCTTCTTCAGTGCCACTGGCTGGGATGTCAATGGCCTGTTCATCTGACGCGTTTGCAACAGCTGCATCTGTTTTGTCCTTCTCCACATCCTTAACAAAGCTTGTCCGCTTGTAGCAGTTCACAATGGTTGCCTGTGTAACATGATTCCAGGCTTCTTTCTGCATATGTAGGGAATCCAACAGTGATAGATTACAAGCCAGTTCAACAGCACATTTATCCTTGCCAGTCTGGTCATCCATAACGCTCATCAGATGACGTAGCACAAGAGCCCGATAATGTTTTTTGAAATTGGCTATTATTCCCTGATCCATAGGTTGGATCAGAGAGGTAGAGTTTGGTGGCAGGAAGACCACCTTGACATTAAGACAGCCTGACATCACTGTGTGCAGCACAATTATCACAAAGCAACAAAATCTGACGCTTTTGTGCCCACACTCTAGTGTCTAATTTCTTTAGCCACTGCTTCCCAATTTCCCCAGTCATCCATGAATTTGCATTAGCCTTGTATGACACAGGAAGTCGCTTAACATTCTTGAAGCAACGGGGCTGTTTGCTCTTTCCAACGACTAGTGGTTCCAACTTCTCACTCCCATCCATATTGCAGCAAAGGAGGATCGTCAGTTGGTTTTTCGACATTTTACTTCCTGTAGTTTTGGCTTGTTTGAATGCAAGTGTTTCATCAGGAATCACTCGCCAGTAGAGACCGTTTTTGTCAGCATTGAAAATGTCATGAGGTGCAAACTCGTTCAAGATGGTAGGAAGAACTGAAACAACCCAATTTTTCAGCACCAAAGTCATCAGCATCTCGTTTTTCACCATGCTGTTTCTTGAATTTTATGTTGTTCTTCTCCTTCCATCTTTCCAACCATCCAACAGTGGCTTTGAATTCAGTTAGTCCAAGGCTTTCAGCTAGCTGAT
The DNA here is from genome assembly GCF_901765095.1 of Microcaecilia unicolor. Taxonomy (NCBI): domain Eukaryota; kingdom Metazoa; phylum Chordata; class Amphibia; order Gymnophiona; family Siphonopidae; genus Microcaecilia; species Microcaecilia unicolor. The sequence continues at coordinate 101,819,450 of NC_044034.1, read as the reverse complement.
TAGCTTTCTCCATAAGCAGTGGACCACTGACAGGAAACTGTCTGCTCTTGACTTGAGAAAATCACCGAAGAAGAGCATCTTCCACCTCCTCAGCTTTTCCTGCCCGTTTTCGTTTCTGTTGTGGATTTGTATTGTTTTGCCAGTCTTCCAGAAACTGGTCTTTCTGCTTCAAGACACGTGAAATTTGACTGGAATTGACACCATAGTCTTTAGCAGTAGATGCTTGACTTTGTTTGTTTTCTAATTTTTTAAGAACTTCTATTTGTTCAGCCAGTGTTAGTCTTACAGTTGCGCGATGACGACTCCAGTGTACACTCTAACAACTTTCTTTCGCTTATTCTGCCTGTGGCAGTTAACCAATGAGATTTCAAATTTATTGCCCCTTTGTCACGTGCCAATCGGCTTCCATATTCCGTGCATGCGCTTATGCGGAGTCTTTCCTGCAGAGGAGCGGTCTTAAACCATGCATATAAGCGAATCTTGCACTTATCAGTGGTGCACTAAACCAAAGTTTGTCCCCATAGAAATTGATGGCACCAAAAACGGGACCAAAGTACGGCATGCAGTTAAACAGAGCATGCGCTTATCCAACATGCACTTAAATGGAGTGCACTGTATATATATATATATATATATATATATATATATATATATATATATATATATATATATATATACATACACACATAATGCCGTTAATTTTATACAGAAGGCGTTAAAAAACAAAACCCAAAGGTAAAGGAGAAAACCTCTGCATATAATTCAGAAGACCACCAAGGAATAGAGGTGGACCAAAAAGTCTTCATAGGCAAATACAAATTGCAGTAATCCTTATTTAGCACCACACGTATACAAGACCCAACATGGGGCCATGTTTCAACGGGACTAACCCATCTGCTTCAGGAGTCATACACTAAACAGAAATGTAAAACATTAAAAACACATTGGGAAGTATGTCTCTAAGTTTCTATAATTATTTACAATAGATAACTGGTACCAAAGTGAATGAAATGCTATAACCAACACATTGTATTAGTGAAAAAGTGAAAAAAAAGAAATGATCAAAGATAGAATGTTGAAATATGGGAACACTATATAATAAAAGAAATAAAAAAATGAGAATCATTAAAGCACCAAATATGTTTTTGGACAATCAAGAATTTCTGAATCAGTGGACTGGTATCCTCAACAAGTGTTCTTTAGACCTTATGGTTCTTTTGGCAGAGACTTCAAAACAGAAGAGTGAACAGTTCAATGCTGTTTTAAATGAGAAACTTAATAAGTTGAAAAAATTAGAAGATCACTTTGAAGCAGTATTGTTAGATGTCAGTAAAATAACTGATAAATATTGTCAGTATATTAGAAATATAAAAGACATTAAGTTTAGACGAGATGACAATGACTATATCAGGGGATCAATTTACCAATATTCAAAATCTAGGCCCTATATTAAGCCATGTAATGGGGTTAACAGACAACCTCTCGTTACTAATCCAGTACCTAGAGAACCCCCTTCATTTCCCACAGAAAAAGTGAGGAAACGTATACGTAGTGCGTCTGGTGAAGTCTTTACATCACCACCTAGTAGTCCAATGATTTCCCCCTGTGTTAGGTACTGTATAGCTGTGGTGCTGAATAAAGATTACTGCAATTTGTATTTGGCTGTGAAGACCTTTTGGTCCACCTCTACTCCTTGGTGGTCTTATAGAGAAGGCTCTAACATTTACATGCCAATTACTAGCATAAATGACTAGAATAATGGCATATATGCACATACGTGTGCACATACATGTGCTCATTGTTCTGCATAACCAGATATTTTGCACAGTGTGTATTTGACAGGTGAATATTCACAAAGGCAGAGTCTGGGCAGAGCTCTAAGTTATGTGCACATCTCTAGCCATGAGCACTTAAACTAGCTCTATGCCTAGGCACATATACTAGTATTCTATAAAGGAAAGTTATTCACAAGCATGCACTATTTACTTACATTTACCAGCATATTGTGTGGACAATTTTATAAAAATCTATTAATGCAGATAAAGCACAGCTTTATCAGTGGAAGTAGTTTTTAAAATTACCTTCTAAACTCTCTGCAATACATCCATAGCATTACACGGAAGCAAAATAATCATCGATAACTTGTCTGACGGGTTCAAACCATACCTTCGGGGTAGAGATCCTTCAAAGGAACATCATTTGGTGTCAGTGCTCTAACTAACTGATTAGCAGATAATAAAGTTACACAATTGTGGTGTTTCACATTTCCATTTATAGTGCGCCTTCCATAGAAAAAGGGATCTGTAGATGGTGAGTTCTTATTGCCCAGTGGAGATTCTCGCTTAGAATGGTAAACTTCACTGGGAGACTGAAAATAAGACAAGAGTACAGTGTCAGAGTGCACAACCAGCTATACAAAAGATTTTGTTAATAGTTCTTTTTAAAGAAAACAGTCTGGTGTTTGACTGTGCTAATGCATCATCTTAGAATTATAAGGTTCTTGTCTACTTTTAGGGAAGAATAATCTAAGATGCGAGAGCTACCTGTAGTAGTGCGAGTTCTGTCACTGAGAAAGTCTATTGGTAGATGGTGATATCAACTGAATTAAAAAGTTCTATAACCTATATATATATATATTTTTCACACTAAATAATTAAAAGATTCTATGCCCATGTCCAATGATTTTGTGGTTTGGTGTTAAAATGCTCCACATTCATAAGTTGTGAACAAATAACAAAATAAAAAAGTTATGTAGAAATTTCTGTAATGAGGTCATTGTGTATTTCATGAATACAATCTGGCCAATATTCAGCTGGCGATAGTACCAGGTGGCAGCTGTGAGCGGTCATGGCAGCCAATTCTGATGGTACAGCTACTAGGTGCAGGAGCGAGTGGGATTTGCTCCTGCTCCCATGGCCCCCAATGGACCACCAAGGATCTGAGGTAGGCTGGGGAGGGTACCAATCATGAATGGGGAGGTGGGATAGAAGGGGAGGGGGTTGATGTTGTGGGTTGAGGAGGGAGATCAGACGAGGGGGGGTGTTCCAGGGTGTGGGAGTAGGTCTTGATGTTGCAAGCTGGGGAGAAGGGGGGGGGGGGGGTTCAGGAGAGTGGGGAGGGAGATCAGAGGGACTATAGCACCGGCAGAATTTAGGACAAGTTTTAAGTTGACCTAAATTTGCCCGGTTAACTATGTGGGTGCCTGCACTGAATATTGCCAGCACTCGCATAACTGCCAGCTCTCTCAAACTTTGCCCATGTGTAATGCCCCTAAGCTGCCCAGTTTGGACATGGTTGGTCAAAACCAATATTCAGCAGCATTTAAGCAGGCAGTACCACTGAATATCAGCTGTTGGGCGGCCCCAAGCGATTTAAGCGGGCAGAAGCCTTTCTTGCTCACTTAAATTGCTTTGAATATATGTTTTTGTTATCAAAAAGACCATTATTTGTTGTTACAGTAAAACAAAGATTAGATTTTGAGATATTGATAAACCCCAAAATTCTATATATGGTGTCTTAAGTAGTACGCAATAATTTGGCCATGTGGCCAAATTGCGTTCACAACTAAATTAACAAGCCAATCAACGCTGATAATTGGAACTTAACCAATCAGTGCCACTAATTGGCTTTAATTAGAATTTATACGCACAACCTTATAGGCGTATTCTATAACGCAGTGTGCATAAATTCTAATACACACAGCCAAAAAGGGGGCGTGGAATGGGCGGGTTGTGGGTGTTCCTAAAAACTATGCACACTGTTATGGAATACACTCGATCTTGTGCCTAAGTTAGGAACAGGTATTTAGGCCTTGCTTTAGGTGGCCTAAATGGGTGCACCTAAAGTTTAGGCACAAGAATGGAACATGCACATATTCTATAAAGTATGCCTAACTTTAGGTGTAGTTTATAGAATAGTGCTAAGCTCGTGGCCTTTTGGTGCTGATTTTTAGGCGCCATATATAGAATTTGTCCCAAACTCAACAATCCTATAAAAATGCATAACTGGACATGCACTTAAATATTACATTTTATTTATTATATACCTAGTCTTGCCTAATGGTTGGGCTGGTCCTGAAAGAACTGCTGCTCTTAAATAGAGTACACAATACATTGTTGCTATCTAATAAGACCATTCTTTGTTTTTACAGTAAGCCAAGATTAGATTTTGATTTTTTCAGAAATAATTCAGATGGGCATGGAACCTAATATGGCTTACACTGCCCTTTGAAAGACCTCCTTCAGCCATAAGTCAGGGGCTTTTGTACACCATGCTGGTAAGGAACAAAAAAAAACTTTAGAAGCCACACTATCTGTCCTTGATTGCGCACAAAAATATTTTGGAGTCACTCTCAAATTCATAGTGCTTCTACTCACTAGGAGGCTTGCATTCATTCACAACTGTTTAGCCAGAAGTTACCCAAACTATTTTTCAGCTGAGTCACTGTGAAATACAGAATTCCCTTCTTTGTTGTAACAAATTAAAGTTGCACCATTCAAAGTAATTCTGGCACAGCATATTAGAGCTGTCAAATTAGGCTATAACCAACCGTCTTTATGATATGCATGTTGTGGGCTTCCAGGTAATTATAATCATGGTGGTTTTATTCCGTTTGTCTTCCCCTATATAAAGGTCTGTCATTGCTGCTTCCCTTCTTGTTTTCATCAACAATCAATTAACTGTGGCCTCCAGTTTTCTACATATCTTCTCTTACATCCTGTTCCCCATATAGGTCGAGAAATTATGTGATTTTCGATGGCACGAAAACAGATTGTAAGAGATACTTCAAATCCTGCTTTCTGGATGCCCCGAAGATCTCACTGTAAGAAATGCGCTTGGGTTTAGTTTTACCTATAAGCAACTATTAATGCTTGAGCAATAAATCAAATACTCAGATAGTTATAGGTTCCTCTCTCTGCCAAAAAATACCTAAGATCTTGGTTAAATATGGGTAGCAGACTAGCTGTATGATAAAAATAAAAAAAAAAAGACTATAACAAAAGTCCCTAGTTTTCTATAATTCTGAAGTGCAGACTTTACTCACTGTGAGTCTGCACTGATCTGCTTCATTTCTCTTTCTAGATCTATTCTTATGTTTCTCAGTGAAAACCCAGGACACGACTAAGTATTGTTCAGGACAAATTTAACATTCTTTAAAACCTGTTATAGACAAATTTAGCCTAGAAATGAAGACAGACAAATTGTGATCATCTTGATTAGATGCACAAATCTTCTACATTAAACCCCATGTAAATGTTGAATATAGATTGTTACATTAAATTAATATAATTTCAGTTAAATTCCTAAAAGGAAGTAAATGACAATAGGATTTCAAATTTTGAGGGTAAATTTCCATAGGTTAGCAAAGCATTTACGCATGTAAATTTACCTGCTGTTTGAGGAGGCATTCCTGAGGGCAGGATTGGGAAGTGGTTTGCACTTAAGTGCACACTTTTGGATTTTTTAAAGTATGGGTGTATCTTACCTCACAAACCAGACAGCAGGTGTAAATGTGTGTGCTCATTTTTCCTGATATAAATTTCAAAGTAGAAATAGGGGCATACTACTCACTATGTATGAGGAAGTTATAAAATTACCCATTTACTTACTGTTAGTAATACCACTTAATACTACATGAATGTGGACAGGTCAAGAAAGGTTTTCTGTGGACTGGGCCAGCAGCAATACTGTAGGCTGTCATGCAGTCTTTGATTTTGGCTTGATTGTATTTGCCATCCGTGCATGTAAAAAGTGATATTTCATTTTTTATAGCGTATGACATTCTGAAGTCATTATGAAGAAGAAAGTGAATAAAAGTCAGTAATGTATCATATATAACCTAAATGTCTGTTGAAAAATAGACTTCTTCAAAGCTAAATCAGATTTCACTAAATTAAGGAAAGTAATGCTAATAGGAAAGTATTGAATCGACTGTCTCTTTTTCCTGGAAACGGGTGTTATCCCCCACCATAGTATCACCATATTATGTGTCACAGGCCTGAATGACCATGCTTATTATGATATAATAAATCTCACCGATGAGAATTGTAAACATCACTGTTTTCATATGAGTGTGGGTGAGAACATAAGGAGAATGAGAGGTAGGAAGCAGCATTGGAGGTAGGGAAGATGGAGAGATGAATAACAGAGAAAAGGAGTTATGTAGGTCAGATATGGCAAAAGGAAGAAAACCAATGAATCAAAAAACAGCAAAGAAGGCTAGAGGGGTGAGAGACAGAAAGAACAAGTATGAAAAAAAGAGGGGAAAGATACAATGGAGGGAATTCTACAAATAGTGTTCAAAAATTAGCACAGGAAAAATAGTCATTAAGCCCTATTCTATAAAGGGCCCTTCGAGATGGGCGTGCTTTATACAATAGCACTTAAGACCCGATTTCCCACCAGCTGAAACCTGGTGTACATACTGGCGCCCAACTCCTGGCATTTCAGTGTGTAAATGGCGTTTATTCTATAAACAGCGTATGCAACTTTTTGGAACGCCCCCTTTTGAGTTGCGCGCTACAGGATTTACCTGCAGGGTCTTACAGAATAGTGCAAAAGAAGATATGTGCACAAATTCCAAGTACTGCCACTTAAGTACAAGTATTGATTGTAAGCCTCATTAATTCATAGTTGATAGCTCATTTACCAATTTAGTTGCATGCACTGTATATAGAATCTGGGGGAATGAAATTATTCATGCAGTTGCAGTATCATGATTTTACCATAAGATCTGGAAATCCAACGACTATCGTGGCATAGTTATTCTCATCACAGAGAATCCTGTTAGGACAGTCAATCTTCTGTCCCACAGCTGCACTCAGATTCTCTGCTGATAACTGGTCACAAGAAACTGAATGAGGGACAGATGGCTCCAATTCTAAAGTGGGGAATGCCATAAGAAGATATTAAGTCATAATTCTCAATAGTCGATTGCCAGACAAATAAAAAAATACAATACAGTTTCGATTATCTGACCTTCGCTAATCCAACCATCCGGCATATCTGACAGACCCCCCGGTGATGTAATCGCATTGCTATTAAGAAGTGCACAGGTTCTCTTCCTGTTTTCTGGCTTCACACACTGCTGGTTAGTGTTAATAAACAATGCTGTATTTTAAATACAGATACCCTATTGCCTGTTCTTTACGCACAAAGTATGTTTTCTGTGCATTTTTTAAGGGTTTACCATTGTTTTCCATATTATCCGACTTTTCACTTATCTGACAATGGCTCGGTCCCATTTACATCGGATAATCGAGACTGTACTGTACACAATGTATTAGTTAGGTTCAGGTCAATATTCAAAACACTTACCGTACATACTTGAATATAAACCAATATTTTTTGCCCCCCCCCCCCCCCCCTCCTCCACAAAAAGTCAGGTCTCGGTTTATATTTAAGCCAGGGAAAAAGTTTCTCTCCTTTTGCCCTCCCTGTGGTGTCTGGCATTTCTCTCCTTACCTCCCTCTCATGGCTGACACAAAAATCATGGTGCTTGCCTGGTGTGGGGCCTTATGCATCTGTGCATGCTCAAGGACTGCAGGCCCCTCCCCCCTTCAAGGCATTCCATTTCCCATCTAAAATCGCTATATAAAGTTGGGCTTTTAAAGGGTAATTTTATAACAGGGTGCCTACTTTGGCCCTATTTTATAAAGAGGGTGCCTATCTTGGTAAATTGGGCCCTATATAATCGAGAGGAGTCAATAATAGGGTGAATTTGTACTGCTTTGATAGCAGACGGAAATTCACTTTATCGGATTCCCCCCCAAATAAATTATATAGTGATAAATCATGGAATACTACAACACTGCTTTGATAAACTGGTGCCACTCCTGCATACATTAACACAGTGTACAAAGGATCACTCTGACTAAAAATAAGTGTGGACAAGAAATCAGCTTCCTTCCCTAAAAACCCCTCTACCCACCACACTTTAACTTATGACATTTTTAAGTTACACACCTGCTGTTAGGCCAAATCCAGTACTAACGGGTTCCTCATTCAATTCATGGAGTTGGCAAACTCCAGTCTCTTCATTTTCCACACGGACAGGCTTGGTCAAAAGGAATTTTCTGCAGATCATTTGAAAAGAACAAGAATTTGTTTTCTTTTATAACAATTCTTGACAAGTAATATGTACATATATATCTTTTTGACAACAGATGTGTATGTATACACATTATAGAGCAGACCAAAGATAAAAGAGTAAGCATAGCTTAATTAAAATCAGATGTCCGATGTGGCCATGTTTCGCCTCCCAAAGGCTGTGTCAGGGGCTTAACTTTCCACTACAAGAATACACATAAAAACAAATATAACATATAATGAAGACGCTGACTTCATGATGAAATGGGAGGCAATATGATACCATTAGTACAAGCAGCAAGTAAAACAGCAGAAAGTCAGTCACCTTAGGGCCCATACTGAAGGCACTCAGTTTATTTATCAGTTGTCTATGTGGAACTGTGTCAAACGTTCTGCTAAAATCTAAATACAACACATCTAGTGATTTCCTCGATCTATCTCTCTGGTCACCCGAACCCATACATAAAAGGAAGACACCCCTCCCCCCCTTCATTCTCCTGCTCTCACTCCTGGCACCTACCAGGTATCCCACTCTTGGCATGTACTGAGGGTTTCCTTGGTACCTAGTGGTGTGATCAGGAGCAATCCTTAAATGTTGCTGTCCCATGGGTGCTGGGGTTCAAAATGGCACCAGCCGACCCCTAGCAGTAGTCTTGTAGTATTACCACTAGATATCAAGCCTCCAAATAAGGAGCCGTGCCTACATGCTTTTATAAAAAATTGGTGCCTACTTGCCCTCCCAACCTAGGTAAACTGCTATAAAATTACCCTTCGCATTACATTACTCCTAGATACTGGAATACACTACTTTATGAATTTAGAGCCAAGTGCACATATTCTAAGTTCAGATGTGATTTGAAGATCTGGCTCTTCACCCAAGCTTTCAATTAGCTGACAGCGATAATCCAATCTATGGGTTCTGGATGGTCGCAGCCCTTCAGCAAGACCTGCAGTTTTCTTATTTCCCTATTCCCCAGTTGAATGTTTTATGATTTATTTTTCCTTATTCTTTTAGTTATAGTGTTATAAAATGTTCTGGTTCAAAGCAAAGTCAATAAACTAACCAAAACCTGCTTGATGACCATGAAGACTACAGATAGGGCTTCTATTCTTTAGTGTTTCTACACAGTAAATCTAGGTATTTATTTTCCAGCTGACTAGGCATTCTTTGGTGTTTATTGGTTACTAGTAAAAAAGGCCCGTTTCTGTTTGAAAGGAAACGGGCGCTAGCAATGGTTTATTTTTGTTTGTTTGTTTTTGGTAACTACAGAGTTGTTAGAAAAGTATTATAATGTCTCCATATTCTTCTCCTTCCAGCAAGCCCTTGCAGGAGTACGGGGGTGGGCAGTGAATCAAAGTGTATATGTGTGTGAGAGTGTGGGTGTGACAAAGAGACTAATTGTGTGTGTGTGTTTGAGTGTGTGTCACAGTGACACACAGAGAGTGGAAAAGTGTGAGTTTGTGTGTGAGAGAGAGTCTGTGTGTGACACTGAGGTACAGTGTGCCATAGTATGTGTGTATGTGTGTGCATGACCCCCTAATACTGTCAGAAGTGCAGGTACCCCCACCCTTTGTGTTTTAAGTTCTGGGACCATAGCAGCAAGCAGTGAGTCTGAATGTATGTGTGAGTGTGTGTGAGAGAGTGTGTGTGACAGTGAGACACAGAGAGTGAAAGACTGGTTGCAAGTGAGAGAGAGCGGTTATGTGTGTGTGAGACTGTGTGAGACTGTGTGTGTGTGTGTGTGCGTGACCCCTTTCTTCTGTCCGAGGTGCAGGGTCGTCTCCCCCCCCCCCCCCCCCCCCCCCCCGTGTTTGGTTTTTCAGTTCCTTTTCCTTTTTTTAATCCAGCAATTGTGTGTGTGTTTGAAAGAGTGTGTGTCACAGTCAGACACAGAGAGTGAAAGACTGTATGTGAGACAGAGATTGTGTCTGTGTATGACACTGTGCTACAGTGTGCCAGAGTATGTGTGACAGTGAGACTGTGTGTGTGTGTGTTCGAGAGAGTGTGTGTCACAGTGACACAGAGAGTGAAAGACTGTGTGTATGTGTGCATGGCCCCCTCCTTCTGTGTGAAGTGCAGTCCCCCCCTTTCTGTTAGTTTTCCCCCCTTCTCTCCTGTGAGTGGCAATGTAAGGGTGCCCCCCCTCCCATGTTTCTGTTTTGAATTCTTTCTTTTATCCAGGGATTGTGCTCTCTTTACCATGCCCTCCATCTGCATAATTTTTCCTCTCCCCTTCCCTCCCATTCTGTTCTCTCACCCCCTCTCCATGTGTTTGTCTGTCTCCCCTTCAAACACAGGGGTGGGCATTGAAACAGTGTATGCCTGTGTGAGAATGTGGGTGTGACAGTGAGACAGAGTGTGTGTGTGTGTGTTCGAGAGAGTGTGTGTCACAGTGACACAGAGAGTGAAAGACTGTGTGTATGTGTGCATGGCCCCCTCCTTCTGTGTGAAGTGCAGTCCCCCCCTTTCTGTTAGTTTTCCCCCCTTCCCTCCTGTGAGTGGCAATGTAAGGGTGCCCCCCCCCCCCCCCCATGTTTCTGTTTTGAATTCTTTCTTTTATCCAGGGATTGTGCTCTCTTTACCATGCCCTCCATCTGCATAATTTTTCCTCTCCCCTTCCCTCCCATTCTGTTCTCTCACCCCCTCTCCATGTGTTTGTCTGTCTCCCCTTCAAGTTCCATGCCCCCTCCCTTAACGTTTCTGCCCCCTTAATTGTACCTGTTCGTTTACACGTTGCACTGCTGTCTGCAGGATCGGTGTCTGTGAATGTCATCCAGCTTGCCCTGTTGTTAGTGCTGCAGCATCAGGGCGGTTCAGGGCGGCTGTGAACCTCGTCCAGAGAAGACTGCAGTTGGTTTTATCTTCTTGCTTTGCTTTTTGTGAAGTCCCCTGTTGAGGCGGCTGGAGGCTGTTTCTTCACCTTTGTTTTTTTTTTGTTTTGTTAGTGTGGGTCCCGAAGGCTGCTGGAGGCTGTTTCTTCACGGGGTTTTTTTTTTTTGGGTTAGTGTGGGTCCCGAAGGCTGCTGGAGGCTGTTTCTTCACGGGGTTTTTTTTGTTTGGGTTACTGTGTGTCCCAAGGCTGCTGGAGGCTGTCTGTTCACTTTTTTTGTTTGTTGGTGCGGGTTCGGATGGCAGTTCGGAGCGGCAGGTTCTGCAGGATAGCACTGTCAGGGCAGTGGTATTCTCCTCAGCTGGCCGGCAGTCTCGTGCTGTGCGAGCCGTAGGTCCGCCCCTTCTTTTGTTTGAGTTGTTTGATAGGTGCATGGCGCGTGATTGCATTCCGTTGCGTGGCAACGGCGACTGACGCCTTCGCCTCAGACGCTCCTCCCTTGTTGTATTCCTATTGGTGTGACGCTCATCCGTGTGTGTTAAAGCTGTGACGCTCGTTCAGATCATGGCGGCGCACAGATGTAGTGTGCTTAAAAGTGGTTACAGAGCTTCGAACATACGAACTTTTGAAGCCTCAGAGTGTGGTTCAGAACGTTCATGGTGCTTTTTATGTCCAGTTGGGGCGTGGCGTAGGTCGCAGATGGGGCGTGGCTGAGGGTGGTGGTGAGTAGTCCGAATAGCCAGGAGGACTACAGCAGTTCAGGACTTCACTGCCACAGTTGGAGGGAGTTTCAGAACGTTCAAGGTGGGATTTATTTATATAGATGGTTTGGGGAAAGAACATGCTCTTATATATAAAGCCAGTGTAGTGGGTAAAAAATGCATTTTACAGCATTGGACGCTAAACTCTTGTGCCCAATTTCTGGCACTGGAGGAAAGCTTTTCATAGTCTTTTAGTAATGGAGGCTCGGGATGCATGTCTCACATTCAAACGGAAGAAACGATTTGGGGACATTTGGGAACCATAACGAAGTTTAATAATAAACAATCTTGCACTGTAACTTGGTTCTTGTAGTCTAGAGAGGTGGGATAGCTCTGGGGGGGGGGGGGGGGGGGGGAGAACAGGGGAAAAAGGGGAGGGAGGAGGGAGGAGGGCGGGAAGGCTGTGTTTGCTGGTTTGAAGGAATATTTATATAATGTTTCTGTTTACAAGTATTGTGGGGGAGCTATAAGAGCCCAAGCTTTCCCTAGGATTTTGTTCACTGTTTTCAGTTTTTGTTATTTCACTGGATTCAGACTGTACTATTGATGTTTACAACTTTAATAAACAGATTTCACATAAATTTAATATGCTGCCTTTCCTTACCAGATAACAAGGCAGTTTACAATTTAAAATAGGTACACACTAAACAAGAAAAGGAATGCCACTGCCAATAGTAGCAGGATAGAGTTAAAATCAAACAATACAAAAATGTCAATCCATCTCCACAGCTGCTACCCACAAAGTTTCCACAGTCATTAGTTTTTACAGTAAAGTAGGATAGGCCTGTTCAAAAAAGGTAAGTCTTTTAGGCCAACTTGAATCTCAAAAAGGGTAATTAAAGTTCTAAGGTGTTTTCATGCTATAGGAAGTACTGCAGAGTACCTTTTCCAGCACAATCAAATATGTGCATTTGTGTCACTTAGGAGCTGTCGGTGCAGATTCGGCAAAAAAAAAAAAAAACAACTGAGTGGGGAATATAAGACAAACTATGGGAGGGATAAGAGTACAAGGGGAAGTGGATTGGGGTGTTTTATCAGTGTTTATCAGTTAACATTCAAAATCTGAAGTCCTAACTATGGAAAATACCTTGACTAGAGTGGCAAATACAATATCAGATGAAGATTAAACAGCAGAACAAAACACAGCAGTTTAAAAAGAATTTCAAAGAGAGAGCTTCTAGCTCATAGTGTTAAATCTAAGGAAAACATACTATACTTGTTTATATCTTGAGGTTATTGTTTGTGGCAGGCGCTATGATTTTGTAACTCAAACCTGGATCCTATATGTCTACAAATAAGCAGAACTGCCCGTACATATTTATTTGCATTTGTATCCCACATTTTCCTACCTATTTGCGGGCTCAGTGTGGCTTACAATACATTGTAAAAGATGGAAGTGCAGTTGGTTGCAGTACAATTATGGGTTACATTGTGAAGAATTATATAAGACAGAGTAAGTTCAGGATATTCTTAGGGGATCGAACAGTGGAATATAACAGGGGTGAGTTGAGAGGGGGGCAAAACATAATCGAGGGAACAGGGAGGTCCCAAACAGAGTATAATTATTCTTTAAAAATTGTAAAGCAATGATGCTTACCTGTAATAGGCGTTTTTTCTAGATAGTGGGTGACATCATCCAACAGCACCAGGAAGGAACTGCTCTACACAGAGTTCTGAGCTCTAGGAAAGTTCTGAGCATGCACAACTCTTTCTGCACACAGCCATCTCCTCAGCTTCTCAGTTGGTTCCAAAGCTCAAAATAATTAAACAACTCTTGGGGAAGTTGGAGGGATTGTGTGCTTTACCAATCCTGCTAACAGGTAAGCAACATTGTTTTTTCTGTTGACAAGCAAGACTGAGTTAAGCACACAACTGGATTGGATTTATTGATTCTTATATATCGCTTTGTACGAAAGTGTTAAAGCGGTTTACAAAAAAAAAAAATCAGTTAGTTACAGATACAGTGTGATATAATGTAACATACAATTTCCAAGTCCCAGTCCTGCAAACTATGCCCCATCTAATTTTCACTGTCATCAAGTCTTTCTTCCCGCCAACACAATAAGGGCCTTGTGGATACCCGAAATTGACAGTTTGTCTTCTGGAACAGAGCTGAAAATTTTCCTCAAAAGTTCCCCCACATGAGTCCCTAGTGCCTCCTTACTTAAAATTTGAATATAATGCTTAATTTGATATTAAGCAAATCTATTTCCCCACTCAATTCCTATTTGCCACTGAAGATCTTCCAGGGTCCTCAAAGAACTAGTAGAACCATCTTGTGCAAGCATATGATCCAAAAGAAAAACCTCCTTCACCTCCCAGTGAACAAGGCCACATTGTTCATTCCAGGAGAAAACACCATGCTCCTGGTAGCTGATCTGTAATGCTCGGGTCCCCCCCCCACCCCCAACCACTGAATAAGGGATCTCCACATCTCCTGCAAGGTCTACGAATTACACTCCTGCCCCAGGAACCCAGAATCTGTTTACATGGAACTTGTAATAAATAATTCAAGTGACATGAGGCTACATAGGCTGACTATTCTGCAGCCAATCATTTAAATGCCTTATTAAAGATGTACAGCCGTCTGGACAATACTATTATATGAAACAAACTTATTCTACCAATCAAAGATACTGGCAGATGCAGCAGCAGTTGGCAGTGGAATGTAAAAGCTTAGCCTCATACTTCGAGTACAAATCCCGTCTGCATCTCTAGCTGGATCCCCAGATAGCAGAATAAACCATCTACCCAAAGAAGGGGAATCAGCACACCAAAGTCTCTTTACGGATGATTCTGATGGCAGTGCTTCAGACCTCTGAAATTTTAACTTAAAATCTGCAAAGTCCCCATATTCTACAAAACTTTCCAAGAGCGCTTCCAAGGATCTATGAGGGTCTATATTGTGGACTAGCAGATCATCTGCAAATGCCACAATTTTAAAGACTTGTGTACCTATCTTAACACCCTTGATTTCTGGGTTAGAATGTATGTCCCTTAGCAACTGATTCAATGTCAGTATAAACAATAATGGTGAAAGTGGGTATCTCTGCTGCGTCCCCCTCAGTATGGGGAAACTTCCAGAATTCACCTTATTCACATACACTTTAGCTCACGGAGAGGCACAAAAAATGGAAAAAGTTGCTATACAATGATCCCCAAATCAATAGGAATTTAAAACTGCATATAAGTCTCATCAAACCTTACCGAATGCTTTCTCTGCATCAAAACTATTTAAAAGAGGTGGTTGAGAGATCTGCTCCCTGTATTCCAAGGATGTCAAGATTTTATTAATATTTTTCACTACAGCCCTGCTTTTAATGAATCCCACTTGTGTTTCATGAATGAGCGATGGCAGCACTCCTGCCATCCTGTTGGCCATAACCTTCAGCAATAACTTTGTTTCGAAATTCAGTAGGGAAATTGGTTTATAGGATTCTGGAAATCTCAGATCCTTCCTGGGTTTGAGTAGTGCTATTATATGAGCCAGATTTAAATCTCCAAGAAGGGACCCCCAAGTCCACCAACGTATTAAACATATTGGTCAAAGGAGCTACTACCTCCTCACCCATAAGTTTGTAGAATTCTGTCCTAAAACAATCAGGTCCTGGTGCCTTGAGAAGCTGACTCTGCTTTATTGCCCATTCTACCTCCTCTTTATCTATAGGGGTCTCAAGCAAGGCTCGCTCCCTCGGTGTCAATGTGGGCAAAGAAACTCCCTCCAAATACTGTCCACCTTGCAGACCTTACCTTCCTCAGGTGCAGCATACAGCTGCTCATAATATTTTTGAAAGTAAGTGCTTATCTCCTTATTGTTGAGGACTAGCTTACCATTATTGACAAACAAGGTTGCCACCTGCTTCGGACCCTCCCTATTTGATATTAGGTGGGTTAATAACTTACCCCCCTTATTCCCATGCTTGTATAATTGATATCTATAATAAGCGAGCAATTTGGAAGCCCTCTGATGTAATAGTTTATTTAACGCTGTCTGTAAACCTAAGAACTGCTGTTTGTCTACCTCGCTCGAGGATCTCCCAAACTGTTGAAACGTGGTGCACACTTGCTTCTCCAAGCACAGAATTTCACGACAGAGCTTATTATCGCCCCCCTTAATACTGCCTTTGTTGCCTTTCAGTACAATATGGTTTGTTGCTCAGAGTCAGCATTCTACATTTTGTAATCTTGCCACTTGAATAGCAGTTTACCTTTAAAAGTTCCACCTCTATATAGCCATAAAGGAAGTCTCCATTGGAATTGTCTTCCTTGTTGTGAACTTAATTGCCACTCCATCCAAACAATGGCATGATCTCAGATCTCATAGGGATCAATCTCCGCCCTAATAATGGATGACATGATGTCCTTTGAGATCAAAGGTAGTCAATGCAAGATTAGGATGCAAAACCCTACAGATATCTACTAGACATCTGGAGGGTTTTACAGTTCAACTAAAACTCAATAAAGAAAAAACACATTGTCTCATCCTCTCATCCCAACACAGCATGGAAAACCCCACAAGTATCAACACCCCAGACTACACCCTTCCTATCTCAGACAGCCTGAAAATCCTCAGCGTTACGATGTACCGTAATCTAACGCTGGAGAGCCAAGTGGCATCCACAACAAAGAAAATGTTCTACTCAATGTGGAAACTCAAACGCTTGAAACAATTTTTCCCGAGGGAAACATTTTGCAACCTGATACAATCAATGGTACTAAGCCACGTAGACTACTGCAATAGAATTTACGCGGGATGCAAAGAACAAACCTTAAAGAAACTTCAGACCGCACAAAACACGGCAGCTAGGCTTATATTTGGAAAAACGCGATTTGAAAACGCAAAACCCCTCTTTGAAAAGCTACACTGGCTCCCAATCAAAGAACGCATTGCTTTCAAAATCTGCACCCTGGTTCATAAAATCATCTACGGCGAAGCCCCGGGATACATGACAGATTTGATCGACTTACCAACTAGAAACACATCCGAATCAACACGTACATTTCTAAATCTGCACTACCCAAGCTGCAAAGGACTTAAATACAAATCAACTTACGCATCCAGTTTCTCCTACATAAGCACACAACTGTGGAATGCACTACCAAAAGCCTTGAAAATGACGTACAACCACCTAAACTTCCGGAAATCACTAAAAACTAACCTGTTTAAAAAGGCATACCCTACTGATCCAACTTAAATACCTGATCTCTGCAACACAACAAAACTAAAGTACATAACGGACATAACTCAACTCTTCCATTGATTTCCTAACTTGGCTGTGCTACATGAACTTTATCTTACCACATCACTTTGTATTTGTTCACACTGGAGTCTGCAAATGCCTCTCCGGTACTATGTAAGCCACACTGAGCCTGCAAATAGGTGGGAAAATGTGGGATACAAATGTAATAAATAAATAAATAGATAGATACAAAGTATTGCAGAGGTGTGGAAGCCTACAGAGCATATTGATGGCTTCAAAGTGGGGGTTATATGATTTATCTAGCTGTGGATTCCACAATGAATTGACGTTCCCTCCAGGACTAGGGGGCATGCGATGAAACTACAGTGTAGTAAATTTAAAACAAATCTGAGAAAGGTTTTCTTCACCCAACGCATAATTAAACTCTGGAATTCGTTGCTGGAGAACGTGGTGAAGGCGGTTAGCTTGGCAGAGTTTAAAAAGGGGTTAGACGGTTTCCTAAACGACAAGTCCATAAACCACTACTAAATGGACTTGGGAAAAATCCACAATTCCAGGAATAACATGCATAGAATGTTTGTACGTTTGGGAAGCTTGCCAGGTACCCTTGGCCTGGATTAGCCGCTGTCGTGGACAGGATGCTGGGCTCGATGGACCCTTGGTCGTTTCCCAGTGTGGCATTACTTATGTACTTTAATAGGTGAATTTCCCAGAGATAATAACTTATCTAACAGTTGTTTATAAAATTGCTTGCTGTACTGATTAGGAGCATATGACCTGCACAAGACTACTTTCATCCTACCAATGATGACCCTACAAATCATCAACGGCCCCTCAGTATCCACATACACTGGGTGAATAATATCTACCAATCTTTTGTGAAACAATATTTCCACACACCCCTTTTTAGTTTGAGTGGAGGCCGGCACACAGTCTACTACTACTACTACTTAACATTTCTAGAGCGCTACTAGGGTTACGCAGAGCTGTACAAATTAACAAATAAGGACAGTCCCTGCTCAGAAGAGCTTACAATCTAAGGAACCCACCACTGTTTTAACACTGTATATTCTATTTCTATTAAATGAGTCTCCTGTAGAAATGCTATATCTACCTCATGTCATTGTAGAGCTTGTAAAATTTTTGATCTTTTTATTGAGGAAGAAATCCCACCCACATTCCATGTGACTATTTTGACCATTATGAGACCCCAATATTAAAACCTTTCTAAATTCTTGAATAAAAATGTATTGTAACAAAAAAAAAAAAAAAGCCTAACAACATAGATAAGTAAATGAAACACACATAGCAAACTGTCCCTAGCCACCAGCTCACCATGAAAAAGGAACCAAGCCCCCTAAGATAAATGCTTTAAGAGACTAGAAGTGAAAAGCATAATGAAAAAGAGGCTGTTGCTTAGGAGTAGGGGTCACCTGTTTAGGGTGAGCTCTTTCCCCTTGTCTAGGTTTAAGTGCTGCAGCTTGTTGCACCTGTTTAGGTTCTGTTTGGTAGCAAAACCTTTTCTGGTATTAATAGCCATGACTGAATTGGTTGAATGAGGTGCATCTAGTAGCACTGGCCAATTTAGAGGGTTGAACAACCAAGGAAAATTGAATTATGGAACAATGGTCTTTAATTATGTCCACAGTCTCAACTTTCCCTCCAAAAGCATCTGCTAATTTGAAGTGGATGTCTTCTTGTAAGCCTGAAGTACATATGAACTTTAAGTTTTTATAAGTCGTTATGCTGTACCACATGGTAGGAAAAAAAAGTAGAGAAACCAATCAGCTGGAGGCTGAACTGGATGAATGCAAACATTTTAAAGTCTAAAACCAATGTGCCTGTGAACTTACTTCATTGTTTTGCTTTCTATCAGGAGCCAGCGATCTTCAGCCACAAGGAAAATTGACTGGAGATGGATGGGCAGTGAGATAGTATGTGCATGGCCCTCCAATACATCAAGCACATTAATGGTGTTTCTATGAAATATTGAAAAGAGGAAAAGACATTTAAGCCTGGGCTGAACATTCTTAACAGGAACTAAATAATGTGAACAAAACAATACTTAGACTTACCCATTTTCTTTATAGAACACCAGCCAATTTTTGTCTGCAAATTCTGAGCACATTTTATGTGTGTCCTAGAAAACACATTATTATATAATAATTAATCTTGCATCTGTATGAAATGGAAATCTTGAAAGGAAAACACAGAGCTGTATGGGCATGGCTAATTTAAATATCAAACTATCAGAGGTAATTTCTACGCTACAGAGAAAGTAATATTTAACACAGCAAAATTTACCTTGCATGACTCTAACCTGTGGTAACTCCCTCACTCCTGCCCTTCTCCCTCCCACTACCCTCCAGAGAAATTCCAGTAGATGCCAGGGCTGTGCGTGTGTGTGTGTGGGGGGGGGGGGGGGGGGGG
The DNA here is from genome assembly GCF_901765095.1 of Microcaecilia unicolor. Classification (NCBI taxonomy): domain Eukaryota; kingdom Metazoa; phylum Chordata; class Amphibia; order Gymnophiona; family Siphonopidae; genus Microcaecilia; species Microcaecilia unicolor. The sequence continues at coordinate 101,800,139 of NC_044034.1, read as the reverse complement.
GAGAAATATTGGATAGGTGGTAGGGTAAATATTCCTAGCAATAGCTTCTTTAAAAGGCTCCTAAGTAGCATCAGCTAAACATAAGCTGTGTTATTCATTTTACATAATAATGAGCCATTTCCATTTTAAATCTTGGCCCCACTTGGAGTATTGCGTTTAGTTTTGGAGGCCGTATCTTGCTAAGGATGTAAAAAGGCTTGAAGTGATGCAAAGAAAAGCTACAAAAATGGTTTGGGATTTGCGTTGCAAGCCATACAAGGAGAGACTTACTGACCTGAACATGGAGGAAAAAAAAACATGGGTGATATGATACAGATGTTCAAATATTTGAAAGGTATTAATCTGCAAACAAACCTTTTCCGGAGATGGGAAGGCAGTAGAACTAGAGGGCATGAATTGAAGTTGAAGAGGGGCAGACTCAGGAAAAATATCTGGAAGTATTTTTTTATGGAGAGGGTGGTAGATACTTGGAATGCCCTAACGCAGGAGGTGGTGGAGATGAAAACGGTAACTGAATTCAAAAATGCTTGGGATAAACACAAAGGAATCCTGTTAAGAAGGAATGGATCCACAGAAACTTAGCGGAGATTGGGTGACAACACCAGTAATTTGGAAGCAAAGCTGGTGCTGGGCAGAGTTCTATGGTCTGTGCCCTGAAAATGGCAAGGCCAAATCAAGGTCAAGTATACGTATAAAGTATCACATACAATGAGTTTATCTTGTTGGGTAGACTGGATGGACTGTACAGGTCTTTATCTGTTGTCATCTACTATGATACTACTATATACATAGGAGGTGGTGAGGGGAGAAGGAGGGAGATGTTGGATCCAGGAGCAGAAGAGAATGATGGAGGCATGCCAGACAATGGGAGTGAGGGAAGAGAAAGGAAGAAATGCTGGACCATGGGGGAGAGGGCAGGAGAGAAGACAGAAGGGACAGAAAGATGTTAGACTATAAGAGTGGGGAAGGGAGAAAGAGGGAGCAGATACTAAGCTAAAAGGGTGAAGGGAGGAAGATGCTGGGAATGGTGGAACCATGTGGGAAAGGCCAGGATGGTGGTAGCAAGAAAATGAATGAGGATAGTGATTACAGAAGGTAGAAGCATAGTAATGGGGAATAGATTAAAGATGAAAGGGAAGGGAGGGTTGGGGAAGGAGTAAAATGGGGGAATGGGACAGCTAGGGGGTGAAAGAAGAAGATGGAAATCTGATAGGTGGCTGAAAAGTAAAAAAGGAGGAGAAGGGTAAGAGGATGAAATTTGAGTTGACAGAGCAGAAAAGAAAATAAAAGAGAGGAAAGAGCTAAAAAGGAATGATAGTAAGTGAATAGACAGGAGAGAGGAGAAAAGACATATGGACAGCAGCCACTTGAAAGAGAATTAACAAACAATAGACAGGAAAGCACAGCAACTTGAAGAAGAATTAGCAGACAACAGACAGGAGAAAAAAGAAACCGGAAACAACATGATGGAAAAATATAATGTCCAAACCACAAAAGGTAAAAAAAAATTATTCTGTATTCTTTAAATGGAATATGTTAGCTTTGGGAAATGTGCATAATAAATGTCTTTGTATTGTGTTCAGAAGAAAAAGAAATATGTTTCTGTTTTTATTTCTTCAGGTTTGCAGTACATGCTAAGTTTAACTTCTTGGGGTTCCCAGTTCAATTTTTGTCTAGATATTTTTATTTCTAATTTGTGATCCCTTGTTCTGTATTTGGTGAGGGTCTGTCGATGTGATAGTAATGGCAGGTGAGGAAATCAGAGTGCAGGTAGGGAGAGAGGTTCAAGTAGGGGGGCCCTCCTTTATTTTCTGATCTGGGCCTTAGTGTGGCTACCACCAGTCCCGACCCTTGCTGTATAGCTAGTGGGGATCCCCAAGCATCCCCAGTTGAGGGCCTTCTCCAAAGATGGCCAGAACTCTCTTCTACCAAGCTCTGCAGTCAGCAACAGCATCCTTGAGCCACCAACAACTAAACATGCATAGGATGCCAATACCAGCAGCTTAGGGATGTTGCTGCTACCTACCAAGCTTGGTAAAAGGGAATTCTGGCCACCCTCAGAGAAAGTATTATTTATATTTTAAGGTGCGAGAAGGGCAGGGCAGAGAAAATTTTGTGCCCACCCACTTTGGGCTCAGGGCCACCCAAAATTGGCAGTTTAGCTACGCCACTGCCGTGCATTAATTTTTGCAGCTAATGCATGGCAAAAACTTTACAACACTTTAGTAAACAGGCCTCAAAATCTTTTGGTTCATAGTCAAACTAGGCCCAATGCTTTTGTTACACAGATACTGTAAGCAAAAAATTCTCTCCCCCCCCCCCCAAAGTGTGCACAGAATCCATGCAAAAAGAACTAATAATCACATCAACACATTACTGTAATGTCTAAAAGTAATTGCATCTACATTCAATTTTAATCAATTCAATGTCCCAAGATTGCTATGTCCAATATGAATGTAGTAAAAAATTTCACTTTTCTCATATGAAGAACTGGATAGAGAACAGCGATGTTCCAGGATATTAAATGCAGCACTACTGAACAGGTCCCCTGTAATTTTAGAATTGAGGATAAGGATGTCTTGCTCAATTATCTTGAACATTTCTGGATATTGCCCTTGTGCTCTGTATCATCCATGGGTCTCAATGAAGAATTTGATTGGATGACTAATTTGATTTTATTGGTAGTGGATGCATCATGTGACATTGACTGGATACTGAAGAATGTTCTGACAACATGGGTTTGTTTACTTTACAGAATAATGGACCTATGTACGACAGCAGTTTGAATAGATATAGTCTTTTGAATATTTTGAAGCATTCTTTAAGTTGAATCACTGAAGAACAGCAGTAGCCCAAAACACAATGCTGTGTTGGATCGGTTTATGGTCTTATGTTGTCAAGTTCCATTTGACAGCAACGACAACAGTGGAACTTTTTGGGTCTTTGGAGTGCTTCAAATGAGATAAGTGATGTTTTTGTTACACTGATATTGGACACAGCTATTTTGAGCTGTTGAATTGATTAAAACTGAATGTGAACAATTTCTTTTGGACATTACTCGGACCGATGAGGAATCTGAATGTTTAAAGAGCTGTTTTATTCTACTGAAATTGTAGGTTGGCTCCTGCTTCCATCTGATGGCCCTTTTTCAATTATACGGTTATAATATAACATTCAGTAAAGTGCTGATGTTGAGGGTATGTGATTATTAGTTCAGTTACACAGATGTCATTGCTTAATGATGACTTGCTGAATTACATGCTTTGGTAACATAAGAAGTGGAGGAGTAGCCTAATGGTTAGACACCAGTCTTGACGTCCAAAGGTGCCTAGTTCAAATCCCACTGCTGATCCTTGTGATCTTGGGCAAGTCACTTAACCCTTCATTGCCTCAGGTACAAAATTAGATTGTGAGCCCTCCAAGGACAGGGAAATACCCAGTGTACCTGAATGTAACTCACCTTAAGCTACTATTGAAAAGGGTGTGAGCAAAATCTAAATAAACAAACAATTGTGTAACTGAAGTAATGGGAGTAATTTTATAAAGGCTTTTTCACATCTATATGAAAGAACAAGTGTATAAAGTTCAGCTTACAAAATTACCCCCCCCCCCCCCACCATGTAAAAGTATACCCAATGATATGAATGTGCATACTTTTATGCTGATGTGTCTGGGGACAGATTTTGGGTGAAGTGCAGGCACAATTATGAGTTATGCATACTGTTTATTAAATCTATGCATACTTTTTATATACATCGTAAGTTTCCCACTGCTGATGGAGAGTATGATTCTGTGCGGAAAGCAATATTTCATGCTGAGGTCTTTGATAAAAAAGAAAATCTTACTGTGACGATATGGGGTTTGTCTAAGCGACACTGAAAACACACAGGTCACTTCTGCCCATGCCAAGGTCTTTGATAAAAAAAGAAAAAGTTTACTGCACACAAAATATATTGTAGCTGAGTAGGCACAGTTTGGGTGAATATTTTTTATATACAAGCATTTACACCTATGCTTATGATTTCTGCAGGATTTGTACTAGTGTTTTATAAAGATGTAAGTACTTATGTATCCTTATAAAATATGTTTAAAAATAGGAGCCTACTTGCTCTTCACACTTAAGTGGCCTGTTATAAGATTATGCTCACTGGGTCCAGTTACACTTGAATATGAGAGAGTTTACTTCAAATATATGCTATGGTAGAAGGGTTTTCCATATTGCTCCTTATCAATATATGGTACACTAATGAGTGGGGTATGTTTGTCACTGACTGGGGGAGGGGGGCTGATGGCCACTGAGCTGGCCCACTAAGACAAGCATTCAGAGGCTCCAGTGGCCTTGCAGACTGAAAGGTGGCCCAGCTCAGTTGGATGACAACGGGCCACAGCAATATTGATGAATGGTTCAGTGTTGGCTAGAAGTGAAGCACTCTGTGAAACTGGACGTGTGGTGCAATGACTTTTCACCAGATTTCACTGTTACACTTGTACTAAAAGAGCAGGATGTATTCAGTCATCTTAAGATACATTACTCCAGTGGCCCACATTGCTTTTTGACAGTAGATCAACAGCCTTAGTACTACTTACCTGTGCCTCCTTGCTGCCCCACCAAGATTTCTTAGGAGGCTCCTGACTTTCTGGTGAAAATACAATACGACGAAGTGCACCACTGTTCGTATCCAACAACAAGATTACATTGCTCTGAAAACATTTAAAAAAAAACATTACACCCTGACACTTGTTTTCATTGTCTTATAAGTCCTTTTAATAGAAAATTATAAAGTTTCTTTGCTAAGTCAGTTTGAAACTGTTTTCAGATTAATTCATACTTTTAGAAATATGAGCATGATCTTGCCAGACAAATAATTTTGGGGTAGATTTCACTTAAGTGTTTTCAAAGATTGCTATTTTTTAAATCAGGGATGTTACTGAGACAAACAAATTAACCACAAAACAGAGTTATCCTATACAAATAAATAATGGGCCTGATATTCAGCCAGTGGTGATCAGCAGTTTGCTGACTGCCACCAGTATTATACCTGGAAATTCAAAGCTGGGCCATGTCTGGCCTCCGGCATTGAATATCTGGGTATACAGATCTTGTAAAAAACATAGCCGAGATGTGATATTCAGCACTCGCTATGAAGAATCACATAAAGATATGAGTGCTTTTTATGCGGTTATCTTAGCCAGTTAAGTGCTGAATATCGGCACTTATCAGGCTAAGTGCTAACACTGCCCCAGGAACGCCCCCAAAAAGCCAATTTTGGCTTGAGTGCTAACTGGGCATTTTCAGCGGCTCTATCTGATTAAGTGCTGCTGAAAATGCCTGGTTAACCCTGGAAAGGCAATTTTTCCAAGATTCTGTGATATAAGTTGTCTGTTACTCTGTGAAGGAGGCAGCTAATTCTGAAAGTCCTGCTCCCCCACCACTATTGAACAAATGATGTGGCCAGTCAACACAAACAGAAGTGTTAGAAAAGGGATTGTCATTTGTACCTATTATGAAGTTTAATGCTTTCAGGATGTGGATTGACCTCTATATTCTCCAGAAAATTGAGAATCATGCCGTTTTTTTGTCACAACACTCTCATAATTATGTAGATTTATCATATAAAAAAAAAAAAAATTAAATGGATGCTTCCAGGACCTGTCCATCCCGCTATACAAACCAATGAACAGGTAGTACTTAAAGAGTTTGAAGAATTAGAGAAAAAAAAAAGATCAATGGTTTCCTTCAACTTAACTCATCAGCACAGGCCGGCCTTTTGTGTCATGCAAAGAACAAGATTTGTACAGGTTGCACATCCAATAATACTGATTATCTATATGTTACCAAAGATTCACAAATGAAGAAACACCCACCTGGCAGACCCACTGTTTCACTCACTGGGACTGTATTTAGAGTCTCTCTCTAACCCCCCCACCCCGGTTTACTGAGCCACACTAGTGGCTGCAGTGCTGTAATGCCCACACAACCCACTCACTTTGAATGGGTTGTGTCGGCATTGCTATGCAGCTTACTAAACATGGGGGGGTGGGGAGTAAATTTGTTGATTTTTTCCCCCTCCATTTTCGGGTACCATACATCCCCTCTTAGGTATGCAATTCTTTGCATATGATTACCATAATAGACACTATGCCTGCAATTGATGATCTCTTTTACAGATGATGGCTATTCACTTTCTTTACATTAATATACTTCAGTAAGATATTAAATAAGTTATCAAAAATGCATTTCCTTCTATAACTAGCTATTATGGATTCCCATATGCACATGCAATTAGCTGAGATTGCACTTACTGAAGATTATTTTGAATTCAATTGGAGCTTTTATAAGCAATTTAAAAGTACTTCAGATAGGGTACCGTAATAATTATAGCATTCCATGTGATGTTAGTGAAATTAATATGTTATTTTGATTAAGACTATTTCCTGTTCGTTTTGACAAAGTAAGCAAACACTTAGGGTACAGAGACTGCAGTTTGTGGGAATGAGGGGAGAAAAAGGAACAAAAACAAAATATTGGTGACACAAGTTATTGTTACATTCGCAAAAGAATGTTGTGTTCATTGATTTGTTAACTGTTACATTTCAAGGCTATGTATAAGCTATGGGATCATCAATAAAAAAAAGTTGAAACATAAAAAGTACTGCTATGGCACCTAATATAGCTAACTTATATGTTGCGGAATTCAAAAAGAAATATCTGATTAACTGTGGTGCAATGATCACATTATAAACTGGCAACAATACACAGACATCTTTTTTTATATGGAAAGGTAATGAAGCACCTGAGTTCCATCTATGACTAAATGACTGTGATAAAAACTTGAAGTTCAATATCAACTACAGTAATAAAAATATTCTGTATCTTGACAGCACGATCACCAAGGGGAAAATTGGTTTTGCCACTACAATTTATAGGAAGACAACTGATTAAAAAAAAATAAAAACCTATTACATTTTGAAAGCTTCCAAAGTAGGAATTTAAAAACAAATCTTCACTATAGTCAATTCCTTAGATTAACAACTCTGTTCACCCAAAGAAGAATTTGATCATAAGGTCACAGATACGGCAAAACGATTGACGTTCAAACAGTACCCTATTGGATGTACAAGGGAAGGGTTTTTAAAAGCAAGAGATAAAAATGGAGAATCACTGTTAAAACCAAGGGAGAAAAAATAATGATGCTGTCCATCCATTGCCATTCACAAAATTTGTACATGGTATTAAAATCACATTGAGAAAGAATTTGTTTATGCTAAAGATGTTGATTTTTATTTTTGACAAAAACTGTCATATTACAGAGGAAAGAATTTAAAAGTATTAGTAGCAACATCAGCTTTGCCAAGAGAAACATAATTAGACATTTCAAATGTGGTAACTGTGCTGCTTGTTTAATGATGACAGAAACTAAGTCATTCATCCAGTGACACAAACAAAATACAAACTGAACACTTTTTCTAACTACAAAAAGATTAATGTTATGTATGTCACACAATGTTCTGTAAAATGATATATATATAGGGAAAGCAAAAAGGAAATTAAAAACCAGAGTGCTGGAGCATAAACGTTACATAAAAAGGAAGATGAGACAAACCTCCAGTAGAACATTGTATGGAGAAAGGTCATGCGTTTGAAGAATTGAAATATTGTGTGTTACATGTATTAAAATCCACCTCAAGAGGAGGTGATACCAATGCAAATTTTAAAGACAGAGCAGATCCTGACTTAAGAGTATAGCACTGCATTGACAGAATAAAGAATCTAATTTAAGAGTGTATTTTTAACCCTTTCATGTTAGAGGCAGCTGTATCCACTGAGTGGCCTTTTGATATATTTTTTAAGTAGCATGGAAGCTTACCTAATAGAGACTGATTGTTAGCATATTAGATTAAGGCATCACTAATTATGATAGTATTAAGGCCAACTTTAGAAATGCAAGTACATACAAGGTTTGTAAATTGAACTACTGTTTTCATTCTTAATCTGAAGTGATATACATATAGATTTGTGTGTGAAAATAACAAGATTTCATTATGTATTAATATCGAGGGACAATGGTGGTATATAGTATAAATGGAAATAACCTATGATCGACAATAGGCTCGCTGCAATGCACAGCTCTACAAGACATTTTAATTTTTGAATATATATTCAAATAAACAATGTTACAAAGAAATTTTCTTTTCAAGATACATGTGATATTGAAATAGTAGAGCTGTTTTGGTAGTTATGCATCATAAAATCTTTTATATGTCCTTTTTTATGCACGTTAGATACAGTTGATTAAAACCATTAAAGCATGTATTTTTAGAAAACAATGGATCTTTTTATACTTCTGCATCTGTTAAAACTGAGAGTAATACAATTCAAGGTATCGATATTGAAAGATCCAAGGAACTCTTGGGAGGCAAAACAAATGGGTGACTGCAGATAGAGAGTCTATCGACTAGACTCCAAAAGGATGGATGCTATCCAGCCTAATCCAATTATCAACAACATAAACAAATGGGAAGTGTGCTTCAGTGATAAGTCACTCATGACTAATTGGTGAGAATTTGCTAAAATTTGACATGAGCTGTACCTTGTAATGTGCGCTTCTGCCCACAATACCCTGCTAATTCTGAGGCCATTCCGTCAGGGGAAAATTATCACTTGTGGCCAATGCACAGGATTTCCTCCAACAAAAAGGCGGTAAATAAATCCTAATAAATAAATAAATGTGTGGCGAGAGATGTATAGAGAACTGGGGAAGGGGTCATCTTCTTGTTTCAGTTTGTGGGTTTTGTACTGCCTGGCTTCTGATAGAATGCTTTTGTTATGTTTCTTAAGAATGAAGAGCTGCAGATAGACTTTGCTGGTCAGTGGCCTTAGCATGGGTGTTAACTGGTGTGGCCGCCATGAACGTGGAGATATTGCTTGCTCATATTTTGCTCATCTGCCCTCTTTCTTTTTGGACCCTGAGTGGACTGGGGAATGTTCTGTAAATACACTCTTGGCAATAACAAGGGGGGGGTTGGGGGGTTAACCATTACTTGTGATCTGGCCTGTTGGAGCAAGCCATTAAGAAGAATCATTACACTGTTTCTTTTTGATTGTCTAACGTTCTGCTGTTGCATTTAGGGTGGATTAAGTAAATATATGAATGAATATGTGCGTGCATGTGTGTGTGTGTGGATTGATATTTGAGGGGCATGGGTGATGTGCGTATGGAGGCACACTAGCCCTCTATATGGGAACGTGTGATTTACCTACCCACAGGTGTGCCTAGTATTCTGTTATGAGCGGGTGAGGGGTGGGGAAATGAGTCCCCCTAAAGTTCAACTGATATTGTTTTCATTTTTGGTGCTGAAACCGACCCAAACAGCTGTTTTTGGTAGGTTTCAGTCTACTGAAAACAGCTGTCTTGAGTTTCTGCAGTTCAGCAGAAACTGATGCCTTGTTTTACAGTAGTTAATAAACACAGCACTCCGTCAGCCCCTCTCTCCTCTGCGCTCTCTTCCTCCCTGCCCCTCACCGCTGCAGTGAGAACAGTGCTGCTTCTCACCCAGCCCGAAGCGTCTCTCTGTAACATGAAGTTCTGAGGCAGAACTTCCTGCTCCAGAAAAAGAGGCTTCAGACCAGGTGAGAAGCAACACTGTTTTCACTGCAAGGTGAAAAGCAGGGAAAAGGAGCATGCAGAGGAGAGGGGGGCTGCTGGAGTGCAAGTGCTGTAGAACTTATTTATTATTTGTTACATTTGTATCCCATATTTTCTCACCTATTTGCAATGCGGCTTACAGAATACCGAGAAGGCGTGTGCCAGGTCTGGTAAAAGAAACAAATACAAGGTGATATTGTGGACGAGTAAGATACATGTGTTTCAAATACAGAGGGGGTCGAGGAGAGTGAAGGTTATAAAGTGTCCATTACGAGCTTTGTTTTTGCTTTGTTGCAGAGTGTGGGTATTTATGTTGGGTCGGTGGCATATGCATTTTTGAACAAGTAGGTTTTTGTTGATTTCCTGAAGTTTAGATGGTTGTATGTTGTTTTTACAACTTTTGGCAGTGCGTTCCATAGTTCAGTGCTTATATAGGAGAGGCTGGATGCATAGGTTGCTTTGTATTTAAGTCGTTTGTAGTTTGGATAATGGAGGTTTAGGTATGTTCGAGATGCTCCGTTCACTGGGCAAATCTCTCTTATCTGCACCCTTCTTCTCCACTGCTAACTCCGCCCTCCGTTCCTTTTATCTTGCTGCACCATATGCCTGGAATAGACTTCCTGAGCTGGTACGTCAAGCTCCATCTCTGGCCGTCTTCAAATCTAAGCTAAAAGCCCACCTTTTTGATGCTGCTTTTAACTCCTAACCATTATTCATTTGTTCAGAACCCTTATTTTATCATCCTCACTTTAGTATGCCCTTATCTCCTGTTTGTCCTGTTTGTCTGTCCTAATTAGATTGTAAGCTCTGTTGAGCAGGGACTGTCTCTTCATGTTCAAGTGTACAGTGCTGCGTACGTCTAGTAGCGCTATAGAAATGATGAGTAGTAGTAGTAGATCTAGTTGTATTTCTGGATGGGAGGTCTATAAGGCCTGTCATGTATCCTGGGACTTGGCAGTAGATGATTTTGAGGTGTATTTTCGAAGCACTTAGTAACCTATGGAACTTTGTAAGTCTAAGTGCTTTGAAAATGAGCCCCTTTGTGGACCAGGGTACAGATTTTGAAAGTAGTACGTTCTTTGATTGGAAGCCAGTGCAGTTTTTCTCAGAGCGGTTTGACACTGTCGAATCGCGATTTGCCAAATATAAGCCTGGCTGCTGTGTTTTGAGCTGTCTGGAGTTTCTTAAGAGAGTAGTTCCTTGCATCCAGCATAGACTACGTTGCAGTAGTCTGCGTGATTTAGTACCATTGATTGTATTAGGTTGTGGAATATTTCCCTCGGGAAGAAAGGTTTTACACGCTTAAGTTTCCACATTGAATGAAACATTTTTTTTTTGTTGTGGAATTCACTTGGTTCTCGAATGTGAGGTTGCGGTTAATTGTGATGCTGAGTATTTTCAGGCTGTCTGAAATGGGGAGGGTGTGTTCTGGGGTGATTAAGGTTGTGGGTTTGTACATGTTATGTGGAGATGAGAGGATGAGACAATGTGTTTTTTCAGTATTCAGTTTCAGTTGGAAGGAGTTTGCCCATGAATCCATGGTATTCTGACCAAGCTTGATTTCGTTGTTGATTTCTGTTAGGTCACGTCTGAAGGGAATGTAAATTATGACATCGTCTGTGTAGATGAATGGGTTGAGGCCTTGCTTTGCTAAGGGCTAGTGGAATCATCATTATGTTGAAGAGTATTGGTGATAGTGGTGATCCTTGAGGTACTCCACAGGCTGCTTTCCATGGTGGTGATATGTTAAGAGTTTGCTTTGACTTGGTAAGTTCTAGTAGTTAGAAAACTTTGATCCAGCTCCCTTGCTCTGACCCGGAACAGGAAGTAACCTGTTCCAGGGCAGAGGGAGCTGCAACGAACGCGCGAAGTCAGGGAACTCAGAGCAGGCGTGCGCCGCGGCACCCCCCAGCGGCGTGCACCCGGGGCGGACCGCCCCCACCGCCCCCCCCCCCCCTTGGTACGCCACTGCCTCAGGGAAATGACCTTGTTGGAGTATGTTGTTTAGGTGGGATGTGAGGTCTGTTATGAAGTGGTTAGGGGCAGATTTTAGGAGGTAACTGGGGCAGGTGTCTAATTTGCAGTGGGTGCTGGAGAATCTTTTGATTGCCTGGGTGACTGTATCTATGGTGAGGGGCGTGAAGTTTAACCAGGTTCAGTCTGCTTTGTATTCTCCAGAGTTTGGATCCAGGTTATTGATGAAGTTTTTGATGTCAGTGTTGTTCTGAGGTAGCGTTTTGCGTAGGTTAGTGATGTTTTCATTGAAATGAAATATTTAGCGAGTTTGTCGGCAGATGGGATGTCTGTGTTGGTTGCGGTGACTGCTGAAGTGTCTAGTAGTTTGTTCACAAGTTGGTATAATTACTTCATGTCTTTGTAGTCCGGCCCTATTTTGGTTTTGTAGTATGTCCTTTTGGTTTGTCTTATAGCGTATTTGTATCTTCTTTCTGTCTGTTTCCATGCATTGAGCGTATGTTCGTCTTTTGTTTTTTCCATGCTCGTTCGAGTTTTCTTTTGTTTTTTTCCATGCTCGTTCGAGTTTCCTGGTTTGTGCTTTTAGTTTTTTCAGGTCATTGTTAAACCATGGTATGGTGTTATGCCTACGTGAGATTCTTGTTCGTAGGGGTGCTACTTCGTCTAATACGTTTCTACATCTTTCATCCCATTTTGTGAGATAGTTTGTGGAGTCTGTTTGTGCAGACCATTCGTTATTGTAAATCTGTGACTAGAATGTTTCCAGGTCTATTTGGCCTCTGGTGCTGTACGTTGTGTGTTGTTGTGTGTGGTTGGAGCCCTTCTTCCGCCATTTTAATGATAAGTTTAATTTGTGGTGATCGGTCCATGGTGTTTCTGACCATTTAATATCTGTTATTATTAGGCACTGGTCTGTTGGTAGTTTGTATGAGATGAGGTCCAGGGTATACCCTTTGACATGGGTAGGTTGCATTTGTGGCCATGTGAGGTCCCATTAAAGGAGGAAATCCTTGCATTCTCGTGCAGTAGTGGAGACTGGGTCTTCTAGGTGAAGATTGATGTCTCCTAGTATTAGTATGTTGGAGTTGGTCGCACATGTGTTTGAGATGAAGTCAGTGAAGATGATCTAGCACTCATTCCAGTTTCCTGGTGGTCTATAAAACAGGACGGAGTTCAGGTGATCAGGTAGGGTTTTGCTGCGGATTCTAATTGAGGCGATTTCAAGTTGTGGTGTTATGGACTTGGCAAAGGTATCAATGATAAACTGGGATCAATAGATTAATGCTATGCCTCCGCCTCTCTTTTCCTTTCTCATCCAGTGAACGATCTTATAGCCTGGGGGGCAGAGATCTAGGATTATGGGGTCCTTTTGGTCCACGTTTCATTGATGACGAGTAGGTCGAGGTTTTCTGATTTGATCCAATCTGTTAGTAGTGTTGTTTTGTTTACTGCGGATCTAGCGTTGATGTAGTTGATTTGGATATTTTGGTATGGGTTAGCCATGATTGGTGTTATGTGGATTTTTTTTTTAGCTGTCGTTTTTTTGTTGTTGTGAATTTATTATGGAGGTTCTTTCTCTTCTGTTGAGGTTGTCTGCGGTTGTTTTTCTATCTTTGTTTTGGTTGATGTCGGTTTGATAAGGCAGGGTGTGTTTGGTCAGTCTTTGGGGGTGATGTTGCTTTCTGCAAATGGGGTAGCTTGAATTAGGTGGATCAGTGGTAAGGAGTAAATTACTAGATATAATTTGAAGGTATTCATTTTGGTGATAGGTCAGTTTGGGCATCTGGTGGCTGCGTACTGTATGATGTTTGATAGGGCTTGGATCTAGGTTTTTTTTTTTGGATGTAGATGATTTAATCACCGGCAGGTGTTCAGAAGTATTTACTCGGGGCACAGAATCTTCACGATTCAGGGAACTGTAATGGTGGCTGAGGTAGTTTACTCACGGTTAGTGGGTAGAGCCCTGTATTTTGCAATTTACTCACAGCTGGATGTTCAGAAGAGTTGCAACAGGGTGCAGGGTTCCGTGGTTCTGTGTGGCCTTCTTTAGATGTAGATAACTGGAGAGGTGTTGTAGTGTAGGCAGGCAGTGTTCCTGCTGGTTGAGGTAGCTTCGCTGCCATTAATCCTGACGGCTCCGCCGCTTTGGGTGGTTCTCTCTTCGATACAGCGAGCGGGAACCCAACGCACTTCCAATAGCAGGCAGACCCATGCGGCCCCCGTCCCGGAGCGACAATGGACTGCTCTCTGACTGCACTGGAGATTGTGTGGGTCGGAGCGCCATTCGGTCGTGTTTGCATCGATTCGGAGCTCCATAGACGCGTCTTCTCGGTCGGGAGCGTTGGTCCCTGTCCGGCTCAGGCCCCGTTCTTCCGGGACGTCCTTAACTGGCTCTGGTCCTGTTCTGCTGGATGTTCTGGGTTAGGCCGAGGCAAATAAGTCCTTACTCAAAACCCATCTCTTCTCCCTTGCTTTTGGCGCCTAACCACCTTCCCCATTCATGATACACTGACTACACTGACTACATAGTTTATTACCTTAGATTGTAAGCTCTCTTGAGCAGGGACTGTCCTTCCCCATGTTTTAACTTGTACAGCGCTGCGTAACCCTAGTAGCGCTATAGAAATGCTAAGTAGTAGTAGTAAATACAAGTGTATGAAGGCAGCTTTTAGATAGAACATGGAGGGGTATTCAGATGTCCAAGTTTACGATGACAGCCAACAACGGCTGTTTTATTTGATTTGGGGTACAAGCAACATGTCTTACTTGGGGAAACTATTTTTGACTAAAAAAGGTAACACTTAAGAAGTGCATCATATTTAAAATAATATGCATTTGCATTGTCTAGGCACTTTAACTACTGCTGAGCATTTTCCTTATGAAAGGAGACATTCCCCCCAATGCCGGGCGGTAATGCTAACACAGCCCATTCAAAGTGAATGGACTGTGTCGGCATTACTGCATGGCTTTGTAAAAAGGGGGGATTGTTTGTTATTTCTCATTTTTATAAATGTCAAGCAGATTTGGACTTGTAAGCATGAAAATAATCAATTGTCAGAACATGTAAAGAAGGGTTTTAGTTTGGCTACTGCATTACCATTTCTACAGCCAGAAATAAGCACAGCTATACAAACATTTCGTTCTAAACATCATTTTTAAAAAACGCATTCAATAGACATGTTTTTCTTTATCTGCTTTAAGTTAAATTTTATAAGTTGAGTCTTTGGTTTTAAAAAAGCTTCTCTCTCAATCCCTTTTTAGATGTTAATAGTTTCCTTCTGTGTTAACAGACTAATGGTATATTCTGATTGTGGTTAAGAATAGACTTTTGCGTCACTCCTGCACACAGTTTTGGCAACTCTTCAAGTGACTGGGAAACAGATACTAATGTGCAGTTGCATTATGTTTGTATTTGACTGGGAGAAAAGTAACCTTTGGATGATCTCACAGCCTTGATGTCTGGAATTCCAAACTCTGGACACATGTAATAAGTAAACCCATGAGGATTTTTCTTTTATTTTTAGGTACTGAAAAGTTTCCTTTTCCTCATCGCTGCTTTTAGAATAGGATTTTAATTTTTTTTTCTGTGATCCCATAAGCTAAACAGACTCGAAATGTAGTCAAGTGTATATACAGCTGCTTCTTGAAGTTGCAAAACATACACAAGATGGAAAAATGTTTAACCTCTTGGGTGTGCCATTTTATAGAACTAAGATGATTATATCCAGTAATATCTAACTACATATGTAGTAATTTTCAAACTATATGGCTACAGAGTTCACAACATACATTTTAGCTAGAGTATGCAGAGTTTACTCTAATTAACCAAGAAAAAAATATATACATATGCTTTTGCTCTGAAAACAACCAGGTGAAATGTTCTCAGGTAGTTTATAGCTGTGATATATTTCAAAGTGAATGTACCTTCCAACACTGTCCCAATGTGTACAGTTTGAAAATGGCCTCCTACTGACAAAGCATTTGTTGTTCAAACTCTGATAAAAAAACAAACTTTTGGACAGTCTGTTAAAACTAATGGGCCATTTTACAACATTGTGGTACATCTACCGCGGCATTGGCACGTGCCAATCAGGCACTACTGCTGGGTTACCGCAGAAGCCCAGTGGTAGTGCCTACCCCCTCTGCTCTGTTTAAAAAAAAAAAATTTCTGCACCAGGGGCTAACCTGGCTGCATACGACTGGTAGTGCTATAGAAATGATTTGTAGTAGTAATCGGGCAGTGCCATGTGCTGCACAGTTACTGCCAGGTTAGCACAGGAGCACTTACTGCCTCCTAAATAGGTGGAGGTGGCAACTGGTTAACTTGAACACAAGTCTTATTTTCTAGATTACGTACTACAATATCCCTGAAGTGTCCAGATAATCAGTGAAATATTATAATATTCCCAAACAGAACAGTACTATCATTTTGTAAAGCAAGAAGGATAACTTATGAGACCTATTATGCCATAAAAATTTTAATCTCATGGTTTTTACATTACATCACAAATCATATATTCTGCATTCACCCAAGAAGCAAAGGGGGGGATGCACAGAACAGCATTGTTCCCTACAGCACCAGAAAATAATGGCTCTCATAACGAGAAACAAATAGCGACTGATGCTCAACACTAACAGCATGCAAATTATATGCACATTGTTAGTGTTGAGCATTAGTTGGTAAAGGGGTCGGAACGTTCCTGGTGCATGCCCAGTGGACAGGGGTGGGGGGACCTCCCAATGTGCTTAAGAGTCATGGACTCAGCCTCCTGTTAAACCCTCCCCCCCCCACCCACACAAACAGTGGGAATAGGACATTTTCCTCTCCAGAAGCAGGGAATCAGTGGCCTCCTCCACCAGACCCATTGGAATGCTAAGTCAGCGCCTCATCTTTAGGAAGATGCAAAAAAAGAGGCAGCCAGAACTCTTACCTTCCCTCCAGCTTTCACTGGATGCACCTCTGAGAGGTGTAGCAGCGCAGCCTTCTGTCTTTGTGTCCTCACTTTCAAGCTCCAGTAGAAATCCTGGGCAGAGAGGGTTGTAAAAATCACCCTGCGCCCCACCGACACCTCTAGAACTGTCGGCAGATTTTAGTCATTACGGCAGGGGTTTTGCGTGTGCCTTTTCCCTGTGTATTGCACAGAATTGCTAATGAGCTAATTTTAATACTAGCAAGCTCATTAGCATGGGACTTTCTGTCACTGTTTCCTTGCACAGTAAAACAGTGGCCGAAAGCCTCTGCATTAGCTACACAATAATGTTTCATTTAGACTGGCTAAAACCAGTCTAATTGAAATGTTGCAAGCACGGTAACCTTTCAGCATCTCTCTAAAAGTTAGAAAAACAAAAGCTTAACATAGCAAATATTTATGAAATAGAAAAGTTTTAGCTGCCTTCCTAAAAGAAAGAAAAATATTCAGCAGCCTAATTTCTAATGGTAATGAATTCAAAAGTTTAACAGTCTGATATAAAAAGGAAGCAGTAAACAACCTTTTATAGCTAATTTCTTTTGGATTAAGGAAATGCAACAAATATGAATTCCAAAAGCACATTTAGCCTGATCATTTGGTGAAAAAAACAAATTGGACATATACAAAGAAGCAGTTCTATGTAGAACCTGACATATCAACATACATACTTTAAATTCTATTCTAGCCACTGTAGGCAACCAATGTAATTGGACCAAAAGTGGAGAAACCCTGTCAAATTTGTGAGCAAAAAACAGTAGATGAGCTGCTACATTCTGCAGTTTGTAGTTTCACAGTGTAGTTTCTAGTCTGAAGCTGAACACAGAGACCACATTTCTAAATAACAGATTTAAAAGGTCTAAACTCATTTCGCTGTGCTCCTTGAATTCCTGATAATCTCAGTAACAGCCACTAAAATGACCGGGGACAAGGACGAGTGAAAACCACCATAGCTCTAAAGTCCAGTTTTACACAGAGACTGGGCGTGACATGTCCAAGTCAGGATATGCTTATATCTAGTGGTATTTCAAATATCTGAAAGAGTAGAAGTGTATTTGTCAGCATGCGAAGCGGTAGCAGCCATTTTAGAAAAATATATGAGGATAAAAATGAACGTCATGATCCCGGCAGCTTCCAAATGGAAATGTTGATTTTGCAACTTCTATATGTAACTGGCATCAGTTCTACATATAGCTGCTCCTTTTTACAAACCCACACATGGAAGTGCTACCTTTTAAAAAATGAGCCTGTAATTTTAATCTGGATTTTTATTTACTTATTTATTTTTTTATTTGCTGCATTTGTATCCCGCATTTTCCCACCTATTTGCAGGCTCAATGTGGCTTACATAGTACCGTCAAAAGCGTTTGCCCAGTCAGTTGATAACAAGTACAAGGTTGTATAGTGATCGAATGAGGTATATGTGGAGGGTCGGAAGGGATGAAGATTGTGTGTTGTCCAGTACGATCATTAGGCATGCTGTGTTTTGGGTGAAGAGGTTTACGTAGGATTATTGGGGTAGGCCTTTTTGAAGAGGTTGGTTTTTAGTGATTTCCTGAAGTTCAGGTGGTCATGGATTGTTTTCACAGCTTTTGGGAGGCCATTCCATAGTTGTGCGCTTATGTAGGAGAAGCCGGATGCATAGGTTGTTTTGTATTTCAGTCCTTTGCAATTTGGGTACTGTAGGTTTAGGTATCATCTTGCTGACCCGAATCTGTTTCTTATTGGTAGACATCTATGAGGTCTATCATGTATCCTGGGACTACGCCATATATAATTTTGTGGATTCATTTCTGAGGCAGAAATAAACAATAGGGATTAAGAATTATTCCCTTAAATCCTTATTTAAAACCCTGGCTGAAATGAACACTTTTTGAAACCTGATGAGGAAAGTTTTTCCCCACACGTGTATTCCCTTTGCAAAATGGGGAATACATATACCGCCTGAAATTTACAACTATTTAACCAACCAGGAACAGCTCCTGGCCTGTTAAATAGTCATGTTTTAGCAGCCAAAAAACTCCCCGGAAATGGCTCCAGCATTGAATTTCCGGGTTCATCTCTGACCATGTGAATTAGCTGGCTCCTTCCCATAGTCTCAATATTGGCCCCATAGATATTTGTCCTGCCCACGACATGCCAAAACACTGCCCCATCATGCCTCCAAATATCTGTGTGGTGTGGATCTCTACATGTAATAACAACTTTCAGAAATCACCCTTTACATTTGTATGCAAGCTACATATGTAAATATTGCTATTACAATATGCTTCTAAAATAAGGGGACTAGTATTATAACTAGTTTTAGTTTATATAGAGAAATGCATTTGCCACCCAATACACGCAGTTGGCACAGAATCAAAATGTGTCAATAGAAACAGTTGATTTTCTTGTACCTGTTCTTCGTGCAGGATTACTTGACCTTTCAGTGGATTTTCCAGAGGTGCAACAGTTACAAATGGATGCCATACAGTACCAACCGTTCTGGGGAAGACATCGTACAGATCTATAGAGTAGCCTTTATTCCCAGGTATATTCATGAAATATAAAGACACAGGATTGCATGTTGCCACATAAAGAGTGTTTTCCACCTCACCTTTACAAAAACAAAATGAAAACAACGTTAATAAGTGCATGAGACCGCTTAGCGATTCAAAATGATGCTGTCAAGACTTCCTGACAGTCAATTTATGATGGGATGTTCTAGAAATCTTGTGAAAATGCAGCAGACTTCAATAAGAAACAGCCTCAGGGTAAACTAGCCTGGCATGTCAGGGTGGAAATCAGAAAAACAAAATCTAGAATAAAAATGGGAATTTCTTTGTTATGTTTAATAACATTTTAAAAATAACCAGTAAATATAGTAACTCATATTGGGTTGTATTTTAATCTTGTCCATTGCTGATTTACTAATAAACCTCTCTTGTTTACTAAGCCGCGCTATTGGCTGTCGGTGTGCTGTGTCGGCATTGCTGCACAGCTTAGTAAACAGTGGGGAAAAGCAGTACTCTATCAAAAAATTTAAATTATTACTTTGAAAAGCCAAATTCCTCAATAATGAAGAATGCTGTTGATTGGTGTGCAAAATTTTTATCTTTTTTATTTTTTAGCAGCTGTAAGATAGGTCTTATTATTCCCAGAAGGCTGTCTAGATTGGTAGGAATGAAGAAAAGATTCCATGGATGAACCCAGAGCTATACAAATATATGCTTTAAAAAGTAATAGTAACTCAATCTGAATATTTCTGGACCACTTTTAGAAAAAGAACAGAATGCTGAAAACAGATGTATTTTTCTCATGCAGTCTTGCCACTTTGTGCTGTTTTTATTAGTCATATTTAAAGGATTCCAGCATCCGTTTTGACAACTATTTTCTGGATTTAAGTATGAACTGTTAAAAAAAAAGTCCAATATTTACAAAATGCAAAGTCTCTTTATAGATACCAAACTGGCTGAATCATGACAACTTCCTGTGAATTTTAATCTGTTTTTCTAATCTCTAATAATTGTTACACTGTCATATTTCTCATTATAAAGGGATATGCAATAAACATGCTGCAATAATCACAGACTCTTACTGTGTTTATGTAGTGTTTTAATTTCCCCCTCTTGGACCTCTTTCTGACTCCAGATCACACGGGGGACTAAAGATACCTATTTCACATAACAGGCTCTGTCTGATTTCTCCCACCTTCATTGTCACCCAATCACAAGGAGGTCTGCTCTGGGTTTGCATTAGGGGCTGTAATAGAAATCTAATTCCCATAACTACTGCTTTCTGTCTTCCTGGATCTAGGTATACTCTGGGCCATTTATGTTCCCAGATAATGCCTATTAAAATTCTGTCTAAGTTTCTCCAGAGACTGAGTGTATGTGATCTGCCTTGTAAGCTAAATGTAAGGTAAAGAGAAGATAGTATAAAGACAGAGATAGGTTTAAATAGATAGATACTATTTATTTCTTACCCAAAGACAAGTCTTCAAGTTGGTACAAATACAGACATCAGACTTTAATCAGGTACATTCAGCAGAGAGATTCTGAGTACAACCGGACAGAGCTTCGCCCTCTGAGAAAACTCCCAGTTAAGGCACATTTTCCCCTCTTTTATACACAACCTCTCCATAGAAGTCAATGGTGGGAAACCTAGCTCTCAATTTCTGAGATGATACGTTCCCACGCGGGCTTATCAGTATGTTTTGGGAACAAGTTCTTTTTTCACATCTCATTTCTGAGACACCTGTTCCCTGTTGCAATAGTTTTCACATACTTTTCACACCATCTTAAGAACTCTGTAATAGGCTCCATTTTGTTCATCTTAAGAACTATGTAATAGGCTCCATTTTGTTCATCTGAGCCATCCTTTTTGTTTTTGTTTTCCCCAGTACAGGAGCTGAATTTGAATTAAAAATTGTACCAATTTGTAGCAGGACTCATTATTCAGAACCGCTTTTTACAGATTCTCAAATATTAAATCATGTACTTGTTATTTGGCCTAGTCAGTACTTCTTCAGTTATTTTAGGCTTCATAGCTTTGGCCCTCACTATTCCAGTGGTAGATCCAAAGCCAGGCCATATATTAACATTCCCCTCTTCACCCTATCCCATAGGGTGACACCAGGGTTAACGTACCGTGGTACCATCCATTCCAGAAGGTATTCTATGAGGCCATCAAATTATCTGAGTCTTAAGGTCAACTGGTACAATTTGTTTTGTTTACGGTGTGAACTCATCATCCTGACAATACTTCAATTATGTCAATCCTACACAAACTTATAGTTAGTACACTAATAATTTTCTGCAACCTTTTCATATGCCGGTTCTATCTTATTCATATCTATGTGATTGAGGCTTACTGTAGTGAGAGAGGTTTTATGAATGGGGCTAATCCATGAGATCATTTACAAAATCCCATGAAATATAGGTATGCGGGTATATTAACCAAGGTCTGCATGGATCTTGACATATGCATAATGACCTGGAAGTATGGGAAGTATTGTATATATCCGTTACCCTCTTGGAGCTTAGTCAAACCTACAGAAAGACATGCAACGTAAGTAAGCCTACACCAGAGTTAAACAATTGCATAACTCTTGTATCTGAGCAATATCAACTTCAATTTGAGTTACATACAGAAATAACGGGGAAACTCTTAGAAAAACAATTAGAACAATAAAGGAAATAATAGGAAAATAAAATAAAACCTTTTCTAGACAGGATTACTGCTAAAACTAAAAATAAAACAAAATATGAATCTATAATGTCCATAAACAGCAACAGTAGTTCTCAAATTAAGTATCAGTTCATGGTTGAGGCGGTGGAAGCGTTGAAGAATCTGGAAGGAGATCTAACAGGGCTGGGTTTTCAGGCTGGCTTGCTGAAGGAAGTTGCCGGTCTTGAGATGGTTAGGCTTGTAACATCTGGTTCTGCGGTTGAGTAAACCCGTATATTTTTCACATGGACCCAAGACTTGTGGTCCAGCAGTTTGCAAGGTGTAAAGATTATTGCTACAACCTTGGGGGATCTAACATCATTTGGGCCTGGATAGATCTTTATTCTAGGCATACACCATCATAATCAGTCCATCAAGAGCCAGAGGCTGGCAAAGGAATAAGCAAATAACTGTATGCCTGAATGATATATTGCTATATCTTAGTGGGCATAGTCAGGGTGAATTGAATAGACATGAAAGACAATGTAAACATGGAGAAAACAGTGCTAATTAAGTGCAAAAGCAAAAGGGAAACCAGAAGGGTTCAATAATGAAAAGCCAATTTTCATTAATATCTCCTGTTTGGTAGGGGTCAATTGCAACCCTCTTAATACTAGAAATTGGGATTTGCATAATATATCTACACTTCTGGCTTGCATAATGTGCAAGACAGATTGGTAATTATTACAAAGACAAAGACATGATCAAATAACAATGGTAAAGTATATGGAACAAAAGAGAAGATTATAAAAAACAATTAAAATTTAGAGATGATGGTAAATGTTCAATTATTGATGTATGGAGGGCAATGCGTTGCAATCTATCGCCAATAGATATGGAATCTTCACCTACGATGACTACCATTCACCAAGGGTTGAGCCCTCAGCTGCAGGAGGCCAGCAGGACTTACGAGTGAGATGATTCAGAAGGGTAGATTAGCAAATAGTCATATTCAGAGCAGAAGTCTAATGTGCAGAAATTTAAAAACTCATAAGTAGTCCAAGTGATGGAAGTATCTTCTGAAATCACGGTCGCTGTCCGCTGTAATAGAGAGCTCATACGTAAAGTGACATGTAGGTTCTGAAAAAGATGAGAAGCCTGCAAAAATATTCAATACAACAAATTATTTGAGAGCATAACCAAGAAAGTCTAAATTAATGACATCATTTGGACAAAAGAAAATTCTCATTGGAGAAGTTGGTGCTTCTTTTTCTTGCCAGAAGTCAGTTGCAGTAGAAGTACTAAACTAGAGGCGGTAGATCAGAAATTGGATTGACAGTCTTCACTCAACCTACAGGACTTAATAAATAGAGGTGATATAAGAAGTAAAATCAAGTGGTCAAATCTTAGCATAGGACCATTAGAAAGAATAGATTATAAAATGCATTGTTAGTTCCTTTGCGCATCAGTAGGTGGAGCATAGTGTCAATATATAATATCACAAATTACCAGTAGGAATAATAAAATGTTCTTTGTAAAGTTGATGTTGCTGGCACGGGAAGTAAGCAGAGTCTGAGGAAACATTGTGGTCAGAGTCTGTTCCAGGAAAATGCAGCTTTTAATATGATATTTAGAGAGATAGAGAAAAGCTAATATCAGAAATGTAAAAAACTATATATTTCTATGAGGCCTCCTCACGTGACCTTTACAAGGTTAAAATAGGTCAAATGAGAAGGACAATAACCTATAGTCCTCTGTAATAGGTCAGAACCAATTTGGAAAATAAAACTTATATTAAATTTTAATTTGATCATTTCTATGCTTTCACAATTTTGGGCCCTAAATTATGACAGCATATCAAGATTCACATTCAGAGGGATAGCTAAAAATAAGCTTATATATTCCCAGCAATCAATTTACAATTTAGAGTATATTTTAAATACAGAGGAGAAGCAGTTTTATAAGCAGCAAACAAGTAGAAACATTTTTTTTTTTTAAACATTTTAGTAAAATTCAAAAATCAAAGATATAATAACAATTTTTATTAATGCAATAAATGTACAAATTGACCAGTATGATCTGAATTCCAAACAAAAAGTAACAAGGATAATACAGAATCATAGAATAGTTATTAAAAATCTGAAACACGTAATGAATTCCTGTATCATATACTGAGTCCAAAGCATTTGTAAAGATGAACTCTAGAGAAAATAAGAACTACAAGGGTTAATCTCTGTCATTCAGTCTTAAGGAAATCACGAAATAACGGTGCTTCCTGTATCTAATTTGAGTTTATTGCTCACTGCAAGCAGTGGATATTATGGTGACTGAAAATAGGTCTATACATCAGACAAAAACTGTAAGTTGAAATTTCTATATTAATACTTCATGCTGGTGTAATTAGTCTTCATAAAAGTAATACTTCAGGAGAGGAAAACAAGTTAATTACTTTAACTGGTTCCAGAGGTACGGTTCTCAATAAAAGGAAATTTGGCAATTGGAGCTAGTCTTATCTGAACATAGCTTTAAAATAATAGCAACCTTAATTTCTTTAGTTTTGATTTACCAGTTAGTTATGTTATGCAAGGGTTAATCTACAAACCCTATTGAGAACCAAAAATGCTGGAACTGTATCGTAAAACT
Organism: Microcaecilia unicolor; assembly: GCF_901765095.1. NCBI lineage: Eukaryota > Metazoa > Chordata > Amphibia > Gymnophiona > Siphonopidae > Microcaecilia > Microcaecilia unicolor. The sequence continues at coordinate 101,775,760 of NC_044034.1, read as the reverse complement.
ATAAATCTTTAAGAGGCAGGGAAGGAAGTTTGAAAGTTGTAGATAAGACTTGAAAAGAAAACAGTTCGTTCATCTCAATAGAGAGCCAGGAAGTGAATATCAGCACTAGTTATTTTAAACAACATCACAAATAAACAGTGTTTTAGATGGCATATAATATAGAACCTTTCATAGTAATTTTCAAAGAACACATATTATAGAGAAATTTCAAAATGAAGGCTTTATATTCATGAAAAAACTAAAGAAGTGAATGTCACATTAATTTAAACAGCATAACAGTTAAAGCAGAAAACATTTTAAAAATGTGCAATACACAGCTTTTATTTAAAAGGGATCCCGTATAGAGAAAAATGGCATAAATAAGTCAGTTAAGGTTTATATAAAAAAACATAAAATGAACATCCTCTGGGGATCGCTTATCCCTGCAGTTGATAAGAACTCCCCAGGGAAGGTATGCAAAAAAAACAAATAAAGAACTTGCTGACTCAGTTAGGTCATTTGTATGGTACCATAAACATACACTTGCAATTAAACCTAAAAAAATATAAGATAAAGACATGTCACCTGTAATAGAAACAGAAACATACAGAGAAATGGTTTCTGGATACTAAATGAGGAGCTGAGTAGTATGAGTGACTGAGAGCAACAAAATCAAATCGGGTTTGGGGTAACGCCTAGTCATTATGGGGTGGGTAATATTGATCCCTAAATCTGTGGTCACTGCGGACGGTGTTGATCCGGGTTCCATAAAGGGAATGACTGCCGTTCAGGGGGATTTTGACGGACCTGCGATTTTCTAAATCTATATGGCTGTGTCTGAAGACATTCAGCAGCATAATGACCATATTGTTGGCAGCGATAACAGAGCACATCAGGATAGCGATCAGGGCTAGGCCGGGAACGGTAGTCTCGTTGTCGCCTAGTATCCTCAAGAGGGCCCCTTGGGGGACCTCGTTGGGGTAGAGAGCGACGACCTCGTTCTTCTGGGTAATCAATTCTACGGTCTGGGCGGTAGGGCCGATTTCGGCCATTATTGTCATAGCGTTGGTCAGCATACATAACAATAACAGGGGGAGAAGTGTCAGGAGTATTGGTATCAGGGTCAGAGCTCCTAGAGGCTCTTTTCTCTTTGAGATCTTCAGTCTGCAGCACTTCCAAGTTAGTGTGTACTGTCTTACGATGTTGGGCTTCATTTTGCTTGCTTTTAATAAGTCGTCTGCAATGATGAAGGATGTGTTCACGAATTTTAGGCCATTTTTCCAGGTGGAGACCCACGGTGTTCTCCAACTTAAGTTTAATTTCTGAAGGTAAGGTTCCCTTCAGTAAATGGTAGAATACTGGGAGGGCATTATCAGAGTCAAATTTTTTCTCTGTTTCTTCCTTATATAGGTCTTGGAGTCTGAGTAAATAAGCCTCAATAGGCTCTGAATCCATTTCCCATCTTTGGGAAGTGATAACCGAAAAGTCTTTAAGGGTCGGATACATGGTCCGGATTTCCTGAAATATTTTTGTCTGAATTTCAGTCAAAGGGTTACCATCATATTGGGTATCTGTAACAAATTTTGCATAGCCCGATTGAGTGAATATGTCAGTGACACTAACGTGTGGGGTTCTGCCCAGGAGCGCTTTCATATCGCCGACTGACAGAGTGGTCCCCAGGGTTATGTCTTGTAATTTCTTCAACCATCGATTACCTCCCTGTGCAATATCCGGGAGCTGTAGTATAAGGCTATTCAATTCAACCGCTGAAAGTGGAGTATATTCCGTATGAGGGACACCTCCGGACATTTTATTCAACAGGGGAAAAAGTTTTATTTTCTCCAATGGTTTCGTGGCGGTTGGGGGAAACTGATTCTCATACTTTTTCCAAACCTGAAAGCCCTGGATTAGATAAAGTGTTGTTTTCTGATCCCAATGAGGGTCAGGGTGATCATAAATGAGGTCTCTCACTAATGAGAGCTTGTCTGGTCGTAGGGATCCTTCACGTGGAAAAAGGGCGGACTGGGGCTGGAGTGCCTCAGACCATCCTGCAAGGTTATCAATCCATGGTTGAACATAATGCCATGAATTCTCATGTAATGCCACATATTGAGCAGGTGTGCTAGGTGGACCAGATAGGATAGGTTCTGTACTGGTATTTAGGGCGGGCAAAACTGTAGGATGATGGGGACTATCAATGACTGTAAGGCAGCGGTTAGATCCCTCATTAGTAAGATAACTTTGAGGGTGGCGTTGTCTGGTATGATGAGAAATAAGATCATGTTGTTGAGGAAAATCAGATTTTGGTGCAACAGATACCACGGTGTCCGGGGTATCAGGGCGCGGTTGTGTTGTCAGGGACTTGCGTAAGGAACGAAGTCCCTCTGAAACAAACGCGAGGCCATCTCCCATACTAGCCAATGCGTGACCGTATTGTTCTTCTGAGGGGACTGGGGTATTAGGTAACGTAAAACGAGGTGAATCGTCTGTAAGGGAAGGGATTACTTCACTATCTGAAAAAGGGGAGAAATGGAACATCGGAGGAGGCTCGTTTCGAATATCCTCTATGTCCGATTTTGTGGGGAGTTGTTGTTTTAAAACTTCCCATGCTTCGTCTAATGGGGAGAGTCTAACCTTCGGTCGCTCCTTATTAGCTGGTTTGGCTGGGAGTACCAAGGGACGCATTGGCCGTGCACCTAACGTGTCCCATCTAGGAGGAATAGAACACTGAGGTTCTAGAATGGGCATTGAAGGGTTCACTGGAGCAGGGGGTGGTTTAATGAAACCCCGATCATAGAGTTCCTGACAAATAGCCCGTGTCTGTGTAGCAGGACTACATGGAATGAAACCCATCTGTCGTAATTGGGATAGGATAGACTGTAGGGATTCAGCGGGCAAGGGACCAGTTTGGACAGAAGAGTCCAAACGTAGTGGTGGAGGTGATGTCTGAGTTGTGTGTCCCATATGTGGGTAGGTAGTCGTTTGGGTGGTCATGTGTGAGGTCAATCCTGATCTTAGACCAGGACAAGTGGAGGTCTGGGCAGCCACATCAATTTGATTGATGGTAGGGTGCTGGACGGTGACCGGAACCGGTGGGTTCGGGACACAAGGGTATTGCTCAATAATGGGAGGGGGTATTTCAATCTCATAGCCTCCAATAGTACGATATACATGAGGCGGTGGTGGGGTTAGCGTCTGGGTTGTTGCTTGCATCATTGGAGCAGAGGTAACAGTGGGTAATTGGGCCGAAATCAGGGCTACTGGTTGGGCCACTGGGATTGTTGAAGGGGTTAAAGGCGTCTGAGTTTGTACTGACCCCTGAGATATTGGAATTGGGTCCTTTGGTGATGAGGGAAGAGATAGATCAACTACCCCGGCAATGTGTACGGTAGTAGGTGGGTCAAATATCATAGGAGCGGGAGGTACCGCAGGCAGCGAGGGTATCACTGTCTGAGATCCTTGAGATAAGGGGGTCTGTGTCTGAGATCCCTGAGAAATCTGTAGCTGAGGTTTATCACAATATCCTGGGGGTATTGGTGTATATCCCACTGCACATGGTAGAAGCTTGGTAGTACCTGCAGCGGTAGCAGCATCATAGGGTGGAGGGGCCGTAGGTGTTATTGCCTCTTGGCAAGGGGTTTGATCGCAATCAGACTTCGCTAGGGCTCTGTCATGCTGGTTTTGTGCAATAAGTATAAATTTATTAATAGCAGCTAAATGCTTATCCCTAGATTTTCCTGTTTTGTTGGATTCATTATAGCAGACCAAGGCTTGGAGTTTGCCCTGATCAAATGAGCCCCTTGATGGCCATTCTAGTCCTGGGTCTTTAGCGGACCAAACAGTGTGCCAGGTCTGACATAAACGGGAAAGTTCTTTTTTATCAGCGGGGAAAAAGTTAAGAACTCTTTCCAGGGGGCTAGTGGAGGACTGAGTGGACATAATGGATTTAGGAGTAAGGGGAAAGCAATCCACATGGGGGGGGGGGAGGTGTGCAGTGTAAAATGGCAAATTAAATCTCAAATTAGATCCTAGTTCGAAGAATTATAATAGGTACCTCTATAAATATATATACATAAATAAAAAGGGTGCAAAAGAAGATCATTCAAAGGAAAACATGCATCATGCGTATAGAAAACACCTTTATACTCACGCGTCTTCAAGAGCGTCCCAGAAGTGGAACCTAAAATATAAATTACTAATTGGCGGAAAGCCCTATGCTTTTGCCGCAGGTTATATTAACAAAGAAATGATAGCCATGAATATGAGAATAGCGCAGGAGTCAGTTGTGTCACTTACTATATATAACCTACTCTAAAAATACTGCCCTCCAGAGTATGCTTCTATAGAAATTGACCATGGGATAACACTCGCCATGAATTTTGACATGGGATAACACTCGCCATGTGATGGGACTACACTCGCCTGGGATCGCACATGGGATAACACTCGCCATGAATTTGGATATGGGATAACACTCGCCATATTGAAAACCCCAAAAGTGGGGGAAGCAAAAACTCCAAAAAAGATTTTAGCGAACAGCGAAAATAAGTTCTCTAAAATTAAAGGGCAGCGATCTAATTGGTTTTCGCCGGTTAGAAATATGGGAATACACTCGCCATTTTGTCGCTAACCCCCAATAGATGCTTAAATATTCGTCTAAAAGAGAACAAAAATTTAGGGCCCCAGTCAACCTGTATACAATCTCAACCAATGCCTTAGGCGTCCCTTTATTGTCACGGCGATCATCTATACAGGTAACCCCTATATGGGCAATAATGCCGAATCCGCAGGCCACTCCGAAAATGGAATGGAAGTCTGCTCAAAATCTAATAAATGAGATACCGTCATCCATTGAAGGAGCACCCTCAATGGATGTAAGTCCCAGACATCGGTATCAAACCCAATGGTTATAGCGTGACACTGGTATATAAGAAAACAATAAAAGTATAGTATGTCCCAGGGAAAAAGCCCCTGAAAATTACTATAGAAGTGATAGAAAAATAGAGAGAGAAAAACGAAATATTCCAAAGCAAAACAAATGTAAGCTCTTTGGGAAAGTCACAGTCATAAAAAGAGCCTTTAGTTGGAACACCTTAGTCAGGACAAAAAATGTGAAAAATTCCACGTTCATCATTCACTAGACAATATATTTTCCACTCAACAAACCAGGAGAAGGAAACTCAAAAGCATTAGAGTGGAACAGTAACAATAAGAAAGCCTGCAATACAAGGGCAAACAGTACAAATAAATTCATTCATACCTGTAGTAAAAGAAGAAAACTAATTAGGAAAGATAAGTGTACATATTATATGATAAAAACTGGGCCTACCTAATTTGTAATGTAAGGCAAAAATAAGCTGTAAGGGTAGGTTGGAAGCTGTATATGAAAACAAAATATAGACTTAAACAAGACATGAAACTACTACATACTATAATAAGGGTAACAGAGGAGAACCATATATATAACTGGAAAACCGATTTCAACAAAAGGCAAGAAAATGTATATTAACAAAGACATTATAACATAACATACTAATCAGTGACTGAAATGATATGTCTAAATGACGACAAACAGCTGCAGCATTAGAAGGAAAGAAAAGGTGGATTGGGTTATAAAGAACCAACAGGAAATAACTGAAGAAGTGAAGCAACGCTGTATTCTCATGGCACGCAGTCATCATCTTCTCAACAGAAAAGGGAAAACATATTTTATATGCATATCTATTAAGGTCTTTAAAACGAGTACGTCATTAAAACAGAGCACAAGAAACCTGAACTATATGAGAATCTTATCTAGAGAGTGAATAAGATCCCCTCATATCTAGCGCAGTATAACACAAACAGTAAAATAGATAATGCAAGCAATAGAAGCTGATGGGCGGGGACAGCATAGCGCCTAGCTTATAACGGGGGCAAGATATAATCCATATAGCGTCTAAGCAAATTTCAAATAGGAAAATAAATAACAAACCTTAAGCATTAATTAAGAGTATAACATTATCCCAAAATAAATTGTAAATTAAAAGGGTGTGATAACAACTGCTAGGACAAGTACAAATTTAATAAAACAACTGAAAATAGTAGCCAAGAGACTATCAAAATTAAAATAAAATAAATAAGTGGCAGAGAAGAGAACGTAACCTTACAGACAGACTATATGTAAGAGCAGGAAGCATAGTCAGGAGAAAAGAAGGGTGCCGTTGCAGTACAGGGCGAAAGGTTATTACCGGAGATTATTAGAAACAGGATAATACATTCCAAAGCTAGAGATTAACAGATACGAGAGACAGAGAGGGCAGAGAATGGAGGGGAAGTTATTTATAAAACAGCCACAGAAAAAAAGAAAAATAGACAGCTATGCACTTGTAAATGGGGAAAGCAAAAATACAGAGAAATGAGACTGCAAGTATAGAGCGAGAAGTCTCAGTCATAAAAAGCTGAGAACTTGAAAACAGCCGTCGAGAGGAAACAGACCTTTCCTTTATTAGAGAGAAGTAAAACAAAAGTGGCTAGAGAGCTGAACGCCGTAATCGGTGTATCCAGCTAACGGTGAAAGAAAGTTATAAATAAACAAATAAAATAAGGAGACATACAAGCGGGTACGAGGAAAAAGGGACACACTCCGAACAGCAATCTTATCAGGGGTGTGCACAGAACGAAACTGTAATAACAAGAGGAAACAAAGGTAGCTGTGCAGTTTTAAATAGAATGCAGGAAGTGTGGTTCACAGCTAGAAAGGTAGCAAGAAAGAATTTTGTTTTAAAGGGAGAAAAACATGTGAGCTCTTCGGGTAAGGCACCTTAGTTTACAGTGTATACTAAGGTTGCCACACAGCAAACTATGAAAGGAAAGCTTGGAGGTAGTAGAGCGGAACAGAAAGGAAGCTAGGGCAAGCAGTACAAACTCAGTCATGCAAGACGAACAAAGCTGAAAAAGACTGTGAAATACTTAACCTTGTAGGACAGTTTTGACATACGTAACTTAGTGTTAAAGATTATAGATGGGCAGCGGGCCAGCACTGCCATTATAGAAGTAAAAGTTATGAGAATTTGAGCACAAATATTTTTACAAGAAAGAGTCTGTAGCTAGCATGCTCTGGAAATCACGCTATATTCCTGTATTATAGAGCACAAGCACAATATGATAGCATTTAAATGTAACAAAAACAGTTGCTTCTCAACAATATAACCAAAATATGCAACAGTCTTCCTAAAACACTACCGGTTGAACATCCAACAAGAAATACATGCGTATTAATCATACTAAGGTAAATGTGACATGATAGTGGAACATTAAGACATATATCTATGCAGGGCAAAAGAAAGTAACATCTGTAGGAATTAAATAATACCATTTAAAGTACGAAAACCAGGATCATATAACATAAATCATGGGGGGCCACGTAAATGAACTATCAACATAATACCAAAAACAGATTAAAGAAGCATTGCAATGTAATCACAGAAAGCCGCAGTAGGACAAAAAGGGAAAAAGCCGGTTTTGCAAGGGGTAAGTTATGCATGTTTGAAGGAAAGATACCTTTTTAACACTTTGTAGGCACATGGTATAGCACAATGAAGTCTATCAGGCTGTCACTAGCAGCGCAAAAATAAAGAAACCTGTCTCGGGTTTAAAATCATGACTTAGAGACAGAGTGAGAAAGCATTAGAGTATCTATTGTTTAAGGGAAGTAAGCTGAAATAGAGGGCAACGCACAAAAGTCAAAGCAGTATGAGCATAAATTTTGGGGAGTGGGAGACAACGTCCTAATAAAAGGAGAATGCAGAGTCTTAGACTAAGATGCGGTGTCATAATCTTAAAAGTGAAAGAAAAAGAATACATCCGTATATTGTTACATGCTCAGAGGTGCCCGTCTAACGGACTTGGCAGCATGAGGCATGAAAAGATAAGTCATTTAACAATTATGATACCTGCTAAGGAAATATACCAGAGAATTAGATATAGTTAGATGAATTTAGGAGGATAAATGACCGGTTAACTTGTACCGCTTCAGCATAGAACAGAAAAAACGGACGGAGAAGGGGAAAAAATTACTTTCTTAGCATTTAAAAATGAACTGAGCCTCCTCTGAACTGATAAGGCAGCTAAAGTGGGCAAGCTTCCCAGATTGTCGTGTCCTTGAGATAGTGAGCTACAGCGCTTATTAGGGAAAACTCTTAAAAGTTACAGAAACATGTGAGGGAAAATAAAAAAGGGTTTAGAACTTCAGCTCCTCGGGCAAACTCAAACAGATCCACAAAGGCAGACTCGGAGCCCAAGAGGGAGCACACATGCAATACAACAACTACTAACAATGTAACAAGCTGTGTTCCAGAAAGAAAACCAAAACCCACAGCGCATGGGACTGGGAAGGAAAAAGACCAGTCCCACAGGGAATCAAAAAATGATTTCCAGTTAGCACCAGAAGCCAAAAAGGTGCATGCAAGGTGTTAAGTTACCCCAATTAGTATCGTGCGGGCCACATCCCTATAAACTCTCCACGGACCACGAACAGTCGGCGGAGCATCAGAGAAGAGGGCAGGGAGGATTAGGAAGGAATTCAGATTGGATTTAAGGAAAAAAGAAATGGCTATGGGGGTGGGGTGAGAGCACAGGACTGAGCAGCAGTGAAAAAGGACAATTAGGTGAACTACGCAGTAAATAATAACGGACAAGAAATGCGCTTCAAAGTGAAAAAGCCAAGCCAGATTTAAACAGGTGGAAGCCAGTGCCTGGTATGACAGCGGCATACAGAGATAAGAACTGAGAAAAGCAGAGACGGAACAGTATAGTTCACACAAGAATCCAAATCAGACGGAGTGCAGAAACACACACAAAGATGCAAAAGGAAAAAAAAAGGACGGAATAAGAGATACTACGCAGTTATTCATAACAGCTGAAAAGATAGCACCGGAGCATAAGATAGAAACTATATATCTGTAAGGAGAAACGGAAATCAGAGGTTATAATGCAGCGTAAGGAAAAATAGCCGAGAGAAATGTAGACAGGAAGGGGGGCTGTGGGCTGTTAGAGGGAAAGCATAGTTCAGAGAACTAAAAGAACTGAATAGGGTCTTATGAGAAGTGTAATACGCAAAGATTTGGATACGGCTTGCACTTGTTCAAAGTCATGGGAGGCAGAGAAATTTAGAGATAAGGGGAAAACAACAGTTGAACGGAGGTAAGCAGCTACAAAGCTGAGCCCCGTAATTAGTGTTTGCAGCTGAAAAAAGAAGAGAGTTGTAGGAAGTTCAAGAGAAGGAATGAGGAGGAATAGAGTCGCACACACAGAGTGAAGGCAGTGAAAAGGTGGGGGCTGTCAGTTTTAAGAACAGAGAAAACAGAAGGAGTTTAGAGGAGAGCAATCTGAAAGCGTGCTGTTCTCCCAGAGTAAAGAAAATTCCCCCGATCCGGGAACATACAGAAGCAAAAAGAGCAAGGATAGACCCAGGGGACTGATAGGCAGAGGTAGGCAGAAGAAGTTAGGATAAAGGAGAAAAGGGATTGGGGAGAAAAGAAAAAGAAAGAACAGAGTGAGAACAGAGGGACAGGGATTTGAAAAGCAGGGATTAAGACTGAACACAAGGTGGAATGGGAAACAGAAAATGCACAATCTCTAAGGATTGTTAAGCGAGTATGCTAGCATAAAGACCAATCCAAAGATTTTGAACATTGAAATAAACTTACAGCAAACCCCAAATCGCAGTCGCCTGGATTCGTTGTTATGCATCTTTCACACAACAAGCACAGTCTTGCGTACTTCACGCAAATCAAAGAGATGGACAGGATAGGAGAAAGAAAGAGGGTGAGAAAGAACAGAACAGAAAGTAGAAGTGAAAGTTAGAACTCAAAGAATCATCCCCACTGCATTAACAAAGTAGGGAAAAGAGATCAGCATAGAAAAGGGCAGAGAAGCAGGTGTGTTAGTTCAGCGCAGGGCATGAAGAAAATCAGGGAAGAAAGTAAAAAGACAGAAGAATAGAAGAGTATTTAAAGTAGGGGTGAGAACGGACAGAACATTGGTGCCCAATACCCCTGAAGTGGGCAGTGTCCGTGATAGGGGAAAAATGAAGGAATAACAGCAGGGAGATTGGGGAAGGAAAGAAGAGAAAAAATGAGAAAAAAGTGAGAGAAAGATAACATAGAACATTTGAACGCACAATACAAGTATCCCCTCTTGCGTTCAAAAAAAAAGAAGAGAAAGAAGGCTGCGTGTTCGAATCACGTCGGGGTCACCACTGTTTTAATTTCCCCCTCTTGGACCTCTTTCTGACTCCAGATCACACGGGGGACTAAAGATACCTATTTCACATAACAGGCTCTGTCTGATTTCTCCCACCTTCATTGTCACCCAATCACAAGGAGGTCTGCTCTGGGTTTGCATTAGGGGCTGTAATAGAAATCTAATTCCCATAACTACTGCTTTCTGTCTTCCTGGATCTAGGTATACTCTGGGCCATTTATGTTCCCAGATAATGCCTATTAAAATTCTGTCTAAGTTTCTCCAGAGACTGAGTGTATGTGATCTGCCTTGTAAGCTAAATGTAAGGTAAAGAGAAGATAGTATAAAGACAGAGATAGGTTTAAATAGATAGATACTATTTATTTCTTACCCAAAGACAAGTCTTCAAGTTGGTACAAATACAGACATCAGACTTTAATCAGGTACATTCAGCAGAGAGATTCTGAGTACAACCGGACAGAGCTTCGCCCTCTGAGAAAACTCCCAGTTAAGGCACATTTTCCCCTCTTTTATACACAACCTCTCCATAGAAGTCAATGGTGGGAAACCTAGCTCTCAATTTCTGAGATGATACGTTCCCACGCGGGCTTATCAGTATGTTTTGGGAACAAGTTCTTTTTTCACATCTCATTTCTGAGACACCTGTTCCCTGTTGCAATAGTTTTCACATACTTTTCACACCATCTTAAGAACTCTGTAATAGGCTCCATTTTGTTCATCTTAAGAACTATGTAATAGGCTCCATTTTGTTCATCTGAGCCATCCTTTTTGTTTTTGTTTTCCCCAGTACAGGAGCTGAATTTGAATTAAAAATTGTACCAATTTGTAGCAGGACTCATTATTCAGAACCGCTTTTTACAGATTCTCAAATATTAAATCATGTACTTGTTATTTGGCCTAGTCAGTACTTCTTCAGTTATTTTAGGCTTCATAGCTTTGGCCCTCACTATTCCAGTGGTAGATCCAAAGCCAGGCCATATATTAACATTAGACAACCGAATCTATACACATTTTTCTGTGTTGCTCACATGCTACACTAAAGCACTATAATGACGTAAGAAACATGTAAGTATCACAAGTACTTTTGAATACTCAATCCTGTATATGGAATAACAAAAAGCAAATGTAACGGAACCTCTTTATTTTATTTTACACAGATAGTGATGAAATCTGATCTAGTAATTACAGCACAGAGTTGAGGTTCAAAAAAAACATTCTGAGGGTCATGGTTACTCCAGTTCTACCATAAATTCCACGCGAGTCCCTGCCACCTTATATTCAGATGCCAAAGTAACTCAGATGTAAAGCAATTTGAAGATTATTTACAACAAGGTAAAACATGTTTTTGCTGCAAAACTTTTATGCTAGAAAAACTGCACAACTTCAATGCAGTGGAAAGCAAGTGTGTTGTTCCACAATCGGGGCAATTTTATAAGATGGGGCCTCCAGTGAGGTGTGCTAATGCTATGCACAGAGCGCCAATTCTAGAACTCTATTTGCACACAAAATGCTCAAATAGAATATATTTATGTTTATTAAAATCCTTGATATACTGACTGGGCTGTCAGGCAGATCACAACGGTGTACATACTACAATAAAAAGTGAATAAAAGAAAGGAACTTCAATTTTTTAAAAAATAGGAAAAAACCAGTTATACTCAAACAAGAGAGAGCACATAGTTTCCACATCAAGGACTAGATTCAATAACTGGCGCCCAAATTTGGGCACCGAAGAAAACACGCACTGAGTACTATTCAATAAACAATGCTCTGAGTTGGGTGCCCTTTATAGACTAGCATGTAGTGATGGGATCTGCGCCCAACTTTGGGCGCGAGGATTTACAGCAAATGAAACCTGGTGTAAATCCTCGAGCATAAGTTAGGCGTGGATCCCCAGAATTCTATAATACTGCACACATCTTTAGTGGACACCCCTGACCCGCCTATGCCTCTCCCACAACCTCACCCCCTTTTCAGTTACATGCTAAAAGCTTTGCGCACACATCTTTGTAGAATAGCAAGATGCCTGCATAAATCCTAATTGGAGCCAATTGCAGTAATTGGTAGTTAGTGCTCAATTATTGCTAGTTATCGGCTCATTACTTCATTAAAACACACACGCAAATTGGGCGCACACCCAAGTTTGCATGTGTAAATTTAGGCACCATACATAGAATCCAGGGGCAAGTGTTTAGAGACACAGTGTGATACTCAGGGCTATACCAACCCTTCATAGGTCACAGTACAGAAATGGGTTTTCAAGATTAAAGTTTGTGAAAGAGTGTTCACTATGTAAGGAGGGTGGGAGATCATTCCACAATCTTAGGGCTAGGAAAAAAAGCGGTATAATGGGTTGATTCATAATGGGCCTGTTTGGAATTTGACAGAACTAAACAGTGCTTAGAGAACGGGTAGGTGTGTAACGATTAATCAAAGATGACAAATAGGATGGTAAACAATGATAAGATGCCTTCTGAGTGAGGCACAGTATTTTAAAGGTTATTATAAAAAATACTGAAAGCCAATGTAACTGAGCTAAGAGTGGTTTGGCATGATCTAATCTGCTCTAACCATTAGGCTACTCAACTGCTCTGCATGAATGTCTGTCTGGCCATTTTATAAGATGGATGTTCCTATGCTACCACACATTTGTATAGCATTTGTATAGCACTACCAGACGCACGCAGCGCTGAACACCTGACACAGAGAGACAGTCCCTGCTCAATAGAGCTTACAATCTAAATGTCTCTAGGTTCCTTGTTTTCCCCTGTTCATAATTTGGACGTTTCAGTTTGTGAAATGCAGTGGCGTAGCCATGGGTGGCCCAGGCCCACCAACTTTGGGTTCAGGCCCACCCAGTAGCAGCATACGTATGATGTGGCTGGCAGGGATTCCCAAGCCCCACTAGCTGAAAACTCCCAACAACTGTCCCTCCTGCATACCTTGTAAATAGCAGATCTTCGCCTGTGCAAGCAGCGACTAATACACATTAGTTGCACCAGCCCCACAGCCTTCCCTCTGACCTATTCCCACCTATGCAGAAATAGGAAGTTGCATCAGTGGGAAGGCTGTGAGGCCAACATGAGCAGTGTGTATTAGTTGCTGCTCGCTGCTGGTGAAACTCTGCTATTTAAAAGGTATGCGGGACAGGGGGGATGTTTGAGAGACCATATGGCATGCAGGTGAGAGGAGAGACAAAATCACCTATGGGATGGGGCAAGGTTCTTCTGCCCACCCATCTTAGGCCCAGGCTCACCCAAAATTGGGTGTCTGGCTACGCCCCTGGTGAAATGGATGTTTATGCTGGACATTTCTAGCACATGGACATCCATCTCACATATATATTAGAACAGGCTGTATCCTTTTCTAAAATACAAGTGAGAGATGGCTGTCCATTTGTGACGTTCTGAGTTGAACATTCTTTCTAAAATGCAGCTCCATGTGAACAGTAGATGTGGAAGAGGATGTTTGTGGGAGTGAATTATGTGAAGGATTGAGTAAGAAGTGAAAGGCAAGTGAATGTACTGGGTAAAAATAAAACCAGGATGGGAGGTGTATCAAATAAATCTATGAAGGAAACAATTGTAATTAGTTTGTATCTCTTTTGAACTTTGTTAATAATGTTTTATATGCAACGACTTAAAATATTGCTATTGTATGTCTTGTTTACAAATAAAGAGAAAAATAATTCTGATTTGCTGACCATCTAAACTCTTTAGAGGTGTAACAGACAAATATACAGAGATTTCAGGATGATTATAATAAAAGTGAAGTAACTCATTTGAAATAAAGCACAAAGAGCAAAATTAACATACAAGATATAAAAAAGAGGACCACAGAATAATGTCAGAATAGGAAAGAACAGAGCCCAAAACAGGCAAATTACTATTTTCAACAATCTAACTAGTAGTGGTGCTTTTGGTGACTGTCATCATTGTTCTAATCTAGTCACCTAAAATCAGCAGGCTCTATCTTGACAATGCCATGTATAATCGTTTTTACTCCCTTTTTTGGAAACTTCTTCGAACTTTCGGTACAGGTGGTTTTCCTATTGATAATAATGAACCTGTCTGGGCCTTCTCTGAACCAAATTCCTGAAGCCTGAAGCTGTCATAGCCTCTGTGTGACCCTGAGGCACATAAGCTTTCGTGACAAACTAGCTGACAGTTTTGCAGAAAAGAGGACGTGGAGCAATTTTCCATGGAAGTTGTTTACTAAAGAATGTGGTTAGGGGCGTTTTGCAGTTCTGATGGCTGTTTACATGAGATAAATGGTTGCTGGTGAAATGGAACCTGATGTGGCAAGTGGAAAATGCTAATCTATATGAAGCAGCTTTAGACCCTCCCGATATTCTTGATCAGTGGCTGAAACTAAACGCGTAGCAACAAATGTAGTCGAAACTAATGCCAGTAAACAGTTAGAACTGTAAGAAGACAAAAAGGTATAAACCATGTTAGTCAGCTAGACATAGAGAAGTACATAGAGATTGCATCTGTAAGCATCCTGTGTATCTCCCATGAGAAAAGCATTAAAGACTCTACCATTATAGAATGTCTGTTTTTCTAGCTTGGTAAGTGAATAAAATCAGTATTTTTTCATATCTGTGTGGCGTCCACTTTGTCTCTCCCTAACTACTGGAGTGTGTGGAACATTCCTCTGGGTTGGGAAGGGCAGGTGAATTTAACACTATGTGCATGACATCCACCTTGTTTTGAATGTAGATCCCAAGCTCCCCACATCTTGATACCTTGAACTCTTGCCCTTTGGTATGCATCTCACATGCCAAAGTCTAACCTTCAGAAATCCAAAGTGATTTGGTTTATGAGAAGGAAAGCTCCCTTATCTTTGTTGCCATCTATCATGGGGAATTTTAAACTGATAAAGGATCACTCTAATATACCCAGGGAAATTCAAACCGTTCAACTAAAACTCTAAATATCCAAAAAAGGTTTGAAATTAAGGGTTTGCAGGTGTCTCAAACTGTTGTTCCCAGATCACACAATCGAGATCTTTTATTAATAAATCAACCAGGAACCTCAAATCTCCCAATAGGGAAAATGCTGCACAAACAATGCACCATCCACCATTTTACAAACGGAGTAAAGTACTATCATTGGTTCCAGTGAGGAGAGTGAGAGAAAAAAAACCAAATGAAAAAACTCATGCCTATATGAGAAAAACAGAATGGTATAAAAACTCTCCCTCTCCTTTTTCTCATATAGGCATGAGTTTTTTCGTTTGGTTTTTTTTCTCTCACTCTCCTCACTGGAACCAATGATAGTACTTTACTCCAAACCTGGTCCTGGAAGCATCCCAGCCAGTCAAGTTTTCAGAATATCCACAATGAATATTCATGAGAGACATTTGCATACAGTGGAGGCTGTGCATGCAAATCTCTCTCATGAATATCCATTGTGAATATCCTAAAAAAACTGTCTGGCTGGGGTTCCTCCAGGACTAAGTTTGGGAACCACTGGCCTAGTCAAAGAGCACTTTACAATCATCTGAACATCAAAAGTACCTGCTTATAATGAACGATTGTCCTCTGCCTTGAACTTGATGGTTAACTGGTTTATAAATGTCAAAATTAAATTAAATTGGCTTAAATTGATACAAAACACTGTCATTAGACTTTATAACACTTGCAGATTTGTCTGCACAGCCCCTTTTCAATTTGCTCAATACTGACTACATGTTGCCTGTAGGCTTAAGTTTAATGTTCTTAGGCTAGCCCATCACAGAATATACACCAAATCTTCCAAGCTAAATAGCAGAGTGTCTAATCCTATAATCCCTCATTGGCCTTTAAAGATCATCCTGCTGGAATTCACCCACCGCATGTATGTTTGTTACCATGCCTCTAGTCTTTAGAAAGTGCTTCAAAATGAATTCAGACATGAGCCTTCCTTTTCAAAGTTTAAAGCTGAACTGAAGAATTGGCTCTTCATGCAGGCATTTAACAGTTAATATATTGTGTGACCATGTTGATTCTCATGCCTGTCACTGATGGTGTAATTAAGGCACTTGTTTCAATCTAGGCCTTTTGACCTAGGGTTTCTGCTGTAGCCTTTTTCTTTTGTTTCTTCTCTATTTCTTTTTCTTTCTGTACTCTGCCAGATTTTTATTTGTGCTTGTCCAGATTAGACTGTTTTGTAATTGTGATTATTATTTTTTTTCATGGTTTATTAATTCTGTGTTATTTTGATGTTCATTGTCTTGTTTTAAATTTCATAGAATGCTTTGTTGTGCTCTATTATGGATTGTTATCATTATTTAAATGTTCTTAGATTATTTTGTTTATATTGTTTTATTGTAAATTGCTTTTTCAGTTTTTCTTTGCATACCACTTTGATATTAAGGTGGTTAATCAAATTTAGTAAACATAAGGAAAAACAAGACACTAGAGCAGTGAACTGTCTTGTTGCTATCAACAGTAGCAGCTTGAGTACAAAGGCTACACTTGACTTTGAACATGTGAACATGTGCTCTTTACAGCTTATCCTGAGAAAGGAAAGGGTATTGATTTATTTTGTACCTTGACTGACAGCAACATCACAGATTATATTCACTTCATTCATAGGTAGGTTCCAAAAGGCAAACTCTTCTGTAAAGCTGAGTGACCTTGATTCATGCCGTTCAAGGGGATATCCCTGAACATTTAAATAAGCAGGACCCTAAAACAAGAAATAAGTAGATTTACCTTTGGTCAAAAATAATACAGATGGTAGCCAGCCTCATGGCTAAAGCTGTAGTGATGTGCTCAGATACCCTGTACACCAGGGCCAGTTGGGTCTGGGTGCAACACAGAGTTGATACCCTCAGGGAAGACAGAGGAAGGAGATGCACATGGATAGAGGGGATGGGGGGAGAGGAGAAATGCTGGACATGGATGGATGGGAGGGAAGACAGAGAAAGGAGATGCACATGGATGAAGGGAAGGGGAGAGAGAAGAAATAATGGACATAGATGGAGGGGAGGGCAGAGAGAGGAAGGAAATACACACAGATGGGGGAGAAGAAGGGAGAGAGATGTTGGACATGGCTGGAGGGAAGGGAAGACAAAGGAAAGAGATGCATATGGATAGAGGGGAGCGGAGAGAGGAGAAATGCTGGACATGGAGGGGAAGGAAGACAGAGAAGAGGGGAGAAATGCTGAACATGGATGGAGGGGAGGGAAGAGAGGAAGCAAATGCACATGAATGGAGGGGAGGGGAGAGAAGAATTGCCGGACATGGATAGAGGGGAGGGAAGAAAAAGGAGATAAGCTGAACACGGATGGAGGAGAGGAGAGAAAAAATGCTGGAAATGGATGGAAGGGAGGGAAAAGAGAGGAAGGAGATGCATATGGATGGAGTTGAGGGAAAGGGAAGAGAGGAGAGGAGAAAAACTGCACAAAGATGGAGAAAATAGGCAAAAGCTGGATCCACTCTACACCTCCTCCAGTCAAGTCCACGGAGGACCCAGCACTTTACTTATAGATGAAGGACAAAAAATGAAGAAGAAAGGAGGAAAGTAAAGAAATAAATGGAAAGGAAGCTCTGGAAACAAAGTTAAGAAAACAGATAGAGAGCATCAGAATCAGAGACTGGGGCTAACATGATCAGAAAAACGAAGTCACCAGACAACAAAAGTAGAAAAAAAATAATTTTATTTTCATTTTAGTGTTTGGAATAAGTCCAATTTGAGAATTTACATCTGCTGTCTTTTTTGGCACTATATAGGAGGAAATGTGTTTCTTTCTGTTTTTCTGGTATTGTGCTGCATGCAGAGTCTAGCTTCTTAGAATTTCAGGATAATTTTTGAAGAATTTGAAGATGGGCTATCTCTGTTCTGCATGTGTGACTGCAAGGAAAAGCATCTGAATAGGGATCTGTTTGTTAGGTTCTGAGATTTTGATAACATATTTTGTTTCAGATTTGGCAAGAAACTATTTATAATGAAAAAAAAAATCACAAGTTATTTTTCTTCTCCTATACTGGTGTAATATTTTCAATGATGCCTGTTTATATGCGCCATGGCTGGTAAAAGGGTGTGGCTACTGTAGGAGTGGAGCCAGAGTGATCCCGCCCCTAAGGTTACCCATAATGAGTACCAGTACCTTTTTTCCTACAAAAAAAATCACTGGGGGGCAGGTGTCTGGTAGTGAAGAAGTTTGTGTTGCTCTCACTGAGGGGAGGGGAGAGAGAAAGTGCTAGTCGTGGGGGGGGGGGGGGAGGAAGAGTTGGGAAGAGAAAGAAGAGAGAGGAGATGCTGGATGGATAGGGGGCGCTGACTAATAGGCTGCAGGGGGCACCAGAAACCCTAGCACCGGCCCTGTTGGGCAAACATAAAACACAGTTTTTAGATTATTACTTCATTTATTTATGGAACAAAGTTATCCATCACCTGTATAACCCATGTGAAAAAGTAAATGCCCCTTAAACTTAATAACTGTTTGCAACACCTTTAGCAGCAATAATCACATCCAAAAGCGTCCTATAATTTGATATTAATCTTTCACATTGCTTTTGATTAATCTCAACTCACTCTTATTTGCAGAACTGCTTTAATTCAGGCACATTCGCTAGGTTTTTGTGCATGAACAGCTCATTTCAGGTCCTGCCACAGCATCTCTATTGGATTCAAGTCAGGGTTTTAAAGTTTTAGATTGGCCTAGTCAATTTTGTTTCACCTCAGTCATTCAGATGTAGACTTGCTACTAGGTTATCATTGTCTTGCTGCACAACACAATTATGATTCAGCTCACGGACAGATAACCTGACATTCTCCTTAAGAATTTTCTGATAGATTGCAGAATTCATGGTTCCTTCAATAACGGGAAGTTGTCCAGGTCAGCAAAGCATCTCCATACCAACATACTACCACCACCATGCTTGACTGCTGGTCTGATGTTGTGGAATGCTGTATTTGCTTTAAGTCAGACATAATGAGAATTGTATTGTCCAAAGTGTTTCATTTTTTACTTGTTTGTCCATAGATCAATGGTGTAAAACCATGGGATGTACCACAGGGCTCACCTTTGTCACCTATATTGTTTCATGTATTTATGCATTCTCTGGGATTAACATTTCAGGATCAAGATTTTTTTATCCTGTGGTTACGCAGATGATATTACCATTCTGATTCCCTTTACATATTCTATTCAGTCAGAGACCTCAACTATTAAAAATGCCATTAATTTGGTGGAAGATTGGATGCTTGCACATAAACAAACTATATACAGAATAAACTAAATTTCTTTATCTTGATTATTTTCCAGATCATAACTTCTCTTCAATTATTATTGATCAATTAGAATTTAAGCTTGCACTGGTTATAAAAATGTTGGGAATTTAGCCAGACAGTACCTTATTACTAGAACATCAGGCTAATTTCTTAACTAAGAAATATTTAACTTTGTTCAATATTGTGAGAAGGAAGAGGCTGTCCTACCCTGGTTAGGCCCCTAGAGGGCGCTGTTCCCCCTAAAATGTCCATGGAGAAGGGCTGGGTGAGTCACTAAAAGGAGCCAGTAAGGGAAGGTATAGCTGGAGGTCGCTAGGACCGGGGAGAGTCCTGGAGGTGGAAACAGGTGCAGCAGGTTATGGGCTGGGTCCTGTTTGGCCATTAACCACTTAAGACCCCACCTGAGTTGTGAGGAAAGGAGAGCTGGCAGCTGAAGAAGAGGGCTGGTAACTGAAGCAGAGGGATCCCCATGAGAAGTACTGGCTGTGCCCTTTGGACTGGGGGTAGAACTGTGTGTTCCCAAGAAGGAAGCTGGCTGGGGTAAGAAGGCCCTAGAGTATCAAGAATAAGAACTATGTGTTCAAGGAGGGACTGTGTGTCCAGGGACTGAGTAAAAGACTGTGTGTCTAGAACAGTGAAGAGGTACTGTGTGTCCCAGAGGAAAAGACTGTGTGTCTAGAACAGTGAAGAGGGACTGTGTGTCCAAGATGAAGAGACTGTGTGTCTAGAGCTGTGTGCTACAAGGAGGGACTGTGTGTCCGGGGACTGAGTTAGTACTGAGCCCAAATGCCTGTGTGAGAGGGCTCAGGGGGAAGAAATCTATGGATATTGAACTGTGCAAGAAGAAATGTTTAAAATGGAAGATTGCACTGAGTAGGAAGAAATGAAATGGTTAAGCTGGAAGAACTGTTTAAGCTTGTGAAAGTGTTTTAAGCTAAAAGAAGTGTGCCCCAGAGGCTGGAATAAAGATGTGTATGAAAATAGCCTGATTGGTGAGACCTGAAGCAGGTCACCCTGAGCAGAAAAGGGTAGTAGATTAATTTGCATAAAATCTGCATATTGAGAACCAGCTCACCCTGAGTGAAAGAGGGATCTGGGATCCTGAGGTGGGAGCTTCATCATCACAATAGCTTCATCTTCACAATATATAAATTCTTTGAAGAGAATCAGTTTCGTTTTAGTGCAGACTTTATTATTAAGTCAGTTAGATTATTGCAATATAATTTATTTAGGAAGCCTTAAACATGCATGGAAAAATACAGCAATAAGACTTATTTTATCTTTAAAAAGGCATGACAGGATCTCCCAATTTTACATTAAACTACATTGGCTTCCAGTAGAGGCAAAGGATTTTATATAAATTGAAATGCTTCTTATTGAAAACCTTAAACGCACCAGCCCCCATATTACTGATATGACCACTTTTTATTTACTAATCCATCTAAGTCATAGGTGTCAGCCTAATTTCTTTCTTTTTCCAATATCTGGAGCAGAGGTTATCAACCCAGTCCTTGGGGCACATTCAGCCAGTTGGGGTTTTCATGATATCCCCATTTCAATGGGGTTATCCTGAAAACCCCAACTGGATGGTGTGCCCCGAGAACTGGATTAAAACCCTCTGATGCAGAGATATAAGGAAGTTAAAACTGTTTGAGAAATTATTGGCCTTTCAGGTAGCAAAATTTGGAAAGGAGCTATCTTTTCTTTGCTTCTTCGTTGAATTATAAACTATTTAGAAAGAATGTCATAACATTCCTTTTTCAACGACATGTACTGGGCAGAGAAAACTAATAACATTTGATTATGGTAGAGTACAGATGTTTGCAGTGCAATTATGATTGTATTATTATTTTCCAATGTGTAATCTTAGGATTGTACTCCAGAATACAAATTTGAAAATTATGTTATGTTAACATTATTCCAAAAGGCTTGGGGATTATCCAGGTGTGTTTTTACAAATGCAAGTGGAGAATTGATGTTACTCTTGGATATAGTGGTTTACGTCGGGTTACTCTTATGAATCCCATTTTTGCCCAGACTCTCTCTTATTGTGGTAGTCATGAACACTGATTTTAGCTGAGGCTAGAGAGTACTGGAGTTCAAATACTGAGAAATATCATTTTTGCCCTCAATATATTGCATGCAATTTCATACTTGATAAGAATCAGAGGCACACAAGACAGTGCAGTACTGGTTAGTCTATTATCATAGCAGAAGATAGAAGATGTGGTGGCACATAACATATCCTTTAGTTTGACACTTCATTACTGCTAGAGAAAGCAAGTGGCTAGATACGTATCCATGTAAAAAATGATTACCTTTATATGTAACTGATGAGTTTCTGTTGGGCATAAAAGTTGTTGACGTGCACTTCCTGTTTGATTTATTATCCAGTGGCCAGTGAATTTGAAATCTGGAAGCGGCAACCTATAAAATAATGTTTTCAGTATAAATGGTTACCTCTGTACTTAACTTGTGACATAGAATAAGGGCACATTCTCTACTTCACCAAAATAGTTAATTCTGGTGAAGTTGCTGAGTCATTTACAACAAGAATTATGCACTAGCAAGACTTAATACCTGGAGCCATATGTATTTTGAGATTTACACAGAGTACACAGTTGTGTAAAATTCATGGGTGTGTAAAAACTATGTACAGGAGTAAATCTCTATTGGATAGAGCCAAACAGTCACTTCATCCCCACACCTATTCCCTCCCAACCTAGTTTGTGTGTTATTTTGCACTATCCAATATAATAATTCTCACCTCCAACGTTCTATGCGTCTTGCTGCCTGTGTTCGTGACTTCTTCGGAGTTGGTCTGCTAGGCTCCGTAGCACAGGCTGACGTCAGCAAATGCATTGTGACGTCAACATTTATTTATTTTAGTTACATTTGTACCCCGCGCTTTCCCACTCATGGCAGGCTCAATGCGGTATAGGGAAATGGAGGGTTAAGTGACTTGCCCAGAGTCACAAGGAGCTGCCTCTGTGCCTGAAGTGGGAATCGAACTCAGTTCCTCAGTTCCCAAGGACCAAAGTCCACCACCCTAACCACTAGGCCACTCCTCCACTACTCCACTACTACATCAGAACCCAGGGTTAAAAAAAAAAACATGCCTCACAGCTGATCCA
This sequence comes from Microcaecilia unicolor, assembly GCF_901765095.1. Taxonomy (NCBI): domain Eukaryota; kingdom Metazoa; phylum Chordata; class Amphibia; order Gymnophiona; family Siphonopidae; genus Microcaecilia; species Microcaecilia unicolor. The sequence goes on along the minus strand of NC_044034.1, from coordinate 101,753,181 downwards.
ACCCCCCCCCCCCCCAAACTGCCATACAGCTTGACAGCAAAAAAAAAAAGGCTTGAGACTGCCTGACGTACTCAACAGCCTGACACCCCCCCTCGGTGCATCACCCAAGCACCCCCCCCCCGAGTGCATTCTTGCCTGCTGCGTGCACGTCGCTGGGGGGGGGGGGGGGCGGGGGTTTCGGTTCCGCTGGTTCCTTGCTCCCTTTGCCCCGGAATAGGAAGTAACCTGTTCCAGGACAGAGGGAGCAGGGAACCAGTGAAGCCGACATCCCCCCAGCGGCGTGCACCCGGGGTGGACCACCCCACCCTTGCTACGCCACTGGTCAAGGGGAAGATGCTGGATAGAGGAGTAGAGAGGATAGGGAAGACAGGAGATACTGGATCCAGGAAGGATGGAAAGAAAGGAAATATGCTTGCTCAGGAAAAGGGTAGATAGTAGACATGGTGGGAGTAGGGTGACAGAAGGGAGATGCTGAATTGGGATGGGGAAGAGAGAGGGAGGGAGGGAGGGAGGGACCCATAAACTCAGAGGGCGGAACCCTCAAACTCGGAGGAAGGGAGGGAGACCCTGAACCTCTGAGGGAGGGAGGGGGGACCCTGAAACACGGGGGGAGGGAGGGGACTACTCTGGTACTCGGAGGGAGGGAGGGGGACGATGACCCTGGAACTGGGAGGGAGGGGGACCCCTGGCACACACTCATTCTCACACACACACACTCGCACCCAGTCTCACTCTGTCACACACACACACTCGCACATTCACTCTCTCTCACAGAGTCACTCTCACACACACTCTCTCAAACATACACACTCCGAGGAAAACCTTGCTAGCGCCCATTTAATTTGTGTCAGAAACGAGCCTTTTTTACTAGTAAGAAATAAATGCCACTGGCCGAACAGCTTCAGGTTTTTGTCCATTAATTGTTTCAGGAAATTTGCTGAAATTAAGCTAGAGTATTTAAATGTTAAATGATGAACCCTGTAGGATGCCACAATATATTCAACAAAATGCTGTAGCCTCTGTGCATTATGATCTATTTCAAATTTACAAATGACAATGGTTACTGTGTGATAATAATATTAGTGCACCACTGTGAAGAAACAGTGTTTTAAGCCTGTAAAACGTATTGGATATTTTCCTGCATTGATTATGTTCTGAAGTGTATTTCTTCTATTTGGCCAGCATGTGGTGTTTCTCTGCTGTAAAGTTGTTATAGAGAACCGAGTGTTTTTTCTTTAGTTTGACACAAGCAGGAAGCAACCAGCAGTGTATGTCTGAAACTTGTTGACTGGGCTCTGATTGGCTTGGAGTTAGAAATTACCCAGCAGTTGTTGCTGGCTGTTGCTTCAGTCTTAGCCTGGAAGAAGAGGGAGATAGATCTCTTTGCTAAGGCTCTGTGAACAATTATATGTTCTGATCTTCCCAGGTACTATTTAGACAGTATATAGATGTTTAGTTAGTTTTCTAATTGATACATTTTTCAGTTACATGTTACTGTTTGCTATTTGCACATTTTTGCCCTCTGTTCAATATTTTTGAGAATAAACACAATTGTTCATTCGTTCTGCCTGTCTGGACTGATAAAAAAATGCTGGTGGTTTGTGTGTTGGGTCTGTGAGTGCTTTCTGGGAACTGAGGGACCACTGGGAGCGTGGGCCTCCAGTAACCTAGAAATCACTGGGGATAATTTGGGAGCGGGACACTCGCCCAGAGGTGGTTGTGACCCAGTAGGTGGAAGGAGGGTTCTAGTGTAGAGCACAAGCGGCAGGTGCAGGCGGACCTGAGCTGTGTTGGGGATAGATCCTCTGAGTGGTCGCAGAGTAACCTCAGGTGGGTGGCTAGGTGTTTCATCACAACCACAGAACCCATTTTAGTCCTATGGGCTTTTATGCAGAAAGTTTGCGCTAACTCCATTAGGGGGTCTAGTTATCACTGTGGACTACGATTAAAACATGTTATTTTACCACTAATTTATGATATTTTAGTATGCAATGAAAACTAGTCACTAATAACTGGTGTTAACAGTAAAATAACACCTCTTAACAGAAGCCCATGTTGATATCTTCCCCCTTAGTGTGATCTAACAATTAGTTAATGACTCTCCTAAGTCATTACATTTTAGACTTTTAAAGGAATGGTTCTCAAACCCAGTCCTTGGGACACACCCATCCACTCAGGTTTTCAGGATACCCATACTGAATATACATGAGATAGACTGGGATACAATGGAGGTAGTGCATGCAAATTTATCTACCTGGGTGTGTTCCAAGGACTGGGTTGAAAACCCTTGTTTTAAAGGAATTCCCCAGGAAACAGACACATTCCCTGAATCTGAATGATCTGTTGCAATGGCATGCTGGATGAGGCTCCAGGGGGCTCCTAGTAGCCATCTGTTGTATTCTTTTGTGAGAATAAACATGTCTTAATGAATGAATGAAGCAGAGTCATGAGAGATCCTTATTAAGAAATTGGAAGACCTCACAGTCTCAATGGTTATGTTACAAATGACATCATATACACTGCAACCTCACTCCTTTTGACCTCTGAATCATTACTAATTTAGCTTTCAGGACAGGATCCTCTCAACTTGCTCCTAATTTATCATGCTCCCCTACCTACACACCACTCACTAAAGCACTGGTCTTCACTAATTTTAAGTGAGGGCTACTTGTTCCTAAAGTAGTTAAAGGATAGCCAACAAATCTTCTCATGTGGGGCACCCATCCTACTAATTGGTGCATGCCAATGATGTCATAGCCTCCCAACTCTCTCACTCCCATTCATACCTTGTGCCACCAGTCTATCTCTCTTACAATTCCCCACCTTCTTTCACCAGTCGCTCTTTGTTTCAAGTCCCCCTACCACATGCCCCCTTGTCTCTTTCACATATACAATCCTCCCTCCCTCACTCACACATATACAGTGTTTTTTTTTTCTAGGAAGAGTTCACTTGGAGTCCTAAAGGGCCAAACTAAAAGGGCAGGGTGATTACCCACGGCTCTGTTTCTCTCCCTCCCACAGTAACCATACACTTCCAGCAGCCATGTCCCCTGATGCCAGCGGAAGAGCATATAAAAAGGCAACACTGCAAATATTATACCAATCCTCAGAACACCAACACACCTTTTATTGTGAAAACAGAACAGGCAAGATTCACTATATAGAAACTACACATCACCAGAATACATAATCTCTGTCACATTTAAAGAGAAAATGGACAGAGTCTCACCAACTACAAAATATGTGACCACAAACTACAAACATAAGTGTGTAGTGAAAAACTGAAGTAGAAACCCCAAAAAGCTAGACTGCAGAGCCAGTAACACTAACAGAATACCACACCTCTGTCATACAAGCAAAACACAGAGAACCCATCACCAAATACAGAAAAAGGTACCACAAATTAAAAATAGAAATTTAGAAAAAAAATTAACTGAAAACCTCAAGAAGACATTCTGTATTGTGTGACACTGGAATAACAGAAACAGACTTGCCTCTCCTCTTGCACTGTGCAAAATATGACATTAGAGATGCACATTTCCCAAAGTTGATATATTCCAATTAATAAATTAAAAACAAAATACCTTTGTTATCTGGACATTTTGTTTTTCCAATCATGTAGGTCTCTGATTCTCTTTTATGTTTTCCTCTGTTTTCGCTTAACTCTTGCCTGTGTCTGCTGTCCATTTGCCATTTCTCCTGTCTTCTTCTGTCTTTATCCATTCCTCTCTTGCATCTATCTTTGACAATGATCTTTATGTTCACCTCTTTCTGCTACTTCTTTTTCTACCTATCCATTCCTTGCCAAGCCTCTCTCCCACACAGTTCTTTTTTAAATGTATTTATTCATTTTCTTTAATTCAACAAGTTATTGCACTTGACCAGCAATACAGATAAGAAACTTTCTTATAGAAGAACATTGTTTTTTTTAGTAGAAGCGGTTACTCTTCTTTAGACCCCTAATACATGAGGGGGTGGGGTGTAGTCTAAGAAAAAAGAAGACAATTTAAACAAATATTAAAGTCCTAGAAGAAATATGCTTAGCACATTTTTTCTATTCTAAATACAATTTGTAGTCATCCAGTTGGAAATTAACGGTTAGCCAATTGTTTTCGAATTTACAAATGCTTTCAATTGTTCCGGTTGATAAAAAATATATTTTAAGCCCATATATTTGATAACACATTTACATGGGTAATTTAAGTAGAAGGAAGCCCCTAATTTTACTACTTCTGTTCTCATTGAAAGAAATAGTTTCCTCCTTTCTTGCGTCTGTTTGGTAATATCCGGGTACATCCAAACGTTTTTCCCCCAGAACAAAGATTGTATTTTTTTTTTTTTAAAGTACATGCGTTTCACCGCTTCTAGATCTTGTTGAAAAGGGCAAGTCACTTAACCCTCCATTGCCCCATGTAAGCCGCATTGAGCCTGCCATGAGTGGGAAAGCGCGGGGTACAAATGTAACAAACCCCCCCCCCCCAAAAAAAATGAATGATACTATAAGTGTCGTTATCTCTGAGTCCACATTAAGTTGTTTCTAATATCTCAGAAATATTAAATTCTTCATCTTGATTTTCACGTGGTATAGCTTGCAGGGGGTTTTCCACTGGTTTTTTAGTTTGTATATAATTTATTTTGTTTAATGGAGGAATAGTTTCCAGGGTAAAGTTTAAGATTTCTTGTAAATATGACTTAAAGGCATCGTGTGGATTAATCCCCATTTCTTTGGGAAAATTCAAACATCGTAAATTCAACCTACGGTTGTAATTTTCTATCTGTTCAAGTCTACGATGTATTGAAGAATTATCTTTTATAACCGAGGTTGAAATTCCTTGTAATTGAGAAACGTCTTGTTTAAGAGCATTTAATTGCTCAGTTGTTTCTTGCTTTGTGGTATTAAAAGAAATTGTAAGATTTTCAACAGTACTCACTAGTGCCGTTATTTCATTAGCAGTTCTGGCAACTGTCGTATCCACTCTCTGGAGAGCTTCCCAAATGCTCTCCAGAGTTACCATCACTGATTTGTGTTTCAAAGCTAAACGCTCAGCCTGGGATCTTTCAGATTCCAGGCCTCCTTTGGGATTTGTCTCTCCTGTTCCTCGACCAAACCTTCATCCACTTCTGGATCAGGCAGGTCCCACCTGAGGAGACGATCTTCAGGGAATGGCGGCGGATGAACCTCCGGAGGGGAGAGTGACACTTCAAGACCCAAGTCACTAAGGGTGTCTTCGCCCATAACGACAGCAGGGCCCCTCTCAGTGAGTAGAATAGGAGGCCTTGTGGTGTATCGTTCGATAGTTTGTTGTTGGGGGGAAGACGTCCCAGCAGTCGAGGCAGCTGCTTTGATGATCCCCTTATGTTTTGTATGGGGCATATCGAACAAGGAAAAGGTGTAGTTCAGCAAACTACCGAAGCGCTCAACCAGCAGCTCTCAGCGTGCCACCATCTTGACATGCCCCCCTCCCACACAGTTCTATGTCCTGAATCACCTCTCTCTCTCTCCCCCTGCCTCTGCAGTTCAACATCTCTTTCCCCTTTCCCTTTTCCCAAACAGTGCATCTCTCCTAGTCCCTTCCCCCACCAACAATGCAGCATCACTCCCCTCTCTACCCCCCAACAGTCAAGCCTCTCCCTGTGGAAGAGGTCCAGTAGGGGGCCAAGGAAAAGTGGAGAATTTGTATCAGAGATCCAGTAGACCAAGGAGAAATGAAGAGTTTGTGTCAGTCATATAAAGAATTATTAAATTCTTCCTTTGATGAGAGCTGTAACATTGAGGGGAACAAGCTATGAATATTATCTGTTATCTGTAATTGAGGAAGAATGCACTATACAGGACCTTGAGAAACAAGGCATAAGGGAGGAAATGTGTGTGAAGTCTAGCCAAAGGAGATAAGGTAAGCTGTAAATGTTGCAAGCAATGTGTGAAAAAAAGAGAAGCATATTGGTCACCAAATTTGTAATCATGTATGGAATGTGCAGTCATGCTTGATTATTGCTAATAAAAAGCCAGAGCTTAAAGGGAAAGTCAGAAGTCATCGAGCAAGGCTGTTGGACTTTGCTGCTGTGAGACTGCTTTCCTAAAGCTTTAGCCATATACATTTTTTGGTGTCTGGTTTATTCTCAACTTGGGCATTCAGCACTCACTCGGACGTAGCAACCCCCGCCCCCTTCAATACCACACTACAAGCCGTATCTTCGATAGAATTGGATTTATTTTGGCCGCAGCCAGGAACATCAAAATTGTTACAACTTAAACAAATTACATTACATCTTCTAATAATCATTATGCCAGCATGCATTTCTACCCGGGTACACAGCTTCTACACGTAGTTGCTTATTCTGGGCCACAGGCCAAGCCGTACCAAGCCCCTTTGGCCCCCTGTGCTGTTTTCCAAGTACCCGACATCACTTGGTGTCTCCCGTTGAAGGAGGCACCTACCACATTTACAAAATGATGTTCTAGGCCTCCCGGCCGTCGAAGCCAGGAGACAAGCTGTATACACGTTGTTTCCTTATAACAAGGCTGCTCACATGCAAGCCTACCATTTGCATCAACTTGATAACTTTTCACACAACTCTTTCTGCAGCAGTAGTTACCCCAAACTTGTAACTGTTATGTGTCAAGCTGCTGTGTACCCATTGCTGGCTGTGCGTAAACATTGTAGTCGAATGCCTCGCTGCGACAAATCTTGCCTCTCAAGTGGGTGGGTGGGTGGGCGTTGCTCTTCTCCTGCCTCCAAATTCAAAAGGACTTCCTGTGCAGTTCGAATTCCTCTCTCCTCCTCCCTTGCTCCTCCCCTTCTTTCCTGGCCCTCCCTGTACCCTCCCCCACACATCTGTCTTCGCTGGCCTTCAGCCCGGTTGTGGTCGGACCCCCTTTAATGGGTGTGCCTGGTTCTCAACTCGGGCATTCGGCACACACTCAGACGTATCAATCCCCGCCCCCTTCAATACCACACTACAAGCCGTATCTTCGATAGAATTGGATTTATTTTGGCCGCAGCCAGGAACATCAAAATTGTTACAACTTAAACAAATTACATTACATCTTCTAATAATCATTATGCCAGCATGCATTTCTACCCGGTTTCTCTTCTCCTGCCTCCAAATTCAAAAGGACTTCCTGTGCAGTTCGAATTCCTCTCTCCTCCTCCCTTGCTCCTCCCCTTCTCTCCTGCCCCCTCCCCTTGCTACCCCTTGTTTCCCTCCCACTACTACCTCTGCTCTCTAGCTGGACCTCCCTGTACCCTCCCCCACACTTCTGTCTTCGCTGGCCTTCAGCCCGGTTGTGGTTGCCCCCCCTTTAATGGGTGTGCCTGGTTCTTTCCTCTTGCACAGATGTCAAGCTCCAAGACAAGGATACATATATTGGGTGCACAGACCAGAACTGGACAGAATTTGGTGCCATGACGGGGATTTCAGAGCCCACCATCTGTCCGACAGAACCACCGGTGGGGTAAGTAAAGACTGTGGGGAATTCCTTGAGAAAATGTGTTAGCAGAGAGTGTCAGACGTAGTATGATGATTGCCAAAGAAAACAGATATTGCCAATAAATCAAAGAGTCCTTGTAATAAGATGCTGCACCTTCATGGCAAAGAGGCACTGGAGTCACTTGCCAGGTGGTATTCTATGACTAGTGCTATGACTGCTTTCTAGTTTCCGTAAGGGGGCACTTTTTTGTCCTGGATAAGTTGATACCAGATGGCATTGTCTGATTTTGGACTGCCACACACTACTCATGAGAGAATCATATTCTCTTGGTGGAATTTGGCACATGAAGGGAACGCAAATATGGAGCAGAACCATATACAAGAGTTAAGAGATACTGTTCATAAGCTTGAAAACAAATGTATCAAGAGTGCGTGGCTGCACAGTCTGATTCAGAGGCACCATCGGTAGCCACCACTCTGCCTGCTTATGAAGACAAGGTGTGTATTTTCCTAATGGAACTCTCTGTTCATCTGTCAGCCCAGCCTGTGCCATCTCCCCTTCTATACTCATGTAGGACCATGGGTTCATGTTCAAAAGAACATAATAAAAAGGAATTGTTACAGGATAATAGGGGAAGCCACGAGTAAAGGTGGCCACCCGATTGGTGTAATGATGAGGAGTCATGGCAAGGGACCACTCTTTCTCATCCCTCGATGGCATGGAATGACTGAGGGTAATTTAGTGACTTGGTTACAATCGGGGTGCCAACAGACTGCACAGGAAAGGTATAGGATAATGTATAAGTTCTGGTCTGAGGAAGGAACTAAAGTTAGAAAGTTGGAAGATAAAATCCAACAGCTTACTATGTCATTGCATAAAAAGACAGATGAAGATTCGACAACTCCAGTACTGTAAATCACTTCATTGTCATATGATGCGAGCAAGGGTGCTATAACCAGGTTTCTGTACAATAATTATTACAAGGCTGTATTGTTATATCCCTAGATATTATATTTTGGTGAGTTTTGTTGGGGTGTTGTCACCTGAGTTTCCACCTTCTCCTCTCAAAACCCAAGTACTCCTAAGGGAGATTTTATGTGCAAACACTTGATATTTCTGTTTCTGTTCTTGGTCTTGTTTTTTTCTTAGTGTTTATACATGAGTATTGTAGAAGAATAAATAATGCTTTTCTAGACTTACTTTTCTCTCTCAAAGTTATCACATTTACTTATCACATAAATGAAAATTGGAGTGTGTCCATTTTGGCCGTGAGACCTTACCACCACCCATTCACTTAGCAATAAGATCTCATGCGTTAACCGGGCAGTAATCATCAGTGTGCGTACAATACCGATTACCGCTCGGGCCACATACTGGAAAATAAAATATTTTTTCGGCGCACATAAAATATTAAATTACTGCCTGGGCAACGCATTAGCCAGGCGGCAGTTCCAAATTGGCGCATGTTGGGCGCACATAGATGCCTATGCGGCTTAATAAAAGGGCCCCTTAATGCAGCCATATTGCAAGATGAGATCTTTTAAATAAAATAGCACATTGCACCAAAGGTTGCTTCTCACAAAATATGATTGATGATGTGTCTCTTCAATCTATTTGGGATGACTACAAGGCTTATCTCTGTGGTGGAATAATTGCATACTCTGCTCCAGTTGGAAGAGAGTATAAAACAGATGGGAAAATAAATATCTGGCCTCTGGTCTAAAAGATTTACTCAACCTGTAAAAATTCCAATTCAACAAAATATTAAGCCTCAACTCTGGTATCCAATTATCTTCACAAAAGTCTGTTTACTATGCTTGAATGAACAGAGCTGGGAAAAGACTCGCTAACTTCCTTAAAGGCACCAGAAATAAATCTATTATACACGCTAAATGGCTGTATTCTAACTGAAGAAGCAGAAATAGTAGCACATTTTGTAGAATTTTATGAAAATTTTCAAATCTCTCAACAAAATGTTTCAGTAGAGCTAATCAAATCTTTTTTGCATTCACTAAATGTCTAATCCCAAATTTGAATAATTTAGCTTCTCTGAATCAACTGATATCTTTCACAGATATTCAAAAAGCTATTTCCTCACTTAGGGTCCTTTTACCAAGCTGCGGGAAAAAGGGCACTGCACTAGCGGTGGAGACTGTTTTACCTGTGCGCCAGGGCCGATTTTTCCGCAGCCAGTAAAAGCCCCCCCCCCCCCCCCCAAAAAAAAAAAAATGGCCACAGGGTGAGAGAACTCTTACCGTGTGCCTATGTGATGGGGAGCCCTAACCACCACCCATTGATGTGGCGATAAGGGCTCCCGTGATAACCAGGCAGCGCGCTTGGCAATGTCTGATTACCGCTGGGTTAGCACCGTGAAAGCCATTTCCAGGGTTTTCTCTTTCCCCCAGAAATAGTATGCACTCAGGGCGGGACTATCACCAGCGGCTGCGTTGGGCTGGCGGTAGTCCCGGAAGAGCAAGTGGTAAGCCTGCGTTGAGCTTACCGCCACTCTGTAAAAGGGTCCCTCAAATCCTGGAAAGCACCAGGCAGTGATGGATTTACTTCAGACTTCTATAAACAATTTTCTATTCTATTGTCACCTTGGCTTCTTCATCTGTATAAACATGTTATCAAAGATAACACTCTTCAAATTCTATGGCTGAAACAGTAGTGGTTTTATTAGCTAAACCAAGAAGAGACCACTCAATGTTAGCAAGCAAATATAGATCTCATTACTGAAATATGACTGAAAAATGTATGCTAAAATCTTGGCAGACTGTCTAGCATCAGTAGTTGGATTTCTAGTAGCTCCTGATCAAAGTGGTTTTGTGAAAGGCCGCTTGGGAATGGATAATACCAGAGTCTTCAGTCATGTACTTTATGCTACACAACAACTTTATATTCCTGAATAGGCTTTTGACTATGGGGAATAGACTTTCTTATTTCTTAAAATGGTTCAGTTTAAGTGAAAAATGTATTGACAAGATTTGTGTTATATTCTTCTCCTACAGCTAGATTACGTATTAATTCTACTTTAACAAATTGTTCAATTTATTTTGAGGTACTCAACAGGGCTGTCATTTCTCTCTTTTATTATTTTAGCTTTAGAACTCTTACTTGTAAGTTTAAAAGAGCATCAAGAGATTCAAGGCATATTTATAGGTAACACTAATATGCAGATGATGTGCTTTTATATATTCCCAATCCTAAATCATCTGTCCTCTGCTTATTCAAATTATTAGAAACTTTTGGTACTTCTTCAGGTTACCCTGTAAATTGGCCAGAAACTAAATTAATTCCTTTAAATGTACTGATGCTTATTTTAGAAGCCCTATTTCTGTTTTCAATGTCTGAAAATCAGCATTTAGATGTTCATATTGCATGGACATCTAAATGCCGATTTTAGAAAGCCAGAATATGGTTATCTGAAATGTCCATATAACAAGGGGGCGTTGGGAATCACTAGTGTGGTTTAGTAAAAGAGGCTGTGTTCAAATTTTGTAAATTCTGGAGAGAATTACTTGCTGTCATGTGATTTATCAACTACAAATACAATGCATATCTATAATCAATATGCCAACAGGTTAAAATAACTATTAAACTGCTTTGATTTCATCAAAACTGGAGTAGCACACTTTCAGCTCCACGAAACTGTAAGATCATTTGTCTCAGACAAACAGTACTGTAATTTTTAAACACTTCATGACCCTTGGATCTTTGAAAGCTTGCATACTTTTTTTTAAATATTAATTAGTCCAAAGAAAATTTCTGGAAAGCTTCTTATATAATCTTGCATGTGAAAGTCAAATTAATCAGATGCATTAAGCATTAATTCATTTTTACCAGTTTAAAGTCATTTATTCTCAGAACTGATGCATCTGACAAAGAATATGCATGTAAAGTGAAATAGTAATGTCTTGTATAAGATGTAACTGTGAATTATGCTATTTTTAAGCTATAAGAGGAACAGATGGTTAAGGCTTGGTTTAGAATGGTGTGGTAATATGTCCATTAAAATAACCTACTGTAACTTGCCAGCTGTTACAATCATATATTCATTTTTATTAAGGAAACAGAACATGAAACTCTCATGCAAGATTATATAGATTACATCGATGACTAATACTTAGGAAATATTGTATTCAAAGGGAAGCCATGGAGAGATAAATGCAAGGCAGAAATCAAATCCAGAGTGCATTTCTAATAAAGCCCCCACTCTTATCTGTTATGACCCTCAATAGTAAGACTACCACCTATAGGCTTTAATATGCCATCCTGTCAGTTTTCAAAACACTGACTCTTTCTTAGTCACATAATAAATTCTGTAGCAGCATTCTTTCCATCAAGCATTCCTGACAATTAAGCCCATTTGCATCTACCTCTGATCCTCCTCCTTATCCATTGCTTCTACAAGCAGTCTGATTTCTGTCATTTCAACTAGAAGCTTTCCAAATTGGTTCCAGGTGCTTACCTACCTTTTACCTGGGTTCTGAACCCCCAACTGCTTCCTTGCTACATCTCCCAGCCTGCTCCTCTCCGAGTTAGCTTGCTACCAGTTCAGGATCCTCAAGAATCATAGAGCCAGCTCTGTGGGTGCTTGAGCACCTCCAATATCAAACAAAAGTCTTGGACTGTGTCCAGGGAGAGGTGATTTCTGTTAGGTTTAGCACCCCCAATAATTTAGAAAATTTGGCTTCTATGTCAAGAACTACATCGCCTAGTATTACCATGAGCACACCTCCTTTCTGAGCTCTCACGCGCTTTATTGATCTCTCTCTTGTGGTAATACTGCTGTACAACAAGTGGCAACCTACATAGTACAGCAACCTACATAGTACAGCATCCTGTACAGTGCTGCATCCTGATTTCTGATTAGCAAAGATGCCAACACTTTGTTGTTGGAGAAAGAAGATGTTTCTGCACGAAAATTCAGCACTGTCTTCACAAGTGTCCTCTGATCTGGATAGAGACTTTTCCCAAGTAAGTGTTAAAGCAGAAATAAAATTGTGTAGTTCAGAACTACGCCACATTGCCTCTTGAGCACAAAAAGATCCTGGAACATGAGCGATGCTATCATCTCAATAATTACCAGTCAGCGACTGTTTTTGCTGCCGGTGGCTTTATGCCCTGATATTCAATGCCAAGCCATGTTCGAATTCTGGCATTGAATATCTAGATGTGCGTTGCTGGCTGGCATTTATCTGGTTAAGGGCCAATATTCAGGTCTTAACCGGATAAGTGAAACCAGAAAAGGTTTTATGTGATCTGATTTGTCCAGTCATCTTATCCAGTTAAGTGCTGAATAGGGGATTTTGGGCCGCACTATCCAGTTAAGTGATGCTGAATATTGCTGGATAGTCCAAATAGAATATTTAAACACGTAGGAGCCTCTCCTGCCAGTTAAATTGCTTTGAATATCAATCCCAATCTATTTAATTTTTATTAACCATGATCAGTATGGTAGTCAATATAGAAATAATTTTATTATTATTATTACATTTGTACCCCGCGCTTTCCCACACATGGCAGGCTCAATGCGGCTTACATAGTAACAGTATAAAGAATTACAAAGTCGTAAAAAGAGTAAGCAATATGTAGTAAACGCAATATTAATGGGGTTAACTGATAAGTAAACTGAACATAGGAGGAATTGGATGCAGAAGGAAATGAGCATTGGGAGGTAGGCGTAGAAGGAAGGAGCCGCCTAGTTTTAGGCACTACGAATATATGTAAACGCTATTATTTTAGTAATTTAGGCACATAAGTGGCCACTTATATGTGTTCGTTACCACGTATAAAATACCAACTAGCATGAAAGTACATGTGACAGGGTGTATTTCACTATGGGCTTGCATAAGGCAGCTTCTAGGTAGAGCATGGGTGGAGATCACACTTACCCTTTTAGATTATAAAGGGGCCCTTTTACTAAAGCTTAGTGCGCAGTAATGGACACTAGAGTGTGCTAAATGCAATGTTGCTCATAGGTATAAAATAGGGCGTGCAGCATTTAGTGCATTTAATACCAATTAGCACACACTACACTTTAGTAAAAGGGCCTCAAAATTCCTTCATTTAGATGCAAAATATACACTAGTATTTACACCAGCCCACATTCTCACACCTACGCTGTTTTATAAAATTAATTAGAATGTAATTGACTTTATAAAATAGGTATGTTCTAATTTCCGAAATAAAATAACCGGTTTTTCTAAGTTTTTAAAATTGGAATTAATTTATACAGTGCTGAGAAAAGGGATGGTCTATATTTTAACACAATTCATACTCAAATCATGGAGGAGTGGCCTAGTGGTTAGGGTGGTGGACTTTGGTCCTGAGGAACTGAGTTTGATTCCCGGCACAGGCAGCTCCTTGTGACTCTGGGCAAGTCACTTAACCCTCCATTGCCCGCCGCATAGAGCCTGCCATGAGTGGGAAAGCGCGGGGTACAAATGTAACAAAAATTACATCCTAATCTAAACCAAGATAAGAGAAAGATAACCCCATTGAAGATAGACTGATCAGTCTAAGTGCTCAATAGGGCCACCGTTTCACCGTGTAGCTTCCTCAGGGGCTTACAAAATAGCAATTCTTGTGCTGAAAAGCTACTGCAATTGGTTTCTGGAGACTGCTTTATTGCAATAGTGCAGTAGCTGTTGAGCACAAGAAGTTTGTAAGCTCCTGAGGAAGCCACGAGGTGACACAGTGGCCCCGGTGGGCTTGAAAGTGCTCAATCAGTCCATATGGGTGCAGATTAATTGTAAAAATGGCACATTGAATAATGTCAGTATCATAAATCAAAAATAGAAAAAATATAAAAAGAAGAAAATAAATTAAAAAGAAAAAAATACATATTTTTAATAATAAATAAGGAACAATAATTACATAGTAACATAGTAGATGACGGCAGAAAAAGACCTGCACGGTCTATCCAGTCTGCCCAACAAGATAAACTCACATGTGCTACTTTTTATCTGTACCTGTCCTCTTCAGGGCACAGACCGTATAAGTCTGACCAGCACTATCCCCGCCTCCCAACCACTAGCTCTGGCACAGACCGTATAAGTCTGCCCAGCACTATCCCCGCCTCCCAACTACCAGTCCCGCCTTCCACCATCAGCTCTAGCACAGACCGTATAAGTCTGCCCAGCACTATCCCCGCCTCCCAACCACTAGCCCCGCCTCCCACCACCAGCTCTGCCACCTAAACTCGGCTGTGCTCCCAAGGATACATTCCTTCTGAACAGGATTCCTTTGTTTATCCCACGCATGTTTGAATTCTGTTACCGTTTTCATCTCCACCAGCTCCCGCGGGAGGGCATTCCAAGTATCCACCACTCTCTCTGTGAAAAAGTACTGAAGTAAACCATATAAGAAGGCCTGATATATATATGCCATATCTTTGGGTGAGGTTTTTTCCCCTTCATTTATATTAGTACATCTAAAACTTGCAATTTAGCCACTAGACTCCTGTTTGTTGTTATTTTTTTGTTAACAGTAAATAAAGAGCCTGCCTGGTAGATCCTCCGTTTTGTTTGTTTGAAATTTGCAACCATACCAGCACCTGGGTTGCTGGTCCTTATATTCTTAGCCCATAACAGAATATTTTTGATATAACTAACTGCATTTGAAATGTCTGGCTAGGACTGGATTTATATTATCTTTAATCATGCATGCAACCATCCTACAAGATGGTAACTAAATTAAAAGATGTCTTGTGCATAGCTATTTAACTTTGCAGTTTCACATCCCAAACCTGAATGCCTCACAAAGAATCTATAATTACAATTTCAGGTAAATACTAACAGGTCAATACAGGGTGGTGACAGTCAGCATTTTTTTAAATGCTGACTGCTGTCAACCAATTTAGACCTGGACATTCAGTGGTAGGCCATACCTTGTCACTAGCACTACATTATATCTGGGTCAGCAGTGATACCCAGAAATTATGCAGGCATAGTAGATATTTAGTGCCATACCCATATATTAACCAGGCATAGATAGGACTCAGTATCACTAGTGCCCACATAACTCCTGGCTCTGCTCCCAGGTCACTGTGGCATGGTCAGAGAGGATTGTCAGCAGCACTACCTGGTTAAATGCTGATGAATAATGACCTGCTTAATGTGATTTAACCACTCTCCTGAACAGTTGAAACGTGTTGAATATCAAGCCCTAATTTTTTAATGTTATTTGAGACACATCTATCACATTTCACACACTATGAAATAACAACCTATTTTAATAAATAAGAAACTATAAATAAGATTTTTTTTTTACTTAAAGCCAAGTCTGATTTAAGCAACTTTGGCAAAGTTATAAACTTATACATAGGCTCTGATTCTTCAGGCTTATACATGGAGTGGCCTGTTTACTAAAGTGAGGTAAAAGTGTGGTAAGTATTTATACAGATAGTGCTGAAGCATGTACCATAGCCCTACAGGTAAGGGATAAATCGCTCAATCCCCCTTGTACCCTCCCAAAGCACTAAATCACGCCTCCTCCCCTGTCCCTGTACCAACTGGGGGGGGGGGGGGGCTTGGTATCAGAGGTCAAAGGGCAGGACCGACCCCATTTGCTCCTGCTCTCTCCAGCACTAGGTTCAGAATGGCAATTCTGACCCTAATGGTAGTCTCATGGTACTACAGCTAGAGGTCAATCTGCCAAACTTCTTAGTGGTGGCTTGGCGAGACTACTACTAGGGATCATATCTGCCATTCTGAACCTAGTACTGCAAAGGGTGGGAGCAAGGGGGACTAAAGAACCAGGGAGCCCCCAACAGGAAGTAGGGGTCTTTGAGGGATGGTGAGGAGAGGAGGGGTTATGATCTGGTGCTTTGAGAGATTGAAGGGAAAACAGGGGCTGCAAGGGGTACTGGCAGCTCTGAAAGTTATCACACAGTAATGTCCCATGTGCTAGCTGTCATATACTCCAGCTCCAAAATGACCCTCCTGTACCCGACACCTACCCAAATTAAACAGCTTGTGATTTTTTTTTATCATACTGGTAGGTTTTAGAACGTAGTAGCCATTAATGCAGGTCTGCACTAATGACTACTGCACACATCACCCACGCTAATGGTTTAAAGTGGTTTAGTAATCAGGTCCTTGTACATGTGTTTATTTTCAAGCTAACTAGATGCTTTGGGAGGGTACTAAAATCGTCACATACTGGTATTTTCATGTTGCAAATTAAGTTTAGGCATACTTTTAGGTGAATTCCAGATTTTCATTAAAAATTGTAGTTTTGAATACTCTCTCGTCATCCCTAGCAATCACACACACACACTCTCTCTCTATGTCCCCATATCATCCCAAACAATCTTTTTTGCTGTCTCTTCAACCTTCTCTGTCTTAGCTCCCCTCATCCATCTCAGTCTCCTCCTCCACTGAGCACACTCTCTGTTTCAATACCACCTCCCCTCAGAGCTGGATCTCTTTCTCTCAATCAAATCCTCTGTCAACACCCTCCTACCTCCTTCCTCTTCCTGTGTTCACCTCCTTTGATGCAAAGCAGCAGACAGCATCTCTTTGGCTCACAAAGTTGCTGACATTCTGGCTTCCTCTTGTTACGAATGCTATCACTACCCACTTCTCTTTCTCACACACATATGCAGGTGGCTGATATTAATGCTTCCTTCTTCAACAGGCCCATGCTGTGCTAATTGATTTTCTGGTCCAATGCTGACATCAACAGATCACCCCAGAAGAAGATTTTTTTTTCAATTACAATCAGAAAACCCACATTTCGGGAGGGAGGAGGGAGTAATTATGTTGTTCCAGTTAAAACAGAGCATCAGAACTCCCTACTTTTATGATTAGTGGAGGGCATACTTCTTGTTCTCTTTCTTTCTTTTCAAGTTTTAATTTTATTTAAGTAGTTTACTATCCCACCCATTATAAAAGTGTCAGGGCGGCTTACAAACTAAAATAATATTGTTATTATATATTCTAATATTATCATTTAATATACATATGGGTTAATATTCAAAGGCACTCATCTGGGTAGAAGCAGTTCCTACCCAGATAAGAAAGGATAAGAGATATTCAGTGACATTAACTGGATAGTGAAGCAGAATAGTTCCTCTATCTGCCTCTAGATTATCCAGATATCCAGATAGTGCCAGAGTGGTCTCTTTGCAGAGCCAGAGGTTATCCAGATAATAACCATTAAGCGGATAGCATCACCAGTCAAACACTGATTCTGGATATTCAGCAGCAGCCACTACCTAGACACTGCCTCTGAATCACGGAATATCCAGATTTTCATTTTTTCCAGATCAATGGAAGCTGTAAATAATTATATAAAATGTGTTGAGAATGCCTGTGTCTGTCCATCCATCTGGGGGCAAAATAACTTTCTGAAAATTTAACAGAATGAGATGAAACTTGGCATGAGCAAAAAACAGGTAAAACAACAAGTTCAAAAATAGGCCAAATCGGACTGAGGAGTTCCAGAGATATAAGTCCCTCCCACCCCCCCAAATTAGCCAATGCCTTTCTATGGGAAAAGGAGTTTCAGCTTCTGTTGCAGAGAATAGTTAACAGAATAGGGTGAAATTCGGTATATGTGTATGTGTATGGGGGGGGGGGGGGGGGGGGGGAGACAGTGAAAAAAAAAAACAAAGTTTGAAAATGGGCCAAACAGTATCAGGGGTTCTAAAGAAATAAGCCCCAATGCATTTTTATGGGAAAAGGAGTTCCACCTTCTGTACCATAGAAGCTTAGAGTGAAATGCAGCAGTTAAAGCAAGGCAATTTAAAAGGTGGAATTCCCCATTCATCCAAACCCCAAACTGCCTCACCTTTTGAAAACCTGCCCCCCCTCCCCCCCCAAAAAAAACTGCCCAAACCCTCCTACACTTGCATGCTTTCCTCACTTGTTTTACTCACTGCAGCCCCTGTTTAAAAAGCTGCTAACTACAACGGGCTCAATATTGCAGGAACAATATTCAATGTTATTTTTTTGTATTTTGTGTAATCTGTTTGTAACTTGTCTAGAAGTATAAGCAAGATATATTTTTAATAATATTCATATTTGACTCCACCTAGAAAAATATCAAATCAATAAATTTATTGTCATGCTATTTTAAAGGCCAGATTTCATTCTCTGTATCTCTGCATTACAATTTTATATTTAACTCAGTTTTATAAACTTAACTCAATTTTATTCTGTAAGAACAATAAAGTTGTCTTGTGAGCATTATGTGATTGCAAAACAAAGATGTATTACTTCATGTTCCAGGTTCTTTGGATCCCAATCTGCAGTAATCTCATTTGCAGTAAATTTCCTAAAGCATCACTCACAGATTTTACTATGCAAGGGAAATATTTGTTTCTCCCAAATTACTCAGCATAATCATTCAAATTATTTCTTTCCCCAGAAAATTATATTTTTCATGAATGTAAAATATTTTAATGATCTTTGAATAAACTTAAAGAGTCCAGAAGTAATAATTCACCAAGGACCCTGTTTACAAAGCCAAACTGTAGGTGCACTAACATTTTTAGCGTGCGCTAAAAATGAGCAAGCACTAGCACTAGAAATACCCATGCGTGTCTCTAGTGTTAGAGTGCGCTAACTTTTAGTGTGTGCTAAAAGCACTAGCACACCTTAGTAAACAGGGCCCCAAGTTATGGAATTTTATAGTCCAAAAATTAAAAAAAATGTTCAAAAACAAAGCAGAACGTTTCATCAAATGTGAATCATGCCTTATTGCTTCTTTACAAAAATATTTGGATTCTTTTTTCCTTTGAAGTTAATGGCTTGATGGCTATCCTGATTGTGCCAGACTCCACTGCATAAAATCTTTTCCAAAATGTATAATGGATATTTCTGTAAATATAGTACTTATGCAATGAAAATGGTTCTTTTAAATAGCTGTTTATAGTGTAATGAATATTTAACATGAGCATATAAGTTTAAAAAACAACACAAAGTCTGAGAAAAAGAAAACAAATATTTCCCTTTATTTTTTGAAACTGTATATATTACAATCTATAAATTGGAAGACTAAGTAATTGAGGAACTTTAATGAATTCACACATTTTCATGTACAAATTAAATATATATCTTTATAAATAAAATTTATACACTAAAAAATATAAGAATATTGCAGGTTGTGTTAAATTAATTAGAAGGATGCTGAAAAATAACATCAACAATATAATAAAACAGTCATTAAAAACAGAAGTTAGTCTTACTCCTTGGCCAGCTGTACAGTGGTTGGTTTTGCTCCAATCGGTATCCCATGCTTGTGCAAAGAGTTAATCAAAATTTCACGCATTTCTTGGTTGTAGGAATCAAAGTCAAATACATTTCGAACTACATTTGCAAGTCCTTCATTTGGAAATTTCTGCGTTAAAAATCAAAATTATACATTAATCATACTTAAGTATAAAACAATAGAATGTTATAAAATCTGATATTTGGTATGAAATATGTTGACATAGGGTATGGCAACAAATAAAGACTGTAAAACCTATCTACCTGCATTTCATGCCTACTGCTGACTATTTTATCTACAGGTGTCTTTTTTGAGCCTGGCAGTTTCCCTGTCCTTTCAGCCTCCAGTTCATTTAGAACCAAAACTGAGATCATGCATACTCATTTGCAACTATTCAGATCAGCCCTTATGTCCATTTGTATCCTGATTTCCCAATTGTTAAAGATCTTCTATGCTTGTCCAATTACCTTCCTCAAATCTTTGCTCCTACCATCTCCACTGGTATGCTTTACATCAAGTATCAAAAGGCACACTTCCAAATCTCAGATAGCCATTTAGTTCTAACTGGAGCAGCACGAATAAAACAAATCTCATTATTTTTTATTCTTCTCGCCCTTTATTTTGATACTTCTTGCTCTTAGCCACTATAACTTACTAAAGAACACATTTTATATGCACATATATATATCCACATTAATTTTCTAAATTCTATATTCTGTGTTTGTCACTCTGGAGGAAGAAGTAGATGGTGAGAAGTGCCCTTTCTAATGTGTGAAGCATGGAGTCAGCACTGATTTTGTTACAGATATGCAAATTTCACACCTTTGACACACCAACAAAACAGAAAATGCAGCTCAAATGCATAAATAAGATTTGGCTTGAAGCTTCTCCATTCACTGGTAATGGAAGCATGTTGTTTAAAGACTCTGGGATCCTTGTACTAAGCTGCAGTAAAAGGGGGCCTGCACTAGTGTCAGTGTGTGTTTTTGACACATGCTGAGGCCCCTTTTAACTACAATGGGTAATAGATTGTCTTTTTTTTTTTTTTAAAGAAGTGACCGTGAGGCAAGTGGTTTACTTACTGCGTGACCATTTGGGGGGGCGGGGGGGGGGGGGGGAGTACAAAGGGCTCCCACGCTAACCTGGCCCTGCCTGATTACTGCCAGGTAAGCAACGGCACTATAAAAAAAGAAGATATTTTTGTAGTGCTGGAAATGGTGCGCGCTGGGGATAGGAACTACAACCGGGTTCCTGCGGTAGACTGGCGGTACTTCCGGATGGTGCATGGCAAGCCCACTGCTGCACACGAACCCTTTAGTAAAAGGGCCCATTCTCTGTCCTATTTATCTTCTTCAGTTCTTGATTTGGTTAACATTAATATGATCTTTGGCATTGCTCCTATGCACTGAAAGGAACTAATGATTTCTCCTATTTTGAAGAAGGATGATTTAGACAAGTGTTTCTCAACTTCTTCAAGCCAAATACCCCCCAAGTCGAACTAATTCCAACAGAGTACCCCCAAGCTTCAATCAGCTCTGGCAGATGTATGTTCCAAAAACTGACATATTCTAATCATAAAATAGAATTACTTTTTCTTCCTTTGCTGTCTGGTTATTTCATTTTTCTGATCATGTTGGTGCCAGTGTCTGGTTTCTGCTTCCCTCTGTCTTCGCTTAACTCTCTTGCCAGGGTCTCCTGTCTTTTTCACATTCTTCTCTCTCCATATCCATCATCCATTTCCCTTCTGTTTGTTCTTATCTTTTCACTTATCCAGCATCTCTCCTCTGTGTGTGCCTATCTTCTCTCATACCAGCATCTCCCCAACATCAAGCACTGCCCTGTCTCTTTCCTCTCCACTATCATCCAACATTGCTTTCTATCTCTCTCTTCCCCCATCCAACACTTCCCACTTGTCTTTCATCCCTTCACTATCCAGCATTGGCCTGTCTCTGCATCCCCCACCATCCAATATTGCCCTATCTCTTACCCTGAAAAATACCACTGCCCTGTCTTTCTCCCCTTCACTATACAGCATTGCCCTGTCTCACCCTCCCTCCCTCCCCACCATCCAGCATTACCTTGTCTCACCCTCCCCCTGCCATCCAGCATCGCCCCGTCTCTTCCTCCACCACCCAGCATTGTCCCATCTCTCTCTCCCCCCACCAACTTCCAGCATAGCCCTGTCTCTCTCTCTCGCCTCTCCAACATCCAGCCTCGCCCCTCTGTCTCTTTCCCCTCCATTATTGTCCCATCTCTTTCTTTCCTCCCATCCCTCACTATCCAGCATTGCCTGATCTCTCTCTTCCCCTCACCCACCATCACCCCATCACTCTTTATTCCCTTCTTTCCACATGCATCACCCTTTCTCTTTCATAACCCCCCAACCACCACTGCCCATCTCTCTCTCTCTCCCTCCAATACCAACATCCAAGTATCTCCTCATCTCTCTCTTTCCTCTACCACCCTACTCCCAGTCAGTCGGTCACGCCACCCTCTGTCAGTGGAACCTCCATCAGGCTGTTGCCTTCCTGTGTCTGCAATAGAAACCATGATCTTGCCTTCCATGCCACTTATCCACTGTCTCCCCGACTCCAAAACCAGGTGCACAGCCATAGCCCTGTGCATACCTCTGGCAGCTCTTGCTAGTCCTGGCCCTCAAACAGGAAATTACTGGTCTTCCTTGTGATCTTATTTTTCAGATTTTTTTTTTTTTAAAGTTTCCATTGACCTGTAGTGTTTTGCAGGGTTTGGTTTTGGCTCCTATTTAATTTTTTCTGTCTCCTCTCAATCCTCTTACTCAGGGCTTAGGCCTCACTATTTATCCAAATGCTGGTGAGCTTCAAACTGTGATAATTAGCAATGCTTGGGATCTGTCATTCCAGGAAAAAGTCACCGCGGGACAGTCAGCCATCTGTATGTGGCTTAATGTGACTATTGAAATGTAATCTGCTGAAATCCAAAGCTATATGGTTCACTAAAAATAGAACTCTTCTTTGTTTCATCCCTGTATTTGAGAAGATTTTGTAACTATTAAGGAAATAATTCTCTCTCTTTGTGTTTTATTGGATTACGAACTATCGTTTGTGCCACAAATTTCAAGTTAGGTTTAAAAATCATTTGTGCATTGAAGAAAACTTGCTCCCTTCAGTTATGCTTGGATAATAAAGTATTAAAAACTGTGGTTCATGCACTTGTTATAAACAGGATTATTGTAATTTTCTTTTATCTGGCACAGCATTAGTTCACAAGAAGGATGTTCAATTGCTGAAGAATACCACAATGAAATTGCACAGGTCCAAGCTGACTGATCATGTTACCCCATACCATGGGGCAGAATTGGCTATCCGTTCTTAGTAGGATAAGATTTAAAATTCTTATGCTTACATGTGTCTTATCCAGGGTGTTCCAGTATTCTCTGTATTCTTTTGATTTATAATCCTGTTCACCTGTTGTGGTCCTCACAGGCTCATTTAATGGTCATTCTATTGCCTTTTATTTTAAGACTTGAGATTTCAAGACTTTTTTTTTTGTTTTTCTTACTTAGCTCCTTCTTTGCCTTCATATTTACACTTGGAACCACTGGTTTCAAAGTTTAAGGCATGGTAAAATTATGTATCATACCTGATAATTTTCTTTACATTAATCATAGCAGATCAATCCATAGACTGGTGGGTTGTGTCCATCTACCAGCAGGTGGAGATAGAGAGCAATCTTTTGCCTCCCTATATGTGGTCATGTGCTGCCGGAAACTCCTCAGTATGTCGATATCAAAGCTCCATCCGCAGGACTCAGCACTTAAAGAATTACACCCACAAAGGGACACTCTGCCCAGCTCACCACCACCGAAGCGGGGGAGGGGAATCCATCCAGCTCATCCCCGCGAAGCGGGGGAGGGACACCACACCCGCCGATGCGGGGGGATCTGGCTTATCCTGCTATCGCAACCGCGGGAGGAGCTGGCTGACCCAAACACCGCCGAAGCGGGACGGATACAAAGCTACCCTACTGCCACATGAAGCGGGAGGGAGCGCCGGCATAATTTAGTTATCAATCTAGCCACCACCGAAACGAGGGGAGAGGAAGCAGCAGCTCACTAACACAAAATCGTTTCAACTCAAGGAAAATCCAATTGGAAGAACTTGAACATGAAATCCTCCTGAGCAGGAACTGAAGATTAAACTTGAACCTGAAGTATAACCAGAACAAAAACAATACAGATGTCTGGGCGGGGCTATGGATTGATCTGCTAAGATTAATGGAAAGAAAATTATCAGGTATGATACATAATTTTACCTTCCATTTCATCAAGCAGATCAATCCATAGACTGGTGGGATGTACCAAAGCAGTACTCACCCAGGGTGGGACATGGAAATCCCTGAATGCAACACTGAAGCTCCAAACTGGGCCTTGGCCCGAGCAGCCACATCCAAGCAGTAATGTCGTGAGAAGGTATGAGCCGATGCCCAAGTTGCTGCTTTACAAATCTCTTCCAAGGAGATGGATCTGGACTCTGCCATCGAGGCTACCTGTGCTCTAGTAGAGTGCGCCTTCAGCTGAATAGACGGAAGCTTCCCTGCAGCCACATAAGCTGCCGCAATCGTCTTCTTGACCCAACGTGCCACAGTAGGCTTAGATGCCTGCAGACCCTTACGAGGGCCTGCGAACAGCACGAACAGGTGATCCGACTTCCGGAAGTCATTGGTCACTTCCAAGTATCTGATGATGACTCGTCTCACATCCAGACGTTTGAGAGCAGGGTACTCCTCTGGGTAATCCTCCCTATGAAAGGAGGGTAGACAAAACTGCTGATTCACATGGAAGTGAGAAACAATCTTGGGCAGAAAGGAAGGCACTGGGCGAATCGACACTCCTGCCTCAGTGAACCGCAGGAACGGCTCTCGACACGAGAGTGCCTGTAGCTCGGAAACTCTTCTGGCTGAATTGATAGCCACCAAAAAGACCACTTTCAACGTCAGGTCCTTCAGCGATGCCCTCAACAAGGGCTCAAAGGGTGGCTTCTGCAAGGCCCGTAGCACCAGATTGAGATTCCACGTAGGCACTATCGAGTGCAGAGGAGGGCGCAGGTGATTAACTCCTTTGAGGAAGCGCACCACATCTGGCTGCGAAGCCAGGGAAGCACCCTTCATACGGCTCCTGAAGCAAGCTAGAGCTGCCACCTGGACTTTCAGTGAACTGAGCAACAGGCCTTTCTCCAGACCCTCTTGCAGGAATGCCAACACTGAAGATATTGGAGCAGTGAAGGGCGATAGAGAGCCTGCCTCGCACCACGATGCAAAGGTACGCCAAACTCTGGCTTAAGTAGTAGAAGTAGAGCGCTTTCTCGCTCTCAGCATAGTGGCGATGACCTTGTCTGAGAAGCCCTTCTTCCTCAGCCACTTCCACTCAAGAGCCAGGCCGTAAGACCAAAGGGGGAGGGATCCTCCATCACCACGGGACCCTGATGCAAAAGGCCCCGCTCCGCTGGCAGCCTCAGAGGGCCGTCCACGGAGAACCTGATTAAGTCCGCATACAAGGGGCGTCTGGGTCAATCCGGACCCACAAGGATCACCCGGTCCAGATGCTTTGCCACCCGGCCTAGCACTCTGCCCATCATGGGCCAGGGTGGGAACACGTAGAGAAGCTCCTGTGCCGGCCACTGCTGGAGAAGAGCATCGACGCCCAGAGATCGAGGGTCCCGTCCTCTGCTGAAGAACTGCGGCACTTGGCAACTGGCCGAAGATGCCATCAGATCCAGGCTCGGCTGGCCCCAGCGCTTCGTGATGTCCAAGAACGCCTGAGCCAACAGCTGCCACTCTCCGGGATCCAAAGTATGGCGACTGAAAAGTCCGCCTTGACATTCATGACTCCCGCAATGTGGGCCGCCGACAGCTGTTCCAGATTCGCTTCCGCCCACAGGCATAGCTTCATGGCCTCCTTGGCTAGAGGGACGCTCCTGGTACCTCCCTGGCAATTGACATAGGCCACAGTCGTAGCATTGTCTGACAGGACCCGTACTGGCCTCAGCACCAGGACCGGGGGAAACTCTAGAAGCGCCAACCGAATGGCTTGGAGTTCCAGGAGGTTAATAAACCACTTCGCCTCCGCAGGAGACCAGAGCCCCTGCGCTGTCCTTCCCAGGCAGTGGGCTCCCCAGCCCGTCAAACAGGCGTCCGTCGTGACGACAACCCACTCCGAGGTCGTGAGAGGCATCCCTGCGGACAGCTTGTCTGGCCTCAGCCACCAACTCAGCGCCTTGCGCACAACTGGATCCAAGGGAAGGCGAACAGCGTAATCCTCAGAAACTAGTGTCCACCGCCGCAGAAGAGAGTGCTATAGTGGTCTCATATGGGCCCTGGCCCAGGGCACTACCTCCATCGTGGCCGTCATGGAGCCCAAAAGCTGCACATAGTCCCAAGCCCGAAGTGTAGAGGATGCTAGGAACTGGTCCACCTGGGTCCGAAGCTTGACACTCCGGTTGTCTGGCAAGAACACTCTGCCCACTTGGGTGTCAAATCGAACTCCCAGATACTCCAGGGACTGAGTCGGGCTCAGCTGACTTTTCTCCCAGTTGACGATCCACCCCAGGGAGCTCCGAAGAGCAATAACCCTGTCCATAGCTCTCCCACACTCTGCATAAGAGGGGGCTCGGATCAGCCAGTCGTCTACATAGGGATGGACCTGCACTCCTTCCTTGCGGAGGTAAGCCGCGATGACCACCATTACTTTGGAGAAGGTCCGCGGAGCAGTAGCCAACCCGAACGGGAGGGCTCTGAACTGGAAGTGGTGGCCCAGGACTGCAAAGCGCAGGAAGCGCTGATGAGGCGGCCAGATGGGAATATGTAAGTAAGTTTCCTTGATGTCCAAGGATGCCAGGAATTCTCCTTTTTTCACCGCAGCTATTATGGAGCGGAGAGTCTCCATCCGGAAGTGCCGTATTTTCAAGGCCCGATTGACTCCCTTGAGGTCGAGAATAGGCTGAACAGAACCTCCCTTCTTTGGCACCACAAAGTAAATGGAGTAACGTCCCTTGCTAAGTTGATCTACTGGCACTGGGACCACCGCACCCAGGCGGATCAGGCTGTCCAAAGTCTGCTGCACTGCCACTGCTTTGACTGTAGACTTGCAGGGAGAGTTCACAAACCAGTCTCTCAAGGGCCGGTAGAACTCCAACTTGTAGCCGTCTCTGATGACTTCCAGAACCCAAGCGTCTGAAGTTACCCTGGTCCACTCTCCCAGAAACGAGGATAGCCGTCTTCCTATCTGCTCTGGGCCATGGACCAGTGCCCCGTCATTGGGTACGAGACCCTGGGGAGGGCCGGAGGACGAACCTCCGGGACGGCGGTCCCTGCGAAAGGAATGCTGCTTGGGGGAGAAGTTCCACTTGAAGGAAGAGGAGGTCAACTTGCCTGGGTGATACCGATGGGCTTCCTGAAATCGGCCCTTGGAGAAACCAGGGCGAGCACTGCCGGCCCGTGCCCTGACCTCTGGCAACCTCTTGCCCTTAGTTGTGCCGAGCTCCATCACAATCTTGTCCAGTTCGTCCCCAAAGAGCAGCTTGCCTTTAAAAGGCAACTTGGCTAGGCGAAATTTTGAGGCATGGTCAGCCGACCAGTGCTTAAGCCAGAGCCACCGCCGGGCAGAGACTGTCTGAGCCATACCTTTAGCCGAGGCTCTCAAGACATCATACAGCAAGTCTGCCAAGTAGGCCAAGCCCGACTCCAGGGCCGGGCAGTCCACCCTCAAGGAAGAATCCGAGGGGGAAGCCCGCTGCAAAACAGTCAGGCACGCCCTGGACACATAGGAGCTGCAAACCGAGGCTTGCAAACTCAGGGCGGCCGCCTCAAAGGCCAACTTTAAGGCCGCCTCCAAGCTCCTGTCCTGAGCGTCCTTTAGGGCAGTGCCACCTTCCACCGGCAGAGCCGTTTTCTTAGTCACCGCAGTGATAAAGAATCCACTGTAGGCCAAAGAAAGGCTTCCCGTTCCCCCTCTGGCAGAGGATATAGATGGGACATAGCCCTGGCTACTTTAAGGCTCGCTTCAGGAGAATCCCATTGTGCCGAAATTAAAGTCTGCATTGCTTCATGAACGTGGAAGGTTCTAGGCTGGTGCTTAGTTCCCAGCATAATGGCTGAGCCAGCTGAGGCTGAGAGAGGGCCTTCCTCCGGAGAGGAAATTTTCAAAATGCTCATGGCCTGCACTAACAGGTTGGGCAAATCCTCTGAGCGAAAAAGCCGCGCTGCAGAAGGGTCATCCGCTCCATCCGAGCGAGGATCAGTCTCCTCCAAAGAATCCCCTAAGGACCTTTGGGAGAACTCAGATACGCTGCCCTCATCCACATCAGAGGAGACAGAGTCCCCTAGGGCCTGGAGATCCACCCGAGGGCGCTTGATCATGGAGGTCTCATCACCCTTATCAGACAGGAGAGCAGGGGCAGCGTTTTGCATAAGAAAAGCCTGATGCAGCAGCAAAATGAACTCAGGGGAGAAACCCCCCAGTCTGTGCACTTCTGTAGCCTGGGCCACGGCCCTAGAGGCACTCTCAACCTGCGCTCCCAAGAGCGGGGGAGAGGCATGCTGCGCATCCAAAATGGCATCCAGCGCGACACTCCGCGAAGGAGCCGCGCGGGAAGAATGGCGCTTTAATTTTGCCGCCTTCTTACCGTCGCCCAAGTCAAGGGCGACCATAGGATTAACATCTCCCACCTCGAGGGTGGCCCAAGAAGAAGCCATCTGAACAGCGTGGCCGGCCAAAACCGGGAGGGCGGCCAGCGGGGGATGGGTGCCTAAGGTGGGAAGACCCGCCGCACCTGAGGAAAAACCGGGGAACTCTCCCGACTCCGAAAAGGGGCCTAAAAAGAGGCGTCTCTGCCTTTGAACTCCACGCTTCCCCGCTAGACACACGCACACGGTCCGGGGAGCGTCTTTTCGCGCCCTTGCCCTCCGACGCCATAAGCCACGAGGAGACCGTTCGGGGAACCCCCTGCCCACTATAAAAGGCAAAATTAGCTGCTTCTCGCTCCGAGCTGCAACGAATTGGTGTCCCAGTGAGCAGCTGCAATAGACGCCCTTTTTGGATGTGTAAAAAAGACGTTTTTTTTGTTTGTTTTTTCTCAACGGAGCCAGC
The DNA here is from genome assembly GCF_901765095.1 of Microcaecilia unicolor. Classification (NCBI taxonomy): domain Eukaryota; kingdom Metazoa; phylum Chordata; class Amphibia; order Gymnophiona; family Siphonopidae; genus Microcaecilia; species Microcaecilia unicolor. The sequence continues at coordinate 101,724,406 of NC_044034.1, read as the reverse complement.
GGGAGGGTGGAGAAAAGGAGGGACCTGGCACCACCAGGTTTGCACTTGCTCAGGAACAGCCCTCAACCCCAGGTACTCAACAAAACCTAAATGAATAGGCTTGGAGACCTAGCCAGAGCTGCTGCTGTGTGTGACCACCATCTGCTGAGATAGAGAACATACTGAGGAGTTTCCGGCAGCACATGACCACATATAGGGAGGCAAAAGATTGCTCTCTATCTCCACCTGCTGGTAGATGGACACAACCCACCAGTCTATGGATTGATCTGCTTGATGAAATGGAATAAAGACTTGACTTTATGATCAGGCCTATTTAGCAGTGCACTGCAGTTGATGCTGGTTTGGTCCCTTCTTATTCCTTTTGTTTTATGATTATTCATAGCTTTTGGTATTATTTGTTCTCAAATTTTCATTATCCTCCTTCCTGTACACATTAATTGATTTGATTACTTTATTTTTTGTCTATTAGATTGTAAGCTCTTTGAGCAGGGACTCTCTTTCTTCTATGTTTGTGCAGCGCTGCGTACGCCTTGTAGCGCTATAGAAATGCTAAATAGTAGTAGTAGTAGTATTTATTAACATTACTGTGAACTTCAGCTGCAACATCTTATCTTCCAGTGCAGTTACACAGTGGGCGAGTTGCTACCCTGTTTCCCCGAAAATAAGACCTAGTAGAGGTTTTGCTGAATTGCTAAATATAAGGCCTCCCCCGAAAGTAAGGCCTAGCAAAGTTTTTGTTTGGCCCCGATGGGTGCTCACTCTCTCCCCCCCCCAGAAGCTCACTATTTGGCAACTAGCCACCCAGTCCAGTTCCCATTAGTGTGGAGATAGTGATGGCGATAAGGTACTGTGTTGTGGTTTATTAGGGGAGGTTGTTTGTTTTTTTGTGTCCTTGTGAGAGCCGGACGTCTATAACACAAAGCAACGCATTCTTTTCCTCGTTCTTCCTCTATCAGGGGGCCATCGTTGGGATTTTTTTTTTGTATGTGTAATCGTTTGGTTCTCTAGTGTGGTGCATTTGGGTATGGCTTGTACCGTGTTTCGCCGAAAATAAGACATCCCCTGAAAATAAGACCTAGTGCAACTTTGGGAGCAAAAATTAATATAAGACACTGTCTTATTTTCGGGGAAACACAGTATGTCACTTCCTCACACATTATATTAGCACCAGTTGTTCCCCATTAGCTGCTCTCTATGTGTCAAGTCCCTTCTCTTCTCCATGTGCAGTTGCTGGTCATTGTACCCAGATGTCACCCTCTACTTCAAGGTACCACTCACTCCATGTCAATGTCTCCAGAGAAAGGAGTAAATGTTCTATGATTAGAGGGGCCTGAGGAGCTAACAGCTAAGTCTGCTTGCTCCTGGGTCATCACATGACTCCCAGGTTGGCTGTCATACTTGTTAAATCTTTGCTTGCTGTAATACCTTATTTCAGGCTATCCTTCAAAAGCCTTGGCTTGTTTACATTTTGCAGCCCTATATCAGCCACAGACACACACTATTCATATTTTGATTGCATCAACAATGGCATGCACATGGAAGTTCATTTTGAATGTGCCATTTTTTATTTAAAGGTCAGTGCTCAAGTGATTATGAAAACAAATATTTACCAAACATCAGCAAACATAAAAAACCCAGTTATCAGATGAATGTGATTGCTACAACACAAGAAAACAGAGTGTATTCTCCAATCTCAAGTAATTCTTTCTGTTTTTATCAGTTTTGCCACCCTTATATCATTTATTAGAGATTTGGTAGACCACCTTATTTGTGATAAAATTAATAGGAAAGGACCTCCATAATATTGATAAGATAGTAGACAGGTAATGAAGGGTTAAATGACTTGCCCAAGATCACAAGAAGCAGTAGTGGAATTTCATATCTGTCCCAAACCTTGCCTAATATTGGAATATACTTGTTTTTGACCCAAAGTAAAATTTCGCTATAAGAGGCTTCATGCACAGAATAGATATAATCTTAGTACTGTACATTCATTACTAAACATTAATCCTTGATGTTTAGAGTATATCAGGCTTATTTTCGAAAGAGAAGAGTGCCCAGGGTTTGCCGTGGCTAGCGACCCAAATTTTTGCATGCTGGTCGCTGATCATTGGTGATGAATGCGCTGAGCCCTGTTTAGCATGCATTAGCATGCTACTTGCACAAAGAGCCCTCAAGTTGCTTTGTTTCACGCGCTCGAGGGCTCTAATCATGGGGCGGTAGCAAACGCCGGTGCTAGTATGGCGCTAACAGCCTCTAGCGCCAGCGTTTGCTTTTGATCATGAGGGTGTAGGAGAGGCATCTGGTGGTGTTAACAACTTCTTGGATAGCAACAGAGGTGATGAAGTAGTAAGAGGAAGACCATCCACAGGTATGCTCAGTGGCAGCTAACAATGCTGAAGTTCCTCACACACTTTCAGGTTAGACTAACTCAGGGGCAGAACCACAGGTGGGCTCAGGCCCGCCCATAAGTGGTGCACCCCTCTCTCCTCTCCCTCCTCCAACCTATTGATCCACCCAAAAATTGTCTTCTGGCTATGCCACTGGACTAACTTTATACAAGTTTTTTATACAGATCACCTTTGAATCAATATAGCAGGCAATTACTGACCTAGCTAAAGTTGTAGTACCTTAATTAAATGGAATGGCCAGTAAAGTTAATGATTTACAAAGAAAACTGGAAATGGGTCTGCAAATGTGACACAATTGACTACTCGCTTAGACAAAGTGAAGCAGTAATATTTTATTTATTTGTTACATTTATATCCCACATTTTCCCACCAATTTGCAGGCTCAATGTGGCTTACATAATGCCGTAAAGGCGTTCGACAAGTCCGGTAGAGAAAGAAATAAAAGGTTATGTTGAGGTCGAATAGGTAGGTGCGATTCAGACACAATGGGGTTGAAAAGAGGGGAGGTTGTAAATTGTCCAGTCCTATCATTGGTTTAGCTGTGTTGCCGGATGTAGGGATTTATGTTGGGTCGGTAGGGTAAGCCTTTTTGAACAGGTCGGATTTTAGTGATTTCCTGAAGTTTAGTTTGTCATAGATTGTTTTCACAGCTTTTGGCATTCCATAGTTGTGTGCTTATATAGGAGAAGCTAGATGCATAGGTTGTTTTGTATTTGACACATTTGCAATTTGGGTAGTGGAGGTTTAGGTATGTTTGTAATGATCCAGTTCTGTTTCTGGTTGATAGATCTATAAGGTCTGTCATGTATCCTGGGGCTTCGCGTAGATAATTTTGTGGACCAGGGTGCAGATTTTAAAGATAATGCATTCTTTGATTGGGCGCCAAAGCAGTTTTTCTCGGAGGGTTTTAGCACTTTCAAATCGTGTTTAAACAGATCCATGTTGTGATGATTAAAGACTTTGGGAATATTTGTGGTAAAATGGAAAATTTTGAGAACATTATAAGTGGTAACATTTGGTTTTGAATGTTCCTCACTCTCAGTCCAATGGACCTGCTGTTTGGAGCATGTGTTGGAGGTGTTGAGTATACCAAAGGAGAAACTTCCATATTGTACAAGAGTTTATTATTTGCCTAGTAGGAATGGTAATCCTTCAATTTAGTCTGATTTGGAAAATGACCAGGCTTTTTGATATTGATAATTCTTTGTATGTTGTAGAAGCTTCAATATATTGTTTCCTACTGTACTCTACTAGAGATCTTTGCAGTAATACATGATAGAGACTGGGTTCTAAAACTGATTTTTGTAATCATCAAAATTATTCTGTAATAAGAGGAGGTCTACCCTGATGTATTTAAGGAAACTAAGCAGCAGCAGGAGCAAATCTTGCTACTGCACCCTGGGGGATTTGTTTTTTCGTCACTTCTTATGTAAATGTTAGTAAAGTATCAATCTCAGATATATGTTTTCTTTATACCATCTCAATTGTCAGCATTCTTAGCTGTCAAAAGGGTATGTTCTGGATTGGAGTCAATTCCTGAAATTGTTACTGAGTAAATATCTCTTAAATATTTACCTCTTGATTCTACATGATGTTTAGAAAAAACAGTACCCCAACATTTTCCCAAAAAATTCAAAACATCCTATTGCAGTCAAAATTTCTGCTTGAAATTCAAGACATTTCTGGGTACTTTATTTTTCAACAGGATGGAGCTCCAGCGCATCAAGCTCACAAACAGATGAGCTCTTAATTAATGAACCTCAGTGGTGTCAAAGACTTCGTGAATGTATCAAGGTTGAAGGAGGATACTTTGAACACAAATTATGAATTAACCAATAAAAAAATCATTATACTAATGTATTTTCAAAGGTCATACTAAATGTTTAAATAATTGCAAAGTATTCTGAATTACATAAGGGGTCCAGTTTTTTCAGACCCCGTGTATACAGGTTACACACAGTTGGGCACAGACCCCAGATGCATGCATATACTAATTAGTCAATTATTAACAACCAATTACTGGGGTTAATTGGCAAAATTTGCAGTTACACACACATTTGCCTGTGCAGTATTCTATAACACTGTGCACCCATACTGCCTTATGTGAAACTCAAAAGGGAGCATGGCCATAGGAGAGACACAGGCATTGTTATAGAATACCACGGTTATGCGCCCAGCTTGCAAGCCAGGATTTACATCAAGTTTCAACAGGTATACATCCTCATGCCCAAAGTTGGGCCTGGAGCACCCTCTGATTTTTCATGGTGATAAAATTTGAACGCCATTTATAGAATTTACCCTTTAGTGTCCCAAGTTTAAGTGTATGCTTGACTATGGCTATTTACTTAATTCTATATTTTTCCTTTGGTGTTCTTGAAGCAAGCACATTTTTACCACCTTAAACTAGGTGCCCAGTTAAAAATTTCTTTTCACAATGCATACAACTAAAACCTAGTTTGATAAGCACCTTATACCTGGAATAGACTTCCTGGACCTATACGTCTAGCTCCATCTCTACCTGTTTTCAAATCTATGCTGAAAACCCACCTTTTCACTGCTGCTTTTTAGCTCCCACTAATTCCCTCACCCGTAACTGTCTTGTCTGTCTGTATTATTTAGATTGTAAGCTCTTTTGAGCAAGAACTATCTCTTTGTATCAGGTGTTCAGCGCTACGTGCATATGGTAGCGCTATACAAATGCTAATAATAATAATACATCTGATTACAAAGTGAAATTTGTGTGCAAGTATGAAATTATGGTTACAGCAGAAGCCAGTTTCATACATTTTATAACAAATAAAGAAACCCAGTAGAAATGAAATCTTATAATTTGTTAATTTTTATGTCATACATGAGTTGCAACATACTCAGCTATTTGTTCTTCAGGTTAAATTATACATACCTGTAAGTGTTTTACTATATTTACAACCTCTCTGGTAGAATAGGGATAAGTAATAATTCCCTGGTCTGCCATGTGCCTCAGCTCTCCAAAAGCAGCAACTAACTTCTGTAAGACTGCCTCTGGGACATCAGGACCATACCGTCTAAGCATTGCAAGTTCAGACTGTGGCACAGGGTTATCCACTGCATGGCAGCTAAAAATATCACCTGTAAACACAAATGCATATCATAAATGTGGGCTCAGCAACAATGAACTAAAATCCTTCATGGGAATAATTTTATAAGGACTTGATTATGTAAAAGAATGTTTTAAGACACTTAAGTAATCTGTTATAAAATTGCCTGAGCTATATGCGTATTACAGGGGGTGCAGAGAAATCATAGCAGCTACTTTTATGCAATTTCCCCCTAATTTTATAAAAGTCTCCAAAGCCTGTGTGGGCAAATTTGAGTGCATGCCTGATTTGCATGCACAATTTAATTGAACAAGCCCATTAGTGCCAATAATTAGCTTTTTAACAAGCAATTATTGGCACTAATTAGATTTAATTGGCATTTATGTGTGTACATTTTGGCGTGGTATCCATGCCTAAACTGTATGTAGAATCTGAAAAAGGGGGTGCAGAAATGGGAGGGGCATAGGCCTAACGGGGGTATTTCTATCTACTTATCTATCTACTTATTTCTATAGTGCCACAAGGCATACGCAGCGCTGCACACCACACATAGACAGTCCCTGCTCAAAGAGCTTACAATCTAGATATTTCTAAAATGAATGCACGTTGTTACAGAATAATGGGAATATGTGCCTAATGTAGGTGCGTACATTTACACCACGTTTCAGTTGGTGCAAATGGCCATGCCTAAAGTTAGGCGTGATTCCTGGGTGTAAGAGCTATTCTATAATCTGCATCTAAGTGCTTTTTTCAGCGCTGATTTTTTTGGCGCCACATACAGAATCTACACATTACCAGGGGTGGAAGAAGAAGAGACAGAAAACTGGGAGCATAGGGGCAAGATTGACACTTATGCATGTAGTTTATAAACATGCCAATTCTTACTGGAATATACATGCATATAATTATACTTGCCTTGAAGCAGGTGTAAACATGTGAACCGTCTTTCCTTAGAATAACTGTATAAAGGCACCCAGTCTCATATGTAGCCTTTATAGAATAGGCAAAACACATGTGACTATTTGTCTTGGCAACCTAGGTACCTTGCTATAAACTTATCCTCTATTTGAGCAACAATAATCTAAGGAGGTAATTTTATGCAGCTTTTTCTGTGGATAAATCCTAATTTACATACAGAAAAAGCTATTATAAAATTGTGTGCTCCAATACGTGCATAGAAAGTACATGCACGGAATGTGTGCACTTACTTTGACATAATCTATACATGTGCATTCCTGGAGACATAGGATGCAGGTCAGAATTAAAGTATAGGCAAAACAGGTACATGCCTAGGATCAAAACATTTAGGAATGGCACTCTCAGAAACAGTAATTCAACAGCAACCAAAGTAGACTTTTGCCCTGATAAGTCAGTTTCCGGAAGAAAGCTGACTGGGGGTATGCTGCCCAAAAAAACGTTTGTCTGTTCTCCCTGTGCATTGTATTCCAACCAGCTGGAGTTGGTGATTGGTGCTTCTTGCCTCCTCCTCTGCCAATTTTCCTCTGCAGTTAGAATCATGTAGGGTCCCATTTATTGAAATTTTAAAATGTATTTATGTTACTATAGGGGGCCTAACATACTTGTTTGCCCAGAATCCACCAAAAAGTTAGTCTTGCCTGATAGCATGGATGAAGTGGAGGTGGACTTGTGAAGTACATGTACATTTTCTAACATATTCATGTAAATGCACAAATTTACATATTTTTTGGAGCAAGTATAAATTGGTATGGAGGCATTTGTTCATCATTGGGGCTTGTTCTAAGCATCTACTAGGAATGTACATGGTAAAAAGTTTCAGCTTGTTTCTTTTTTTGATCACTCAGTCATTTGGTTCATTTTTGGATACCATATGATTTCTTTCATTCCTTTCTATTAAAGTCAATGGAGCAAGCAATTTGTACTATAACACTGGGGGGTTTCCATCCATTTTCAATAAAATTGGAATGGAAGAGTAGCTTGGTGGTTAGAAGCCAATGTTCAAATCCCACTGAAATGCTATTGCCTCAGGTAGAAACGTAGGGCCCTGTTTACTAAGCCGCGTTAGTGTTTTTAACGCACATTAACCATGTACACGCGTTAACTGTGTACATGCCTACAATATCCCTATAGGTGCCTACACGGTTAGCGTGCGCGTTAATTGTAGGCGGGTTAAAAATGCTAACGTGCCTTAGTAAACAGGGCCCTTAGAATAATTTTTAAAATGTTTTTTTAATTAAAACCATTTACATACCCTTCATTACTGATAGTTCTAAGCAGTATTGCAAAACACACAAAAAATACTAAAATAATATAAAAATGAACAGTTAAAAACAAATATATAATAATAAAAGCAAGATATAATAAATATAGTAGATAAAATAAATATACTTAGGACAGTTAACCTAATCACAGATCTTGGTAAAACATAAATAAGATATCTTTCCTGCAAAATTCCTGAAGCAAAACAGTAAGTATTCAACCTTTTTCTTCTTCTATTGGAAAGATATTGATTAAATCCAAATATTTGGTGGTAGGCATCTGCAGTGGTGTCGCGAGGGCAGCTGACACCTAGGGCGGGTCGCCGCGGCGCACCCTCCCCCCCCTGAGAACATACCTGGAAGGTGGTGAGGGGCGGGCGGGAGAGCCAATCCGCCAAGTGCACGCCGCTGGGGGGAAGTAACCTGTTCCGGGGCAGAGAGAGCAAGGAACCAGCGAGGTGCCGACATCCCCTAGCGGCGTGCACCCGGGGCGGACCGCCCCACCGCCCCCCCCCTTCCTACACCACTGGGCATCTGTAAAAGAGGCAAGAGTACTACAAGAGCATGAGATCCCATAGCACCAAAAGAGGGGCAAAGGATACTAAGGTTCTCATTTTCAAAGCACATAAGACATACAAAGTCACATGGACTGGCATTTTCGACATGACGTCTAAGTCCAACTTTGGTCGTTTTGCTAAAAACATCCAAAATTCAAGTGGGGAATATAGCCATTTTCGAAACAGCAAAATGTCTTATCTTTTTCTGCTCTTTCTGGTCAATTTTCGAGAAAAAAATGTCAAAGTGAAACAAGCACAAAATCAAGCCATTGGGATGTAGGAGGAGCTAGAATCCTTATTAGACTGGCCACACAGACATCCCAAGAGAGCAGGGGGCACTGCAGTGGACTTCACCTAAAAGCTCCCAGGTACGCATCTCACCCTTACCCCCTTATATTGTATGAGGAGCCCTCCAAAATCTTACTTTACCCAACTATACACTACCACAATAGCTCTTATGTCTACAAGTGCCACCTATATGTAGGTACAGTAGGGTGTTTTTTTTTGGGGGGGGGGGGGGTTGGGGGGTTTGCACATTCCACAAGTGTAACAGAGTGGATTATGGGCCTTGGTCCTCTTCTCTACAGTTTACTGCATCGACCACTAGGTGCCTCCAACATTCTCATGGCCTCCTTGGGATACGCCCTCGAAGCAGCGGGTTTCCGAGTATTGATATACGCGGACGATATCACCGTACTAATTCCAACCAATGACAACATTCAAGCAATAAAACAATGCATAGAGGACTGTACCACTCTAATTACTGTATGGATGACCAAAAACCAACTAAACTGTGAAAAAAATAAAGTTTTTCTGGCAAGCCACAACACAACTATAGAACAAAACAGTTCCTTCATAGTGAATGATCTACCCTACAAACTAGAACCATCCCTCAAAATCCTGGGCATTACAATAGACCAAATCTTATCCTCGGAAATACAGGTAAATAGGACAATCAGAACTTGCTTCTTCCAAATGCACAACCTCAGACGAATAAGGAAATACTTTACTCAAGAACACTTCAGACTCATAACACAGGCTCTGATTCTAACCAAACTAGACCATAGCAATATAATCTACTTAAACTGCACTAAAAACCTGATATGCAAACTACAGACAACACAAAACACAGCCAAAAGACTCATCTATAGACTGAAAAAATTTGACAGGGTCTCACCTATATGTTCAGCTGCACTGGCTACCTGTAGAGGCCAAAATTGTCTTCAAACTGTTGTTTCGTCATCAAAATCATTCAGGGTTATGCCCCCTCATACATGTTTTCTTTAATCTCAACTCTGCACTCAGGCTATAGGACAAGAAACTCTCTTAAATTATCCTTCCCATCCTTCAAAGAATTCCACTGCAAGAGACCTTTCTCAAGCCTATTCTTTTACCAAGCCGCCAAACTCTGGAACTTCCTACCAACACCTGTGCTCAACATCAACTGCTACACCCAATTCCATAAAGCCTTAAAATCTGTATTATTCAAGAAATATGTACTGACAAAATCTTCATAAAACTCTTTCCAATGTGACACTTTAAATATGTCTAATGCTAAACTGAAGTTCCTTTCTCTACAATAGTGCATTAGACACGACCAATTATACATGTTATCTTAAAAACCTATTGCTTGTACATTTGCATCAGACTAATGATAATGCATTTCCCACTAAATAATGATGTTCCTTTTACCGTACTATTTAACTGTCATCTCAGTGTAATGTTATTGTCCTATCTGCACTATAATCTGCTATGTAACTGACATCCCAGTGTAATATTGTTGATCTCCTCACTCTGTAATGTGCTCCAAACCTCCCGATGTGTGAGCGGAATATAAGCCCCTGGAAAGTAAAGTAAAGTGAATATTCACTAGGCAGGAAAACACAAGACACCCCTCCCGCAATCAAGGAGCCCATGGGACCCATAGGAGCCAAATTCTTCATTAGGAACCAAATGCTGATCCAATGGACTCCTCTAGGGACTTGTTATGTTTTTTGCAGTCCAGAGGATAACTATTCACTGGTTTGTGCCTTGACTGTATCATGCTTGTGTCTTCAATTGTGAGCCTGTAGCTTGTACTCCAAAGAGTCATGGGTCTAGGCCCTAAAAAGCAAACATATGTGTTGTTTCCTGGCTCCGTAGACAATAGTGGATACCAAAAAGAATTTTCAGCTCAATCAGAATCTGTATCCATTCGGTTATTTCAGAGGTATACTAACAAAAATGGCTTTATCCACTGCATTTGACCATTAGTCCAAATTGCAAGAAGCATGATCCAATTTCTTTGTTTTAGAACCCCAAGCACTGCTCTAGAATTAGAATCACCTTGTCTAATCAGAGTTAGTAACATTATTGGTCACTATTAAAAGTCACTATCAACATTCCTTCCTTTTGATGTATGTGTGAGTGTGACTAATTGTTGCTCTATCACCTGTAGAACAAATTGGAATTAAACTGATATTAAGGGTGACACAAGGGGAGAGGACAGAAAGATGTACACAGAGACATGCTGATTTTTATAAAATCAGTTTCCCTCTTAAGATATTCTAAAAATGATAATACATTGCAGACCCCAAATAATGCAGCTCAGTATAATGTGAGATCACTTATAATGCAGTCTGGGGTTTTTTCCTTTGCTATTACATATTGAACTGTAGACTCACTATAACATGGACTCACTTATAACATGGTGAAATATCTTGAACTCCAAAATCATTGCTGTTTGGAGCCTAAAAAGCAGTATTGCCCAATTATCTACAATGCTACTGTTTGAAATTCATACTTTTAAAATCTTGCATAGTACACGTATATTTTATATTACACATTACCAGGGATTTATATTCCACTCACACCAAGATTTATGGTTTGGAGCAGATTACAACTAAATTAACTAGAAACAAATAACTGGGAATTACAAAATAATATCAAAGTAGGTAAAACAAACAGAAATCATCTTACAAGAACAAATTTCCTAAATAGTCAATCTGTAAAAAAAAAAAAATAAGTTAAACTGAAATATATGAAAATCAGTGAAATACTGTGAATCCACACTTGTATGAAGAAAAGGAGCAACTGGTGAGAGAAATCTATGTTTACATTGTAAAATGGAGGAGTGGCCTAGTGGTTAGGGTGGTGGACTTTGGTCCTGGGGAACTGAGTTCGATTCCCAGCACAAGCAGCTCCTTGTGACTCTGGGCAAGTCACTTAACCCTCCATTGCCCGCCGCATAGAGCCTGCCATGAGTGGGAAAGTGTGGGGTACAAATGTGTAAAAAAAAAAAAAAAAAAATGCAAATTACTTACCTAATGCCCCAAAGAAATCATTACCCAGGAAAGGAAATCCAGGTCTGTTAGCCAAAACCATCATCCGGAAATCAGAATGAATTGCAATCACATTTTTTCTACCTTTAACAGAGTCAGGGTCTGAAAACAAAAAAAGTTTATTACATATGTTTATAAATAACAAAACAAAAAAAAAAGACTCTGCTATGCTTATTATAGATATACCAATGCAAACCATATGATCTGTATAGTGCATACCAGTTGAATACAGCACTATACAAAAAAAAAAAACAAGGATCAATAATACCATGTAAAAAAAATAGCTATCTGAAATGAACAATGATATAAATATGGAAATACAGGAACAATTAATAATTTTCAAAAATAGCTATCTGAAATGAACAATGATATAAATATGGAAATACAGGAACAATTAATAATTTTCAAAAATAGGAAGGAAAAGACCTCATAAAGACCAAGATCGACAATATTTAGGCTCTCATAGAGTGCTGCCACTTTTTAATGTGATCGATCAACAAGTAATCATTGGTCATGAAAAACCTCCCAAAGAAAATCCTGCTTAGTAGATTCAATAATATGCAATACTTTAATTGTCCTTAACAATATCTACCAAACAATTATAATAGTGCAAAATGAAAGAAAGTACTTAACTTTAGGCGCACAGCAAAATAACTTGGCTGTTTACTTGACTGTTGTCAATTGTACAATTCTGCTGGATCGAAGATTTAGCTACCCAGTCTTCAAAGTCAATGAAGGCAATGGTTTTTAACTGTTGTATAGCACTTAAATTTTCTCCGCATTGAGGCGAGAGGTTGTTTGGTAGATATTATTAAGGACAATTAAAGTTTTGCATATTATTGAATCTACTAATCTACTATTATTGCTCATTTCATACAGCACTATACAGCCACACATACTAGACAAAGCCTTACTTACTTGGAGTTTATAATCTAAGTACAGTCAGACACATAGGGCATATAACCAAAAACAGACAGACATTTCTGGGTTGAACAGAAAGGTTATAACTGAGAAGATTTAACAGTTAAACAAGTTTAAATTGAGATAGGTCTGAAACCCTTTTAAAGCAGAACTCTAGTTATACCAGTTGGTCCTGCTCAGCCTTTCCTTGTATTGAGTGACATACTGTTTTATTGCGAAGTCTTCCCACTCTTGTACATTTTCCAAATTTTGCTGCCTAAAAATACAATCCAAAATGTACTAAAACAGGAATGTGTTTCACCAGTCTATACAATATCCTTTCAGCATGAAAGAACAATTATAGAAATATGCCAAAAGTGAAGGAGTATCCTAATGGTTAGTGCAGTGAGCTGACATTCTGGGGAACTGGGTCCGATTACCACTGCAGCTCCTTGTGACCCTCGGCAAGGCACTTAACCCTCTACTGCCCCAGGTACAAAAACCAAACACCTTAAGATTGTGAGCCCACTAGGGACAGAATGTACCTGCTTATAATGTGTACAGCACAATGTAAGTCTAGTAGCACTATAGAACTGATAAGTAGCACTAGTAGTAAAAGTTAAGTAAGATTAAACAACCAAAAAGTCTTGACTGCATATGTTTTCATTTCCTTTGAACATAAACTTAAATTAGCTCATTTTATGACAACTGCCTTAACAAGGCCCATAATAAATTAAACAGAGCTTGTGTTCGCTCGCAGTAGCTGGACCAATTCAAATACTCCTGGATGAAGAATTAAACTGCTTCCTTCAGCTGAAGTTAATCTGAAGCAAAGGTCTAAACATGCTGAACACAAAAACTGCTCAAAGAACTCCAGGTTATTCAAAGGTACAGATTGGGAGATAAGGTTATAAAGCAAATATGGTTATCTATTGAATCACTGGCAGGTCCATCATTGTAAAATGGAGAACCGTTTGGTACCACAATCCTGTCTCTAACAAGCCATTCCACTAATGATAGTAACCATGGGTTAAGAAACTGCTGAGGAAGGTTATTGTGAGGCCTATGATTCCTCTAAGAGAATTAGTCTCTGGATGAGACTAGCAAAAATGTTGATGGTTCAACATCTTCAAGATCACTCCACAAATGAGGTAGCTATGGGAAGGTTTCAAGATAATCTATTGCTGAAGAAAAGCTATATGGTGTGCCACATAACTTTTGTGGAAAACTAATACTTATGGGACACTGCACACAGGCAGGAGAACATTTTGTGGTCTGATAAGATCACAGTAAAACCTTCTGGTCTCAAAGCTAAGCAATATGTATGGCATAAAGCAATATGTATGGCATAAAACAAATAACACCCTGTTGACACCTTCTCAACAAGAAAGCACGATGGTAGCAGATTTTGTAAAATACAGCAGAGTGGATTGTGGGAGGGTTAAAGATTAGAGATCATGTGTCCCTTGTGCTTAGCACCCTCCATTGGCTCCTGATGACCTTTCATATTAGCTTTACATATTTAGAAATAATATTCAACGTTTGGTTTGGCCTAGGTCTGGGTTATCTGGTTAATAAATTGGAGGCATATGTAACACAATGCCAGTTCCATTCAACTGGGGAAGGAAGGAGGGACTGTTGGCAATTCTATAAATGGTGGAGGCACCGCTGGAAAGTACTCAGGGGAGGTCCTTTCTAGTATCAGATCTCAATTGGTGAATGTCTTGCTAGATGAAATAAGACTCTACTGATTATTTGCAATTTTGCTGCCTTCCATGAATACATGGTTACTTTGGCAGGCTTCTATGATGTGATGAGCAGAATTGACAAGGGTGAAGGGGCTATAGAGAGGAAGTGTTTTTATGTTAATAAGGGGGTTTTCTTGCAATAAGGGGCAAATAGGGGTGGGAAGGGAACATACTGCAAATTGTTTTGGGTTGTTAAAGGTAAGCAATATACTAACTGAAGTAAAAAATAACTTATACGGATACTCAGTAGCAGTAGAAGAAAGGAAGATTAAAGAGACAGCGGATGGTGCAAAATACAGACATATCCTGGAGGAAAACCTATTCCAGTCTGCCATAGACCTGGGACTGACAATATGATTGACCGAAAAGGATGACAGTGATCCTAAACAGAAAACAAAGCAACAATGCAGCTCAGCAAGAAGAAAGTGAATTCCTAGAGTGGGTCCAGTCGAAGTCCAGCCCTATATCTAATAGAAATTCTGTGGTAAGACTTGGACGATCAACACCCAACTTGACAGAGCAAGTGCTGAAACAGGATCTGTTACTATGGGGAGGAAACCTACACTAGTATTACCTGGTGAGCCATGGAGGGGCACAAATTGAAAGGGGCGCCAAACTTTTCCTGAGGACGTCCTCGCAGGACGTCCCAGTGAAGGGGTGGGGAAACCTGTATTATCGAAACAAGATGGGCGGCCATCTTTCGTTTCAATAATATGGTCGGGGACGCCCAAATCGCGAAATTTAGGTGGACCTTAGAGATGGTCGTCCCCGATTTTCGGCGATAATGGAAACCGAGGACGCTCATCTCAGAAATGACCAAATCCAAGCCCTTTGGTTGTGGGAGATGCCAGCACTCGTAGTGCACTGGTCCCCCTGACATGCCAGGACACCAACCGGGCACCCTAGGGGATACTGCAGTGGACTTCATGAATTGCTCCCAGGTGCATAGCTCCCTTACCTTGTGTGTTGAGCCCCCCAAAACCCACTCTGCACAACTGTAGACCACTACCATAGAACTTATGGGTGAAGGGGGGCACCTACATGCGAGTACAGTGGGTTTCTGGTGGGTTTTGAAGGGCTCACAGTTACCACCACAAATGTAACGGGAGGGGGGTGGGCCTGGGTCCGCCTGCCTGAAGTGCACTGCACTCACTAAAACTGCTCCAGGGACCTCCATACTGCTGTCATGGAGCTGGGTATGACATTTGAGGCTGGCATAGAGGCTGGAAAAATATTTTTAAAATTTGTTTTGAGGGTGAGAGGGGGTTAGTGACCACTGGGGAAGTAAGGGGAGGTCATCACCGATTCCCACCGGTGGTCATTTATGGCACATTTTTGTGGCTTGGTCGTAAGAAAAAAAGGACCAGGTAAAGTTGTCCAAGTATTTTCCATTATTGGTCAAGGACACCCATGTGTTAGGCATGCCCCAGTCCCAACTTTGCTATGCCTCCAACACGCCCCCATGAACTTTGGTCGTCCCCGCGACGGAAAGCAGTTGAGGACGCCCAAAATCGGCTTTTGATTATGCTGATTTGGGCAACCCTGTGAGAAGGACACCCAACTTCCGATTTGTGTCAAAAGATGGGCGCCCTTCTTTTTCGAAAATAAGCCAGATTGTGTTCAAACTTGGGATAAGTTGGAATTGTGGTTAAATGAATGATTTCAATGTAGAATGTATTACTCTGCTCATCCAACAAAAGCAGTTTATAGTATAGTTTAGCAGTCTATCACTGTTTAAAGCAGTTTGAGCCTAGCAGAGAAGTTATTAAAGTCACTGTTTAGTGTTTGAGACCCTTCCACCCAACCCAGACTTAAACTCTGCTTTATAGGGTTTTCACCCAATTAAATGTTTAGAAATTTTAATTGGGGAATCTACATCAGCTAGTAATTAGCTTTTAGAAATAGTATCTTTAGGTCATTGAGATAAAATAGTATAACTAAAAAGCTTTATTTTAGTTTACATACCCTTACTCCCTTAGTAAACTTAATTACCAGCCCACCACTATGAAAATGCAGCTAGTAGTCCAGTAGCTAGATTGAGGCTAACCAGTCTTTTGCATTATCATATGTATGATTTTCTCCCATTTGGTGATAGGTTAAATGTGTGCATTTGGAATGAGTCCAATCTCTGGAGGCTAGAGCAGAAGATTTGGAGGAGCTAAGATATACAAAAGGTATACAGAGGAGACCTTCAGGGACTTAGTAGAGAGGTCCCACCTCCAGTATGGAAGTCTCTGTGTGGCCTTGAAGGAGAAAGTGGAGACAAACAAAGCAGATCAATCAGCGATATGGTTCAAAACTTTATTTTCAGAGATTTGCCCGACACAGACTGTGTTTCGCCCACAAGGGCTGCGTCAGGGGCTAATAGTCCAAGCAGGACATGAGATTGAAACGTAAAAAACCAGCAGGGTGCTTTCCTCAGTCAAGATGAGGACATCAGCTCAATGCACAGGGTAAGTCTCTGGTCGCATCTCTCAGCTTGCCATCTTGTTTCTTGAAGGAGAAAGGCCACCTGAAAGGAGACCATCATCTTCATGTCGCTGGAAGTGATCCTATATCGAAGGACCTGCCTTCTAAAGGCATGTGCTCAGGACAAAATGTTAGGACTGCTATTATAGTTGATGATTTGGTCATTAGGATGTACATAGCTGGATGGCTGGTGGACATGAAGATCACTTGGTCACTTGCCTGCCTAGATAACATTTTACATCCAAAAAAATCAATCCCTCAAAATGGTTACAGGGGCATTTACCAAAAATACTTCCTCAGTGATACTACGTAATATTAAATAATACTAAATACATTTGTGTAAAAAACTGGACCCACAACTGAGGGGAAGAAGAAAACTTTTTACCCCTGAACGTCAACATGGAAACTTCAGGAAATAACGACCAAATTTCGGATTCAGATAAGTCCGCTCCTGACAGTCTTTATTTTTCCAGTACATATTTATCTGCTTCTGTGTTTGGTTACAGTGATTTGAGTAGCAGTTTAGGGGTAAAAAGTTTTCTTCCCCTCAGCAGCGGGTCCAGTTATTTACACAGGTATTTACTAAAGAAAATAGCAATATTAATTTAATTTATAGTTTTCACTTTAAGTTTTCTAATAGTGTATTCACATATAAAATGGGGGAAACACTTATAGACAGTAAAATATGATGTATAGAGCTTGTTAGTGAGTCGCTTTGCGGCTAGATTCAATGAAAAATAGCTCTCTGTATACCCCCTCACAAATTATTTAGTATTGCGTAGTATCACTGAGGAAGTATTTTTGGTAAATGCCTCTGTACCCATTTTAAGGGACTGACTTTTTGGATGTAGATTTTGGCAAGTGTCTCTCCCGACGGATTTCCCTTTTTTGCATAGATAACATTTTAGGCAGTGCTGGGGAGGAGCCAGCTGTCTTGGTACACATGGATACCAATGACACAGGAGAAAATGGGAGGGAGGTTCTGTAAGCCAAATTTAGGTTTTTAGGTAGAAAGTTAATCCAGAACCTCCAGAATAATTTTTTCAGGAATGCTGCCCGTTCCATGCACAGGACTCCATAGCAGAGATGAGAAGAGCTCCGAAATCTCAAAGCGTGTATGAGATAATGGTGCAGAAACGAAAGATTTAGATAAGTGAAAAGGGAATCCTATTCTGGAAAGATGGGGCCCGCCTTTACCAAGAGCATTAACATTTAAAAAGGAGATAGATTTTCAACTAGAACCTGGGAAAAGGCTGACAGTTTCTCAAAAGCAGATGGTTCAAAACAAAGTATTTCTGAAGGACATCCTCAAAACAGGGAAATTAGGGCATCCCGATAGTAAGGTTGCAATTAAGGTACCTTTAAAAAAAAAGACCAGACAGACTTGAAAGATTGCAAATTAACTACTGAGCAAGTTATTAATAGGAAAAAAACCCAAACATTTTTTAAGTGTCTGTATTCAAATGTTGGAAGCCTAAAAAATAAGATGGACGCGTTAGAATTTATAGCATTAAATGAAAAGGTAGATATAATAGGCATCTCTGAGACCTGGTGGAGGGAAATCACAGTGACAGGGTACATCAAATTGGTGGAGGGGAAGCACTATATGTTATAGAGAACATTAAAACAAAGTACTGTAGGAAAATAAATACAGCTTGGAATCCTTATGGATAGAAATTCCATGTGTAAAGGTGAAATGTAACTTTCCTATATAAAGAAACATAAGATTATATAAATTTGGGGCTTTTCATTTTTGGTTATAGAATAATAGATTGCTGAATCTTGTTGTTTATTTTTTGGGGAGTTTTTTCTTTGACCAATGATCGATATGCTCTAGCCCAGTAAAGGACATATGTCAGAGGGACAGTGAACACTTTTTAACTGAGGTCTCTTCTATACTTCTGATTTTTTATACATGCGCACATAGGGACCTTTACAGTATCCACTTGGAGCCCTATTTCTTTCAATTACTCCAACATTGACTGGAAAAATGTAAAATCAGGGCATGCTAGAGAGGTGAAGTTTCTAGATGAAATAAAAGACTGCTTTACGGAGCACCTGGTTCAGGAACTGACAAGAGGAGGAGCAATTCTAGATGTAGTCCTTAGTGGTACAAGAGGTAACGGTGCTGGGGCCACTTGCCACCAGTGATCATCACATGATCAAATTTCATTTAATAACTGAAGTACATGAAATCCAGTACATTAGCATTTCAAAAAGGACACTTTGATAAAATGAAAAATAAATGGTAACAAAAACCTTACAGGAACAGCTGCAAAGGTCAAAACCTTTAAATGGTACTTAACCAAAAATTAAAAGCCTTAAATTTATATGATCTTATATTTCTTTATTTAGGAAAGTTATGAAAAAAAAATCAGCAGACAGTGTACATTGTCTTCCCAGGTCCAAACGTAGCTATTGCCTACTCCAGGGGTTGGGGGGAGAGTAGGGATCATCCCCAGAGAAAGATTTCTAATTCCACAGTAATAAATGTAAATAAATACAAATGTAGACAGAGAAACAGAGAAAGAAGAAGGCAGATAAATCCATATGGTCTATCCAGTTTACCTATCCATGCCATCTGCTATTCCTTCCTCTCCTGTATAACCCTACGTATTTGCCACAAACTTTCTTGAATTCAGATGCAGTTTTTGTCTCCGCCATCTCCACTATGAGGCTGTTCCACAAATTCACCACCCTTTCATTATGGACATAATATAATGGGCTTATTATGACTTGAGAAGGGGGGGGGGGGGATGGGACTTGATATACCACCTTTCTGTGGCTTTTGCAACTACATTCAAAGTGGTTTACATTGTATATACAAATACTTATTTTGTACCTGGGGTAATGGAGGGTTAAAGTGACTTGCCCAGAGTCACAAGGAGCAGTGGAAATCGAACCCAGTTCCCCAGGATCAAAATCTGCTGCACTAAGAGCCTGTGCAACATCAGCAGTATATTGAAACTAATACTTGATAAGCTTACTTGCAGGAATGTTTTTCATGTACACTGCATTCTGGTTTATTTCTAAAGGACTTTAAATGTACTTACTAGCAACAAGACGCCTTCCATCTGAGAGAATCATTTCACCACTCTCTACAAGAGTTTTTAAAATACAGGTAACGTTTGTTGGTGCTTTATCTGCCTCATCTATAACCAGAATATGCCCCATCTTGGCTGCTTTCACCTAGAAGACAAAATATACAATGTCACTCCTTCCAACATGCAAACAAGGGATTTGTATAGCTGACTCAATTCATATCGAGCACCTGCTTTCTACCAGGGCTATGGAGTCAGAGTTGGTAAAAATGTACCGATTCTGACTCCAGCTTCAAAATAAAAATTTACATTATAACATATTGTAAATTTATCATTATATATCTATAATCTTTGCCCCAGTGAATACAAGTTATATTTACCAGTACTTTAGATCCAGAACAAAAAAAATAAAGCCTAATAGTAGCAGTCAGAGTTGGAATCATACAGGTTTGGTGTACTGACTCCAGAACCCTGCTTTCTACAAAGAATAAAAAACAAAGAAAAGAAGGCCTGCTACTACACTTAAGACCTTATTTTAGATGCATCTCCACATGTAAATAAGCAGCTTTTACATTATAAATCAGCTACGTGTACAAATAGCAATTTTAGGTTCTATTTACATGTGGGGATACACACCGTGTACAGATTTTAAAGGGGCATTATGTGCACAGGCTGAACTCCTAATGTGGAACCTTGCATCATGCAGCAATAGCTAGGGTTCCTCTTCCCTACATGCCTCGCTTTGCACTTGCTCAAATTAAATGCCATCTGCCATTTGGATGCCCAGTCTTACTCAGTCATAGAAGTGTCTTATATGTATGTATATCCCAGATCAAGTGGGTATCATCTTTAAGCAATAGCAGTAATTCCCTCCCAGAAACTATGAATGCTTCCCTCTGTAGAACCCCAAGAAGCCTGGGGAACAAGGATGAACTATATTTTAACACTGGCGAAAGAAGTGGAGGTATAAACTATTTTGGCTGGAGGAGGAGTTTCTAAATTAGATGATTCAAAAAGCCAAAGGAAAACCATACACCAATAATCACAGTAGTAAATAATACATAATAAACACACTAATTTATTTCAAAAATTATAAACAAATATTGGTGATGTCAGAGAGACTTCCAGATATACCATAAGTAGACAGGCCTATAAAACAGAAGGCAGAAAAAACTAGGTACAACTTCTTTTATGACTATCTCTGTATGATGACTTGTAATTAGTAAATATTTTAAATTATTACAGTTTTAATCAATGTACACTAAAGTTAGTTGCACAAACAGGCAGATTTAGAGCAAACGTGATCACCTTGAACAAGCATTTTTTTTGATAGATGTATGACAGAATAGTCAAAAGTAATGGAGATATAACTATATCTCCATTACTTTTGAGTTTTTGAGGAACATATGGGATAATACTTCCAAACATTTTGAGGCTCATTTTCAAAGCACATAGATTTACATATGTTACTATTTGAAAATGAGCACCTTTATCTCCTTAACCAAAATACAGACACAGAATAATATTATGATGAGGGTATGTATATCTTACTCCTCAACTGCTTTCCAAATGTCTGTTCACACTTCTCTACACTTTACCGGAGAAAATGTGGTCAGATGGGCACTTTTTGACCATTTATGGTACTTTTGTGCAAGAATTAGTTTTGGGTTTTTTTTAAAATACAGATTATTGAAACAATTGTGTATAAATAGAATCCCTCCTCATTATTTTCCTCTTAAAAGGAATTCTGTTGCTTCATCTTGAGCAAAATGGCTTAGACTGTCTTTAGAGAAGAAGATAAAACATGCCTTTAAATTACCTAATTGGACTGAGGTGAAGGATGATATTAGAGCTAAAAGAAAATCCTTCAGAAAATGGAAGAAAGTTCCAACTGAAAATAATAGGAAACAAGATATAAGAAAAATACAGAAACGATCAGAATACACAATTTAGGAAACAGAACAATCCTCTCTTAGTCCCCAATTATGGGATCCTACAGAAAATCCAGAGAAAGCTCAAAAGGATAAACATTATACAAAGGAAAAAAAAAAGTCCAAAACTACATACCTAGTTATGTGATGAAGCAATTTGACAAATTAAGGGGTCTTATTACTAAGGTGCGCTGAAAAATGGCCTGCAGTAGTATAGACACGTGTTTTGGGCACACGCAGAATTATTTTTTAGTGCACCTACAAAAGATGCCTTTTTAAAATTTTTGCCGAAAATGCATGTGCGGCAAAATGAAAATTGCTGCGCATCCATTTTGGGTCTGAGACCTTACGGAAAGGCATTGACCTAGCGGTAAAGTCTCACGCGGTAACCAGGCGGTAATGGTCTACACACGTAGCTGCCATGTGTCAGAAAATAAAATTTATTTTCAGATGCATGCCAAAATTGAAATTACCGCAAGGGCCATGTAGTAACTGGGCGGTAACTCTAATTTGGCGCGCGCTGGGCACACGTAGGTGCCTATGCAGCTTAGTAAAAGGGCCCCTAAGAGTAGCAAATCACCTAGTCTGGATGGAATATATCCCAGAGTACTGACAGAATTCAAAAATGAACTTGCAGAGCTATTGTTAGTAATATGCAATTTATCTTTAAAAATAAAGCATGGTACATCAAGAATGGAGGATGGCCAATGTAACGCTAATTTTTAAAAAGGGTTCCAAATGTGATCTGGGAAATTAGAGACCGGTAAGCCTGACGTTGGTTCTGAGCAAAAAGGTAAAGCCTATAATAAAAAACAAAATTACAGAGCACATACATAACCATGAGACGTGGAGGAGCATTTTCGATATGACGTCTACATTGACTAAAGACTTCTTGTTTTTCAAAAATGCTTTTTCGAACAAGGCCTTGTGCTTTGGATGTTTTGTTTTTTTGGTCCATTTAAAAAAAACAAACAAACAAAAAAAAAACAAGTGCAAAACTTATTTCATGCCACTGGAATATAGGAGGAACCAGCATTTTTTGTAGACTGGTCCCCCAGGCATCCCAGGACAGCAATAGGACACCCTAGAGGGCACTTCTGTGCACTTCATAAAAATGCTCCCAGGTTCACATCTCACCTTTGCTCCCTTATCTTGTCCCCTGAGCCCTCCAAAACCCATTAACCTCCCCCTCCCACTGCACACCACTACAACAGCCCTTATGGGTGAAGGGGGCACCTATATATGGGTACAGTAGAGTTTTGGTGACTTTGGGAGGGGTCACAATTTCCACCACAAGTGTAACAGGCAGAGAGAGATAGGGACCTGAGTCCCCCACTCCATGGTGCACTGCACCAACTCAAGGGACCCACATGCTGGTCTAATAGTGCGAGAGAACCACAAAAGTGGAAGGAACACTAAAGTCCTATGTAGAAAGCACAGACTAATTCTAAAAGATACAAAATGGACAGACATACCATGGTCAGACCACCACAAACTAAATCTATCCCTACGATGGCGAAAAAAAGGAGCATACCACAAGCAAGAACACACTACTTATACCCCACGAGAGGCAAAACTGATCCTGTAACATTTTGGCAACAGATGTACAATAATGATTGGATAGCACAGATTCCAAATACTTCCTCCTAAACTGGGACAATAGATGCAGGAGCATATTAGACAAAATTGCACCATTACAAACAGAACCTCACGAAGACATACCTTGATACCATGGTTTAATGAAGAACTGAAAGAATTGAAAACACAAGTAAGGAGACATGAATGAGCATGGAAAGTAAGACATACCAAAAGATCATATTACAAATCCAAAATTGGGCCAGATTACAAAGATACACATAAACTTTTCCAAATCGTGAAAAAACTACTTGACACCACACCGATTACCACATCCAACACGGACACCCCATCAGCAGTCAGCCTGGCTAAACACTTCAATGAGAAAATCAAAAATTTAAGAGCTACGTTACCACTTAATACAACCGACCATGAAAAATTCATTAACTATCTGGACCCTACCACCGATGGATACCCAGAAGACCGAATCTGGACAAACTTCGATCTACTGACCAAAGAAATTGTCACCCAAGCAATCAATAGATTCACCAAATCTCACTGCAAATTGGACATATGTCCTAACAACCTAATAAAATCCACCCCTCAACGTTTCATAACAGACCTCACTTCATACCTAAATCACATGCTTCAACATGGACTCTTCCCTAAAGATAAAGGAAACATATTACTCACCCCACTACCCAAAGACTCAAAGAAAAAAGCAAATGACATAACCAATTATCGTCCGGTTGCATCCATTCCTCTGGTAGTAAAACTGATGGAAAGCATAGTAACCAAGCAACTTACTGACTACTTAAATAAATTTTCAATACTACATGAATCACAATCAGGATTTCGATCCAACCACAGTACCGAAACAGTGTTAATCACGCTCTTAACAAAATTCAAACAATTGCATCAGGCAATAGTGTACTACTCCTACAATTCGACATGTCCAGCGCTTTTGACATGGTTAGCCACAATATACTACTGAACATCCTAGAATATCTCGGGATTGAAGGAAACGTACTGAGATGGATTAACAGCTTCCTATCCACAAGAACATACCAAGTGATATCTAACCTAAATACCTCATCGACATGGAAAGCTGATTGTGGAGTACCCCAGGGATCGCCACTCTCACCAACCCTTTTCAACGTGATGACGACACCACTGGCCAAATCGTTAATCAACCAAGGCCTCAATCCTTACATTTACGAAGACGATGTCACAATCTACATCCCGTTACAACATAACCTATCTGAAATCACAAATGAAATCGAACAAAGCCTACAAATAATGAACTCATGGGTGGATGCATTCCAATTAAAGCTCAATGCAGAAAAAACACAGTGCCTTATCCTCTCATCACAATATAATATGAGCAAACCCACCACTATAAATACCCCAAGATTACTCCCCTCCTGTTTCGGACAGCCTGAAAATTCTTGGAGTCACAATTGACTGAAATCTCACACTGGAAAGCCATGCAAAAAATACAACAAAGAAAATGTTACACTCAATGTGGAAACTCAAAAGAGTTAAACCTTTCTTCCCAAGAGAAATATTCCGCAGCTTGGTTCAATCAATGCTGCTAAGCCACCTAGATTATTGTAATGCCATCTACGCTGGTTGCAAATAACAAATCATCAAGAAACTCCAAATAGCCCCAAACACAGCAGCCAGGCTCATATTTGGAAAAGTGAAATATGAAAGCGCCAGACCCCTAGGAGAAAAGCTACATTGGCTCCCACAGAAAGAACGAATTACGTTCAAAATTTGTACCCTGGTCCATAAAATCATCAATGGCGAGGCTCCGGTATATATGTCAGACCTCATAGACTTACCAACCAGGAACACAAAAAGGTCTGCACGCACATTCCTGAATCTCCACTACCCCAGTTGTAAAGGACTTAAAAACAAATCAACTTACGCATCCTCCTTTTCCTACATTGGCACACAACTCTGGAACGTTCTACCAAAGGTCATAAAAACAACGCACAACCTAACAATCTTCTGAAAATTACTAAAAATCAACCCGTTCAACAAGGCTTACCACAAAGATCCTTCCTAATCACCAAGCAATGATACTCTTCCAGAACTAGATAAAACCGAACTCTCTATACCTGATTGCTTAAACCACTCTGTAAATAATGAACATTAATGTTTCTTCAACTAATCTCTCACGCTAGAAATGATCTGATTATATAACTTACTCTATAAGTTACTTCAATCAAATTCCATATTGTATTTTCATGCCAAAAATGGCAATTGCCACTACGGCACACTGTAAGCCACATTGAGCCAGCAAAAAGGTGGGAAAATGTGGGATACAAATGCAATAAATAAATAAATAAATAAGGCATGGGAATGGGATCAGGCTCTTCCAAACAGACAAAGGACTCACAATGTATGAGTAAGAACTTTATTTGATAGCAACTCGACATGGTACCATGTTTCAGCACAAGCGTGCCTGCTTCAGGAGTCTGTACAAATACAAATAACCATAAATATATGTATATATGGATCACAATGTAAAAAACATTAACTAAATGAAATATAAAAAATGTGAATGATTCATCGTCTCTGATCCTATGTTGATTAATTCCACACCATTTTTTATTCACCACCTAATAAGTTCTACAATCCTTTCTTCTCCCTCAGAGGTTCTTTGTGCCTGTCCCATGTTTTCCTGAATTCAGATACAGTTCTTGTCCCCACTGCCCCCACTGGGAAAACATTCAATCCATCCGCCACCCCTTCTATAAAATATTTACTTATATTACTCTTAAGTCTTTCCCCTTTCACCCTCATCTAATGCCCCCTCATTCCAGAGTTTCTTTTCAACTAAAAGAGGTCCACCTCCTATGAATTTATGCCATGGAGATATTTAAATGTCTGTCTTATTTCTCCTCTCCCACCTTTCTTCCAAAGTATATATACATAATATGATCAGTTTTGATATCAACCTTGAAGTAATTATACACAGGAAGTCAAATACGTTAGCGTTTAACTTTAAAAAAGGAGACTATGATAAAATGAGAAGAACGGTTAAAAAAAAACTTAGGGGGGCAACTGAGAGGGTAAAAACTGTACAACAGGCATGGACGCTGTTCAAAAATACCATCCTGGAGGCCCAGGCCAAACATGTTCCACGAATTAGAAAAGAAAGACGGAAGCCCAAAAGACAGCCGGCGTGGTTGAAAAGTGAGGTGAAGGAAGCTATTAGGGCTAAAAGAAATGCCTTCAGAAAATGGAAGAAGGAACCGTCTGCAAATAAGAAGCAGCATAAGGAGTGTCAAAGCAAATGCAAGGCACAGATAAAGAAGGCCAAGAGGGATTACGAAAAAAAAAGATAGCATTAGAGGCAAAAAACATAGCAAAAAATTTTTTTCCGTATATTATAAGCAGGAAGCCGTCAAAAGAATCGGTTTGGCCGCTGGATGACTGAGAGGTAAAAGGGGTGATCAAGGAAGATAAAGACATAGCGTTGCTCTTCTCCTGCATCCAAATTCAAAAGGACTTCCTGTGCAGTTCGAATTCCTCTCTCCTCCTCCCTTGCTACCCCTTGTTTCCCTCCCACAACTACCTCTGCTCTCTAGCTGGCCCTCCCTGTACCCTCCCCCACACTTCTGTCTTCGCTGGCCTTCAGCCCGGTTGTGGTTGGCCCCTCTTTAACGGGTGTGCCTGGTTCTAAAACAAAATTACAGATCACATCCAAGGACATGGATTACTGAGACCAAGTCAGCACGGCTTTTGTGTGGGGAAATCTTGCCTGACCAATTTGCTGCAATTCTTTAAAGGAGTAAACAAACATGTGGACAAAGGGGAGCCGGTTGATATCTTGTAGCTGGATTTTCAAAAGGCATTTGACAAGGCACCTCATGAAAGGCTACAGAGGAAATTGGAGGGTCATGGGATAGGAGGAAATGTCCTATTGTGGATTAAAAACTGGTTGAAGGATAGGAAACAGAGAGTGGGGTTAAATGGGCAGTATTCACAATGGAGAAGGGTAGTTAGTGGGGTTCCTCAGGGGTCTGTGCTAGGACCACTGCTTTTTAATATATTTATAAATGATTTAGAGATGGGAGTAACTAGCGAGGTAATTAAGTTTGCTGATGACACAAAGTTATTCAAAGTCGTTAAATCGCGACAGGATTGTGAAAAATTACAGAAGGACCTTACGAGACTGGGAGACTGGGCGACTAAATGGCAGATGACGTTTAATGTGAGCAAGTGCAAGGTGATGCATGTGGGAAAAAAGAACCCGAATTATAGCTACGTCATGCAAGGTTTCACGTTAGGAGTTACGGACCAATAAAGAGATTTGGGTGTCGTCGTCGATAACACACTGAAACCTTCTGCTCAGTGTGCTGCTGCGGCTAGGAAAGCAAATAGAATGTTGGGTATTATTAGGAAAGGTATGGAAAACAGGTGTGAGGATGTTATAATGCCGTTGTATCGCTCCATGGTGCGACCGCACCTTGAGTATTGTGTTCAATTCTGGTCGCCGCATCTCAAGAAAGATATAGTAGAATTGGAAAAGGTGCAGCGAAGGGCGACTAAAATGATAGCGGGGATGGGACGACTTCCATATGAAGAAAGGCTAGGGCTTTTCAGCTTGGAGAAGAGACGACTGAGGGGAGACATGATAGAGGTCTATAAAATAATGAGTGGACTGGAACAGGTGGATGTGAAGCGTCTGTTCACGCTTTCCAAAAATACTAGGAGGCATGCGATGAAACTACAGTGTAGTAAATTTAAAATAAATCGGAGAAAATGTTTCTTCACCCAACGTATAATTAAACTCTGGAATTCGTTGCCGGAGAACATGGTGAAGGCGGTTAGCTTGGCAGAGTTTAAAAAGGGGTTGGACGGTTTCCTAAAGGAGAAGTCCATAAACCACTCCTAAATGGACTTGGGAAAAATCCACAATTCCAGGAACAACATGTATAGAATGTTTGTACGTTTGGGAAGCTTGCCAGGTGCCCTTGGCCTGGATTGGTGTCAGGTTCTCAGGTACAGAGCCCGCGGGGCCGGGCTCTGGAGCAAACGTGAGCCCTTGGGCTGCTGCCGAGGAGCGACAGCAGCAGGCAAAACCCACCAACCAACACTGGGCAAGCACACCGGCAGGGACTGCAGGCACTGCCCAGCGAACCAGAACACATGGACTGGAATCCCCCGGACTGGAGGACACAGGACTGGAACACATACCGGACCGGAACACATTGGACTGGAGTGCACCAGACTGGAACACACCGGACCGGAACACACTGGACTGGTCCATACAGCTTCACCTGCACTTAGCTACTAAGCCCCTGGGTTCGAGTAGCCGGCAGGACTTACTGGATACCGGATGACACAGGGACCAGAACTGGAAACAGAAGTGCTCCTAAACCTAAACTGATCTACGTGCTCCCAAGCCCTAAACCAGCAGGAGTGTTCCTAACAGTAAACTGACAAAAGGACTTCATAAGCCCTATACTAAACAGGAGCTCCTAAGCCCTGCTCAAGAAAGGGACTTCCTAAGCCCTAAACTAACAGAGCAGGGAACTAAACACAAAGCTAACACAGGTGCTACTAAGCACCAAGCTACAAGCAGAGCTCTACACTAATAAGCTAAACACAAAACTAACAAGCTACCTAAGCACTGCTCTAGCAAGCTAGATACAACTAACAAGGTGCTTCCCAAGCACTACTCTGGCAAGCAACCAGAAGAGCTCCTAGCACTAAAAGGGAAGACAGGGGAGCCACAAGGAAAAAGAAGGGAAGCTAACACATAAGCCAAAAGTGATTCTAAATCACCAAACACCAACAGCAAAGACTGCAATGCTCCCAATAGCACAAACACCAGAAGTACTTCTAACAGCAAACTCTGCAGTGTTCCTAACACCACCAAACCCTGAAGTACTTCTATCAGCAACAGAGCTTCCAAAGCCCTACACATAGCAATGCTTCCAAAACCAAGAGGGAAAAGCAGGGGAACCATAAGGGAAAAGCAGGAAAGCTAAACACACAGTCACCAGTGCACACTGCACTAACACTAACCTGGCCCTTAGCAAAAGCAAGCAGGGAAACTAGACACAAGGTCAGAAGTGCACACTGCACCACCCTACCTAAAGCAAACACCACTGTTGCAAAGGCTCTGAAGGAAACAACACCACTTCCTTTTCAAGGCCCTCCCTGATGATGTCACACTCCCTAGACCTAGGCAAAAGCACACTGACCCAGAGAGGCCCAACCCACACCAATGCAAAACCGTGAAACACTTGAAGCCAGTACACCCAAAGAGAGTTAGAGCAACTCAGACTACCCACACAGGTGCAGTATAGTGAAACAATTAGAGCCCTGCTGCTGGAAGCTGCCAGCACAGAGAGACAGAGCCAGCTCAGAAAGGACAGACAAAGAAACAGAAGCCAGCTAAGAAGCTGACCCCCAGGAAAGGGGTAAGTTTGAGAGGGGTTCAGACCCCAATCATAACAATTGGCCGCTGTCGTGGACAGGATGCTGGGCTCGATGAACCCTTGGTCTTTTCCCCATGTGGCATTACTTATGTACTTAATAATATGCTTTATCACAATGACCTCTGATCATTTAGTAGCCACTCTCTGGACTGACTCCATCCTATTTATATCTTTTTGTACGTGTGGTCTTCAGAATTATACACAGTACTCCAAATGAGGCCTCACTAGAGACCTATACACAGGCACTACCCTTTTCCTTTTTCTGCTGGCCATTCTCATGAACCCAAGCATCATTCTGGCTTTTGCTGTCACCTTTTCTACCTGTTTGACCACCTGAGATTATCTGATATAATCACCTGCAAGTCTCACTCTTCTTTCTTGCATAGTACTTCACCCCATATACTGTTCCCATTAATTTTTATAGCCCAGATGCATGATCCTACAATTTTAGCATTAAATCTTAGCTGCCAAATTCTTGACCATTCTTCAAACTTCACTAGATCTCTTCTGATGGGCCTGGGGGAGTTATATTTGGATTCTGATCCCCAAACATATTCTGGAGGATTGACTGCCCAAAACTATTGTCACACTGGGAGTCCTTTTCCAAACAGTACAGGGGTATGAATGTATAAACAGACATCCACGTGTCAGTTTTGCAAATTTTCTCCAAGAAGGCTGATCTCAAATGGGCTGCCGATGCTGCCATAGATCTGACATTCTATGCTGTAGAATGACCCTCCAGAGTCAAGCCTTCCAAGCAGAAGGGCAAAGCTCTCTTACATCCCAACTTGTGCAATGTGCTTTCACGTTTGTGGCCATGAGGCCTGGGAAAATTCTGGTAGGACAATACATTGATTATGGTGGAAATAGGACACCACCTTAGGAAAGAACTTATGATGACTGTGTAGAACCTCCCAGTTGCTGTAGTAACTGATCCACCTTACACTAAGCTTAGTGTAAGGTAGATGAGTTACTACAGTCTGGAGCTCAACTACTCTACACACTGATGTTACCACCACTAAAAAACAAGACCTTCCAGGTCAGGTACACAACTCAGTTATAAAGCAGCCTTCACCAGCTGTGTTAGTACCACATGCAGGTGCCATGGCATGCAGGAGACCAAGAGAAGCAATCACTGCATAAATCAAACAACTAAAGGCTGTAGAAAGATGAGTTTTATAGATACATATTGGTGATAAGCACCAGTTATACTAACATCTACCATAACAGTTTTCAAACCTGACCCACAGAAATGTAGAAGGTATTCAAGCAGTTTTGTGTGAAACAGGAAAAGCAGTCTAGAGCCTTTTTACCACACCAGATGACAAATGTCTTCTACATAAAATTAAAACTCTTCCTAGTGGAATCTCTCCTGGAAGCCAGTAACACCTGCCAAACTCTGTCAGGCAAGTTCAAAGAATCTACAGTTACCCTCTGTGAGGGCAACAGGCTCGATGATGGGATACAACACCTAGCTTGTGTGACCAATTTTTGGGAAATTTTAGAGGTCTTCTTATGTAAAGTTACAGAAGAGAGAACCACATTTGTCTCGACCAACATGGAACAATGAGAATCATAGGTCTCTAGTCTCGTGTTTCTGGAGAGTTTTTGTTATGAGGGGTATTGTACAGAAAACCCTCTCCCCAATTCAGAATGAAGGCATCCATGGCTGGCTTGTCGTGAATCTCTAACCTGAACAAATCCGATGTACCTTCTTGTTCTGTGGAATGGTGAAAAGATGATAAGAAGTCCATTAAATTTCTTCCTTGGAGAGCACTGACTATTTCCAAGGACTTCCAAATTATAATTCTGAAAGATAAACCCTCTTGCATCTTTAGGATTGCACAAATGCTATCCCACACAACTGACCAAAACAGCCTCAAATAGGTACAACCTATAGAGCAGGTACAAGATCAATTACAGAATTAGAAGACCAGCATTTCTGGTTAGTATCTTCTGTGAATTTTGCAATTTTCAGTACAGACTTTTAACATTTTATGAGCCACAAAAAAGTCACTAAGTGATAGGGGCTGATAATTATATACTAATAGCTTTTCTCCAATATTTATTTTCATAGGTTGGGTAGTAATAACTCTTCTAGATCCTGTATCCATACCTTTTCATTACCTATGCAGCCCTTTCCTTATTCAGATTGAATTTAAGAAGTTGATAGAATTTGAATACTGTTTAGGAATAAAAGAAATTAGTATAAATCTCCTTTAATTCCCATACTTCAGAGATACACCACTTGAGCTTGCTAGGCTTGCAACTGAAGCCAATAATAATGATGATTATCAGTGAGATCAAATTCATTTTTCAAGTTATGTAATAACTTGAATCTGGTTTCAGTTAATAACTACCCTAGTGTACATATGCCTTTTCATTTCAAAGCCCTGTAATTTAGTATAACACTCTGGAGTTTTAAATATTTATTATTCTAAACAGGCAGCCTTTCTCAGACTAAGCCAACAGAATGTAAATGGTTTATTTTATTTAATATACTGCCTTTCCTCACAAGGAGGTGAACCTGTTCAAGTTTCCTAAACACTGTCATAGTTGCCAGAAGTACTAATAATTCTTTTGAGTTCAGAAGACTCATACACGATACCAAATCTAAGGGGTTAGGAGGATGTATATCCTTGTAAGTGAGAACTAAATAGGTTTATCCCTCATTTCTAAATTAAGAAACCAGAGATTGCCATGAGACAAAAAAAAAAGTATAGCTGAAAATAGTCAAAAGTTTACATC
The DNA here is from genome assembly GCF_901765095.1 of Microcaecilia unicolor. Taxonomy (NCBI): domain Eukaryota; kingdom Metazoa; phylum Chordata; class Amphibia; order Gymnophiona; family Siphonopidae; genus Microcaecilia; species Microcaecilia unicolor. Next base: position 101,691,928 of record NC_044034.1, on the reverse strand, counting down.
ATCTAAATTTTTAGTTTATTTCAATTTGTGTAGTGCAATTCAAGGGGCTTTGTTTTCCCCGCAGAAAACTGGATGTTTTAAATCAAACATATAAACGGCAAGTGACCGACTCACCTGCAAATGCGCAGTAGAGACTTCCCTCTCTGTCCCACCCTCGCATCAAGACGTGATGACGTCAGAGGGCAGAACAGAGAGGGAAACGGAGTCGGAGTCACTGTTGGACGCTGCCGCCTGGAAACGAACATCGCGCGCACCAACCTCCACCCTCCCCCCCATCCCCGCCGCCGCTCCCGCCCTCCTCCGTATCGGGCCCCCTGCACTGACCTAACAGCACCTCTCACCTCCGTGTGGAAGCGCTGCAGGCAGCAACAGAGCTTCCACACGGAGGTGAGAGGCGCTGTCAGGTCAGTGCAGGGGGCCCGGCACGGAGGGGAGGGAGCGGCAGCGAGGAGTGTAGCTGGAAATCTCGCCCGTTTTAACAGGCTTAACGGCTAGTTGTTTTATAAATAGCAGCAGGAAAAGGACAGTGGCAACACACTCAAAATAAGAGTTCAGATTAGGTTATAGCCATATAATGGTGCCTAACCCACTATGACACAGAGAAAAATGAAGGGGGAGGGGGGATCAATTTGACATTATTTGGTCATAGAAATTAATATTTCAACAGATTATATTCCAAGGTCTTTTCTAAAGTATGCCAAAACCACATTCCTAAATATTTTATTGCTGCCAAGTTCTACTGAATGTTTTATAAAAAAATGAACATTTACTTCAAAGAATAAATGTTGTTTTAAAAAGTAGTATAGTATAAATACTAACCAAAGGAGAGTCATCATACATAATAATGCCATCCTTAACCGAAGGTTGCAAGGTAAGGCTCTGCACAGTGGTATCCCTGCAGAAAAAGAAGGCATGTTTACTAAAACCCAGTGTTCTCAAAGCATATGTAAGAAAACAAGTAATGATGGTGTATTCCCACTGGGTCTACACATATGTAAGACAGGTCTTTGTTTATCCAGTAAGAGGTTAATTTTCAAAAGCATTTTCAGGAGTTATGCAGTGCAAGTGCATTAACAACAGAAACAGCCTTATATAAAAACCGCTCACTCAACAGGTGAGTAAAATTATTCACATACAGCCTGAGTGTGCACAAGTTGACCTGGATTGGGTGGAAGCATTCCCAGAGGCAGAGGATGGAGTGAGGTTTTCACTTATACACAAGTTTGAAAATTCAAGCATATGGTATTGTATGTAAACTAACAGAAAATGTTTTGTCTCACAGAACAGGTATAAAGTAAGTGCATAGACTATCTGGGTTAAGTATGTATGAGCATATCCACCCAGAGTCCAAGGACAAGAGAGTCTTACAGAAACAGACTGTACATAGACAGCTACTATCATATCATATTTAACAGTACCAATAAATCTAGATGCATGCAAAGTGCTGATGTATGAAAGTAAAGACTTATAATCAGCCTCCATCCTTAAACTTGGATGAGCATTCCAACAAATAGAAGGAACGCATGATAATTTACCAGCATATATGAGGAAAGATGTACAAAAATTGGAGGAGAAAACAAGACAAATGCACAAATACAGTGGGAAACACAAAATGTTACTTCAGGAACCATATGCCAATTAAAACCTGACCTGGGAATAAGTTAAAGATTTTGGCAGGAAAAGCGATTTGGATACAAGACCAAACCTTTCGTAGTTTTTGCTTTATATCCTTTGCTAATATTCAATGACAGTATGAACTGAATGCAACATAATATTATAAACTATAACTTACTCTCTACTTCACACATGGTAAATTAATCTTTAAATTAGATTCAAATCCTATGTCTCAGCTCATTCAGTCTTTCTACTGTACAGGGTGAGGAGCAAAAACAAACCCTAGAGGTTCTCTCAAATTTCTCAGCAACTGTTTAGAATTTCAATATGATATTTTACAAGTGGAATGAGATTATTTTCGAACATGGCAAAGTTACAAATTCTTTAGCGTGACCACCCAGCAATTTTTGCGCATTCAAAAACGTTTGCACTGTAAAACTACCACTATTAAAAATAAATAAATAAATAAAATAAAAACAGGGTACCAGCTTGTTAACGACATCACAGTGATACAGACTTTGTCTGGGGAGCAATGCTGGAGGTCTATCACAAGCTCCACCCAAAGCCACAAACAAGCGCTGAACTCAAGGAAGCGCTGCAGATAATCTGGGACAGCATGCCACAGGGACCAATCGACAAAGCTGTTAAGAACCTCCCAAAGCGACTGAAGGCCTGTGTTGAACCGGAAGCAATTTCAAACATATAAATGGTGCTGTTTCTCAGGAATTAAACACATATCAGAAAGGAAAAAAAAGGAATTATCAACTTTGAACTCAAAAATAAATCAAAAAGTTGTTGCTAGGATCGCTACTTAAGCGATGAAAAGCATGTCTGTTCTTAGGAAATACCGCGTATATACTGCATTAAAAATGCAATAAAGAAAACTGTAATACAACAAGATCATAAGTACATGCTATTAATTTGCTTTTTGGCATTCAAAGTAATGTACAGATGGATGGAATTACAGAACCATGTGTTATAAGCATCAATTCCAAAGAGACTAAAGACCATCTGTATTTATGCCTGACATTCAATTCAGACTGCATATTTGACTCCATTTACATGGAAAAATACAAATTTATGCTTATGTTAAAATCATAACATAGAAATACTTTGGGAAGATGAATAACTTTTTAAAATATGCCAATAAATATTATTATTAAAAAAGGAGACTATGATAAAATGAGAATGGTGAAAAAAAAACTCAGAGGAGCAACTGCGAGGGTCAAAAATTTGCATCAGGCGTGGATGCTGTTCAAAAACACCATCCTGGAAGCCCAGGCCAAATATATTCTGCGTATTAAAAAAGAAGGACGGAAGACCAAATGACAGCCGGTGTGGTTAAAAAGTGAGGTTAAGGAAGCTATTAGAGCTAAAAAAAAATCCTTCAGAAAATGGAAGAAGGAACCGACTGAAAACAGCATGAGGAAAGTCAAGTCAAATGCAAAGCGCTGATAAGGAAGGCTAAGAGGGACATTGAAAAAAAGATTGTGCTGGAGGCAAAAACACAGTGAAATTTTTTTAGGTATATTAAAAGCAGGAAGCTGGCAAAAGAATCGGTTGGACCACTAGATGACCAGGGAAGACAAAGCCAAAGCGGAGAGATTAAATGAATTCTTTGCTTCGGTCTTCACTGAGGAAGATTTGGGTGGGATACCGCTGCTGGGAGTGGTATTTGAAGCTGACGAGTCGGAGAAACATAATGAATTCTCTGTAAACCTGGAGGATGTAATGGGGCAGTTCTACAAACTGAAGAGTAGTAAATCTCCTGGACCGGATGGTTTTCATCCCAGAGTACTGATAGAATTGAAAAATGAGCATGCGGAGCTATTGTTAGTAATATGTAATTTATAATTAAAATCGAGAGTGGTACCGGAAGATTGGAGGGTGGCCAATGTAATGCCGATTTTTTAAAAAGGTTTCAGAGGAGATCCTGGAAATTATTGACCGGTGAGTGACGTCGGTGCCGGGCAAAATGGTAGAGACTATTATTAAGAACAAAATTACAGAGCATATTCAAAAGCATGGATTTAGTGAAGGAAAATCTTGCCTCACCAATCTACTGCATTTCTTTGAAGGGTTGAACAAACATGTGGATAAAGGTGAGCCGGTTGACAAAGTACCTCATGAAAGACTCCAGAGGAAAATGGAGAGTCATGGGATAGGAGGTAGTGTTCTATTGTGGATTAAAAACTGGTTAAAAGATAGAAAACAGAGAGTAGGGTTAAATGGTCAGTATTCTCAATGGAGAAGGGTAGTTAGTGGGGTTCCTCAGAGGTCTGTGCTGGGACTGCTGCTTTTTAATGGATTTATAAATGACCTAGGGATGGGAGTAACTAGTGAGGTAATTAAATTTGCTGATGACACAAAGTTATTCAAAGTTGTTAAATCGCGGGAGGATTGTGAAAAATTACAAGAGGACCTTACGAGACTGGGCGTCTAAATGGCAGATGACGTTTAATGTGAGCAAGTGCAAAGTGATGCATGTGGGAAAGAGGCACCCGAATTACAGCTACGTCACGCAAGGTTCCACGTTAGGAGTCACGGACCAAGAAAGAGATCTAGGCGTCGTCATTGATGATACGTTGAAACCTTCTGTTCAGTGTGCTGCTGTAGCTAAGAAAGCAAATAAAATGTTAGGTATTATTAGGAAGGGAATGGAAAACAAAAATGAGGATGTTATAATGCCTTTGTATCGCTCCATGGTGCGACTCCACCTCGAATATTGTGTTTCAATTCTGGTCACCGCAACTCAAAAAAGATATAGTGGAATTAGAAAAGGTGCAGAGAAGGGCGATGAAAATGATAAAGGGGATGGGACGACTTCCCTATGAGGAAAGGCTAAAGCGGCTAGGGCTCTTCAGCTTGGAGAAAAGGCGGCTGAGGGGAGATATGATAAAGGTCTATAAAATATTGAGTGGAGTTAAACGGGTAGATGTGAAGCGTCTGTTTACGCTTTCCAAAAATACTAGGACTAGGGGGCATGCGATGAAGCTACAATGTAGTAAATTTAAAACGAATTGGAGAAAGTATTTCTTCACTCAACGTGTAATTAAACTCTGGAATTCTTTGCCAGAGAACGTGGTAAAGGCGGTTGGCTTAGCGGAGTTTTAAAAAGGTTTGGACGGCTTCCTAAACGAAAAGTCCATAGACCATTTTTAAATGGATTTGGGGAAAATCCACTATTTCTGGGATAAGCAGTATAAAATGTTTTGTACTTGTTTGGGATCTTGCGAGGTATTTGTGACCTGGATTGGCCACTGTTGGAAACAGGATGCTGGGCTTGATGGACCTTTGGTCTTTCCCAGTATGACAATACTTATATATGTACTTATTAGCCCACATTGGTCAGGGTTTTCTTAAAAAATGGATGCCACAGTCTGATGTCAATTCAGATATTCAGTGGCGGGCCACATCTGGCTAGCAGTGCTGAATATTTGGGTCATTGGGAGCTGCTACAATTATCCAGGTGCTACCCATATTCGGTACCATTACCTGAATAGCAATCTGGGTAGTCAGGACGGCTATTTATGTGGTTCAATTTGCCTGGATCAATACCTGTGCACTGGCACTGAATATCAGCAGTGCCAATTCAGTGCCAAGATAACTCCTGGTTCTGCCGATGCTTCAACCTGGAACTAATCGGAGAATGCTGCAGCAATCTGTGTAGATTTTCCACAACACTGTCTGGTTAAGTACCGCTGAATATCTGTTATGGAATCAGTCAGTGGGATTTAACCATTTAAGAACCAATCCTTCCCAGTTCACTCCTGGCGAATATTAACCCAATACTCTTTCCTTATATTAATCAATTTAAAAACTGGAACTGTCTAGCAAACAATCATTAAAGCTAATATCCTATAATATAATTCTCACCTCCAACGTTCTGTGCCAGGGACCGTGGATCCGTGGTCTACGAGGCACCATCAGTGACGTTACACCTCACGCCCCTCCCACACTCTGTCCCCCCTCCGCGTAACCTAACCGCCCATGCCGCCCAGCTGAGCAGAAAACCGCCGCCCCGACACTCCCGCCCTCCCGAAACTACCGCCCATTTGAGGACAATACCACCGCCCCAACATTGCCGCCCTCCCGAACCTGCCGCCAGCTGACCCGAATACCGCCGACCTGCTCTCCCACACTAACAACAACAAAAAAAAGAGAACAGACAGCTGACGTCTCTGCAGCCGCTCCTCCTCTCCCCTTACGACGCTGCCCCTGGAGAAGACCCCGGAGGAGCGCAGCGACATCAGAAGGGAGAGGAGCAGCAGCTGCAGAGGTGCATTTTACTTTTAACAACTTTTAAAAAAATGTTTCTTTATGTTCCGGCTGTTGCTGCTGAACAGGAGAAGCAGCAGCAGCCACAGAGTTAGCATTTGCGGGTGCCGAGGGGGTTCATGTGGGCGGGGGGGGGGGGGGGGGAGGGGCTTCGTTATGCGCCAGGGGGGGAGTGGGTCGGGTGAGATCGCCAGGGGGGGGGGGGGCGAAGGGGCTTGCAAATCGCGTGCCCACACCAAAAACCTGCAACAAAACCTATTTTAACCCCCTGACTTCACTACTATAGCCTACTCTGAAGCCTGCCTGCCTGCCACTGCTGCTAAATAGGAAGATTCATTGGTACAGGCAACCCGCATCGACTCTATCGAAGGTGAACTATGCAAGGGGGGGGGCAGGGGAGGCGGGACCCTAAGACCACAGAGGGGGGAAGGGGGTCCTCAAACCACAGAGAGAGGGGGGCCCTCAGAGCACAGAGAGTGGGGGTACTCACACCACAGACGGGGGGGGGGGGGGGGGGGAAGAGGGGTCCTCAGACCTGAGAGGGGGAAAGCGAAGGACACTCACTGTCTTACACACACACTCACACACACTCATTCTCACATAAACACACACTCTCTCACAGACACACTTGCACCCACTCTCTGTCTCACACACACACACTTGCACATTCACTCTCTCTCACGCACACAGTCACTGTCACAGACACTCTCTCAAACATACACACTCCGCCAAAAACCTTGCTAGCGCCCGTTTCATTTCAGCAAGAAACGGGCCTTTTTTTACTAGTCCTATAATATAATTCTCACCTCCAACGTTCTGTGCCAGGGACCGTGGATCCGTGGTCTACGAGGCACCATCAGTGACGTTACACCTCACGCCCCTCCCACACTCTGTCCCCCCTCCGCGTAACCTAACCGCCCATGCCGCCCAGCTGAGCAGAAAACCGCCGCCCCGACACTCCCGCCCTCCCGAAACTACCGCCCATTTGAGGACAATACCACCGCCCCAACATTGCCGCCCTCCCGAACCTGCCGCCAGCTGACCCGAATACCGCCGACCTGCTCTCCCACACTAACAACAACAAAAAAAAGAGAACAGACAGCTGACGTCTCTGCAGCCGCTCCTCCTCTCCCCTTACGACGCTGCCCCTGGAGAAGACCCCGGAGGAGCGCAGCGACATCAGAAGGGAGAGGAGCAGCTGCTGCAGAGGTGCATTTTACTTTTAACAACTTTTTAAAAAATGTTTCTTTATGTTCCGGCTGTTGCTGCTGAACAGGAGAAGCAGCAGCAGCCACAGAGTTAGCATTTGCGGGTGCCGAGGGGGTTCATGTGGGCGGGGGGGAGGGGCTTCGTTATGCGCCAGGGGGGGAGTGGGTCGGGTGAGATCGCCAGGGGGGGGGGGGGGGGCGAAGGGGCTTGCAAATCGCGTGCCCACACCAAAAACCTGCAACAAAACCTATTTTAACCCCCTGACTTCACTACTATAGCCTACTCTGAAGCCTGCCTGCCTGCCACTGCTGCTAAATAGGAAGATTCATTGGTACAGGCAACCCGCATCGACTCTATCGAAGGTGAACTATGCAGGGGGGGGGGCAGGGGAGGCGGGACCCTAAGACCACAGAGGGGGGAAGGGGGTCCTCAAACCACAGAGAGAGGGGGGCCCTCAGAGCACAGAGAGTGGGGGTACTCACACCACAGACGGGGGGGGGGGGGGGGGGAAGAGGGGTCCTCAGACCTGAGAGGGGGAAAGCGAAGGACACTCACTGTCTTACACACACACTCACACACACTCATTCTCACATAAACACACACTCTCTCACAGACACACTTGCACCCACTCTCTGTCTCACACACACACACTTGCACATTCACTCTCTCTCACGCACACAGTCACTGTCACAGACACTCTCTCAAACATACACACTCCGCCAAAAACCTTGCTAGCGCCCGTTTCATTTCAGCAAGAAACGGGCCTTTTTTTACTAGTCCTATAATATAATTCTCACCTCCAACGTTCTGTGCCAGGGACCGTGGATCCGTGGTCTACGAGGCACCATCAGTGACGTTACACCTCACGCCCCTCCCACACTCTGTCCCCCCTCCGCGTAACCTAACCGCCCATGCCGCCCAGCTGAGCAGAAAACCGCCGCCCCGACACTCCCGCCCTCCCGAAACTACCGCCCATTTGAGGACAATACCACCGCCCCAACATTGCCGCCCTCCCGAACCTGCCGCCAGCTGACCCGAATACCGCCGACCTGCTCTCCCACACTAACAACAACAAAAAAAAGAGAACAGACAGCTGACGTCTCTGCAGCCGCTCCTCCTCTCCCCTTACGACGCTGCCCCTGGAGAAGACCCCGGAGGAGCGCAGCGACATCAGAAGGGAGAGGAGCAGCTGCTGCAGAGGTGCATTTTACTTTTAACAACTTTTTAAAAAATGTTTCTTTATGTTCCGGCTGTTGCTGCTGAACAGGAGAAGCAGCAGCAGCCACAGAGTTAGCATTTGCGGGTGCCGAGGGGGTTCATGTGGGCGGGGGGGAGGGGCTTCGTTATGCGCCAGGGGGGGGAGTGGGTCGGGTGAGATCGCCAGGGGGGGGGGGGGGGGCGAAGGGGCTTGCAAATCGCGTGCCCACACCAAAAACCTGCAACAAAACCTATTTTAACCCCCTGACTTCACTACTATAGCCTACTCTGAAGCCTGCCTGCCTGCCACTGCTGCTAAATAGGAAGATTCATTGGTACAGGCAACCCGCATCGACTCTATTGAAGGTGAACTATGCAGGGGGGGGGGGGCAGGGGAGGCGGGACCCTAAGACCACAGAGGGGGGAAGGGGGTCCTCAAACCACAGAGAGAGGGGGGCCCTCAGAGCACAGAGAGTGGGGGTACTCACACCACAGACAGGGGGGGGGGGAAGAGGGGTCCTCAGACCTGAGAGGGGGAAAGCGAAGGACACTCACTGTCTTACACACACACTCACACACACTCATTCTCACATAAACACACACTCTCTCACAGACACACTTGCACCCACTCTCTGTCTCACACACACACACTTGCACATTCACTCTCTCTCACGCACACAGTCACTGTCACAGACACTCTCTCAAACATACACACTCCGCCAAAAACCTTGCTAGCGCCCGTTTCATTTCAGCAAGAAACGGGCCTTTTTTTACTAGTATTTAATAAAGGACACTAACAAGATTCAACTACTGCTAGCATGAGAGAGATCAGGGCAAGATATATATATATATATATATATATATATATATATATATATATATATATATATAATCCTCCATGGTTTATTTCTGCTGAAACCAAATTAAAATTGTAGCCTCACTATTTGATTGGTGGCACTTTTAAAAATAACCATATTGGGTCAGACCAATGGTCCATTTTACCCAGTCTCCTGCTTCCAACAGAGGCCAATTCAGGTCACAAGTACCTGTCAGAAACCCAATTAGTAGCAACAATTCATGTTACCAATCCCTGGGCAAGCAGTGGCTTCCCTCATGTCCATCTCAATAACAGACTATGAAGTTTTCCTTCAGGAACTTGTCCAAACCTTTTTTAAACCTAGATATGCTAACCAATGTTACCATATCTTCCAGCAGTGAGTTCCAGAGCTGAACTATTCTTAGAATGAAAAAATATTTATTCCTATTTGTTTTAAGAGTATTTCATTGAGTGTCCCCTTGTGCATGTAGGTTTATAAAATAGAGAAGATGCGTATGGGAGCAGGAGTACCCTGACAAAATGACCCACAACAAAAGAGCCTCGACAAAATAGTTCAAACACAAAACAGCCCCTAACAAAAGAGCCCAATAATCATTTGCCCATGTTGGTGTTTAACTCAGTACCTCAGCATCAAACTCCCAGGTTGAGCCGGAGCAAAATGCAGCTGTATGCAAAAAGAAGCCCCATTCAATAATAGTGATATGAGTTACTACCAATGAGCTGGACTGCAGGTACAAGCAACATAAAGGTTCAGGGAACAGCTCAAAGGGAAGGGCCTGAGTGCAGCCATTACTATTTAATCTTTTTTAAAATCCCTTAGCTACCCTTATTCAGGATTCTGGCATTTCTTTTCACTCCTATGTAGATGATATTTTGTGGCTTCTTCACATTGACCCTGATAAACCAGATATTGAATCTCTTCAACACTGTCTTGGCTGTAGCCCAGTGGCTAGATGATCATTTGTTAATTTTAAACTGCAACAAAACAGTGACCTGGTTGGCTGGTTACTTTTCTTACCCTACTACTGCTCTTCCTTTACTTGGTACTACTGTCACTCCAGTAAATAGTTTTTGCAACCTTGGAATCATTTTTCACGCCCAGCTTTCACTTCTGCTATAAGTCTCTTTGCTCTATAAGACAGTTTTTTTTTCTTTTTACATTAATTATATTCTGTCCATTGTTTTTTTGACACCGATTCTTTTGGTTACAGAACACTGCTGTTCATCTTCTTTGCCATTTGCTAAAAATGGATCGATGTTGCTCCTCTATTGAAAATATTTCATTGCCTGACAATTGAATACCAGGTACAGTACAAAATTTTTCTTCTTGTGTTTAAGGCATTTTGATTAGGCATTTCATCTTATCTCTCTACATTAACTCTCCCTTACACTCCAACAAATATTTTAAGATCATAGAGGTAAGTGTAAAATTGTGGCCGCAAGATTATAGGAATGAGGAAGCTAGTGGCTGGAGAGAGTCCATGATTACAAAATTCTGGAAAATGTCCTTGTATTGACCTTTGGTTAATTACTATTGCTGCAATAACTGAACTGAATTGGTAGAGGATATAGAACAGAGAATGTCCAAAGTAGTTGTGGATAAAGGATCATGACACTGGATTTCAGCTCTGGCTCAGAATAATCTGGAAGCCCAAAGGAGCAAGAGGAAACTGCCAGACTGCTAAAGACTATTTTCTATAATAAGATGATAATGTTATTTTCCTGGAAATAGGATTTTCCTTCCTCTTGGTCAAATGTATACAAAGACTTAGAACAAGAATCAGTGATTCAGTGCCACTTCTCCAGTTGTTTTGCTTTGGGCAAAACCAGGAAACAATGCCTTGAGCAGCAGGAACTGCCTCTGACAGGACAGGGAGAACAAACTTCCTTTTGGGCTATTGACTAATACTAACTTGAAAGATAAACTACCTGTCGCATTTTATAGACCTTAATAACATCTTTTAAGGAACATTACATAACATAAGTAGTCTTTTTTCCAGGACAGGAAAGAATAGAAAATCAAACAGCTAACATACTGTGGACTGGTCTTGTTGGTACAGAATTTGTTTTTGAAATAAATTTGTACGATTCTACAACAAATTGTCAAATATATAAAAAATTTGTTCAGTGAAAACTTTGAGTTACTATTTTAGTCTATAATACCAAGGAAATATAGCAACACAAACATTTTTTACATGAACAGTGGCGTAGCTAGGACTGAGCAAGTCCCAGGTGGAAAAATTGCAGTGGGCCTCCTATACCACCCACTAGGGAGCATGGAAGGGAGGATGCACACTTCCCAAAGTTGATATATTAATAATTGGAAAAAAAAAATCATTTTTTTACCCTTGTTTTGCTCCTAGTGTCTCTTCAGCTTTTCTCTTAACTCTCTCCAGGGTCCCCTGTTCTTTTGACATTTCTTCTCTATGTCCACAATCCATCAATGTCCAGCATCTCCCCTCTGTGTCCCTGTCCTTCTCCTTCTCCCATGTTCAGTATTTCTCCTCATTGTCCCTATCGTACCCTGTCCAGGATAGGCATAAAGATTTTCATATTCCAGATAGATTCCAGGTTCTCCTGCTCCAGAAGGCGGGAATACTGGGTAAATGTGTCATTTTGGGGATGTGGATTACTGCTGTGCCTCCATCATTTTGGGTATACAGAAATCATTTCCACGCTTTGACGCTTCTTGAACAGCGGCATGCTAAATATTCCTTTAAATTGAAGCAACGTTTTTTTTTTTTTTTAAAGACTTGGGATGTCTATATACAGTCCTTGCCCCACACAGCCTGGAGTTTAATCTGTAAAGCATTTTGATTTTTGTTTCTCGAGTGGAATGGGGTTTTTTTCTGCTTCTTGGAGAGGGATCCTTGTGTGGCATGCACCATGGGATGGTCCATTTTGCCTACACCCTCTCCCCTTAATAATGTTTTTTATTTTATTTTTTTCTTATTGCCTTTTACTTGCTAGTTGTTCTTGGGGTGCTGTTAGTCTCCTAGGAGATGTAGTACTATTCTGCTGAAGGGACATACTGAGAATGTTTGTGGGGAGGGTGGGGGAGGAGGGAGTGCGAATGTTAATTATTTGATGACAGGCAATTTACAGTTATGCTGTTTCTTTTAGTATGTTTTGCTATTTGTACTTTCATCTTGTTGGTTGTATTCTCTATCTTGTCATCAATAAAAAATTGTTGAACTTTAAACCAACAGTATTGCTAACAGTATTTAACTTGCTAATTTCAACATTAAGATGTCTTCCCCTCCCTCTGTCTCTCTTGATACAGCACAGCGCTGTCACTTATACCATAGGATAGTAAAGTGACATACAATACACAGACTTGATCTTCACCTGTAGTATGATATGAGTTTAATTGTCAGAGTTCTTGATTTTGCTGGAATCAGATGCAAATATGTGTGTGTGTGTGTGTATTATATATATATATATATATATATATATATATATATATATATATATACTGTATATATACACACACACACACACACATACTAGTAAAAAAGGCCCGTTTCTGACACAAATGAAACGGGCACTAGCAAGGTTTTCCTCGGAGCGTGTATGTTTGAGAGAGTGTGTGTGTGTGTGAGAAAGTGTGTGTGAGAGATGGAGTGTGTGTGTGAGAGAGAGAGACACACACACACACACACACACACACACAGAGAGTGTGTGTGAGAGATGGAGTGTGTGTGTGAGAGAGACACACACACACACACACACACACACACACACACACACACACAGTGTGTGTGTGTGAGTGTGTGTGTTTGTGTGAGTTTCCCTCCCCTCCATCCATGTCCAGCATTTCTCCTCTCTCCCCTTCATCCATGTGCATATCCTTCCTGCCTTCCCTCTCCTCCATCCACGTCCAGCATTTCTCCTGCCCTCCCCTGCATCCATGTCCAGCAACTGTCCTTGCTCCCCTGCCCTCCCCTGCATCCATATCCAGCAATTCTCCTCTCTCCCCTGGCCTCCCCTCCATGTCTAGTGATTTCTCCTCTCTCCCCTCCGTCCCATCCATGTCCAGCGATTCTCCTCTGTCCTCCCCTCCGTGTCCAGTGATTACTCCTCTCTCCCCTGCCCTCCCCTCCATGTCCAGTGATGCCCCAAACCCAACCTACCCCCCACCCCGAGTTTCAACCCGCCCTCTTCTCCCTCAACAGCTCTCCTTGCCTTCATGCCGGCCAGTCAGCACTTAAAACTCATTTTACTAACCTGACTGAAGTCGAGACTGCAAAAGAAGCAAAGTAGAGCAGGCTCGCCTTCAGCCTTCCCCTTCTCTCTCAGCATGCCACCCTTGTGTAAAAAGGAAATGAGGGCGGCACGTTGAGAGAGAAGGGGACGGCTGAAGGCGAGCCTGCTCTACTCTGCTTCTTTTGCAGTCACAACTTCAGTCAGGTTAGTAAAATGAGTTTGAAGCACTGGCTGGCCGGCACAAAGGCAAGGAGGGCTGTTGAGGGAGGTGCGGGGCCAGGGGAGTGGAAGGACGGAGGGGGCGACCTCACTTCTCATTGGAAGGGCGGGACGTTGAGAGAGAAAGGCAAGGCTGAAGGCGAGCCTGCCGTACTCTGCTTCTTTTGCAGTCACGACTTCAGTCAGGTTAGTAAAATGAGTTTGAAGCGCTGGCTGGCTGGCTGGCCGGCACGAAGGCAAGGAGGGCTGTTGAGGGAGGTGCGGGGCCATGGAACTCGGAGGGGAGAGGGAGGGGGGCGTCCTTCTCACTTCCCATTGGTCTGCCCTCTGACGTCATCCCCAGGGCGGACCAATGAGAAGTGTGTTACGAACCCAGGCATCCAGACGGAGGTGCAAATTATATATACATGAAGAGACAGTCCCTGCTCGACAGAGCTTACAATCTAATTAGGACAGACAAACAGGACAAACAAGAGATAAGGGAATATTATATATATATATCCTATCTCAAGGAATTAAAAAAGGTTTTTTTTGCCGATAATACTCCCAGCAAAAATTTCCCCAACTGTTGTTATTACTAAATGACTACTTGGGTTGGAGGTTGGGTTAGATTCAGAGGCTTTTTCCCTTAATTTTTTCCCCCCTTAAAAGTCGATGCAATCTACAGAACTAATAGTCTATTGATAAAAATACTATTTTTTGCCATTATATGAGAGAGGTTTTTCTTTGTTGGAACTTGTGTGTGTGTGTGTGTGTGTGTGTGTGTGTGTGTGTGTGTGTGTATATATATATATAGATAAAAATCGGAGGGAGGGGGTGACAGGGAGACCCTGAAACTCAGAGGGAGGGGGTGACAGGGAGACCCTGAAACTCAGAGGGAGGGGGGGAGGGGACCCAGAAACTCAGAGGGAGGGAGGGACGACCCTGGAAGTCAGAGGGAGGGAGGGAGGGACGACCCTGGAAGTCAGAGGGAGGGAGGGAGGGACGACCCTGGGAGTCAAAGGGGGGGGGGGGGACGACCCTGGAAGTCAAAGGGGGGACGACGACCCTGGAACTCGGAGAGAGGGGGGGCCCCTAGCACACACCCTCAATCTCACACACACACTCGCACCCAGTCTCACTCTCTGTCACACACACACACTCGCACAGTCACTCTCTCTCTCTCTCACACACACAGTCACTCTCACACACACACTCTCAAACATACACACTCCGAGGAAAACCTTGCTAGCGCCCGTTTCATTTGTGTCAGAAACGGGCCTTTTTTACTCGTATATATATATAAAATATACAGCTGCAAAGACTTATTGGAACAGTATCAGATAAATTGCTCTGACCATCACCATCCCATGTAACAAAAACTAGCTGGCTGGATACCTAAGTCCATCAATACATCTCCAAAGAACAAAAATCTGAAGATGGACAGCAATCACAAAGACTGGAGTTAACAAAGACAGTGAAACTCCACCTATTCTCAGACAATGACTCAGAGACTGAAAAGCCCATCTACCTATCTAATCTGACAAAAGAAGCCCCCTTACTCTCAGACAAAGACTCTTTTAATCCTGACAGATGCCTTCTGGATGTATATCACAGCAGATGTACAGACAGAAAGTCTTATGATGTCATTAAAACATGTGACCAGTTACCATGCTCCATCTCAAAACTAGATGAAACCTTTTTTCAGCTATCTCTGAGTTTTCATTGGATCGAGTACACCCCACCTGACTTCAGCCTATGGTCCAACAAGAGATCATAAAAAGCCTGGAACATTTTCAGTTCGCTCTCTTCTGTCTTACGCTCTTCGCCCTGCTCTCTTCATCCGCTTCTAGATCTGGACCTTCACTAAGTCTTGCTAGACTTCACACACACATCCCAGATAAGACTTTCTCCAGGCTCCATCAACAACACTTTTCCAGCAAGGATCTCCTTAATCACTCCAACCATCAGCCTCCATCAAAGTGAGTTACCATTAATCCAGCCTAATTTATAATTCAGACTTGATATCTTGAAAGCACATTCCCCTTGTGAAAGATTCCTAAGTTGCCAACTACTCTTGCCCAACACAGTTTATAGTTTATTAGGATTTTTTAAACCGCCATTGAATAATTGGCAGATTACATTGATTTACAATCTAAAAACAATGAAAAACTAGAACGGAAATGTAAATAAGAAAGCAAAAGAAAACATCACATCCAGAAACAATACAAGCATACAAGGAAAGGTAAGGGGAAGGGGAAAGGGAAGGGGGAAAGGGGAGAGGTCACAAGGCTAGGCAGTAGAAAATCAGGGTGGCAGAATAGGGAAGGATCTCAAGTAGAATCAAAAGCTTTCTGAAACAACCAAGTTTAGTGAGCATATTTAAATTTCTTAAAGGAGAGTTCAGCACAGATAGAAAGGGGCATAGAGTTCCAAAGAAAGAGAGCTGCAAAGAAAAAGGCACAGTGTCTAGTAGATTCCAGTTGGGAAAACCTAGGGTCAGGTTATTTATATAGCGAAAGGAGTCCGATTGGAGAGTAAAGGACAGTGAGGTAAGATAAATAAAGGAGAAGTGCTAATCTGAAGGCCTTAAAAGTGAGTGTGAGAGTTTTGAAGATCATCCGCTTGTCAACTGAGAGCCAATGGAGCCTAACCAAAAAAAGGGGGGGGGGGGGGGGGAAACATGATCAAATTTCTGGCCATGACATAGCAGTTTGATAGATGTGCTCTGTAGCAATTGTAATTTCTTGAGATTAGACTGGGAGCAACCCAGATAGGCTATATTGCTATAGTGTATTCTGGTGATCAGTAAGAAAGAGAATGAGGAAATGGAAGGTATCAAATTCAAAGTACCTCTAAACTGAATGGCGCTGACAAAGGATGTAGAAACCAGTTTTGCATTATCCAGAGTTCTGAGGGGAGAAAGAAAATTGCAAGTTGAGAGTGATACCCAGATAGCAAGAATCGACCAGAAGGATGGTAGTTCCTAAGAAATTTAAGGGAAGAGTAGAGGTAAGGAGGGTACCGGGGTGCCAGCAGGCTTACTCTTTTTAACTTTGTTTAGGACTAGTCTATGTTCATTGAGCCAGTCTGAGATAAGAGATAAACAATCTAGGAGGGGACTAATGGAAGGGGCAAATGGGTTGGTAGGATAGATCAGAATATCCAAAGAAAATTTACAGAGAGGCGCAGATAACAAAATTAATTTGCTCAGGTTCACAAGAAATCAGTAGGAGGACAGGGTTTGTTTGCTGTTTATCTGGTGTAATTCTGTACCCATTTGTTGCTCCTGTGTCTTCCAGGTCTGCCGGTTCTCCTGTTTCTCACCCTGCCACCATGAATGTAGTGGTAGCATTTCCGGATAAATGAGTCTATCTGCGGAAGGTGGACCAGAAGGTACCTGGAAAATACCTGTAGCTCTCCCTCTCTTGTACTTTTCCCACTTACCCTAATGGTTTACCCTAATGGTCATGTCTGAAATTCTTTTTTGTTTACTTTGTTCCTTTTCTATATTTTAGATAGTAAGCCACCCTGAAGGCACCCCAAAGGGCAGGATAGTAAACCTATAATAGACTTGGAACTTAAAGCTGAAACATGGTTTTAACATGGAGTCAAAGGAGCTCTTTTCTGTCATAAGCCATAGCTATAATCACTAGACCACATTTTCCAAGGTTTTGAATCTGAGGCAATTACAAGAGGTTGAAAATAGCAGTCTTGATCTGCTTCTGATGAATATACCTGTTAATCTTTTGCTGCTTTAGTTGTCCTACATGAGTGCTATTTGGAATTCATACAGGTTGCAATAAGAGTTATACTATACAGTCTTTTTGACACACTTTCCCAGAAATGCTATTTTTTATGTTTCAACGGTTTTTATTGATGACAAGTCAGAAAATACAACTTTACCATAACACATTAATATCATGTATGACAGTAACACAACTGGCACTCATCCTTATTGATAGTCATCAAAAAAAATTTTTTTTTACATTTTAACCCTCCCCCTCAATTATTTATGTTTCAACAATTCGCTTATTGATGACAGAACAATCATCTCCAACAAGTGCGATGTACATAGGTCAAACATCAAATTTTTGCTCCCCCACAACAGAACATTAATATCAGTCAGCAAGCTTTATCTATTTTCTCCCCCCCCCCTTAATATTCAACAAGTTAGTACTATAGCAGTGTTTTGTCCCCAGTGTCAACCTTTAGCATTCCCCTCCTTGCCCTACCCATCCCCCAGTCCCCAGGGTAGATGTTTGCCCAGCCAATTATGAGATCGTTTTGCCCTAGTATATGTGTCGTTCCACTATGGGCAACTTTCAAGTGTGGACAACAGCAAATTCCAGATGAGGGGTCCTTTTTCCCTTAGTACCCCCCAATCCTCTATTCGGCCAACCTTCATGAAAATGCCAGTGATTGATCACAAAGTGATCCCTAACGCGCCCCTCAATGAGCATATATCTCCCTGCAGTTAACTGGTATAATAGGATAAGGTCTCTCATCCCCCCAGAGCTCTGACCCCCCCCTCCCCCGCCATCTCATTCACTCCACATTCATCCCAATACATTCATCACCTGACTTCTGGATCTAGGTGCAATGATGTTTAAGTAAGCTCCCCATACTCTAATGAACAACTTCCTCCTGTTCCCAGAATGACGGGCCCCTTGTGCTTCCCATAGCATCAGTGCATGTAATTTATTCCTCCAATACCAATAGGATGGAGGGGTGCTGGAAATCCAATGGTTGAGTATACATTTTTTCCCCAGGATGCAGGACTTACTAAGGAACAGTTTCTCCTCTCGGCTCCCCATTGGCCACGCTGCTCCCGAACTGAACAGTGCTTGATCAAATGAGATGAGTATTCGCCGCCCTAGAATCCCCGATAAAAATCGGGCAAGAGCTGTCCAGAACTTCCGAATGGCCCTACATTGCCACAGCCCATGTGTTAACGATGGCATGCTCGCCCCACATTTTCTGCATTTATCCGAGTCTTTAACCCCTGCTCGCCATGCCTGCTTGCCTGAAAAGTATGCCCTGTGCATTGATCTGAAATGACATTCCTGCAGCTCTGCACTGTGCACCACCTCCGGAATTCTTTTGAGTGCTGTTAAAACCTTCCCTTCTGTTATGTTCCCCCCTGCTTCTTTCCTCCAGCGATCGACCACTTCACTAACATCCCTCTGAGGCTTAAATTCTCTCAGGACCTTATGGAACCATGATACTGACACCTGTCCCGCTGCATCTCCGGCTAGAAATTCCCTAACCTTCCCCCCAAATTCCGTCGATAGAGTGGACTGGGGCAGACCCCGAATATAATGTGCCAGCTGCATATATGCCAGTTCTGTCATAGGCCCTCCCGCATATCTCCCAGAGAACTCCGTATATGGTATTACCTTCCCATCAGGTTGAACAAAGTGTTCCAGCAGGGACACACCCTTCCTCTCCAAGTCTCTAAAGACCCGGCTATCTCTTCCTGCCGGAAAGTCTGCGTTCCCCACAACTGACAGCAGCCCACTGCTCTCCGGATTCTGTCCCCAATATCCTGATAAAGTCCGCCAAACGTGTCGCATGGGCTTTAAAAGCACACTATCCCTAACCTGCTTTGGGAGTCCCTCATTTTTTGCATGCAGCAAATAACTCATAGACCAGGGCTTAAAGTAAGCTTTTTCCCATCCAAGATCTGTATAGGTGGACATTCCCAGGATCCAGTCCCTTAAGTGTCTCAACAGACAAGCCTGATTGTAATCGCTCATCTCGGGCATGCCCATTCCCCCCCTCCTCTGGGCTCCAAGTAAATGTTGCCATCGCATTTTTGGTTTTCTCCCCGCCCAGCAAAACCGCACCACGTGACTTTGTAATCTCCTCAAGTCTTTCCTCAATAGTCTGAGCGGCAATGCTTGCAGCACGTATAGCCACTTCGGGAATATAACCATACGATATAAGTGTATTCTACCCATAAAGGACAGTGGTAGCGAAGCCCACGCAGATAGTTGTATTTTGGTATCCCTAAGCAGCTGAGGAATATTATAACTATACAGTTTCATCGGGTTAAGCGGCAGCTGCACCCCTAGGTATTTGAATGCCTCTGTCGCCTGCCGCAAGGGGACTTGATCCCAGACTGCTTGTTTCACCCCCTCACTAGCCAAAGCCTCCGACTTGGCCAAGTTGAGTTTGAGCCCTGAAAACTCTCCATATTCTCGTAGGCTTTCCATTAAGTAGCGCAGTGACGTTTGGGGTTCTGTGATCAACACCAGCAAATCATCTGCAAAGGCTGCTGCTTTGAATTCTCTACCCTGAATACTCACTCCTTTTATGTCCGCATTCCTCCTTAATTCCCTCAAAAGCGGATCTAAGGTCAGTACAAATAACAGAGGTGATAAGGGACATCCCTGCCTAGTCCCCCGCCCAATAGAGAACCATTCTGAGCACATCCCATTAACACTGATTCGCGCCATAGGCCCGTTATAAAGTGTTGCCACTGCATCCGCAAAAAACCCCTCGATGCCATATGCCTGCAGTACCTCAAACAAGAACCCCCAGTCCACTCTATCGAAGGCCTTCTCTGCATCGAAACTAATTAACATAGCTTCTTGGCCCTCTTTTCTGACCCATTCCAGCGCCCCTAGGATCTTTCTCATGTTCTTTGCGATTTTCCTTTCTCGAACAAAACCTACCTGAGACTCCTCAATCAGGGCCGGTAGGAACCGGGATAACCTGTTGGCCAGAATCTTAGCCAATAACTTGGTCTCTGTGTTCAGCAGTGATATGGGTCTATAGGAGTCCGGGAGATGTGCCGGTCTACCAGGCTTTAATAGTACTGTAATATGGGCCTGATTCATATGTGTGGGCATCATTCCCTCCCGAGTTATTACATTAAAGATCTCTGATAGTATCTGGCCTATTTCTGATCTAAGCAGTTTATAAAATTCATTTCGGAGTCCATCAGGCCCAGGCGCCTTACCTAGTGGGCTCTGCTTTATCACCCAATCTACTTCGTCCTCCGTTATGGGAGCGTTTAAGATATGCAGCTCTTCTCTGTCCAAACGTGGTAGGTCTACACTGTCCAGGTAAGCTCTACTAGGTGTTACAATCTCCTCCTGTGGCTTATATAATTCCTCATAAAATTTTTTGAATACCCCAGCTACATCTTTATCAGTATGCACCCTCACCCCCTGAGTGTTTGTCATAGTGAGTACCTTTCGTGGGCCCTCCCTTCTATTTATGAGCCTCGCTAGAAATCGCCCTCCCTTATTGGCAAATCGATATAGCTGGTATTTATAATATACTGCTGTTTTCTGCGCATTGTGATGCAACAGCTCATTGAGCGCCTGCTGTGTCTCTAATAACTGTGACCTCAGCTCCTGCGAGTGAATCTTTCCATATTGCCTCCTTAATGCAGTCACCCTTCTCTCCAATCGCATCACCTCCTTCTGTCTCACCTTCTTCTTAAAGCTCACGTATGCTATGGTCTCTCCCCTGAGAACCGCCTTAGCTGTCTCCCAGAATAGTACTGGATCGTCCCTATGTCCCGCATTATCCCCTTGAAAGTTAGCCCAACATGTCTTCAGGTGCTGCATAAACTGACTATCTCTATAAAGATATGCGGGAAAACGCCATAGGAATTCTCCCCTCCCCTCCCTATCCAAATGTAATCCCATAGAGACCCATGCATGGTCAGGGACCGCTATGGGACCTATTGTAGCCGCCGTTACCCGAGTAAAGATATCCCTGCCTACTAGTATATAATCAATGCGGGAAAGCGTAGCGTGTGCACGTGAGAGATGCGTGAAGTCCTGCTCTAGCGGATGTAAAGTTCTCCAAACGTCCACCACGTCCAATGCCTCCCCTAACATCCCAAGTCCTCGCAAAGTTCTAGACAGCTCCTGTGCTGTTGGGTGTGATCGGTCCATCTTGGGGTCCATAACCTCATTAAAGTCCCCTCCCATTACCACTGGCCCTTCACCCATGTCCCGCATCCTGCAGATAAGTTGCTTATAGAACTGCTTCTCAAATTTATTAGGTGCATAAATGTTGCATAACAGCAGAGGGTGTCTGTCCAATTCCACCGACACCAATACAAACCTTCCCCTTTTATCCCTAATTGTTTTTTTAATTTGCACTTGGATTCCCTTCCGGAACAAGATAATCACCCCCCCTTTTCCATCTACCGCTGGTGACTCCACAATTTCACCCACCCACCAGCGCTTCAATTTCTCATGCTCCGTTTTAGATAGATGGGTCTCCTGAAGGAGGGCTACTGCTGTTTTCTGATCATTGAGTGCCTTTAAAATTTTATATCTCTTGATGGGGGAATGTATACCTCCTACATTCCATGTTACGATGTTTAACACTGGCATCCCCCCTCCATATCCCACTCTCTGGTCCGTTGTTCCTGCAACTCACTCCCCCAGAGGGCGTCCCAGCCTCCACCCCCCAGGTGTACTCCCCAATCT
Source organism: Microcaecilia unicolor (assembly GCF_901765095.1). NCBI lineage: Eukaryota > Metazoa > Chordata > Amphibia > Gymnophiona > Siphonopidae > Microcaecilia > Microcaecilia unicolor. The sequence goes on along the minus strand of NC_044034.1, from coordinate 101,669,929 downwards.
CGTTCTACAACTTTCCTATATTGGAAGCCAACTATTCCTTCTCTCCACATTCTCACATCTTGCATCCACATTCGTACCCCTGCCTCCCCCCTCCCCCCCTCCGTCTCCCTCCCCCTGCCCTCCCACCCCTCCCCCCCGCCCACCCATCCCCCCAGACTTCCCTCACCCCTCCCCTTCCTCTCCCTCCCCTCATACATTACCCCTTCCATGCCAATTGGCATTCGAACTTCCCTCTCAGGGCTTGGGACTTCTCATAATGTCTGCGAGGGTATAACCCCTCTTCTTGTCCTGGTCACTTGACCTTGCTCTTTCATTAGCTCAACAACGTATATATTATATCCGCATGCCCAGTCTGCACCAACGGGTACAACATCCAAACGAAATCTCCACTCCGGCACCTCTCCTCCCACCAACAAAGCTTCTTGTAGTGCGTCAATTCTGTAATTCCACCAGGCCTCAACCGTTGTTTTGCCCATGTATTCCAGTTGTGTCCATGGTCAGCTTATCCACGTGTTCCTTCGCCGCTCTAAAGGAGTCAAAGTAGAGTACTTGCCCATTGCTGATCACCTTCAGCCGAGCCGGATATAACAAGCTGAACTTATATTTTAGCCCAAACAGTTTGGAGCAAAGAGGAGCAAACTCCTTTCTGGCTGCTGATACTTTTAGGGAGTAATCCTGAAAGCACAGAATTTTCCTGCCTTGGTACTCCAGCTGCTTCCCGGTTCTCAGCTTCTGCAGGATTTCAACTTTATGGGAGTAGTTTAGGATCTTCAATATAGCCACCCTTGGTCTGTCTGCGGTATCTCTTCGTGGCCCTAACCTGTGGGCCCGTTCAATTTTCAGCCTGCCCTCCAGACCTGGTTCCTCTAGCGCTTCCGGCAGCCATCTTTCCAAAAAGGCGCCAAGGTTTTTTTCAGGCAGGGCTTCTGGCAGTCCTACCAGCCGCAGGTTATTCCTCCTAGAACGATTTTCTAGGTCCTCCAACCTCGATTCTAATTCCGATAACCGGGATTCATGCCTGGGTTGCACCTCCGTTAATTTCCGGATTTCATCTTCCGCTTGCCCCAAGCGCTGCTGTGCCTCGCGCATATCCGTTACCAATGCTGCATGCCGTTCTTCCATCCCGTCTAGTTTGTCTAGGATGAGCTGCAACTTGTGCCCCACCGTTTGCTCCACCGCCAGTTTTACTTCTTCGGTGATTTCAGCTGCCCACAGGGAGCTCGGCGACGGTGAGTCTGGCGCGCTTTTGTCCGCCATCTTAGCTTCCACGGGCTTCGCTCTCTCTTTGGGTTCTTTCCTCCCTGATTTTGCCGCCATCCAGCGTCTTTCGCCGTTCCTTTGCGGGGCTTTTTGGGGGCGCTTCTCTCCCAGTGCCTTCCGTATATTTTTACGGAGTTTGGACGCTGTTTGCGAGTGCAGTTTATTCCAAGTCCCGGAGCAGTGCGATCTTCCGTCTCACCGCTTCATTCCCCAACCGGAAGTAGAAATGCTATTTTTTAAAATAGTCACAGTACATTTTTTGTCTAATTATCATTACAAGTTTGTAAAGTATATCTTGCTGAATTCATGAGCATAAAGAGATATACTTCAGGATGCATTTTCATGTAACCAAAGAGAAACTGAGCATTTTTGTGGCAAACTTCCTATATGCTGACTTTGGAAATATAGTTTGTTTCAGTTAGTGGGTTCCCTGTCACTGTTACAAAACCATGCTCTGCTTTCACAGTAACATAGTAGACAACAGCAGATAAAGACCTGTTCAGTCCTTCCAGTCTGCCCAACAAGACAATCAAAATGTCTGGAAAAGGGACTACTTGCTCATTTGACACTATTTTTTTAAAATATTTTATTTATAATTTTACATTTATTCAACAACATAAATGTAATGGAAATACAAGAAATTGTTTACAGAAAGAGAAAATTAAAAATGGAAATTACATCAATTACTTTGTCCACAAATAAAGATCCAGATACTAGGGAAACAAAAGGAAATTAATTATCAATAAGCGTGAAGAGCAAGTTTATCCTGCAGGCCAACTTTACAGCATATTACATTCTTTGGGGTTCAACTAAGGAGTATTAACACTTTCCTTTGCTATTATAAATTGTTGCAGTTTTAAGGGGTCAAAGAATACATAGTTATTTGATTGTAGGGATACTAAGCATCTACAAGGAAATTTCAGTTTAAAAACTGCACCCAGGTTGAGAAGTCTTGCCCTATATTGCAAGAATTCTCTCCTCCTCCTCTGCGTATCCCTCGCCAAATCAGGGAAAATTTGAACCCTCGAACCCAAAAAAACTGCATTCAGATGTTGAAAATAAATCTTAAAGATGTTGTTCCTGTCCATTTCAAAGGCAAAAGTAGCCAGCAGAATGGTCCGTTCCGTCACTACATCCAAGGAACTCTCTAAAAATTCAGTTAGATTTAACTGCTGATTTTGCAGTTGTTGTTCGTTTAAGTTGTTTGTAGTTCCTGTTATGTACTGGGCCTTGACAATGGGTGGAAAACCCTCCACTGGTAGACCCAGCACATCACCAAAATATTTCCTTAACATCTCCACTGCTGAAATCAATGGGGTCTTGGGGAAATTTATGAACCGCAAATTATTCCTTCGGAATTGGTTATCAAGAAATTCAATTTTTCGTGCCTGAATTTCTTTATCTTTGATTAAATTAGTCATAATATTCTTAAGTTTAGCGACTTCTCCTTCCAACAATGCTGTTTTATCCGATTGTTCTTGGACTTTAGCAGTCAGCATTTGGGAACTTTGTTTAACCCCCACGATCTCTTCTTTAAGAGAATTTGTTACCATTTTAAGGGAAGTGTTTAGTCCTTGAATTGAGTCCCAGAGCATTTCTAGTGTGACAACAGCCGGTCTTACCGCTATCCCGCCACCATCTGGGGTGCCTCCTCGATCTGACAGCGATTCCCTCAGCTCTCCCTCTGTTGTTCCGATCGGGGTAGAAAAGCCGACAGGTCCTCCCAGCTGAACAGGTAGGGGCTGCATACTAGCTTCCTCTAACCGGTTCCTCTCCGTCGGTGGCTGAGCACTTCCTGGTGGCCGGGGGGGGGGGGGGGGGGGGGGGGGCTGTTCCTGCGGAGGGGCTCAATGTCACCTCCTCTATGCTCTGACCCGTTTCCACGGGTCTCGTCGAAGCAGGAGCTTGTACTTCGAGCGGTCTCATCCCGAAGGCTTCTAATGTGGCTTGACGAACAGCGGGACCTGTAGCGAGGTTTGGGGAGGCTTGAGCCTTTGCTTTCCCCTTCCTTTTCCCCATTCTTCAAACAAAAAATGAGGAAATTCTGGCGTTTTGCCACAACAACCCCTCAGAGACAAGAAAACACCCATACAGCTCAAATCGCCATCTTGGATCTCATTTGACAATTTAAATTAGTTTTTTTTTTTTTTTTTTTGGGGGGGGGGGGGGGTTTGCATTCAACCAGTGATATAATTCATTACCTTAAGACCTCACCTCACCAAATGAGCAGAAGATCATCAACAATTCTTTTTCAAAAAACAACATGGTCTAGAAATAGACGGTCTGTCAGAAACTAGCCAAATAAAATGTTGGCTATGTCTGAGTGAGGCATTGTAGCTCTCATTATTGTACTATTAAAATATTGTTCAGAAACCTTACGTAATATGGGGGCACAAAAGCAGAAAGTCAGCTCAGGAAGCTACAACCTCCTGAGCTGGTCCTGATTTTCAACATAATATATCTATACACTTCAACTTATGCATGATCATATTTGTTGAATTGTAGTCCTGCATGATTTGAAATTAAGTTGTCAGTGCTGACAATGAAGCAGTACAACCAGGAAGCCACACTGTATAGTAGTTTATGTAGGATAAATATGTAAATAATGCAGAGAGAATACTTTGCACAGATACATCCTTTTTTCTTTGGATTAGTTGCAACTCAGAGAAAAAAAAAGATATTTTCTTCTCTCTCTCTCTCTCTTTTATTTAACATTAGAGAAGGCAGAAGACTTTCTCCTCTGGTAACAATCTTGCAACATTTTTCTTTAGAAGCTCAGACCTGCACTTTTGGCAGTTATGTATTATTCTTATCAAAGCTGAGCAAGGCTCAACAATGCATGTTCTTCCTTCAGACTTTAGATAATAAGACTTTATTTTTAACAGTTCTCATTGCCCCAAAGGATTCACACATTTTAAGTGCTGTCACATACACTTTCTTCCTCATTCATAACCTATTGTTATGTCTAGTTGAGATTGCTTTTTCAAGAGTTATTTATTCATTCCACTGAAATGGACCTTAAAACCCCCAGGAATTCAGTTGCTATTCATTTTCAGTGTTTAAAGGAAAAGCATATACAGATTCTGAACCTATTTTCTAGAAATGCAACAATAAAAGATATTGTCAAATGAAATGTGACAATTACAGGCGTGAAATTGGTGTTTTATTTATTTGAAGACAATATTCATATATTTTCCAAGAATCTTTGCCCATGTCTTGTTAATAGAAAAATGAGATACAGTATTATTATACTTCTGCAACAAATAACTGGGACTAAATTTGTTTTTCTAATTAAGGGCCCTGTTTACTATGCTGCGCTTAAATTTTTTTAGTGCGCACTAACTCTTGAGACACCCATAGGAATATATGGGTGTCTCTTGCATTAGTGTATGCTAAAAATGCTAGCATGTCTTAGTAAACAGGGCCCTAAATGTATTAGATACTTGAATGCTATAATAAAAAAATTACTTGCAAGAAAAAAAACTAATTTCTTTTATAAAATAGCTTAGCGGGGTTTAAAAAAACGTTTGGATAGCTTTCTAAAAGTCCATAAGCCACTACTAAAATGGACTTGGGGAAAATCCACTGCATATTTCTAGGATAAGCAGCATAAAATGTATTGTACTATTTGGGATCTTGTCAGGTACTTGTAACCTGGATTGGCCACTGTTGGAAACAGAATGCTGGACTTGATGGACCTTCGGTCTGTCCCAGTATGGCAATACTTATGTTCTTACATATTTTTAGTATCTTAAAATAATAACTTGTTATTAATCTAGTACTTCAATGAAGTCAACATGTTGCACAATTAGCAATTTATAGATTTGATTTGTGTAACAGCTTAAAAAAAGGGAGACAACAGACAGGATTATTTTGTTTAAATGTTTTTTTAAATCAGATTAACAGAGTTACACTCACACAACCAATCAACTGAGAAGTAACAATTAGTGTATCCATCAGTCTAAAAGGAATCTATAAAATGAAATCTCAATGCCTTCCCCCAATCCACTACTCCCTTCCAGCTCTCTATAGCAGCAGGAGAGTGTTAAGAAATGCCATGCCTTTACAAAGCATCCCCTAAGGGTTCCACTCACAACTGATTTGTAGAAATGCTCCATCTTCAATATGCTGTGTCATCTTCAACCGCCATTCGTCAAGGTAGGCGCTTTGTTGCTGATCCACTTAAGTAGAATGTACTTTTTAACAACCAAACAAGACTTCTTCACAAAAAACACATTTCTATTCCATCCCCCAAAGAAAGGTCATATGCTTGATCTAAAACAGATATAGTTGGGGGGGGGGGGGGGGGTGTTGCCCACAGCTCAGTGCCAAGAATCCTGCATATGTGAGCTAAAAAAACCTCTTAATGCTTGGGTAAGTCCAGATACTATGCAAATTAAGTATCCTCTAAAGTCCCATACTTTAGACACCTTCTGGCAGCTGTTACTTTAGCTGTCTACACCCATTTTGGGTGCATAAACAACCTATACACAGATTTTAAATGCGTCTCCTTCCTGTTCATACTCTCAACTAAAGATGTTGCACAAAGTACATTCACTGTAAGTCACCTGAGTCAAAATGCACACCCACATCCCACTGCCATTTCCCAGTGGTTACCTAAAAGGGGTCCCCCCCACCACCCACCCACACAAATCCCTTAGAAAGCTTTTATGCAACCAAGAAATCCACCCCATCTGTAGCAGCTTCTGGAACATAATATGCTCAAAGTGATCTCCCATGATAGAAACCCCTCCCTCAAACAGGCCTATTTTTATGTCCATATTATCCAAAGGCAATTTATAGAGAGAGTCGTAGATAACAGAATTAATTTGCCCAAGTTCACAAGAAATCAGGAGGAGGACAGGGTTTTAATTCATGAGTCAAAGGAGACCTTTTCAGTCATAAGTCACAGCTATAATCACTAGACCACATTTTCCAAGCTTTTGAATCTGAGGCAATTACAAAAGATTGATAATAGCATTCTTGACCTGCTTCTGATGAATATACCTGTTGTTAACCTTTTGCTGCTTTATACATGAGTGGTATTTGGAATTTGTGCAGGTTGCAATAAGTTATACTGTACAATCTTTTTGACACACTTTCCCAGAAATGGAAATACTATCTATATAGCTATATAATTATAATTTATTTTTTTTAAATAGCCACGGTACACCATTTTTTCTAATATCATTATAAGTGAACATAAGAATAGCAATACTGTATTAGACCAATGGTCCATCTAGCCCAGTATCCTGCTTCCAGCAGTGGCCAATTCAGGTCACAATTACCTGGCAGAAACCCAATTAGTAGCACCACTCCATGCTACCAATCTCAGGGCAAGCAGTGGTTTCCCCCATGTCCATCTGAATAACAGACTATGGACTTTTCCTTCAGAAACTTGTCCAAACCTTTTTTTAAACCCAGATATGCTAACCACCATTACCACATCCTCTAGCAACAAGTTCCAGATCTTAACTATTCTTTGAGTGCAAAAACATTTCCTCCTATCCGTTTTAAAAGTATTTCCATGTAATTTTACTGTGTGTCCCCTGGTCTTTGTACTTTTTGAAAGAGTAAAAAATTGATTTACTTCTACTTGTTCTACATCATTCAGGATTTTGTAGACCTCAATCATATCTCCCCCTCATCCGTCTCTTTTCCAAGCTGAAGAGACCTAACCTCTAGCCTTTCCTCATATAGAAGCAGTTCCATACCCTCTTATCATTTTGGTCGCTCTTCTCTGAACCTTTCCTTATTCCGCTATATCTTTTTTGAGATACGGCAACCAGAACTGAACACAACACTCAAGGTCAGGTCGCACCATGGAGCAATATAGAGGCATAATAATATTTTTGGTCTTATTTTGCATCCCTCTACTAATAATTCCTAGCACCTTGTTTGCTTTTTTTTGGCTGCCACCACACACCGCACAGATTTCAGCATATTGTCTACCATGACACCTAGGTCTTTTTCTTGAGTGCCAACTCCTAAATTGGACCCTTGCATATGTTAATTATGATTCGGATTATTCTTCCCAATGTGCATTACTTTGTATATCTTTCTGAATTCATGAGCATAAAGAGATAATAAACTTCAGGATGCATTATCATATAACCAAAGACAAACTGAGCAAACCTCAGTGACATTTTCACATTTCCTGATAAAGAAAAGGTTCATGTAATTAATCACACACACACAAATATGGAAGAGAAAAAAAGAGAATGCTCAACACAAAATTCAAGAAAAAAAGATTTTGTGGAAAACTTTAGATTACATTTTTTTTTAATGTTTTACTTATACAAATTCAAGTATAAAATTTTAGTACCAAAAAAAATCTACTCATGATATTGATAAAATACACCTATTCAAATGAAGAAATACATTTTTGAGTTGCATATAAAAATATCTATCAAAACTGTCCCAGTCTCAATATTTTCAACTAGGCAAACTGAATGAAACATTTTGCACTTTACCACTTATTACGTTGCTTTGATGTTAAATGACTGCAACATCACAAGTTCCCAAGAATTCAATCGAGATGCAATAGTTACTTGAATAATCTTAGCAGCTAAAGTAACTAGGTAAAGATGAATAATGATCAAAAATCAACAAAGGAGGTGTAACTGGTGTCTAATACGCACATTACAAGTTTTAATAAAAATATAATGCAGTGAGAGTATACTGTCATCCACAAGGCCAGGATGAGGAAGCAGGCTGTGAGATGCTAACGAAGTTTAAAAAGGTCAATAAAGCTGGCAAAACAACTAATGGAAGATTTCAATTATTCCAATATTTACTGGGTAAAACTCTCAGCAAGGCAAGCTAGAGATATTAAGTTACAAGATGCTATAAATGACTTTCATAGAGCAGCTGGAATTGTACATAATAAGATGGCAAGCTACGCTAGATCTGGTTCTCAGTGGATCACCAAACTGGTATAATATAACTAGAAACAGTAAAAAGTGGAGACAGCCAGGGAGATAATGTGGTCACTGGTCTCTGCTTTTTGCTGTTTTCTGTGGAATGCTTCTTTTTTTCTTCTTCTGTTTCTCTTCATAATAAATAACAAGGCCATTTGGCAAACAGTGATCATAATGCTACCAAATCTGAGATACTTATTGGAGGAAAAATATTTTAAAAATCTACTATATGCCATGCCCTATGCAATGGAGGTTATCTTTTCTCCCATACTCCTCGCCCGGTTGGCCGCAGAGGTGGTGTCGGGCTACTACTTTTTTTTTGTTGTTGTTGCATTTGTACCCCGCGCTTTCCCACTCATGGCAGGCTCAATGCGGCTTACATGGGGCAATGGAGGGTTAAGTGACTTGCCTAGAGTCACAAGGAGCTGCCTGTGCCTGAAGTGGGAATCGAACTCAGTTCCTCAGTTCCCCAGGACCAAAGTCCACCACCCTAACCACTAGGCCACTCCTCCACTCCCTCTTGTAGATTTCAACCTCTTCTTCCACCTCAGTCTCACTGTTTTTCTTCCTTCGAAGTCCACTCCATCCGTCCATTTGCTCCTCTGCCTCTCCGAGTAGCAGTCATTTAATCGACCCCCTGATAAGTCCCTTTCTTCCTTTCTCACTGACTTTGATGCCTGGCTTTCCTTCTTTCTTGAACCTTCATCTCCTTCCCTCATTCTTGGGGGTTTTAACATTCATGCTAATTATCCCTCTGACTCTTATGCTTCTCAGTTTCTTGCTTTAACATCCTCTTTCAATCTTCAACTGTGCTCCACTGTCCCCACTCACCAGAACGGCCACTGTCTTGATCTTATCCTCTTCTCAAACTGCTCACTCTCCAGTTTCTGTGCCTCAACTCTTCCCCTCTCTGACCATCATCTGATAACTTTCACACTTAACCACCCTCCCCCCCCAGTCCTGTCTAATCTTAACCAATATATTTAGGCTATTGACCCTTCTACTCTGTCCTCCAGTGTTTCAAATCTCTTCTCTACCACTATGTTATCCAAGTCTGTCAATGAGGCTGTCTCTTCCTATAATACTATTCTCTCCGTTGCTCTGGATACTCTCGCTCCTTCCATTCCCCGTTCTGTAAAACATACCAAACCTCAGCCTTGGCTGACCTCTAGAATCCGCTACCTACGTTCCTGTGCCCACTCTGCCGAACGACTTTGGCTGAAATCCCGTGCCCATGCTGACTTCATACATTTCAAATTCTTGCTGACCTCCTTCCAGTCTGCTCTTTTACTTGCCAAACAGGACTATTACATCCAGTTGACAAATTCTGTTGGCTCAAACCCTCGACGTCTGTTTGCCACACTGAACTCTCTCCTCAAAGTGCCTTCACCTCCAACTCCCCCTTCACTTTCCCCCCAGACTCTGGCTGAGTATTTTCATGATAAGGTTCACAAGATTAAACTTGAATTTTCAACCAGGTCACCTCCTCCTCTTCTTCCCTTAGTCCATTCTCTCAACCCTCCAACCCCTGCCTCCTTTTCTGAAATCTCTGAAGAGGAAACTACACATCTTATTTCCTCCTCGAAACTAACTACCTGTTCCTCTGATCCTATTCCCACCCACACTCTCTCTCCTACTGTCATCCATTTTTATCCATTATATCCTCAATCTTTCACTTTCCACTGCGACTGTTCCTGATGCCTTCAAACATGCCGCAATCACATCACTCCTTAAAAAACTTCATTGGACCCTACCTGTCCTTCCAACTATTGCCCCATCTCCCTTTCCTATCCAAGATACTTGAACGTGCTATTCACTGCCGTTGCCTTGACTTTCTTTCATCTCAAGCTATTCTTGATCCACTTCAATCTGGCTTTCGTCCCCTTCATTCAACTGAAACAGCGCTTGCTAAAGTCTCCAATGATCTGTTCCTGGCCAGATCCAAAGGTCTCTATTCTATCCTCATCGATCTATCTGCTGCTTTTGACACTGTTGAGCACAGCCTACTCCTTGATACGCTGACCTCACTTGGATTTCAGGGCTCTGTTCTTTCCTGGTTTTCTTCTTATCTCTCTCAGCATACCTTTAGTGTATAATCTAGTGGGTCCTCCTCTACTTCTATCCCACTGTCAGTTGGTGTACCTCAGGGATCTGTCCTGGGACCTCTTCTTTTCTCCATCCATACTTCTTCCCTTGGTACTCTGGTCTCATCCCATGGTTTTCAGTATCATCTTTAAGCTGATGACTCCCAGATCACCAAAATTCGCACTTTCCTTTCTGAGCACACTACCAGAACCCTCATCCACACTCTTATCACCTCTCGCTTAGACTATTGTAACTTGCTTCTCACAGGTCTCCCACTTAGCCATCTCTCTCCTCTTCAATCTGTTCAAAATTCTGCTGCATGACTAATATTCCGCCAGTGTCATATTATGCTCATATTAGTCCTCTCCTCAAGTCACTTCACTGGCTTCCTATCCATTTCCGCATACAGTTCAAACTCCTCTTATTGACCTATAAGTGCATTCACTCCTCAGTACCTCTCCACTCTCATCTCTCCCCGGGAACTCCATTCACTGGGTAAATCTCTCTTACCCGCACCCTTCTCCTCCACTGCTAACTCCAGACTCTGTTCCTTTTATCTTGCTGCACCATATGCCTGGAATAGACTTCCTGAGCCGGTACGTCAAGCTCCATCTCTGGCCGTCTTCAAATCTAAGCTAAAAGCCCACCTTTTTGATGCTGCTTTTAACTCCTAACCCTTATTTTATCATCCTCACTTTAATATTCCCTTATCTCTTGTTTGTCTGTCCTAATTAGATTGTAAGCTCTGTCGAGTAGGGACTGTCTCTTCATGTTCAAGTGTACAGTGCTGTGTATGTCTAGTAGTGCTATAGAAATGATAAGTAGTAGTAGTAGTAGAAGTAAATACCTGGCATATCTCAGATTCATTCCTTAGAACTCACGCCCAAAGATGAGTGGTAGCACTCCTAAGTCTACCTTATTAATAATAGTTTATGGACTTTTCCTACAGGAACTTGTCCAAACCTCTTTTTAAACCCACCTATGCTAAATGCCTCATCACACCCTTTGGCAACAAATCCCATAGCTTTGTTGTTCACTGAATAAAAATTACTTTCCCAATTTGTTTTGAATCTGCTATCTGGTTAGTTTCATAGCATGTCCCCTAGTCACGTACTACTTGAAGGAGCAAATAACCATCCCCTATTAATCTGTTCTATTCCACTCATCATTTTTATAAACCTCTTTCATATCACCTCTGTTTTCTCTTCTCCAAGCTGAAGAGCACTAATCTGTTCACCCTTTCTTCATAAAGGAGCTGCTGCATCCTCCATTATCATTTGTGCTACCCTTCTCTTTAGTTTTTCTAGTTCCTCTATATCTATCTTTTTTAGATAGGGCAATCAGGGGTGTTATCAGATTTCGAAGAGTTGAGGACTAGTTTATGGTCGGAAACGCAAGAAACAATTTGGAATAAATTGTCCTCAAATCCTCTCTGGATGGAAGCATTGAAACCTAGGTCCTAGACTAGTGTCGTTAAAGGAGTGAGAAACACATTTAAAAAGGTAGGTGCAAGGTAGTGCATTTTGAGAATCTGGCATGCAAATTGTGCCTGTCAACATAAAAAGGCTAGAAGGTGTCCACAAAGAGAAAGCTGCAAGTTCTTTTCCCTATTATGTTAAAAATTAGAAAAACAAGGCATACCAGTTACATCTGTATTTAGGAGACCTTTTATACATTAATAGAAAATAATTTGTGCTGAACAGGATTTATAAGAAAACTAATTTAAGATGGCTAAAAGCTCTTTAGAGACTGGTTGTCCCTGAATTTCTGTGCCACAGATATCAGATTGCTCTTTTCTTCCTTTTGCTTATCTGTCAGAATCAAACAAACGAGGATGCTAACATTTAGCAGTGACTGTGTCTAACAGACAGCCAGGATCCATGAAGCCTTCAGTTATCACATATTAGTTTTCTCATTATGAGGGGAACTGAATCTCTACTTTCTGCTGTGTACCCGCATTTTACCCTGCAAAGTAAGTGGGGTAAACATTGCAAAAATTTCAAAATGAAATCATTTATCAGGTCTGCCCTAACTTTGCCCACAGTGGACATATGATTCTCTGAACTTAGCAATTTTTAAAAGTCACCCCTGCAGGTAAAACACCCATTTGTTCCACAAATCCCATTGATATTTCCCCTCAAAATGTATAAAATAAAAACAGCTACAGGAATCCATAGGTTCTACAGAGTACAAAACAAACACTGTAAAGCCAAAAGTCTAAGATCATCATCACAGAGTTGCTGTAGGGCTCATATATAATGCAGCATAGTAATTCACCACTGCTACTTTTAGGTACAATCACTGGCCTAAACTGATTATGTGCATTGTCTATATAATGTGTATCGGGATTACATGGAAATAATCAGTCTACTCTATTCTGATGCACTTAACTGTTCAAAAGTAGATGGTAAAGACATCTACCATCAAAATAATGCAACTACAAAGCAAACCATCACATACTGCACTCAAACATTAATCTGAGTAAAAAAGAGCCTCATCTTCCTGATGAGAAAGAACAGTCAGTTCTCACATATCTATCAACCAAAGCAGATAGTCTAAAAGGAAGAAGACTGACACTGGAGTGCAAAAACAGCTCCAAAAGTCACTATTCCTACTTTGAAGGAGCAATTAAAGTACACATACCACTAACCACAACAACCCATACAACAAAACAGCTTTGACTAGGGGAGGGAGGGAAAAACTCCAAAAAGAACAATGGGGTAATATTCAGATCGTGGTGGTAAGCAGCTTCCAAGCTGTTTCCTGCTGCAGGTTGAACTAACCCCAAATATTCAATGGAATTCAGGACGAGTGAGGTGATCAAATTTGCAGATGACTCAAAACTATTCAAAGTTGTCTAAACGCATGCGGATTGTGAAAAATTGCAGAAAGATCTTTGGAAGGCTGGGCATCCAAATGGCAGATGAAATTAATGTGGGCAAATGCAAAGTGATGCACATTGGAAATAATAACCTGAATCATAGTTACCCGATGCTAGAGTCCACCTTAGGAGTCAGCTCTCAGGAAAAAGATCTAGGTGTCATTGTAAACAATACACTGAAATCTTCTGCCCAGTGTGCGGCAGTGGTGAAAAGAGCAAACAGGATGCTAGGAATTGGGATGCAAAATAAGACCACGAATATTATAATGCCTCTGTATTGCTCCACGGTGCGACCTCACCTTGAGTATTGCATTCAATTCTGGTCGCAGTATCTCAAAAAAGACATAATTAAATTAGAAAAGGTTCAAAGAAGAGCGACCCAAATGATAAAGGGGGTGGAACACCTCCCATATGAAGAAAAGCTAAAGAAATTAGGGCTCTTTGGCTTGGAAAAGAGACGGCTGAGGGGGGGGATATGACCGAGGTCTATAAAATCCCGAGTGGTGTAGAACGGGTAGAAGTGAATCAATTTTTCACTCTTTGAAAAAGTACAAAGACCAGGGGACACTCAATAAAATTACATGAAAATATTTTTAAAAGAAATAGGAGGAAATGTTTTAAAGAATAGTTAAGCTGTGGAACTCGCTGCCAGAGGATATGGTAACAATGTTTAGCATATCTGGGTTTTAAAAAGGTTTGGTCAAGTTCCTGGATGAAAAATCCATAGTCTTGTTATTGAGATGGACATGAGGGAAGTCACTGTTTGCTCCGGGATTGGTGGCATAGAATGTTGCTACTAACTGGTTTTCTGCCAGGTACTTGTAACCTTGATTGGCCACTGCTGGAAGCAGGATACTGGGCTAGATGGACCATTGGTCTGACCTAGTATGGCTATTCTTATGTTTACAATGCTACAATGTAGAAGAGAAGACTACTTCTAATGTACATAAGTTAATTTGAAGCTATACTCGGGCAGACAGATGGTCCATCTTGACCAGTATCCTGCTTCCAACAGTGGCCAATCCAGGTCACAAGAACCTGGCAGAACTCAAAATGTAGCAACATTCCATGCTATCAGTCCCAGGGATAGCAGTGCTCAGCAGTGCTTTCCCCATTTCTATCTCAATAGCAGACTATGGACATTTCCTCCAGGAACTTGTCCAAACCTTTATAAAACCCAAATACACTAACCACTTTCCAGAGCTTAACTATTCGTTGAGTGAAAAAAATAATTCCTCCTATTCTTTTTAAAAAATATTACTATGTAACTCCATTGAGTGTCCCCTAGTTTTAGTAGGGGATGCCTAATGGTTTGTTCAGTGGCCTGAGAACCAGGGGAATTGGGTTTGATTCCTACTGCAGCTCCCTGTGACACCATGCAAGTCACTTAACCATCCATTGCCCCAGGTATAAAATAAATACCTGCATTTAGGGGTTCATTTTCAAAGCACTTATACATACAAAGCACCATAGTAACCTATGGTACTTTGTGTGTCTGAGTGCTTTGAAAATGAGTCCCTATGTAACTTTGTCTAAGTGCTTTAAAAATACACTTCATAATATAGAAACCACTTTGACTGTAGCCACAGAAAGGCAGTACATTACATCCCATCCTCTTTCCCCGATCGCTTTTTGAAAGAATAAACAATCAATTCACATTTACTTGTTCTGCAGTACTGAGGAATTTGTAGACCTCTATCATATGACTCCTGAACCATCTTTTTTCCAAGCTGAAGAGTCTTAACCTCTTAAGCCTTTCCTCACATGAGCGAAATTCCATCTCCTTAATCACCTGCAGGATTTGTGCCAGTATGTTTTTATAAAATAGCACCAAAACAGGAAGCCACTTGATCTCTCCATTAGAAAGTCTGTTAACTTACTCTCTAAGGACATGATTTTATAACATGACACCCATTTGAGAAGTCAAAAAATGTATATTTTATAAAAGCAGCATAATATAGGCAGCCAGAACCAGTCACAGTAGCATGCAAATGCTGATGCAAATATGCCTGGTTTGAGCGAATGGGAGTTTATTCCCAAGAACAGAGAACTTGAAAGGAAGAAGCCCTGAGTTGTAACACAGCACTTGCTGGATGGGAGCAGGCTGAAGTCCTGGGTTGTAAGCAAGGCTATGTTTAATACTTCCTAGTGAGGAAGACCTCAGGCAGGCAGAGAAGGACCTGGCGAAGAGTGGAAAAAAAACCAGGATTCCCAGGACAAGCCCAACCCGACTTACACATGTCTCATGGAAAGAAGAGGAGAAGCCTCTAGCCCAGTGGTTTTCAACCCAATCCTCAGGGCACACCCAGCCAGTCAGGGTTTTCAAGATAACCTCATTTAATGAGGATATCCTGAAAACCCTGACTGGCTAGGTGTGCCCTGATGACTGGGTTGAAAAACTCTGCTCTAGCCAGAGAGGGGCGTTATTTACCACAGCCTCAAACTGAACACTGACAACGAGGGCCGGAAGAGGAAATATGTTGGAAAGGTGAAGACCTTAAGACACAAGCATATGGACGTTTCAGTGTAATTATAGGTTATCAATAGAAATCAAACAAAATAAAACATGGAAAAGAAAATAAGATGATATAATTATATAAAATAAGATGATGTAATTATATAAAGTACTGAGGCTGATCTTCTATTGTGCATACAAAGAACTAGTGGAAGGGAAAATAAGAATGAATTTACTGCCAGGGAGGTGCTGCCGGAGAGTCCAACCAGTGATTTACTCTTCATGAATTAAGAAGGATGGAAGGACTATTGGACTTTAATATTTATAGCTGATAAGGAGAGGGGAAAAATTTGATGAAGATTGAGGAAGTCCTAGGAAATCTGTTTGTTGTGGTGAACTGAGCAAAACAGCCCCAGAGGGGGAAGGGCTATACTAAGCAGCCTGGAACAGAGCTGTGCACTGCAGCCAGTAGACTTTTTGCATGTAGAAACGTCTGTGAGCTGGAGGGCTTCCTGGATGCAAGGAGGAGGAAAATAGAGCTTCCATAATTGATTTACAATACTGAGCAGCATACCAGAGGTTTATATTATGGAAATAATTATTTAAGAGATTTTAAATCCTGCAGATCACTTTGTGTTCTGCTCCCTTAAGTGCTCGATATAAACTGTGTATTGGATTTAAGTGGAATGAAATCTTCAGGTTATATATTCAACTTATTTGTGCCGGATAGCTGGGAACTTGTATGAACTGTGAACAATTTGCCTTGAGACTGCATTGAACTCTCAGGATATACAGAGCAGAAGAGTTTGGAAATCCCCCAAGTGTGTCAGATACCTGTGCAGGTTGCAAACGCCATAACAACAAAAGGCCTTTTACACGTGGAAAACCTTCATAAAATTACCCCCTACAATCTGTTTTTTTTCCAATTATATGTTTGTTTGCATTGTTATTTATAAAACAGACTCTAGTTAACAACTGCTTAGTGTTTCAGGCATCATTCTGTAATCTGCTATTTTATGGATGTTATCATGCTGTGTTGTTTTATGTCATGTCTTTCTATACTTCTGGGAACCAAGCAGTGAAAAATATAAATATTAACTGTTTTGTAATTTTAAAAATTAATTTCTCATTGTGTATTACAGAACCTGTACAGAAGGTACAATATTTTTAGCTAGAGCTGCTGAGTCACTCAATTGCTTGTTATCGGTTGTGCAAAACAGCAATTCAGGAGCAATCAAACATACATGTTTCTAAATATTGCTCTTTTCTAAGTAGTTTGTTTAAAAAGAAAAAAATAGGCACTGCTGACCCAATTAAAAGTGGGGTTTGCACTGTTTTTGTAATATTTAAGGACCTTTCTCACTTTAAAAAAAATGACTTTTCCAAACAAACTTGCTGTGACCTCAATAGCAAAGACTACATATTTTGCAAGGAAAAAAGTGTAGAGAAGACAGGCATGCTGCAGGACCATGGACAGAGTGCACGTACAATATATTCCCTGGCTGTCCCCAGTAGGTCAAGTCCCTGTGGCACCTCTGCCTATCTAATTGCTAATGTTTAATAAAGAGCAGAATGTCAAAGGCCCACCTGCAAGAGAAAATCAGATGATAGTAATTGACTTCAGCATCACCAGGGAAAAGTGAAGAGAAGCAAAAGTAAGACTATGATCAACCTTTTCACCCACTCCCTATCATCTGAAAAAATATGACAAAAGACTAAAATAGAATTTGCTAATAATAAAGGAGACAGAGCTTAGAAGCACAGAACAGTGTCACATGGCAAGTACATCTTAATTTTAAGTATCTAAAGGAAGAGAAAAACTGCCAGGGACAGAGGGTGCGCACTCTCTCTGTCCTTGTGGTACATGCTACTGCTGTAGTTGCTCTCGAATTTAGGGCTGGTACTCCAGCACCTGAAGGGAGACATTTGGCGATGATTTTGGTGTCAAGAGACGGTCCAAGTATATGGATGGTCCTGCATCAGTTGTTGGGTCCTGGATGCATAAGAGTAATTACTGCTTTAAAAATCTGCTGAACAGCAATGAAAATGGACTATCATTCATACAGAGGAATATTGACTGATAAGGAAGCTAATTTTCTAATAGAAAACAATCCCATGATACCTAATATCTATTTTATAGCAGCTATAGTTTACAAGTCTGTGGTTCACTCTCCGGGGCGCCCTATAATGGCTACAAGGAATTCCAGTTTGGAGCCTTTGTCTAAGTTTGTGGACAAGTTTTTTTGCAGATTGAAGCTATGAAGGTGACTTCCTTTTTGAAGAATTCTTCACATTATTTTTTAGACTCATGGAAGATCTGCCTGAAATCCCAGAAATGGCCTATCTAGTCACCTTAGATGTGGTTTTGTTGTGTACGAACATTCCCCAAGATGGGGCTCTTGAGGTTATTCTCACTACACTACAGAAGAGGATTGGGCCTCAGAGAATTTCCACAACCTTTTTGATGGCGTTGTTAGAGTTGGTGGATAAGGAATAATTTTTTTTTGTACAATGGGAAGTTTTACCAGCAAATTAGTGGGGTGGCGATGGGGGCGTTGCTAGCCCCGTCAGTAGCCATGCTATACACAGACCAGTTGGAGACACAGAAGATTTATGTATTGGAGGAATTTAAGTCAGTGTTAATGTGGAAGAGGTTTCTAGATAATGTGTTTTTCATTTGGACAACTTCAGAAATTGAATTACGAACTTTTTTGACCAAATTGAATGGGTTGGACACTAACATTCGATTTGAGATGACGTTTGATGTTTTGAGAATAGCTTTTCTAGACCTAAGAGTTATGAAAATTAATGGAAAATTGGCAACAACTCTTTATCGTAAGCCAGTAGAGAAAAACACACTGCTATATTTTGACAGTCACCACCCATATTCTTTGAAATATAACTTGCCAATAAGTCAGTTTCTTCATTTTGTACCACACAATCCAAGTTTAAACAGCATGCGATAAAGTTAAAACTGAGATTTTTAGATAGGGGGTACCCTAAATCTGCTGTGCGAAAAGCTTATTTAAGGGCTAGGTTTGCTCAACAACAGTTGTTATTGCAAGAACAATGCACGCAGAGGAAAGGCTCACTTGTGTACTATCATGTTATCATTTGTCTAAGCAATTTGTTCAAAGTATGAGGGCTAACTGGCACGTTATGACATTATTTCCCTGTTTTAATGAATTCCCTACAGTGGTATATATGCTAGGTAAAACTTTGGGAGAATATTTGGCTCCACTGAGATATTAAAAAAAAAAAAAAGGGGGAAACACAGGGATGGTAGGCATGCACAACCCATGTGGTAAATGTCAGCGGTGCCAATTTACTATAACAGGGCCGGTATGGGTCACTCCAGATCAGAAGTTTGAATTCAAGGCGAGACAAATAACCACATGTGACAGCAGGACACATTGTGCCCGTGTGACTTATTATATATTGGACAAAGTAGTCGTCTGATTAAGATCAGGTTAAATGAACATAAATCTCGGGTGAACACGAGTTCGCTGCAGGCTCCTTTAGTACAACACTGGGTGGAGAAAGGACATTCATTGCAGGGTTTCAGGTGGCGGGTGATTGACCAGATAAATGTAGGTTGGGAGGGAGGAGACATGGAGAGGTTACTTCACTATCGTGAACAGAATTGGATCTTTAAACCAAATACAGTTACCCCTACAGGGCTCAACCTAGAAACTGAGTGGATGACATTGGTGTAAGCAGGGGTCCTGTGATTGTTCTCTTGTCCTTATCGCATGTTTGGGATGGAGGAAATATAAACGGTAGGGAGAACACCGCCACCATTTCAAAGCAACGTGTATGAAGGGCTGAGAAAAGCCGGTGCTATTTAAATCAAGTAATTCTAAATTTTTTTTTGAAGGAGATAGTAGGGAGGGGATGGTAATCCCTGTCTTTATTGTTGCAGGGGGTGTTCCTTGAAACAGCTCCAGGGCGAAACATAGTCTAGTCTATGGTGGATTAAGTAATCCCTTGACTGATCATTATTGACTTCATCTTGAGATGAGTATTTTTACTAAATTAATTTTGCTGAAGAGCTAAAGAGAAAAAACAAACATTCTTAAAAAGTTGAAAATGTTTTGGACAAATTGAACATAAATTGAATATAAAAAAAGACAAAAAATGTTCATACCTTTAGACTGATGAGGAGGTGGGTGTATAAATCTTACTGATTTACAAACCTAAGTTCAGTAAGTGGCACCGCTGAGGTCTATGGTATATTTGAAATGTATGTGTGGTAGTGAATTTATTGCATTAACAAGAACCTCCTGAAAGATTATTAATACCAAACAATACTACTACTACTAATCATTTCTAAAGCGCTACTAGACATACGCAGTGCTGTACACTTGAACATGAAGAGACAGTCCCTGCTCGACAGAGCTTACAATTAGGACAGACAAACAGGACAAACAAGAGATAAGGGAATATTAAAGTGAGGATGATAAAATAAGGGTTCTGAACAAGTGAATACGGGTTAGGAGTTAAAAGCAGCATCAAAAAGGTGGGCTTTTAGCTTAGATTTGAAGACGGCCAGAGATGGAGCTTGACGTATCAGCTCAGAAAATCTATTCCAGGCATATGGTGCAGCAAGATAAAAGGAACAGAGTCTGGAGTTAGCAGTGGAGGAGAAGGGTGCAGATAAGAGAGATTTACCCAACAAAGAAGTTAAACACATACAATCCAAAAAGCATGGATTCACAAAATCAGTTACATAAAATAATGATGTGCAGGTTTGATAAAAGAAAAGAAAAATACCTTGACAAAGGTAAAATAATATAAATAAATTAAGAGGATAAGATTTGATACACCACCTTTCTGTGGTTGCAATCAAAACTGTTTATAGATTATACACAGATACTTATTTTCTATCTGGTGCAATGGAGGGTATGACAAAACAGTAGGGGGCCCTTTTACTAAGGAGCACCTAAAAGTGACCTGAACTGGTGGTATAGGCACGTGTTTTGGACGCGTACAGGTCAATTTTCAGTGCACTTGGAAAAAGGCTGTTTATTTTTTTGTGGCCGGAAATGGGCATGCGGTAAAATTAAAACCAGCGCGCTTCCATTTTCGGCCTGAGATCTTACCGCCACCCATTGATTTACCAGTAAGGTCTCATGTGCTAACCGAGCAGTAAGCAGCCAGTGCGCGTAAACTGCCGATTACTGCCGGGTGAGTGCATGTTTTGGGCGTGCATCAAAAATGGAATTACTGCCTGGGGCACACAGTAGCTGGGTGGTAGTTCCAATTTGGCATTCATTGGACACATGTAGGCGCCTACGCACCTTAGTAAAAGGGTTCCTAGGTTTGTAAGCCTGTAAACTGTATTATTTCTTGAAGTGTATTTCTCTAATTTGGCCAGCAGGTGGTGCATGTTTAATGTTTAAAGCTGTTACAGAGAAATTGACTGTTTCTTCTTTAGCTTAACACAAAGAGGAAGTAACCTGAAGTGATGTGGCCAGCTACTTTTAAAAAATGTTGTTCTGGGCATCTTAGAAACAAATGTTGAATGCACCTTTTCAGGAGGATGAGCTGGCCTTGGGTGGCTGTGCCTATAATAAGGCACTAGCACCAGCTGGCTTTCGAGTCGAGTTTTACAAGATCTTGCAGGACTATATTAGGCTCTCTTTATTACAGATGCAGTGGCGTACCGGGGGGGGGGGGGGGGGGCCGTGGGGGCGATCCGCCCCGGGTGCACGCCGCACGCCTGTTGGCCAAGCCTGCTCGTTCCCTCCCTGCTGCTCCCTCTGCGCGGAGCAGGTTACTTCCTGTTCCGGGGCAGAGGGAGCAGCAGGGAACGAGCAGACTCTGAGCCAACACCCCCCCCACCCCCCGCAGAAGGTAAAAATGCCCCCGGGGGGGGGGGGGGGGTGTAATTTCGCTGGGGGGGGGGGGATGCGCTGCACCTGGGAGGGGGGGGGGGGGCGCATCGGCGATCCGCCCCGGGTGTCAGCCAGCCTAGGAACGCCACTGTACAGATGTTTACACAATACAGAATGGGTCCATGCCAGAATCACTTTGCACGGCACAAATAATTGTACTTTTAAAACCAGACAAAGACCCTTGTTCTCCCACATAATACAGACCCATACCCCTGATAAATTTTGAAGCCAAGTTATTTGCAAAGATGTTGGCAAATCAACTGGCCAAGATTCTTCTGGGTTTGGTGGAGGATTTCCAAGTAGGTTTTGTCAGGGGCTGGGCAGCCACTAAAAAATCTGCGTAAGATTTTAGCATCCTTGGAGTTAGCTAAAAGGCATAAAATCCCTTCTCTTCTTGTTAGTTTCGACGTGGAGAAGGCCTTTGACTGGATCCACTGGTCTTTCTTGTTCAAAGCTCTCCAGACTTATGGTATTACAGGGTTCTCTCTCAATTCTGTGCGGGTCCTCTACTTAAATTCATTGGCAATTATGTGGGTTAATGGGTTCTTTTCTGCTCCATTTCTGATCTATAGGGGCACATGCCGGGGTGCCCCCTTTCCCCTCTCCTTTTTGTTCTGGCTTTGTATCCACTTATTCAGGACATTCTAGCTCATCCAGAGACACAAGGAGTGAAGTTTTAAAACTCTAACCTTTACAATTTCGGCCTTTGCAGACAATCTCTTAGTTCACTTAACTGAGCTGCAGCACTTGCTAGAGGCTTTGCTTGAGTTATTTCATGAATACGGGGATTCTGGCTTTCATCTTAATCTTCAAAAGTCTTTGGCACTTGAGTCCTCAGAAAATATGCACAGAAATTGGGAAGGTTTGTTTCCTCTATGGTGGGCATCACATTCATTTCGCTATCTTGGGATTTGTCTCTCTATGCGGCCTATGGAGCTATATGATCTTAATGTCTCCTGTCTATTAGACTCAGCTGTGGGTATATTGAATGGCTGGCAAGCACTGCCTTTAGGACTTCATGGGCAAATTCATTTATTTAAAATGGTGGAATTCCCAAAATGGTTATATATGATACAATGGTAAATAAATCCTAATAAATAAATAAATAAATAAAAACTGTTACCACTTAAACTTCGGTAGAAAGAGCTTGATACTCTTTATTGATGTATATGTTGTTTTTGTTGGGAAGGGAAGAAACCTAAGGTGCCATTGGTCTATTTAATGGGCCCTTGGAGGGTGGGGGGAATAGATTCACCCAATTTATATAAATACAATTTGGCCTGTCTTGTTAGACACTTGGGAGACTGGCTTTTGGCCTGAGAGGACTACTATATCCCGCTTGGAGAGGAAATTTTTCCTATAAATTCCTACTAATGATTTGCCAGTAGTAGTGCGGAACAGTATCTTCCTGAAATCCTTACAAGAATTTTGGAAGATCCTTTTGAAATATTTGGATGTCTCTCCGCACACCTCCCCGCTCCTATCTATCCAGGGCAATATGCACTTTTTGCCAGGTCAGGAGAATAACACTTTTCGGAGATGGGCGACCTTAGGTATTTCCCGACTAGAGCACATACTTAATCCTGATGGTTCTTTAGTTCCCTTGACAGAGCAGGGGGAAGGTTTATCAACCCAATTAGCGGACAGTTTTGCCTGTCATCAACCAGGTCATGCTCAAGCTTTGGAAAGGACAGCTTTGACTGCAGCTCATAATGATCGACTGCACTCCTTTTTTACTTTGAAAGATTGAGACCTTCTCTCAGTATCATCACTGTATAAGGCTCTACTACAAATTTTTCCCACTAGTCATAATGAGCAAGTGAAGGGCAAATGGGCGGAAGATCTACATAGGTCACCAGAGACATTAGATTTGGTAACCTTGGTTGCCTGCATCCCCCCCATTTAACGGCAGTGGATGAATTACGTGATTGTCTATTTGAAATGTTGTACCGTGCATATATTTCTCAGACTCAATTGTTTCACATGGGTGACACTGACACTCCTCTATGCCCGAAGTATACATCCCAATCCAATTCATTTTTTCATGCATTTTTGGACTGTTTTGTGGTACACAATTTTTAGTCTCAGCTTGTCCGCTACCTGGAGAGAGTGCTGAGCTCTGCTATTCCCCTTTCAGAAACTGGTTTTTAATGGATAAATATGAGGCATTTCAGAAAGGAGACCAGCAGAGATTTCTTCGTAAGATGGCACTTCTTGGCAAGAGGTCAATCCGTAAGGTATGGACTACTTCTGCTCCCCCGTCATTTTGGGGGATGGCAGAATCTACTACATCAATATATGTTATGGGAGTGACGGGGAATAGGCTTGTCTTTTAGATGCAAGAAAAGTTTTTTGTCCATCTGGGAACTTAACATTTTTTTCACTTGCTCCCTAAGGCTCGTAGTTTTATTCTAAATACTTTGTAGTACATTTTGTAGGACTGGTCCCGGGTCTTGAGGGGTTTCCTAGGGGTTTTTTTTTTGAGGGGGGGCGGAATGGATCTTAATAATTGTAGTAAGACAACCTCTGATTTACTTGACATAGAGAAGGCTATAAGAATCCAAGCTGATCTCTCTATCATGGAATTATCTCAGTATGCAACTATTATAAAGAATAAAATTACAGAACATGTAGACAAACATGGTTTAATGAGACAGAGAAAGTATGGGTTCAGCCAAAGGAAGTCTTGCCTCACCAATTTCTTTCATTTCTTTGAAGATGCAAAATAAACATGTGGCTAAAGGTGAGCCGGTTGATGCAATGTATCTAGATTTTCAGAAAGTTTTTGACAAAGTTCCTCATGAGAGACTCCTGAGAAAACTAAAGAGTCGTGGGATAGGAGGCAATACGCTGATGTGGATTAGAAATTGGTTATTGGACAGAAAACATTTCTCTCAATGGAGGAGGGTGAACAGTGGAGTGCCAAGGGATCTGTACTGTGACTGGTACTATTTAACATGTTTATAAATGATACTGAAAATCGGAACCATGAGTGAGGTGATCAAATTTGCAGATGATACAAAATTATTCAAGGTTGTTAAAATATGTGTGGACTGTGAAATATTGCAGAAAGACCTTAGGAAATTGGAACACTGGGCATCCAAATGGCAGATGAAATTTAATGTGGACAAATGCTAGGGTCCACTTTGGGGGGGGGGGGGGGGGGGGTCAGCACTCAAGAAAAAGATCTAGGTGTTGTAGATAATACGTTATATGGATATAACAAAAGAGAGGGAACAAAGTACAAACTAAAGTCCAAACAAAAAAAACAGCACCACGGGCCTTTAAAAAAGGCTCATTCATTAAAGAACTGTGTTCCATTTTTAAAGGCCCGTGGTGCTGTTTTTTTTGTTTGTAGATAATACGTTGAAATCTTCTGCTCAGTGTGAGGCGGTGGCCAAAAAAGCAAACAGGATGCTAGGAATTATTAGGAAAGGGATGGTGAATAAGACAAAAAATACTATAATGCCTTTGTATCGCTCCATGGTGTGTCAGTACCTTGACTATTGCATTCAGTTCTGTTCGCAGTATCTCAAAAAGATACAGCAGAATTAGAAAACGTTCAAAGAGTAGTGACCAAAATGATAACGGGGATGGAACTCCTCTCGTATGAGGAAAGGCTAAAGAGGTTAGGGTTCTTCAGCTTGGAAAATAAATGAATGAGGGGAGATAGGATTGAGTTCTACAAAATCCTGAGTGGTATAGAATGAGTAGAAGTAAACTGATTTTTTACTCATTCCAAAAGTACAAAGACTAGGGGACACGAGGAAGTTACATGGAAATACTTCTAAAACAAATAGGAGGAAATATTTTTTCACTCCATGAATAGTTAAGCTCTGGAACTCTTTGCCGGAGGATGTGGTAACAGCGGTTAGTGTATCTGGGTTTTAAAAAGGTTTGGATAAATTCCTAGAGGAAAAGTCCATACTATGCTATTGAGACTTGGTCCTTAGTGGAGCGCATGATCTGGTGAGGGACGTTATGGTACTGGGGCCACTTGATAACAGTGATCATAATATGATCAGTTTTGATATCGACCTTGAAGTAACTGTACACAGAAAGTCAAATACGTTAGCGTTTAACTTTAAAAAAGGAGACTATGATAAAATGAGAAGAACGGTTAAAAAAAAAAAAAAACTTAGGGGGGCAACTGAGAGAGTAAAAACTGTACAACAGGCGTGGACGCTGTTCAAAAATACCATCCTGGAGGCCCAGGCCATACATATTCCGCGAATTAGAAAAGAAAGATGGAAGTCCAAAAGACAGCCGGCCTGGTTGAAAAGTGAGGTGAAGGAAGCTATTAAGGCTAAAAGAAACGCCTTCAGAAAATGGAAGAAGGAACCGTCTGAAAATAACAAGAAGCAGCATAAGGAGTGTCAACGCAAATGCAAGGCGCAGATAAAGAAGGCCAAGAGGGATTACGAAAAAAAGATAGCATTAGAGGCAAAAAAACATAGTAAAAAATGTTTTCGGTATATTAAAAGCAGGAAGCCGACGAAAGAATCGGTTGGGCCGCTGGATGACCGAGGGGTAAAAGGGGCGATCAAGGAAGACAAAGACGTAGCGGAGAGACTGAATGAATTCTTTGCTTCGGTCTTCACCGAGGAAGATTTGGGTGTGATATCGGTGTCGGAAATGGTATTTCAAGCGGACGAGTCGGAGAAACTTACTGACTTCACGGTAAACCTGGAGGACGTAATGGGGCAGTTCAGCAACCTGAAGAGTAGCAAATCTCCTGGACCGGATGGTATTCATCCTAGAGTACTGATAGAACTGAAAAATGAGCTTGCGGAGCTACTGCTAGTGATATGCAACTTATCCTTAAAATCGAGCGTGGTACCGGAAGATTGGAGGGTGGCCAATGTAACACCGATTTTTAAAAAAGGCTCCAGGAGAGATCCGGGAAATTATAGACCGGTGAGTCTGACGTCAGTGCCGGGGAAAATGGTAGAGGCTATTATTAAAAACAAAATTACAGAGCACATCCGAGGACATGGATTACTGAGACTGAGTCAGCACGGCTTTTGTGTGGGGAAATCTTGCCTGACCAATTTACTTCAATTCTTTGAAGGAGTAAACAAACATGTGGACAAAGGGGAACCGGTTGATATTGTGTATCTGGATTTCCAAAAGGCGTTTGACAAGGCACCTCATGAAAGGCTACAGAGGAAATTGAAGGGTCATGAGATAGGAGGAAATGTCCTATTGTGGATTAAAAACTGGTTGAAGGATAGGAAACAGAGAGTGGGGTTAAATGGTCAGTATTCATAATGGAGAAGGGTAGTTAGTGGGGTTCCTCAGGGGTCTAGGACCGCTGCTTTTTAATATATTTATAAATGATTTAGAGATGGGAGTAACTAGCGAGGTAATTAAATTTGCTGATGACACAAAGTTATTCAAAGTTGTTAAATCGCGACAGGATTGTGAAAAATTACAAGAGGACCTTACGAGACTGGGCGGCTAAATGGCAGATGACGTTTAATGTGAGCAAGTGCAAGGTGATGCATATGGGAAAAAAGAACCCGAATTATAGCTACGTCATGCAAGGTTCCACGTTAGGAGATACGGACCAAGAAAGGGATCTGGGTGTTGTCGTCGATAATACACTGAAACCTTCTGCTCAGTGTGCTGCTGCGGCTAGGAAAGCAAATAGAATGTTGGGTATTATTAGGAAAGGTATGGAAAACAGGTGTGAGGATGTTATAATGCCATTGTATCGCTCCATGGTGCGACCGCACCTTGAGTATTGTGTTCAATTCTGGTCGCCGCATCTCAAGAAAGATATAGTAGAATTGGAAAAGGTGCAGAGAAGGGCGACTAAAATGATAGCAGGGATGGGACGACTTCCCTATGAAGAAAGATTAAGGAGGCTAGGGCTATTCAGCTTGGAGAAGAGACGGCTGAGGGGAGACATGATAGAGGTATATAAAATAATGAGTGGAGTGGAACAGGTGGATGTGAAGCGTCTGTTCACGCTTTCCAAAAATACTCGGACTAGGGGGCATGCGATGAAACTACAGTGTAGTAAATTTAAAACAAATTGGAGAAAATTTTTCTTCACCCAACGTGTAATTAAACTCTGGAATTCGTTGCCAGAGAAAGTGGTGAAGGCGGTTAGCTTAGCAGAGTTTAAAAAGGGGTTGGACGGTTTCCTAAAAGACAAGTCCATAAACCGCTACTAAATGGACTTGGGAAAAATCCACAATTCCAGGAATAACATGTATAGAATGTTTGTATGTTTGGGAAGCTTGCCAGGTGCCCTTGGCCTGGATTGGCCGCTGTCGTGGACAGGATGCTGGGCTCGATGGACCCTTGGTCTTTTCCCAGTATGGCATTACTTATGTACTTATGAGACAGACATGGGAAGCAACTGCTTGGCCCTGGGATTTGTAGTATGGAGTGTCACTACAATTTGGGTGTCTGCCAGTTATTTGTGACCTGGCTTGGCCACTGTTTGGAAAACAGGATACTGGGCTATATGAACCATTGGTCTGACCCAATATGGCTACTCTTATGTGGAGTAGAGGAGTAGCCTAGTGGTTAGTGCAGCGGACCTTGATCCTGGGGAACTGGGTTCGATTCCCACTGCAGCTCCTTGTGACTGTGGGCAAGTCACTTAACCCTCCATTGCCCCAAGTACAAAATAAGTACCTGTATATATGTAAACCGCTTTGAATGTAGTTGCAACATACCACAGAAAGGCGGTATATGAAGTCCCATTTCCATTTCCCTTATGTGTATTTACACTAGTTTATAATCTCATGGGAGGTATGTCATTTGTCAAAATGTTTGCCTTTATAAATGAGAGGCTGGTTGGGAGGAATTATACTGTACAATAATTGGTGTTGATCTTTTGCAAATTTAAAGAATTTTATCTACAATATAGAGGGTAGGAGGAGGTTTAAGGGTAGAGTTGAGAGCTCAGCACTCTCTCCAGGTAGCGGACAAGCTGAGACTAAAAATTGTGTTAGACAAATTTAAATCTCACAAGAGAGCTATCTTGGATATCTAATGATGAAAAATTGAAAATATAGCAATACAAGATATCCTCAGATAATCCTGAAATGTGTTTATTCATTAGGAGGAAAAACCTCAAATTCAAAGGGAAACACTCCTTCGTTAGATGACTCACATAAGGGAGGACCCTTAAATCATCATAGGTAAAAAACCTCCTACTTTTAATAAACGGCAACTGCTCAGTATTTTCCAAAAAATATTCATAAATATGAACAGTTTCTACTTTTTGTTAAACAACGGATCATCCAGCACTTATCTTTTGAAATTTGCAGTCATGAGAAATACCATCCACGGTCCAACTTCGGCCCAAGTTTCACATTCTGCCTCAGGGTCCGTGGTATCTGACTGCTAAGGGGTTTCATTAACGATAGTGTCTGTTTCTACCACAAACACAGTCCCAAAATGCATGAAAAAATATACTTGTAAAATATATGACGATCGGTTTTCTCATACTATGATCTTTATGTCTCTTTTATTATTTATGTTTAAATCTGTTTATTGACATATTATACAGATTAAAATATATAATCACCACCTTTCTGTCAATACTATTGATTACATAACTAATACAACAAACAACTGTTGGTGTTACTTCCAATGCCAAGTGGTTTTCAGTTTTCTCCCCGCCAACCTCCCCTTCTCCCCCCCCCCCCCCCATCCATTCCCTCTTACCTATAAAGTGTAACATTTCCTTTAACCTTTTTTAAAACTGAACAATTGTTTAGTTAACACAATTCTTATAACAGGTGTACGAGTACTTGATATCTTCAAAAGCAATCTCTCCCTTTTGTGTTCAACATTTATTTTATTATGGGGCTATGTTCCGTGTTGTCATTACGTAATGCTCATCCGTCGTACTGGCTAGGCAACTGAATCTAAGAGCCCATACTATTATGTTGACCACTGTTGTTCCTATTATCATCCAACCCTACGAATAGGCCCCAAATAATTACTCCCTCAAAATGTGCCTTCCCGCCTTCCCATTAACTGGTAAAATTGCCCTGTGAAAATTGTTTACCTCCGTAACCCTTCCTCCCCTCCCCCACAAAAAAAAAAAAAAAAAAAAAATATATTCTTCTTCTCTCTGTTTTCTTTTAAATCTTGTTCAAGATGAAGCTGCGTGCTTTAGATGATAATGATTGTATGTAAGGTTCCCATATCCCCAGAAATGCCCTCCTTCTCCTTGGGGAGGACCCCACCACCCTACGCTCTAGTAAAAGTAGCTCATGCAGGCGATTCCTCCAGTGCCAAAAGTCCGGCGGATCCGTTTGCATCCATCCAGACAAAATAAGCTTCTTCCCTATAATCCCCGCTTTACGAAAAAACTGTCTGACCCCCT
The DNA here is from genome assembly GCF_901765095.1 of Microcaecilia unicolor. Lineage (NCBI taxonomy): Eukaryota > Metazoa > Chordata > Amphibia > Gymnophiona > Siphonopidae > Microcaecilia > Microcaecilia unicolor. The sequence goes on along the minus strand of NC_044034.1, from coordinate 101,640,075 downwards.
TAGTATGTTGCGCAAATACTTCAAACCTATCCAGTAGAAACCCCTGTGGAGAGGGATGAACCCTACTGTGCACCACTGACTCCAAGTAATTTATAATTTGCCCCCAAAACATTTTTATTTTTGGACATTCCCAGAAGGAGTGAAACCATGTGCTTTCTTGTTTCCCACATTTGGAGCACAATGGATCTGGAGCTCCTCCAAAGCGGAACACCTGATGCTTCGTCATATATGCCCTATACAGGATTCGAAACTGGCATTCTCGCAATATTGCACTACCTGACAAAGAAGGAATCCTGGCTGTCAGTTTTTGAAAGTCTATGATCAAATTGGGTCTCTGGAGGTCATCTGCCCACCGCTGTCTTATCCGCTCTGTATCCTTCCTACCACTGTAATCCTTTAGAATCTTGTGTAAACCCGACACCGAAAAACGCTCCCCCGGGACTGCCCTAAAGAATTCCCTGACACGACTCCCATGCCTGCTTTGCAACTTCCCTATGTCCAAGGAACGTATATAATGGGCCAATTGAAGATGGGCAAATATAGCTCCCTGTTCTATACCCACGCCTAATGCCCCTACCTCTAACAATTGCCCCCTTGCTCCTAAAACATGCTCCAGCCTAGTGATTCCCAGAGCTGCCCACCTATTAAATACCAGGCTATCCATTCCGGGCGTAGAGCTCGGGATCCCTTGAAGAGGCAATAAGTCAGAAGTATCCGCCGCCAGACCCCAGCTCTTAGTTAATTCTTTCCAGACCTCTCGCAGCGGGCTCAATAGCACGCTCCTTCCCATATGTGGCGGTATGGATTCCCTGGAACAGTGTAATAGGTAATACAGGTGGAACGGCTTAAAGTAATCTTGCTCTAGCGTTCGAGGTGTAAAGTCCTGCCTACCTAAAAACCAGTCCCCTAGATGTCTTAACAAGCATGCTTGATTGTAACGTCTTAAATCTGGTAGACCCATCCCCCCTTCCCTCCAGGGCCCCATCAGAATTTTTAATGGGAGCTTCGGCTTTGAGTCTCTCCAGAGAAATTTACGGAGGTGCTGATGTATTATACTTAAATCTTTTCTTTTAAGCCTCAAGGGGAGTACCCTCAACAAATAAAGCCACCTTGGAAATTCCGTCATCCGATATAGATGTATTCTCCCGTGCATGGAGAGTGGCAAAATCTTCCATTTCGCCAATCTGCCTCTTAAGACTTCCACCATCCCAGTTACATTAGAATGGTAGAGAGCGGAAGTACGCATGGGGATCCAGACGCCTAGGTACTTGATGGACTCCGTTGCCCACTTCAGTGGAAACGCTGGGCCCCATAAATTCCGCACTGCCAGACTGCCTGTCAAGGCCTGGGATTTTGAATAATTTATTTTGAATCCCGCAAAGTCTCCGTACTCTTGAAAGAGTTCCAACACTGCTCCCAGAGATTTCTCTGGCTGCGTGATGTGCACCAAAATATCATCTGCGAAAGCGGAGACTTTAAACGAGGAGTTCCCCCAGGTCACTCCCTCCACTTCCGGGTGCGTACTTATTTCTCTGACCAGGGGGTCCAAAGTCAGAACGAACAACAACGGGGAAAGAGGGCACCCCTGACGTGTGCCTCGCCTGATTGAAAACGGTGTCGATTGTTCCCCATTTATCCACATGTGAGCTTGCGGATTTTGATACAAAGCTTTTACTGCATTATGAAACAGTCCCTCTATCCCCACCCGCCTTAGCGCTTCAAACATAAAGTTCCATACCACCCTGTCGAATGCCTTCTCTGCGTCAAAACTGACTAACAGAGAAGGGAGACCCTGTGCTTCTACCGTTTCCAAAGAAGCCAGCAAAGCCCTAATGTTCTTCGTGGCCGTCCTGCCTTTTACAAAGCCTACCTGTGGTTCTGCTATTAGGTTGGGGAGTACCTTGGCCAACCGATTCGCCAAGATCTTAGAGTATAATTTAATGTCACAGTTTAATAGGGATATGGGCCTATATGACCCTACTTCCAACTCGTCTTTCCCAGGTTTTAGCAACACTACCACTCTTGCCACATTTAATGCGACTGGCATCTCTCCCAAGGTTGCCATCACATTAAATAGATTTAGCAGCGGGGGTGTCACTTGCTCTTGCAGCAACTTATAAAATGCCATGCTATACCCATCAGGCCCCGGTGCTTTGTGTAGGCTGCTTTGCTGCATTGCTACCATTAGCTCCCCTTCCACAATTGGGCTATTTAGGGCTTTCCTCTGCTCCTCTGTAACCTGGGGTAACTCTTGATTATTCAGGTACACCTCACTATCCGTTATTATATCTTCCGGCTCCTTATAGATGTTCTCAAAATATCCACGAAAACGCTCTATTATCTGTTGGGGATCGCGCAGTTTCTGACCCCCCCGATCTCGCACTTGCAGTATCTGTGTCGATCCTTTGGCCCCCCTGATCAACCTTCCCATTAATGCTCCCGCTTTATTCCCATACTGAAAAAGTTGGAATTTATAGTATAATTGTGATTTCTGTGCCCTCTGATGCAGTAATTCATTTAGCTCTCTCTGTGTTGTTAAAAGTGTTCTCTTGTTTGCCTCTGTAACTTCTTTCCCTAATCGCAGCCTCTGCTTGCGGACCTCTTTTTCCAGACGAAGGATTTCTTTGTCCCTCAACTTTCTCTTCCTTGCCCTGTATGCTATTATCTCCCCCCTCATGACGGCTTTTGCCGTTTCCCAGTATAGGCCTGCTTGATGTTGGTGACCCCCATTAGTAGTTGTGAAGTCCTGCCATTTTTCTCCTATGTAAGCCTTAAAGTAGGGATCTCTATAAAGATCAAATGGGAATCTCCAACTTCCCCGCCCTCTCCCCCCACCCTGCAACTTCAATTCCATCCATATAATCGAATGATCTGAGATTTCGCACACATCTATCGCCGCGTCCGGCACAGCTGTAAAAAGCTCCCGTGAGATCAAAAAATAATCTATGCGGGACTGCGACAGATGTGCGCGTGACACGTGGGTGTAGTCCCTCTGCATTGGGTGTAATATCCTCCATACGTCAAGCAAATCTAATGTTTCACAAAGATGAGGCAGGCCTCTCTGGGAGTGTTGTGCATTCAGGTTGGAGGCGTTACTTCTATCTACCCGAGGGTCATAGACCATGTTAAAATCTCCTCCTAATATTATATTATTTCCTTGATATGGTCCCAACAACTCCAACAGTTGTTTATAAAAGTTTTTGTCATAAGCGTTGGGTGCATATATATTGCAAAATATATAAGTGTTCCTACCCCTCTCCACTTCCACTAGAATACATCTCCCTTCGATACCTCTCTTTACTGCCTTTATCTTCATTTGGAGCCCCTTTCGGATCAGTAAAAGAACTCCTCCCTTTCTTCCCACTGCTGGCGATCCCTCTGCTATTTCCACCCACCCTGTCCTAAATTTAAGATGCTCCGATGTTGACAGATGTGTTTCTTGAAGAAAAGCGACATCTGCCCTATGTCTCCTCAATGCCTGCAGAACCTTTGTGCGCTTTATGGGTGATGAGATCCCCCCCACATTCCAAGAAATCAATTTAAGGGAACCCAACCTGCTTCTTGATTATTAGTTCCGTAGATGAGTGTGGTCTGTAGCTTAAGGCCCACCCCCCAGCCCCTGGGTGTGCCCCATCTCGTCCACAGCAGCCCTCTTGTCCTAAAATGCTAATCCAAATGAAACAGAATATAGAATTACATAGAAAAAATAAAGAAAAAATCGAAAAACTCCCCCCTTCCCTCCCCCCTCCCTCCTCTTGTCCAACTTCCCATCCTGCCCTCCCCTCCTCCCTTCCCTCCCCTACTTCCCCCCCCCATACTTCACACATTGCTCTCGTTAGAGAACCGGTCACGCCTCCTCTCCGCCCCTGCCCCACAGCGCCCTAGTGTTACATAATAAACATTCCCGCCTTCCAAAGGCCTTATTACCTTAGCAAAATGCCCTTATGTATATCTCGTGTCTCCTTCATTCCTTCCCTCCAAGACCCGGGCCTTCATGTCCCCCCTCTCAAATAAAGCTCCATTGCTTAGTCCCATAATGTCTTACACAATGTCCATGCCATCTTCTGGCCTTTACCAACCTCCCAGCATGTCACTGTTCTGTACCGCCGATCCCTTTCAGGTCTCCCGCGGACTTGTGGCCGCAGTACCTGCACTTTCCACTTCAGTGCTCTCCCTCAGTTGGTTTATGAATTGTAGTGCCGCCTCCGGGGATTCTGCAACATGCTGCTTTCCATCATGATAAATGCACAGCTTCGCTGGAAACATTAAGGCGAAGCGGACCCTCTTGTCGTGTAGCTTCTTGCAGGGATCCGCATATTTACGACGTTGAGCTGCTACAGCGGCTGAAAAATCTTGGAAACATAAAATCTTGTAAGATTCGTATTGCACTGTTCCTTTCAAACGCCAGGCTCTTAAGATTTCCTGCTTGTGCATGTAGTTTAGCACTTTACAAATGACCACCCTTGGTCTCTCCGACTCCTGTCGTGCTCTGCCCAGCCGATGCGCTCTTTCTATTTGTAATCCATGTGCCATGCTCCCTAGGTTCAGTGCTGTGGGAAGCCATTTTTCAAGGAGCTCTCGAAGGTCTACTTCTCGTATAGATTCCGGGAAACCCACAAAACGAAGGTTGTTCCTTCTTGATCTATTCTCTAGATCTTCAATCTTAGCAGAGAGCTCTTCAACTTGTTTCTTTAGTTGCTTTTGCTGGGATTCGTCTTTTTGGTAATGGTCTTCTAAGTCTGATAGTCTCTGTTGGAATCCCGCCATGTCAGCATGTAGCCCCACGAACTTTCCGTCCAGCTGTTCTATCTGCTCCGATATTCTTTGCAGTTTGCGGTCTACTGTCCCTTCTAGCAGTGTGGAGACTTCCGCTGCGATTTCGGCGGCCCACACGGAGCTCACCGAGTCTCCCGCGGGTCCAGCCTCCGCCATCTTGCCTTCACCCGCGCGACCTCGGGCTCCGTCTTTCCGACCGGATTTGGAGGTCATTATCGCTGCGTTTCGGGTTCTCACGACCGCCCCTCACTCCTTGGGTATTTCGATTGTAAATACTATCTCCGCGGGTGAAAAGTTTAGATTTTAAAAGGCGCTGTGGGCTAGATGGAACCTTCAGGGCCGCGGAGCTGTGGGATGCGGCGTCCTTCCCCTCAGCCAAGCATCGCGTGATGTCTCTTTTATTATTTAACGCTTTGACTGTTTATAATGTTTGATATTGTTCTGAACAAGTCATCAATAAAAACATTTGAACATAAAAAATGTTGTTCTAGGCTCTGATTGGCCCAGGAGATCAAATTCAGCCTGGAAATACTGGATTTTCTCCAGTCTCAACTTGGAAGTAAAGTGAGAAAGACCTCTTTACTGAGACCCTGTGAGCAGTTAAATTCCATAACCTGTGAGTAGCTATATTTCCTGTACTATCCAGGTAGCGATAAAATGTTTAGTTCTATAATTGATCCTTTTTCAGTTACCTGCTATTTTCTATTTTTATGGTTCACTGTTCAATATTTTTATGACAATAAACTTTGTTTAGTTTATTGCCTATGCTTGTCTGGACAGAGTAAAAATCCTATAGTGGGTTGTGTGTTGGGTCTGTGAGTGCTTTCTAGGAACTGTAGGACCACTGGGAGCATGGCCCCAGTAACCTAGAAATCACCAGGGATAGCAGGAGACTGACCTAGAGGCAGTTGGGACCCAGTCAGAGGAAAGAAGGTGCTAATGTAGAGCACATGCCCAGGTGCAGGCGAACCTGAGCTGTGCTGGGGACAGACCCACTAAGTAGCCGCAGGGATAGCCCCAGGCGGGTGGCTAGGCATTTTGTAACAGAGGGTTAAGTGACTCACTCAGTCATAAGGAGCTGCAGTGGGAATTAAATCCAGTTTCTAGGCCACTGCAATAACCATTAAGCTACTCCTCCAGTTAAAGGTTTGACAGTCTTTCAAAAATGCAAAAAAAAAAAAAAAAGAGCTTCCTTTTGGAGTTTATAAAATGTAACATTTTTTTTTTTACGTGAGGAGATATAGGCCCCCTTAAAGCCATGCTAGCGACTGCCATGTGGGAATGCCAACACAGCCCATTCAAAGTGGCATTACCGCACTGCCAACCAATAGCGAGGCTTAGTAAATGGAGACATAGTGCTCTATTTAAATCTAGATGGCCTCACCTACATTTCAGTTCTACTGACTTCCAATACTCAAAACTAATCCAATTCTTGCTCAAGAATTAAAAAAAAAAAATTAAACCTTAAAAAGCAAAGAAACTGCATCATACGTAATGTAAAAATTATATATTCTTACCTGTGCAGCTGTAAATATTCTCTGGGTCTGTTTAAAAGGTGAAGGAAATGGTCAACTATCTTGTTCTTGCCCACACCCTGAAAGTAAAATAAAAAAAAAATTTTTTTTCATATAACTTAATATCACCTTATTTTTAGAAAACTACTTACTTTGTCAAGCCCAGCTGTTCTTGGTAAGAACTTTCACTACAGGCTTAAAGTAGATCATATCAAAGGTTTCTATTCAGCATAGTTTCCTCCTATGTAGTCTTGGAAAAAGTTAGCTACATGTTTTGGATACAAACTGCAGTGTTTGTAGTTCTTCCTTTTCTGGTCAAGATTTAGTTCTAAATGGACAGGTCAGTTTTAACTCCTATACTATCTATCACACAATACAAGTGGTCTACGCTATTTGGTGCCCATGTTCTTTAGTATATACTAGTAAAAAAGGCCCGTTTCTGGAACGAATGAAACGGGCGCTAGCAAGGTTTTTCTGGGAGTGTGTATGTTTGAGAGAGAGAGCCAGAGTGAATGTGCAGGTGTGTGACAGAGTGAGACTGTCTGTGTGACAGTGTGTGTGTGAGAATGAGAGTGTGTGACAGGGCCCCCTCCCCTGTTCCTAATGCCCCTCACCCCGTTCCCTCCCCTCCTTCCCACACTTTGGGTTCCTTAAGGCTTTCAAAAGTCCATGTACCCCCGTGGCCCTAACGCCCAGTATCCGGATACCCCACCGCTTTCCTCCTCACCCCTCCCCCAAGATGTAATACTTTCACGTCCTTCATTTTTTAAAAAAAGTGTCCTATCTACCCTGTGTACAAATGCCCGGCATTCAGATTGTGTTCCTCTCGTAAATTTTCATTTCTTTCATTAATTCAGAACTTGCCCCCCCCCCCCCCCCCCCCGAACACTTTTGGTTCCTTCAGTCTTTTAAAACTCTCCTATGTACCCTGTGTGCTAATGGCCAGCATTGAGATTGTTTTCCTGTCCCAAATTTGCATGTCTTTCAGTCATTCACAACTCCCCCCCCCCCCCCTTCTCCAGTTCAACACTTTCGTTTCCTTCAGTCTTTTAAAACTCTCCTATCTACCCTGTGTCCTAATGGCCAGCATTCAGATTGTTTTCCTTTCCCAAATGTTCATGTCTTTCAGTCATTCAGAACTCCCCCCTCCCCCCATTTAACACTTTCGGTTCCTTCAGTCTTTTAAAACTCTCCTATCAACCCTGTGTCCTAATGGCCAGCACTCAGATTGTTTTGCTTTGCCAAATTGTCTGTCACTGAGGTCAGTGCGTGCCTGCCTAGCAGACCACTTCCGGCAGGCACGGTCCCAAGCACATCCTGTTGGAGGTGAGAATTATTATATAGGATAAGTAAAACTACACATTCTTTGAAAACTTAGATGGTTGAGCACTGTACTCATATACAACAACAGGATGTTAATGCACTATTAGTTATGCATTGTTTGGCTTTCTCATCATTTTACTGACATTCATCTTGTGGCATTGGAAAAGATCTCTTTCTGCAAGAGGCAGCTATCTGGAGACTGTATTATTGATGAAAGAAAGGTGCAGGATTTATTTTTTATCATGTGGCTTGAACAAGGCCATCAAGTGGTAGTAGTTTAAAAATGATTTGTTGTGTTCCTGTCTCTTTAAACCTGATTATTAGGTTTTGATGTCATGATGTTAGCATTCTGTCCATTTTAAAATGAAGTCTGGGTAGGTTCAAGTTTGAGCTGTTTTAAGCCTGATTAAATATGAATATTTGTTCAGTTAAACTTTGTGAGTATTTATGATTTATTGTTTAAAATGTTTCCTCTTGGTAACCTAGTGCTTTGGATTAAGTTGATTTTTCTACATTGATTGTATTTTTGTAGCATTCTGTGACCTTTCATCATACCCCAGGAACAGGCGGAAAGCCGAAACGCCTCTTTTACTTTTTTGGCGTTGGGTGTTACAATGTTTCAGTGCTGACATCTGCAACATTGCAGTAATCAGATAAGTGGTCACGTTTCATTGTAATTTTTGTGATTGTGGCTTTAAGTAAACATCCCAGAGTACTGATAGAATTGAAAAATGAACTTGCAGGACTATTACATAACTCTTTACTAATAATTCCTAGAATCCTGTTTATTTTTTGGGCCACAGCTGCACACTAGACAGAAGATTTCAGCATTTTGTCAACAATGACACCTAGGTCTTTTTCTTGAGTGCTGACTCCTAAGGTGGAACCTAGCATCAGGTAACTATGATTTGTGTTATTCTTCTCAATGTGCATCACTTTGCATTTGTCCACATTAAATTTCATCTGCCATTTGGATGCCCAGTATTCCAGTTTCCTAAAGCTTTCCACATGAACAGTTTTGTGTCATCTACAAATTTAATCACCTCATTCGTTGTTCCTATTTCCATTACATTTATAAATATGTTAAATAGCACCGGTCCCAGTACAGATCCCTGAGGCACATCACTATTCATCCTCCTCCATTGAGAAAAGTGGCCATTTAACCCTACCCTTTGTTTTCTGTCCAATAACCAATTCTTAATCCACAGAAGGACATTACTTCCTATCCAATGACTTCTTAATTTTCTCAGGAGTTTCTCATGAGGAACTTTGTCAAAAGCTTTCTGGAAATCCAGATACACTACATCCATTATTTATTTCTAGGATAAGCAGCATAAAACCTATTTTACTGTTTTAGGATCTTACCAGGTACTTGTAACCTGGATTGACCACTGTTGGAAACAGGACTTGATGGACCTTCAGTCCGTCCCAGCATGGCAACACTTATGTTCTTACTGTAAAGGATTGGTTTCTACCAGTCAAAGGTGGTGGTAAAATGGTTAACATCAAACTTGAACAAGTTCAATCACAGAAGCCTATATATCTGCTCTTTTTTGCTGTTCCAGGTAAAGCTGTAGAGCTTGTGGATCATAAAAGAACTGTAAAGTGTTGTTGAGTGTAACTCACATATGGGCTTGACAGAAAAGTCTATCTTATGATGAAAAAAAAACAGTATGGGCTGTTAATCCTAAACAGGTAATCTAATACTCCAGAGAACTGAAAAACAGCCAAACACAATCCAAAGGGTTGTGTGGAATAAATGTAAAGAAATGAGGAAAGTGGGAAATACCCTCAGAAACCAAGGCTTCTGCCAAGGTCTAATCAAGTTTAGTCAGCTTGAGATCGATACCCCTGTCAGTATGATCCAACTGAGTGGTTCCTGATGAAGCCCTGTTATGGGTGAAACGAATCGGCCCCGTTGAAAAACAACAGTTGAATTGTGGGGTTGTCAAGCCAGCATTTATTAAGCTAAGTTGATGCATGCTATGCTGTATCTTGAACAATTTTTGTTACTCAGTTATCTTTAATATTTGTGCTCTATTATGGGCTTTTTTGTATTAAAAAAAATTGTGCTCTATTATGGGCAATTTTGCATGATGCTCCTAAATGGGCATTTTTGAATGAGTGGAGTAGGGTATATTTACTCCATGAAAGAAACTTGATCACGGGCACAAAGTCTTTTATAGATAATAGTGTCTTGTTGATTAGACCTTGGCAGAAGCCTTGGTTTCTGAGGGTATTTCCCACTTTCCTCATTTCTTTACATTCATTCCACACAACCCTTTGGATTGTGTTTGGCTGCTAGACAGAAAAGTCCATACCATGTGTTCAGTTTTTTCAGGCACATTCTTGTGGCCAAGAATTGCTTGCATCTTGCCAAAGTATGCTTGTTGAAATCAAGAACAATAGAAATGGTGACTTCGTTCTATCGCACTATAGCCTTTGCTCTCACCATTTGAAAGACAGATAGGACATGCTGGCATTTTAGGGCCATGAGAACTACTACATGGGGAAGCAATGTCCCTTGCGCTCTGTGAGAGGGGGGTCTTGTGTGCTCTCTATCTGAAAAGGCCATCCAAAAGTGAGGTCTAAAAGGTACAGTATCAAATCCTTAAAAAAGTGATAGCATTTGCACCTTCTGCTCCTTCTGGTAAACCAAGAATTCTAAAGCTGTTTCATCAACAGCTATTATTTAAATCTTTGTGTTCCTGCTGCAGTGCTTGAAGAGATTTAAAAGTGTTGTTTCCTCCATGTACCTGAAGAGTTTTCCTCAATGTGATCCATATGTATGACAAAAAAAGACAACTGCAACTGCTATTTTACAACTATCATTTCCTCTAAGTTTGGTCAAAGTTCCTTTGTTATTTTTAATAAAATCCTTAACCTGTAGAAGCTCTTGTAGTAGCTTCTGCATGGAAACATTATCTTGCAGGGGGATAGTAGATCTTGCTCAAAATGTTTAACACCATGGATGGTTGATGCTGAAAATGCCAACTTCATGGGTTTGGCCATAGCCATGTTAAGATCCCAAAATGGGAATTTGTTGTAGATTTTGGGCTATGCAGGCAGTAAATAGATGCTAGAATGACGATAGGGTCAGGAGAGCATGAAATGTTTAACCTTTCTTAAAGTACCACAATGCCACTATTGAGTAAGTAAACGGCTTTTCACATTATTCACAATACATATAAAAAGTGAAAAGAGGAACATGTAAAGGGGAATAATAATAATTAAAAAGATATACATGGATATACTAAACAAACATTTTTACTCAATATTAACACTAGAAGAGTGTGAAGAAGCAAACACAAAACAAAAGGACATAAGTAACATCTGATTAAAAGAGGTATTTGGGATATCTGAAACCATGCAGCAATGATTCATATTACTGACCTGATTACCAACTAAAAGCAAATGTTCTCCTAGCAGGAAGTCTTTGAGCATGTCTTCCATCACCATCATATGCTGCAGGAAAATCAAAACAGGCAAATTATACCATTGCATTTGTTCTGATTTCAAAAAAACTCACAAAACAGATGACAAAATGAAAACTAATAGCATTTTGATATATACCCTCTTAAGCAACACAAAAATATCATCTATAATCTGGTCAATTCATTGGATGATACAAATACAAATCGGGCACTATTTAACTGGCACAACCACTCTGAGTTAAATGCCGACGGCAGCATTTAACAATATATATAGGTAATCAGCATTGAATATATATACATTGTGGGGATTGCACTGGCACTATCAATTTACTTTAGGTCCACTATTCAGCAAGGCTAAACCAAAGAGACACCATATCCAGATAGCAACTATATATTGTCGCTATCATAGGCGCTGACTCCGTGGGTGCTGTGGGTGCTCGAGCACCCCCAATATTTTGAGGCCAGAGGCAACCTCCAACATGATGTGCCGGAGCGGCGCCTCTCTCTCCTCTGCTGACCTGACCGCTACGCAGACACAACGCATTATCTTCTTTGGCACTTGGTGGCAGCGCTCTGCTTCTGTCACCCTCTGGCCCCCCCTCTCTCTCCTGTGCTGACCGTGACGCTGTTGACGAACGAACGCTGATTCTCTCTCTCCCTCTGCTGTCTGCTCTAGCTAGTCTAGCTGCTGTCGTCAATACCGGAAGTTCTCTCTCTCCTGTGGCCCGCCTCCCTTCAGAGGTAACTTCCTTCTTCTGCAAGGGCGGGTCACAGAAGAGGAAAGTGGAAGGAACTCACATCTCACTCGGAGGAGTCAGCAGTGTGGTCACCCGCGGTGGTTTCACTCACCAAAGTACTAAAATAACAAATGTGATTTTTCTACTCAGCCTATTCAGAGTTTTAAATGAAATTATAATCAAGGATTGTTGCCTAAACAAAATTTCTCCTTGTTTACTCAGATTGTGTGTTGAAAATCCAACGTAGTCGTCGTACATTCTAGAAAACTGGGCAAAGTTTTTTTTTTTTTCATTTAAGAAAAGAGCATTTAAAAAAGTAGGCATTTGAACTTAGAACCTATCAGCACAGCAGTCTCACTGTCTCCCACAGTTGACGATAAGAAATGCTGTGGTGCAAGTTTTTACACTTGCACCCTGCAACTACTTAGATAGTAGACTCATTTTGCACACCATTCATTTTCAATTTGGTATTGCTCTGTTAATTGTTTTATCTGAATGTTGCAATAAAATATATTTTAAAAAACTAAAACAAAAGAAAGGTGAATGTAGTTTAAGACTATTTTTTGTGGTGGCATGTGGAGGGAGAATATTGGGTTGCGTTCATTTAGCACCCCCAATCATTTTGAAAAGTTGGCTCCTATGGTCGCTATCCAGATAATTTTTTATGGCCACCTTGGCCATGCCCCTACCTCAATGATAGTATCAGGCCATCTGGAGATTCAAAAAGCACAACACTGTGAAGGTTTCAATAATCACATTTAAGACAGATTGCCATCAGCGGCTTATTCCACAACCGTGGGGGCTCTGATTGAGAATATTTGTGATCTTGACTTTACCTTTCTAACTGAACAGACAGTAAGGACCACTAACAGCTGCCTGACTACACTGCAACTGATGTGGCAGATAATAACTTTGCAACTTGACTTTCACACAAAATGGACCATTGATCCTTACCAAATGATGAGTCATGGATTAAAAAAAAAAAAAAAACCCACTAAAGGAGGACAGGGAAAATTTACAATTAAAAACCTGTAGCAAAAGTGTAATAAATAATATTGGAAGTATATTTCTTTACGCTGATTTCTTTTCAGCAGAGATTTAATTGAAAATAAATTAGAATTTTACCATCTCAACAAGACTGTCTAGATTTAAAAATATATTCATATTGGAAGACAGGAAGAGATGTTTTCGGTATAAAAGACTGAAATATTACAAAACTAGCCATTGAGCCCATAAAAACGGGCTAGTATAGGATGGGGGGGGGGGGGTTTGAAAGGCCCCTTCTCCTCGTCGCTGCAAGGCCCCCCCCCGCCGCCGAGCTTGCCGCTGCCCCTCCGAGGTCACCTCTACGCCCCCCCCCCCCCCCCGGAGTCGCTGTCACCCCTCCACCCGGGCTGGGCTCTCGCTTCGCTATTGAAACAGCGCGGGAACGCAGCACACAGCTCAGATGAGCTGCCGTCCTTCTTCTCTGCCTGTGTCGGACACAGTCAGGGAAGGAAGGTCGACGGCAGCTCAGCTGAGCTGTGTGCTGCATTGACGCTGTTTCTATAGCGGAGCGAGAGCCCAGCCCGGGTGGAGGGTGGGTGACGGCGGTGACTCCGGGTGGGGGGAGTGGTGGCGGCGACCTTGGGGGGGGGGGGGGGGGAAGCGGTAGCGACGCCGTTTTCGTCCCTCCCCTTGCGCAGTAGAGACCCTCTCTGTCCCGCCCCCATCATCACGTATTGATGCGGGGGCGGGACAGAGAGGGTCTTTACTGCGCATTTGCGAGTGAGTTCGGTCACTCGCCGTTTATATGTTTGATAATATATTTTACTTCACAGTATAACTTCTGACTTGCCATAACTTCTTTAAAGTAATACATCTACAACAGAAAGTTTTATACAATCTTCTCCTTGAAAATTTTTAAAAGCTCAGTCAGTGTCATATTTGTCAAGACTGAGATATTTTAGGAACATCAAGCTTATATATCTGTACCAACTTCAAACACACTTCCTTCTGGAGTTCATTAGTTGAACTACAAAGAGCACAACACTAGTACATTGAATCTGTTGCATTTACCTGGGTATTTTCATAAAAGAGAACATCAGGTACTTTCATCTTTTCATCTGGGTTATACACAGGCACACTAGCATTACCAATCCTCAGGATTCCAGATTTTATTTCACCTAGAAATGTTAAGTTGATTGAGTGTATGATCAAAACTGTTTTTCATGTAATTCATTACTTGCTTAAAAATAGAGAAATCATGAATAGTAAACAATTCAAATAGCCTCTCTTTTGCAATGTGCAGAAAAATATATTAACCCAAGGAATTCAAATGATGCTTTTATTTCATATTGTGACTGTCTTAATGATGAGCTAGCTTTGATGTATCCATTTATAACTCATGAAATCAAAATCCTTCTAGCTTTTCTAGCATCCTATATCTAGTCATTAGTAGTAGCAGCAACTAATTTTGCTTATTTAAAACAGTTGATATGATATAAAGTGACAGCAGATACCTATTTTACACTAGATCATGCTCTACTGCAATAGTCTAAAAAGCCATATCGTCTTCATTGGGTTAATCTATTACTCTAATGGGCTTAATAAAATTAAATGTGCATGTTAAGGCCCTTTTGTACATGCTAAATAGTATGTTTTGCAGTCAGGCCTTAACATGCAAATTATGACAGCCCTTTCATACTAGTACATAAATGCTACAATTTGTACTTAGACATTTGTAAATAGGGTGCACTATATACAAATGAGCTTTTGCCAGTCTATAAGATACAGCACGGTTTGCTCTCCGCCCTTGTTATTTTCCATAGACTAGATAAAGCCTAAAATTGTAATACCCACCTTGGCATTTTGGTAAGGCCTAAAAACCTCCATGCCTGTAAATTTTATGGATCTTGAAAGTATTTTGGTTTATTTCCTTTAGGTGTTTCTTAGACTGCGGAGTACCCCAAGGTTCACTACTATCACCGATCCTCTTCAACCTAATGATGACCCCATTAGCCAAGTCCTTATCAAACCATGACCTCAATCCTTTCATCTATGCAGATGATGTCACAACATACATTCCTTATAAACATGAACTGGCTGAAATCTCCAACGAAATCAAGCTCAGTTTGAACATCATGGACTCATGGGCAAATGCGTTCCAACTAAAACTCAACACAGAAAAAAAACACAGTCTCATCCTCTCATCCCAATACAATACATACAAACCCACAAACATAAACACCCCAGATTACACCCTGCCTATCTGAGACAGCCTGAAAATTCTCTGCATCACAATCAACCATAACTTCACCCTAGAGTGCCAAGCGAAATCTACAGCTAAGAAGATGTTCCATTCAATGTGGAAACTCAAACGACTGAAACCATTCTTCCCGAGGGATATATTCCGCAACCTGGTACAATCTGTGGTATTAAGTCATGTAGATTACTGCAACGGAATCTATGCGGAATGTAAAGAACAAATTATAAAGAAACTTCAGACTGCCCAAAACACGGCAGCCAGGCTCATATTTGGAAAAACGTGATTCGAAAGCGCCAAACCCCTCCAAGAGAAACTGCACTGGCTCCCAATCAAAGAACGTATTGCTTTCAAAATCTGCACACTGGTTCATAAAATTATTTACGGCGAAGCCCCGGGATATATGACAGACCTCATAGACCTGCCAACCAGAAACACAACAAAATCAGCAAGAACATACCTGAATCTCCACTACCCAAACTGCAAAGGAATCAACTTATGCATCCAGCTTTTCTTATATAAGCACACAACTATGGAACGCATTACCTAAAGCCGTGAAAACAACGTATGACCACCTAAACTTCCAGAAATCACTAAAAACTAATCTGTTCAAAATGGAATACCCTACCGACCCAACCTAAATACCTAAACCCTGCAACACAAACGAAACCAAACAGCGTATGGACAAAACACAACTCCCCTTCTCTACGATCCACTATTGTGTCTTGTACACATGAAACTTATTATACCATTACTCACTTTGTAATTGTTATACCGGAACTGGCGATCGCCAATACAGCACTATGTAAGCCATATTGAACCTGCAAATAGGTGGGGAAATGTGGGATACAAATGCAACAAATACATACTGTAACTGAAACATAATAGGAAAAAAAGCCCCTCCATGCTCTGCAGTTGAAACATAAAAGGATGACTACCACAAAGGATTTCTTCTCCTAAATCCATTATTGAGGGGAAGGAGGGAGTGAAGTCACAGGGAGACATGGCTGCCTAAGAATGGAACTCTGGGCTACGTGCTAAATAAAAGAATTATTGCGAGCAGCCATCACCCTGAAACACCAGACATTCACCAGCAACATAATTCTAAAACAGCTGTCTTTCAGAAAGAAGTTAGAGGCCTTACCAAGGAAGGTGATGATATAGGTCACTAGAGAAAAGGAAGATAAATATAAGTTACTTCAAAAACAAATATTTTGTCACCGTGGAAAGCTCATTGTGGAGTACCCCAAGGTTCTCCATTATCACCGATTCTCTTCAACATAATGATGTCCCCTCTGGCAAACATCTTATCCAAAGAGGGTTATCACTCGTTTATTTATGCTAATGTCACAATTTATATCCCCTTCAGGCGTGACCTCTCAGATATCTCCAGAGACACTGATCGTTGCTTGAACATCATGGATTTATGGGCTAACACATTTCGGCTGAAATTGAACACTGAAAAAAAACCTCACTGTCTTATTGTCTCATCCGCATATAATACTTATAAGCCTGCTATCCTCGTTACTTCAGCTTATTCTCTCCCTATCTCTGATAACCTTAAAATTTTAGGAGTTATTATTGATAGACACCTTACATTAGAAAGTCAAGTTACGGCCGCAGCTTGACAAATCATTGGCATTAAGCCATTTAGACTATTGCAATGAATTATATGCGAGTTGTGAAGTTCAGCTTCTGAAAAAACTCCAGACAGCCCAAAACACTGCTGCCAGATTGATATTCAATAAAACGAGATATAATAGCGTTACATCTCTTCGTCAGATACTACACTGGCTCCCAATTATGGACCGTATTACCTTCAAGCTTTGTACTCTGGTTCACAAAATAATCTATGGTGATGCCCCGGATTATATGACTGATTTACTTGATCTTCCGGCGAGGAACAGAAACAGATCATCAAGTAATTATATGAATCTTCATTATCCCAGTTGCATTGGTCTTAAATACAAAACCACCTACGCGTCTAATTTCTGCTACTTAGGAACACAGATGTGGAATGCATTACCGAACTGTGTGAAAATGCTGCATGATCATCAAGACTTTAGGCGCTCTTTAAAGACCTGTTTTGTAAGGCCTACCCTACTGATGCTACTCAATAGACTCTACATTATATTGCCTCAAAGGACCATTTTATTCCTTATTAGTTTGTACCTTATTTTATACATGTACCCCTCCGGAGATTCGCTCACAGGATAGTATAAAAGGGATTAAGGTTGGTGGGAGAGAGCTTAAGGTGCTCGCTTATGCGGATGATGTGATGGTGCTTCTGAGCGATCCACAGACCTCATTGGGGTGCCTTCTTTACACCATTACTGAGTATGGCAAGCTTTCGGGATATAAGCTTAACCAGTCAAAATCATTGGCAATGGCCCTAGATGAAACAATGAGACAAGAATGGAGAGGTCACTTCCCTTTACAGTGGGCAGATTGTCAGATTCAATATTTAGGGGTAACTGTTCCAAGGGCCATGGAGACATTGTATGAGATAAATGTACGAACCTTATTGGCCACTATTAGACGGTTGCTGAAATTGTGGGGTAACTGCCCTCTTTCCCTCTCGGGCCGCATAGGCTTGTTTAATATGATGATAGCCCCTAAGTGGCTATATATGTTTCAGATTTTTTTTTTTGTTACATTTGTACCCCACGCTTTCCCACTCATGGCAGGCTCAATGTGGCTTACATATACAGATACTTATTTGTACCTGGGGCAATGCAGGGTTAAGTGACTTGCCCAGAGTCACAAGGAGCTGCCCTTGCCTGAAGTGGGAATCGAACTCAGTTCCCCAGGACCAGAGTCCACCACCCTAACCACTAGGCCACTCCTCCACTCAATGTTGCCATTATACCCGAGGAGGGGGGAGGAACAGACACTCCATCGTTTAACACAGAACGTTTTGTGGAACGGGAAGAGACCTAGGCTCCCAATTCATATTATACAGAAGCCAAGATCTCAGGTTGGGATGGGGCTGCTCTATATTCGATACCTCACGATAGCATGCTCCATATCAGAGATTGGCTGGTGAGGGCAGCTGATTTTTCGGTGATTGACTTAGAGAGGGCTCTAGTCCCCACTGTACACCTAGGATGGAGGTTACATGCACCGGGAGGGGGGCTAGGAACCGAGAAAGAGAAGAACCCATTAGTTGCATCGGCGAGGGCAGCTTGGAAGTGGCTTTGCAAACGGCATAGATTTGACTGGAAAGCAACCCCTTTCTTGCTGCTGTTTCATAACCCACACTTCCCCGAAGTATCTTCCTCGGTGGCTTTTCATCACTGGAGGAAGCTTAGGATACAGTATGTTTTTCAACTGGTGTCGGATGAGGGCAAAACGCGTCCCTTTACAGATCTGCAACAGGAGTTTGGACTGACCGCTTTGCATATCTTCAGATACGTCATTACATCTCAGCATTGGGCTGGACCAACCTGAGTGAAGACGTCCAAGATAGTTTAAACACAGCATTGACACTTGGGGCACAGAACTCAATACCTCTCAAATATCACCACAGATTTTTACAAAACTCGAAAGAGGATATAGATTTCCTCACCAGAGCACAGCGCTGGGCCAAAGATCTGACGCCAGAGCTAACAGGAGGGATCCTGTGCAGATTTCTGACCTCAATACAAAAAATGTCCGTCTTCAACCGTTATTGGGAGATGCAGTATAAATTTACTTTCAGGCTGTACATCTCGCCAGCACGAGCCTTCAAAGCGGGCTTTGGTGACTCGGATGCCTGCCCGTGGTGTAACCAGACCCCAGCCACACTAGGACATATGTTTTGGTCCTGCCAACAGGTGAGCCTGTTTTGGGCTCGAGTTCTTGGTGAGCTACAACAGTACTGGGGCCGCACAATCCAGAGACAACCACTGATGCTCTTTGGGGAGTACAAATATGCAAGACCGGTCCCTCCAGGCTTCCACGCATTCCTGCAGAGAGCCACACTGATGGGGAAGAGAACCATATTGTTGTATTGGCGAGAAAATAAGGCACCATCTGTGGGAGTTTGGAGAACACAAATAATCAAACTACTGAAGCTGGAAAGACGTGGAATCTCAGATATGTCCTCCAGGGAGGGGGAACAGCTACAAAAAACATGGGTGAACTTTTGGGATACACTACAACCCACAGCCAGGAGCAGAATTCTAAACTAGGTGACCACTGGACACTGACACTGTTTAAGCCTCCAGATTGAAATTCCTGTGCGGGGAGGGGTTGGGAGACAGGGGAGGGAAGGGGGGGTTTGATAAAACGAGCATTTTTATGTTAGAAACTACTGCTGTTGGTTTTGTAATTTGCTGGTTGATCTATTGAATAAAGAAGATTTAAACATACATGTACCCCTCCCTTACCAGACCCTATTTCTTATTGACTTGTAAGCCACATGGAGCCTGCTTGTGTGTGGGAAAATGTGAGATACAAATGCTGCAAATAAATAAATACATAAATAAATAACAGTAAAATGAAGAATAAATCAGGAGGAAATGAGCAAAGTAAACATACATGCACCTAACACGATGAAGGGGGACTTCTTTCAAGAAGTGGGGTGAACAGTATAGTATGGGGAGAATAAACCCTAGCAACAAGAAAAAAAACTTTAATAAAACATTGACATCGGGGGGGGGGGGGGGGGGGGGGGCAGAGAGAAGAGGGGGATAAGAATAAAATAGATTTATGGAAGGATGAGAACAGATGTATGGCAAATGATAAATCCAATGACTACAAATTATAACTTTTTTTTTCCTGTACTGAATAGATCCGAAAGCAAGGACTAATCTTATACTGGTAGCAAAAAACGTAATGACAAGTGAGGAGGGTGGAATTCAGGATATTACATGGTCTAACCATGTTCTAGCATGGATAGATTTGAGACAGGTAGGGGAAGATGAGTGGTGGTTGGGGGGAAGTTTTTATGACTTAATGATAGTCTATTAGCAGACACAAGGGTGGTAGAATCTATAAGGAAGGGACTACTATAAAATAGAGGGAGTGAAAATATTAACTGCATGGGGCAGGTTTAACGCACTTATATGGGGGGCAGTTTACCAAACTGATATCCCAGAAGAAAAAAAAAAAAGATGAAAAACAGGAAATTGTAAAACCGAGGAAGGAAATTAGGAGTCTAGAGGTGAAAAATAAAGAGAACCAGGATATCAAAACCCAGACTAGCCTGATAGTGAAAAGGGAGAGACTGAGAGCTACCTATATGGAGGTGATCAACTAGCAATTACTAAAAGCCAAATATTTAATGATCAAGGTAATAAAACAAGTTAAAAAGGAAGCAAGGTAATAACAGACTGCGAAGGCATTAGAGAGATTAGAGATTTTTATGATGAGTTAAACAGAGTTCGGGACCGGGCAGTACACAGTGATGAAAGATATTTAGACTCGGTGACTCTGAATATGCTGACTTGAGAGGACTTCAAGTGACCATTACCCAAATATTCAATGTCATGACCTGAGAGTGAATAACTGTAGTTAATTCAGCCCGCAGATATCAGATGCTTAAAAATTGCTGACCACTGTGGACTGAATAACTGCCTTATGTTTACTGTAAGGAGGCCACACATCACTATACTGTACCAATAATGTGGGTGTGGGAGTGTGGGGGAGGGGTGTGGGAGACTAGAAGGATTTGCTGTAAATAGGCAGAAGTCAGAAATACTAGGAATCAATTTTACTAGAAGCTACAAGGACAGATTGAGACAGAGCTTTCCATTTATATGGGCAAATAACAGGATTAAATATCTAGAGGTACAGGTAACCAATTAGTCTAATTACCAAGTATTGCTGGGAAAGATGGAGAGAGACCTAGATCAATGGACAGGACTGGATTTATCAAGGACGGTGCAGCCAGCAAGCATGAAAATGGTGGTGCTCCTGAGATTTCTTTACATATTTCAAACGCTTCCGATAGATATACCATAAGGGACATTTAGAATGATCCACAGGATGGTTTTTAAAGTTTATGTGGAAATGTAAACTTCCCAAGGTGGTGAGATGAGTCCTATATATGCTTAAACAACAAGGGGAATTGATGATGCCAGACTATAAAAAAAATATTTTATGTCAGCACAGCTAAGAGCAGTTTAGGAGTAGCACAGAAACATAGGAAAACAATTTCTAGTTTTCTAGTTTATTTACTATTTGATATACCACCCATCACTAAATAACATCTAAACGGTTTACAATAAAATTAAAGATAGAAGAGAACTACAATGGTTCAATAAGAAAAGATTCGTCACTATGTTTTGTTTTGTTTTTTTGTTACATTTGTACCCCGCGCTTTCCCACTCATGGCAGGCTCAATGCGGCTTACATGGGGCAATGTGCCTGAGAACGTCCCCACTGGACCAGCGAGTACTGAGCGTTGAAATTAGCACATAGTCAAAACATCATTTCAAGAAAAAGTGAGTTTTTAAATTGGTTTTAAATCGTGAACGGGATACTTCCTCACAAAGGCCTAAAGGGAGATTATTCCACAAACAAGGAGCAACAACTGAGGAAATGGAGAAGCACATACACTGAAAGCAGATTTGATGAAAAAATTAATGAGATATGGAATGAAACAAGAGAGAACAATGAAACAGTGCTTAGCTGAACTTTATTATGGAAAGTAACATAATGAAACCATTATACACAGCTGGAATAAGTTGAAAAATCAAACATTTAAATTACAAAAAAAAAAAAAAAAAAAAGAGGCCTGTCCTCACCTCGGAAGAGATCCTGTCCCTGTGCCAACCACTTCCTGGACAAAGTATCAAATTCCCAATATTGAAGGGAGGCGTTCACTTTGAGGTAGAGTTCCTTTTGAAGTGGCCCTCTTTTTCCCACATCCCTCCAATCAAAAGAAAGCAAGCCCCTCTGGGCAACCATCTCCCACCCAAAATAGAGTCCTCTCTGCAAGTTTGCCCAGATCCCTCCTTCGTACATCATCACAGGAAGAACTGCAAAGTTCTCATGCATTCCTGGCTACCAAATACCAATAATGCTAGCTATTACCATTGTCACAGTGCAGAGAGGGTACAGAGTACAAAACAGGGTCAAAAATACAGCAAAAAGCACCAAGAGCCTTCAAAAAACAGGACACAATTCCTTTAATGATGAAAATCAATATACCAATATAGACCCAACACGGGCCATGTTTTGGCGCATGCTTCATAAGGTCCCTCATGTAACATCCCCCTCCCCCCCCCCCCCAAGGTTTCTTTTCCCTCACCTGGCTTCAGATGCAGAAGAAACAGCAGGATTCTTTCTTCCCCACCATGACTTGTGTCTCCGCAAGCTTGAGCCACCCAGTGTCAGACGTTGTTTGATCTCATGGGACTTGAAACTGCAAGATCAACCCAAACTACCAGCACTATATGGCTCCTACTTAAGTTGTAGCAGGAAAGCGGAAGTCTTCCTGTAAGCACCACAACAAATGCCAAAGTTCCGAGGACCAGAAAAAAAGTACTTGGTGGGCTGGGTTCTGGCCTGTGGGCCATAGGTTGCACAAGCTTTATCTATAACATTACATATATTTTTCTGCAGGTTTAATGGAAGAATAAAAAATACAAGGCCTTACAGCTATAATCTTTCTCTTCTGCTCTGTCAGGATTCAGACTGGTTTCTTCAATCCCAGAATCTAGCAAATTTTTCAATAAAGATGACCGTGCAAGACTTGGTAAAAATCTACAAGAAAAAAGAAAGAATTTTCTCTTTAAAAAGTAACATAGTAAACAGAGAGAGAAAAAAAAGACCAAAATGGCCCACTCAGCCTACCCAGTTTAAGTTTATTCAAACTTGAGATTCTTCCCGACCTTTAATCCTCCTTCTTTCACTATCCTTCCTATCAGTCCTAATAGAAGGCTATTCCAGGTCATTTCATCTTTTTTTAAATTCTTGCATAACCAACACTAAGGCCCTTATTTTAGAAACATCACTACATTTAAACAGCAGCATTTAATTGTATACATGCAAGTAGCTATTTTAGAAAGCAGCTATTTACTCATACAGTAGGTAATTTCCTGCCCCCAAAGGGCATACAATCTGAATTGGTATTTGAAATAATGGAGGGCTAAGTGATTTGTCCAAGATCGCAAGAAGCTGAAGTGGGATTTGAACTGGGTTTCCATGGGGATCACTCTTGCCCCTAGTTGACATCAGAGAGATCCTGGATAAAAGCCAGGGTTGGGATCGGGGCAGAGGTCTGGTCTGTAGGGAGGATAAGATGAGCTGTCGGGGAGGGAGAACATTGGGGTAGATTCTTGGATATCGGAGGGAGATCATGGAGTAGAAGTAGTTCTTAGCTGTCAGAAGCAGTGATTTCAAAAAGCTGCTGGCACAAACATTTGGTGAATGCAGGACACTTTTTTCCTGTGTGCAGATTTTTAAAAGCATTGATCCTGCTGGACATGCTGGCAAAAATACCCTTAATATTTGCCCATGTTTTTCTAGGTATTTTACAAAAAAGACACTGCATTCAGCAAAGCATTTTGTAAAATACCAGGGGACTTGAGTATGTCTTGTCTTGGACATCTCAATTCTCATCTAAACATTCTGTGTAAATTGGACCTTTAAATCTAACATCCATAGTAATATTGTACATGACAGCACATAAAGACCTGTACGGTCCTTCCAGTCTGCCCAACAAGATAAACTCATAGTATAAGGTACAATGTGATACTTCATATGTATACCCAATCTTGATTTGTCCTTAGCTATTTTCAGGGCATAAGACCATAGAGGTCTCCTCAACACTGTCCTTGTTCTAAAACTTCTAAAGCTGTCATCGAAGCCCCTGAAAAGTCCCACTCCAGCCCAT
The DNA here is from genome assembly GCF_901765095.1 of Microcaecilia unicolor. NCBI lineage: Eukaryota > Metazoa > Chordata > Amphibia > Gymnophiona > Siphonopidae > Microcaecilia > Microcaecilia unicolor. The sequence continues at coordinate 101,616,223 of NC_044034.1, read as the reverse complement.
TCAAATCTGTTCAGTCATGATCAAGGCACAGATTGTAAAAGTCTACCCAGCCAACAACGGCCTTGTTCTCCAGCTTCTGAAGCTGAATCTGTCCAGCCACACAGACTGTAGAAGTCTGCCCAGCATTGGCTTTTCTTTCCAATTACTGGTGTTGCCACCTGATCATTGCTAAGCTTCTTTGGATCCATTCCTTCTAAACAGGATTCCTTTGTGTGTATCCCATGCATTTTTGATTTTCATTATCGTTTTAATCTCTACTACCTCCCACGGGAGTGAGAGCATTTCAGGTATCTACCACACTCTCGGTGAAAAAGTACGTCCTAACATTATTCCTGAGTTTGCTCCCTTTCAACCTCGATTCATATCCTCTACCTCTACCATCTTTCTGTCTCTGGAAAAGGTTTGTTTGTAGATTAATACCTTTCAAATATTTGAACATCTGTATCATATCACTCCTGTTTCTCCTTTCCTTCAGGGTATACATGTTCTGGTCATCAAGTCTACTACTACTACTTATCATTTCTATGAACATGAAGAGACAGTCTGTCCTCATACATCTTGGTATGCAAACCCCATACCATTTTAGTCACTTTTCTCTGAACTACTTCAAGTCTCTTTATGTCCTTGGCAAGATACAGCCTCCAAAACTGAATGTAATACTCCAAGTGGGGCCTCACCAAAAACTTGTACATGGGCATCAACACCTTGTTTTTTTTTTTCTGCTGGTTATACCGTTCTCTATGCAGCCTAGCATCCATGGCCATCACCTTGTCGCATTGTTTCGTCACGTTGAGATCCTCGGACACCATCAACCCAAGGTCCCTCTCCTGAGACAAGCTCGTAAATCTCTCTCCTCATATCTATCACATCTCTTTTTGGACTTCAGCACCCTAAGTGCCACTCTATTGGCTATCTTTGTGTGTGTCATCTGCAAAAAGGCAAACTTTTCCTTTTTACCCTTCAGCAACGTCTCTCACAAATACATTAAACCCTTGAGGCACTCCACTGCTCACCTTCCTTTCCTACAACCTGATTCCATTTACCACCACCTTCTGTCACCTGTCAGTCAACCAGTTTCCAATCCAGTTCACTTTGAGGGGCATAATTGAACGGCGCTGGCCATCTCCGGAGCCAGCACCACGAGTGGGCGGAGCCAACCGTATTTTCGAAAAAGATGGCTGGCCATCTTTTTCTTCGCTAATACGGTTGGGCCCGGCCAAATGTCAGAGATCGCCGGGTTTGAGATGGCCAGCATCGGTTTTCGCCGATAAAGGAAAATAATGCATTTGGTCGTGGGAGGAGCAAGCATTTGTAGTGTACTGGTCCCCCTGACATGCCAGGACACCAACCAGGCACCCTAGGGGGCACTTCTAAAAATTAAAAAATAAAAATAGCTCCCGGGTGCATAGCTCCCTTACCTTGGGTGCTGAGCCCCTCAAATCCCCCCCCAAAACCCACTCCCCACAATTCTACAGCATTACCATAGCCCTTATGGGTGAAGGGGGGCACTTACAGTGGGTTTTGGAGGGCTCCCATTTACCATCACAAGTGTAACAGGTAGGGGGGGGGAATGGGCCTGGGTCCACCTGTCTGAAGTGCACTGCACCCACTAAAAACTGCTCCAGGGACCTGCATACTGCTGTCATGGAGTTGGGTATGATATTTCAGGCTGGCATAGAGGCTGGCAAAAAAATGTTTTTTTATTTTTATTTTTGGGTGGGAGGGGGTTGGTGACCACTGGTGGGGGTAAGGGGAGGTCATCCCCGATTCCCTCCGGTGGTCATTTGGTGAGTTGGGGCTCCTTTTTGATGCTTGGTCATGAAAAAAAAGGGACCAAGTACAGCCGGCGAAATGCTCTACAAGCCTGGCTTTTTTTTTTTCATTATTGAGCGAAGCCGGCCATCTCGTGAGCACACCCCAGTCCCGCCCCCTTGATGTTTCGCCGGCTCCACAACAGAAAGCAGTTGAACCCCGGCCAAAATCGGCTTTCGATTATACTGATTTGGCCGGGTTCAGGAGATCGCCGGCCATCTCCCGATTTGTGTCGGAAGATGGCCGGCGATCACTTTCGAAAATGAGCTGGTTTGGGTCCTAAGTTCAGCTTGTCAGCTTATTCATGAGTCATCTGTAAGGGACCATACCAAAGGCTTTGCTGAAATCTATGTTGATTACACCTAGAGCATGTTTTTTATCCAGTTCTTTGGTCACCCAGTCACAGAAGTTTGGCAGGATTTTCCTTTGGTAAAGCCATGTTGTCTCAGATCCTGTAAACTGTTGGCTTCTAGAAAGTTAACTCTCTTTACCTTTACTTTAGCAGCGACTCCATTATTTTTCCTACCACCGACATGAGGCTTACCAGCCTGAAGTTTCCCTCTCCCGTCTCTAACGATCTATTAAGGTTTCAACAGTTTATTTCATTGATGACAAATCCATAAAAACATAAAGCCAATCGATCAGTGAAATAGTCACCAAAACTTAACATTTAGTATCTCCCCCGACCTTTCCCCCCGAACAGAAAAAACAAACCTACAAACAGGCACCAACCACAAACAAACACCACCTCCACATGCCCAAAAAGGAGGAGGCAGTAGAGATAATCCCAAGCACCTACCCAAAACATCTCTGTCCAGTACAAGCAATACAAGAGAATCCAGGAGTCTGATGACTCCCAAATGCCAACACTACCCTAAGAAGCCCACCCATCCTACTACTACTACTATTTAACATTTCTAAAGCGCTACTAGGGTTACGCAGCGCTGTACAATTCAACATAGGACAGTCCCTGTGCAAAGAGCTTACAATCTAAAGGACAAATGTACAGTTAGTCAAGTAGGGGTCATCAAAATTGGGGCAGTCTAGATTTCCTGAAAGGTATAGAGGTTAGGTGCCGAAAGCAACATTGAAGAGGTGGGCTTTGAGTAAGGATTTGAAGATGGGTAGGGAGGGGGCTTGGCGTAAGGGCTCAGGAAGTTTATTCCAAGCATAGGGTGAGGCGAGGCAGAATGGGCAGAGCCTGGAGTTGGCGGTGGTGAAGGGTACTGAGAGGAGGGATTTGTCCTGTGAGCGGAGGTTTCGGGCGGGAACGTAAGGGAAGATGAGGGTAGAGAAGTAATGAGGGGCTGCATACTGAGTGCATTTGTAGGTAAGAAGGAGAAGCTTGAACTGAATGCGGTATCTGATCGGAAGCCAGTGAAGTGACCATCCCCTACGCTCTACCTCCCTATAGCACTCAACCCACTATGCTGGGAAAAAGATATATATATATATATATATATAAATTATTAAATAAAAGATCATGGCCCCTAGGTGATAATATATCAAAATAAGTCTCCCACACTTTGAGAAAGAGCACTTTCCGCTTAAAGGAACCTCTCACCTCCCACATAACAAGCAAATGAATTTGGTTCCGCCAATGCCAAAAGGAAGGGGAGAGTGGCGAGACTCAATATTCCAAGATACATTTCCAGGCAACCAAGGTAAGCTTATGGAACATAAAGTACGTTCCTTAGAAGCTCCCCGAAAGGCTCCTGGCTGATCCGATACCAACAGCTTCACTGAGCCACGAATGGAACATCCAAAAATGGACACCACAAAGCGCAAAACAGAGGACCAAAAAGCCTGGATCTTCACACATCCCCAAAAGGAATGAACAAAAGTACCAGCTGCTTCCTCATATTTAATACAGAGAGGAGAGCGCACAGCCCCCACCTTAGACAGCTATAGCAAGGCAAGCCCTATGGATGACACAAAAATAACATTCCAGAAGCCAAGTTCCAGAAATCAATCGAGGAATACCACAATAGCCTGAAAATCCCATCCAGCTAAAGTACGGTCCAAATCTCTAGACCAGGGGTAGGCAACTCCGGTCCTCGAGAACCGCAGGCAGGTCAGGTTTTCAGGATATCCACAATGAATATGCAGGAGATAGATTTGCATACCATGGAGGCAGTGCTTGCAAATCTATCTCCTGCATATTCATTGTGGATATCCTGAAAACCTGACCTGCCTGCGGCTCTCGAGGGCCGGAGTTGCCTACCCCTGCCCTAGACCATTTTACCTTTCAACTCCCCAAAATCTGGCCCTGGAATCACCCACTGAAGTGCACAGATGTACTAAGAAAACAATCCCTCAGCTTAACCCCATTCGATTATTAAGGGTGCTTCCTGCCAAAGAAGCCACAAAATGCTTAACTTGACAATATGCAAACCAATGTCCCTAATGAACTACCAACCACTGTTGGAGGTCCTCAAAGGGAAGAATCCCTCCATCAGCAGCTAGTAAGTGCTCCAATCTATCTATCCTCTGCCTCTCCCAATTCAAAAACGCTGCATTATCCATCCCAGGTGCAAAATCTCCATTCCTTCTAATGGGAAATTGGTCTGTGACCTTGGGGTCCCCCCCCTAGCAATCCAAGCAGCATACTCCACACTTCCTTCAGCGGTTTAAGAAGAACACTCCACCTCATCCACACTGGAAGCTGAGTGAGTGGTGCATGAAGCAGGTATAAACAATAAGGGGCAAAATAGGCTCATTCCCACTCTAGTAGGGTAAACCAACATTTCAAGCAGAGCACAGCCAATCATACACCCTCAAGAGGCAAGCTCTATTGTATCATTTGAAATCCTAAAGACCAAAGCCACCCATTGCCCAACTGCCTAACAAAAAAGAAAACCATAGTTTAGCCTTCTTACCCACCAAACAAAAAAGATTAAGGAGCCAGTAAAGACAATCTAGGTGTTTCCATTTTAGGCTGAGAGGGAGGGTCTGCATAAGATAAAGCCACCTGGGAAATATGATCATACAAATGAAGACTGCCCAAGAGCACATAGCTTCCATCACCTGAGAAACGTTGATACCATATAAGGTGGACAGGTCAACAGGAAGACGAATGCCAAAATACAGAAATGAGCTCTCTGCCTATCTTTAAAGGAAACTGGTCCCCCCCAAAGATCCCAAATCTGCGTTGACGACTGTAGAGCTTTCAATTTATGGAGGTTTAAGCAAAAACCTGCGTAGTCACCATACTCCCGAAAAAGTTCTAATAAAGCTAAGAGAGATTCCCTAGGATGTAAAATATAAACCAAGATATCATCAGCGAAGGCTGCTGCATTAAAACAAACAGAATCTGTCTGGACACCGCAAATATCAGGTCTATCATGGAGATCTCTCAGTAGAGGATCAAGCGTCAACACAAAAAGTAATGGAGAAAGTGGGCAATCCTGTCTGGTACCCCATAAAATGGGAAAGCAGTCCAAGGTACAGTCATTAACAGATACAAGGGGATCGGAGTATAAACACTATCACAGAGACAAAACAACCTGTAAATCCATAGGTCTCCAATATTGTATATAGAAAATCCCACCGAACATGATCCAACACCTTCTCAGAATCAAAGCTGATTAGCAAAGTCTTACTCCCATCCTGTGCTCTCTGCTCCAATGAAAGGAGAATCTTATGAAGGTTTTTGGTAATAGAAAGCTGGTGGATAAAACCCACTTGAGACTCATGGAGCAGGGACGGAAGCGCTCGAGCCAATCTGTTCGCCATAATTTTAGCTAGCAACTTGGTCTTGAAATTTAACAGCAAGATGGGTTGGTAGGATTCAGGCAGAAAAGAATCCTTCCCTGGCTTAGGAAGCACGATAATTTTCACCAAACTAAGCAAGGAAGGAGATGCCTCTGCATCAACCATGACATTAAACATTCTAGTAAGGGGCCCTACCACTTCATCTCACATTAACTTATAAAATTTAGTGCGAAACCCATCAGACCCAGGGGCCTTCATCAAGGGACTCTGTTGAATAACACCCAGCACTTCCATCTCCAGAATGGGGAAATTATGTTTCTTACCTGATCATTTTCTTTCCTTTAATCATACCAGACCAGTCCAGACCAATGGGTTATGTCCATCCACCAGCTCAAAACAGCATTGGAAACACACCTACATCTTTGTGCCATCCCCTCTGAATTTTTGTTTAGTAACCATTTTATTTCTGATAATGAATTATATCTCCAAACATCAAGCATTGTTAATATTTCTATGGGTCAGTTTGAACATCGCTATGTTTACTCTATACCAAGTTTTTGTAAAATTAAATTTTGGGAGAGATAGACGATATTTTTGTATTGTGGGATGGCACGGTTGAAGACTTGCATGAGTTTGTTCAACTTTTTAATCATTTTCATTCTACTATCAAGTTTGAACATATATACCATTTTGAATATATCAACTTTTTAGATGTGTTGGTGAAAAAAGAACATGAGGTACTTAGGACAGATGTATATGTCAAGCCCACTAACAGAAATTCGTTGTTGCCCTATGACAGTACACACCCGATTCATCTCAAAAATAGTCTTCCATTTTCCCAGTTTCTATGATATAGGAAAATCTGTGATACCACTCATCAGTATAACAATCTTCTGAGAAGTTGATGAGTAAATTTCGGGATAGAGGATAACCAGATAAACTTGTAAAAAAAATCCTACAAACCTGAGTTGTACAATCACAGAGAGACACTATTAGAATCAAGAGAAGATAAGGGGAGTCCCTCTGTGGATCCTTGTATCTTAAAATATAGCAACAGGTCATCTCAAATAGCATCTATTATTAGAAAGCATTGGAATGTGATGCAGACGAAGTAGTTTAAGATCAAAGACTAATGATATCATATGCGCATAACTGTAATCTGAAAGATAGATTGAGTGCTTCAGATCTGTGGACAGTAAAGCAATCTTTTGAGGGAGAACAAAAGAAATGTGGACACTGTTCTATCTGTTCCGTGAGCATTGAGAGTTCAACATTGACTTTACAGAATGGCAATAAGTTCAAATTGAGACACAGGACTACCTGTGATTCACAAAATGTAGTTTATGCATTTCGATGTCCTTGTGCCTGTTATATATAGGACATACTACATGAAGTTTAAAACACGGGTATTGCATAACTCATAAGATACAAAGTTTCAAACTATTTTTTTATCTAGTTACCCATTTTACTGAACCATCATTGATTATGTGTTCTATTAAATTTGGTTAAAATGTATATATTTGATTTTTAAAGCTTTGAAAATTAGGTCCTAAATACTTGAGTAATCATTAACTTCTTAAAAGTCATTATGGTCCTTAAGGGCCTCAAGACATTTTTGCTGAAGGTACCCTCCTAAAAAGATTATAAACTAGCAAGAACTCAAGAAGTCCTTTACATATGGAGCCCCAATTATTTGGAAATCTGTCTCTAAATATATCCAGGAGAGAGAAATTGTCTGCCTTTTCATTGTCTTGTGACTTCACTTTTTAATACAGCATTTGAGAACTAGAAATTCAAGTATTATATCTAATTATTTATCTGTTAGATGTCTAATTGTTATTGCATATTTTAGAGTGTGGCTAAAACGTGCCGATCCTGGAATTACCACAGAAGCGTGCCCCATGGTAGTGCTTTTTAACCTGCAGTAAGCATGAGTTAGTGCTTATTGCAGCTTAGCAAAAGGACCCCATATTTTTTAATATGCGCACCTAAATACCAGCTCCTTCATAATTCTGCTCCCAGGAATGTCTCCAGTTGATATGGATAAACATGCACATATAAGACTGTACACACTTATATGTACATAGCCCAATTTAAAAGAATCCATTTCTACACAAACTCTCCAATGTATGCACATAAATGGTTTTGGAATTTATACTCTTGGTTATCTTTCCTCAACCTGCACCTTTGTAAGTATTAAGTGGAGGAGTGGCCTAGTGGTTAGGGTGGTGTACTTTGGTCCTGGGGAACTGAGGAACTGAGTTCGATTCCCACTTCAGGCACAGGCAGCTCCTTGTGACTCTGGGCAAGTCACTTAACACTCCATTGCCTCATGTAAGCCGCATTGAGCCTGCCATGAGTGGGAAAGCGCGGGGTACAAATATAACAAACAAAAAACAACAACAAAAGCCGGCACCATGATACATGCATAATTAGTGTAAAACTGAAAAAGCATACCGAGAGAGGCAGGCTTTATTCACTGCATGATGAAGATTTTCTTCAGGATACTGTGAGAGTCGACGACAAATTCGTAGCAGCTGTCTTGTTGACAAAGATGATGCCAAGGATTGAGCCTGTAACATTAAAATGTTGTTTATTCAGGGTCTATCCTCATTTAAAGAAGTAGTAGTTTTATAACAGTATATACCATTTTATCCAAGTATATATGAGGTAGATCTTAAAATCTCCCCCAGCGACTAAGGCTACCACATAAATTTACCAGGTAATCTGTAGTTTGGTAGTCAAAATATTAGTTACTTGCTACCAAATATCTAGTTGAATCTAGGAGGTCAAAATTTGTCCTACTGGATTTAATTCAGCTCAGTTCCCCAGCTAACTAGTAAGCATCAAAAACTTGTAACCATCCAGCTATGTTATTTTTATATTTAAAAAATAAAATAAACTACCAGCAATCCCTGATCCTTCCAATCAGCATTCAATGTCAACAGAACTCCAAACATGATCCCCCCCCCCCCCCCCCGTCTCCTCCTGATAATGAAAAAACAGATAAAAGTAAATGAGGGGGTGACAATCCCTCTTGCTCCATCTGTAACTATTCGTCCCCCACTTTGCCAACAAGTCACCATGACAGAGCTGGCAGGTGGATTACCTTATCTGTTTTGCTGGCTGGGTTTTTTTTTTTAATTGCTCTGACCTAGTTTAACTTGGTAAATATGTTTAACCAACCTCCAGATATATGATAAACTATTCCTTTTTTTTTTTTTTTTACTTTATGATGCAACTTACAGCAAGATCATCATAGCAAACTGTATACTGTCTAACTGAAAAAAACACCCTCCTTGCACCCTGGAAATTATAGTATGACATTTGCCCTTGTCTAGAATGGAACATTCAAAGGAGTCAGAAAAAGAAAATGCAAAAGCATCAATCAAAAGCATATACAATGAACAGTCCTAAGTCTGTGAATGCTGACACAAGTCCAAAAAGAGAGCCCATTGTTTGTCAAAAACATCCACTCTGCCTCGTTTCTGGATAGTGAGTTTGCTCAGATAATACACATCCCACAGGACACTCTTCAGATGGGTCCATCTGAGGTAGAACTGCAGAACACCAGTGCCAACCCAGACAAGGTAAAACTAAAAATATGCTTAAAACTAGACTGTCGGAGCATAAACATTCTATAGCACATAATAAAGTGGAAGCTCCTTTAGCTCATCATTGTATGGAGTTCAAAACATTGTTTTGAAGACTTAAAATGTATTATTGATCAGCTGTTTAATGAATGACGAGGAGATAGCTCGAGAAGATTACATCAAAGGGAGCAGAGATGGATCTATGAATTGCAGACGGTTGCCCCTGGCGGAATAACGGTCCAATGGAGTGGGAAGCATTCTATCGAAGATGTGAGCTATATTTATGTCACTGTTTCTTTAAAAATTGTGTTCCCCGTTGATTGAAGAGCCTTGTAGCGTCTATTTAAAATCTTAAGGCCATGTTTGAAGATTTCAATCTGTGTAGCATTCCTTCTCCTGACAGTCATTTCAAAACAAAGGGAGTTCTCAAGCCTTGTCAGGGTTTTGGTGAGTTCAATTGGAAATATATTAAGGATTGCTGCTGGAGTGCATGCTTAATAGGAATGTTTGTTTTTCTATTTTTTTGTATCAGTTTGGAAACTACATGGGAAGTGAATTTTGTCTACTAGACTTTGGGGTGTAACTGGTTTTTGAAGTAGTGTTTTTTCCTCCTGCGGGAGGTTTTTTCTACTACTGTTTTTCCGGTTCCTACCAAAGCCTATGATAAGAGCCCGTTAAGGGGTTTTGAGAAAAGTCTAAGACTCTCCTCGGGCAGTTAAGGCTTCTCTTATTTAAATTAATATTAAAAAGTTTACTCCCATGTCTTTTTCCATCTGCTGCACTGAGCAAAACATTTTTTGTAACGTAGTAGTATACTATTAGTTTTGTTGTCCATATATATTGATTTTCAATATGAAAAATAATCCCAATGTTTTAATTTGTTTTGTACTGCTTGGTGATGCATACACATTAATGTAATTTAATTAATACAACAATCAATATTAATTGGCTTTAAGTAATAAAGACGAAAAGGCAGGATATGTCAAAACTTTAATGATTTACTGCAAGGATTATGAGTTTCATCTAAATTGTTCAGATCAATACTGTAAAATTATATCTTATCCAATAATTTTCTTTCCTTTAGTCGCAGCAGATAAATCCAGAAACCTGTGGATTGTGCCAGTCTCCCATCAGGTGGAGATAGAGAGTACAAACTTGTACAGTGTGCAATAGGACATCATGCTCACTGGCCAGTCAGTATATCTCGTAACCAAGCAGAAAGAAACAGACAACAGACCAAACAACAGGTAATGACATCAACCTGAAAAGGAAATAAACTCACAAAAGAAATCTCCCAATCCCCTAGAACACATGCAGCAAACTCTTCACAGAAAAAAACAAGGTCAGAAAGACCAGACAGAGACAAGGGTGGGAATCTGGATTCATGTGCTGCGGTTAAAGGAAAGAAAATTATCGGGTAAGATAATTTTACATTCCACAGCGTCAGCAGCAGATGAGTCCAGAAACCTACGTAGCAAAGCAGTATCTAAAGGGAGGAGGGGGGGCGGGGAGACGACTGAAGCCCGGAAGAAATCATCGCAGCTCCGAATGAAGCATCCATGGCAGAGATATCCACTTCATAGTGCCGGACAAATGTGTGCACAGACGACTAAGTCGCCACCCTACAAATCTCATCCAAATTGCTCAAACGCATCTCTGCACAGGAAGCAGCCAAAGTACGTGTAGAATGCACTAGTAAAGAAAAAAAGAGAGGAATGACCCGCCAGAATATAAGCATCAGAATTATCCTCGCGAATCCATCTGGAAATGGTAGCCTTGGAGGCTGCATCACCCTTCCCAGGCCCTGAGAAGAGAACAAAAAGATGGTCGGAGCAACGAAAGTCATTAGTGACCAATAACGTCCAGAAAATGCAAATGCCAAAAATCATCCAGATAGTCCTCCCATTGAAAAGGAAGGAAGGATGAGAGGTTGGTTAAGATGGAAAGATGAAACCACCTTAGGCAGGAAGGAAATAACAGCCTGAACCGTCACCCCTGCATCTGAGAAATACTGAAAAGGATCTCTACAAGAGACACGGCGCACCGATGAGATGGCCACCAGAAAAACTGATTTCAGAGTGATATCACGTACTGTAGCAGTGCAAAGAGGTTCAAAAGGAGCTGCTTGAAGTGCTCACAAAACCAAGTTAAGATTCCAACTCGGACAAGGCCGAAGAATAGGGGGATAAAGCCTAGTCACCCTCTTAAGAAATCAAGCCAATCCAGATGCGACACTAGTGGAACACAAGCAAATCGGCCATGATAACAAGCTAGAGCCGCCACCTGAACATGCAGAGAAGAGGCTGGCAACCCCTGCCATAAGAAGCCAAAATGTGCAGCAAGGTAGCGTGAAAGGGAGACAATGCCTGTTCCTCACACCATGACTCAAAAAGATGCCAGAACATAGCATAAGGCGCAATGAGGACCGCTTCTTAGCTTGAAATAAGACAGTGATGACAGTCAGAATATCCCTTTCTTCTCAACTTTGGCCACTCAAGAGCTAGGCCATAAGACCAAAGTGGCAGGGATCCTCCATCTGAACCAGACCCTAGAACAGAAGATCGGGGACCTGAGGAAGACAAAATGGATCGGCCAGTAACAACCAAACCAAGTCCATATACCATGGACGACAGGGCTAATCCGGAGCCACCAGGATCACCTGACCTCCATGAGCCTGAATCCAATGAAGTACCCTGCCAATTAGCAGCCAGGACAGGAAGACATACAGAAGGTCCTCGATTGGCCAAGACTGAAAAAAAGCATCGAGGCCCTCTGATCCGTGCTCCCTTCTCCTGCTGAAAAAGCGAGTGGCCTTGGCATCGGCTGCCATCAAATTCAATGCAGGAACCTCTCAGCACTGAACAATCTGCTGGAAAACTGAAGACAGTTCCCACTCGCCTGGGTCCAGAGTGGTTCAACTTAAAAAAACAGGCCTGCACATTGTCGATTCCAGTGATGTGAGGTGCCAAAAGCTGAGGAAGATGAGCCTCAGCCCAGTGTAACAGAATCTTCGCTTCCCAAGCTAAACAGAGGACTGCAAGTTCCTCTTTGCCGACTGATATAAGCAACCATCATGTTGTCGGACAGAATCCACACCAGCTTCCTGTTGAAAAGGAACTGAAACTCTAACAGCGTCAACTGTGCCGCCAGGAGTTCCACATCGCTTCCTTCTCAGACTAATGGCCTTGCTGGTAATGGGAAAGGCAGTGAGCTCCCACCCAGAAAGACCGGCATCAGTAATCACCTTGCCTCACATGGAGTGACTGCAACCACCACCATACACTGCAACATGCCAAGGGCTGCCACTGCAGGTATCTCATACTCCTCAGAGATCAACAACTCAACATGGAATTTTGCAGCAGCCTCATGTGCACCCTCGCCCAAGGTACAACCTCTCAGGTCACTACCATCGACCCCAGGAGTTGGACATAAGCCCAAACTCAGGGGATCCACTCGGCTAACAACAGCCGAACATGCTCTTGCAGTTTGAGACACCTCTGCTCTGGGTGAAACACCCGGCTCCGGGCCATGTCGAAGAGGAACCCCAAGTACTCAAAAGACTGGGTGGGAATCATCTGACTCTTGTTCACATTCATCACCCAGCCCAAGCACTGGAGCAGAGATACCATGAGAGCAGTGGCCTGCAAACTGTCCTGTGCGGAGGACGCCCAAATCAACCAATCGTCCAAATTGGGATAAACTCAAATCCCTCGCATCTCAACGCTGCAGCTACTACCACCATCACCATGGAAAAGGTGCACGAAGCTGTGGCCAATACTGCAAAATGGAGGAACCACTGATGAGGCTCCCAGATAGGAATGTGCAGGTAAGTCTCCTTGAGGTCGAGGGCTGTGAGAAACTCCCCCAGTTGAACCACCACGATGACTGAACATACAATCTTCATGTGAAAGTAACATACAAAAAGTGACTGACTGATATGCCGAAGGTTCAGAATCGGTCAAAAGGCGCCTCCCTTCCTTGGGACCACAAAATAGATAGCATAGTGGCCCTGGCCGTGCTCCGCAGTCGGTACAGGAACCACTGCCACTAAGCGAAGCAGCTGCATCAAAGTAGATCGCACAGCTTCTCGCTTGTGAGGAGAGGCACACGGGGACTCCAAGAAAAAATCTGTGATGAAAGAGGCAAATTCTAACTTGTAACCATCACAAATAAGAACTCAGGACCCACTAATCTGGTCAGTATGACCGCACCTCGCAATAGTGAGACAAACATCCCCTTAGAGGAACTGAGACATGGACCATCATTGTGAGGGTTGAGAAGCAGCAGAAGACCTGCTCAAGGTTCTGGAGGCATGCTTATTTGCCCGAAAGGACCATCTCTGCTGATACCGGGACTTGACTGGAAAGGAGAGACAACCCAGATGATACCGCTTAAGTATCTTGAACGCGTGCCCTCTGTTAGTCAGGCATAGTGGGCATCCGTGGCTTGTCCTCTGGTAAACGTTGGGTCTTGGAGTCCCCCAAGTCCTCAATCAACTTTTCCAAATCCTCACCAAACAAAACCTTACCCTTAAAGGAAAGCTTAACCAAACGTTGCTTGGATGCAGCATCTGCAGCCCAGTGTTGCAACCACAACAGGCACTGACCTGTCACAGCCAAGGCAGCCTGCTTAGCAGATGCCCAAACCAAACCATGAAAGATACCAAGAAAGATACACACGTGCAGCATAACAGCTTCAAATAGCAGCCTACAAAGCCAGGGTAGAAACCTCAAATGACATCTTCAGCGCTGCCTCCAGCTTACGGTCTTGCACTTCTTTAAGTGCCACACCACCACGGGTAAAGTCATCTTCTTTGTCACCGCTGTCACCAGAGCATCTACCGGAGGCAAACGCAGACGGTCAAGCTTATCCCACACTAAAGGGTAGAGGTGAGACATCGCCTTAGCCCTCGCCCTCTGAGACCCGAATCAGGGTTAGCCCACTGACTGGAAATGCCTTAGGCGGCTTCTTGGTGCTCGCCATCTTATGGTTCGCTGAAGCTGCAGAATGCGAATCTGAAGAATCAATATTCATAGCTTGGAAAGCCCGTGTAACAAAGGAAGATAACTCTTCCTTATGAAAAACCTGCACAGCCGTGGGTTCGTCTGCCTCAAGCTGAGGCTCCACATGCTCCAAATCTGCTAGCCCCATTGCAGCCAGCAATGTGGAATCCTGACCCAACTCAGAGAGCCCAGGGGATGCAGGTGCCTCCAATTTCATCTCCCAACCTGGATCTCCAATGTCCTAGCACATGGTCCGCTACCAGGCCCTCTAAAGCCCCAGAGGTCTGAGGACCAATTCCAGAGCCAGCAGCTGACCTCTTCAAGAGAAAGGCCCTATGCAGCAAAAGAATAAATTCAGGAGTGAAGAAGTCATCCACCCCCTCTCCCCCACAGAGGACAGACTGAACACATCCCCAGAGCTTCCCGCTGCAACCATGGGACTGGAAATATCCACTGAATCAAGTGGTAGAGAAATTGCGGAGGGCGCAGAAAAAACCTCGGGAGAAGAGAGGCCGCAGCCCCATCAGCTTGAAGATTGCGCTGGAAAGAGCTGTGCCCGCACCCTCGAGAGAGACAGGGTCCACATACTCCGCTGAATAAAGGCCCGACGCTGCTCTCTGCTTCCCACAGCGGTAGCAGCGATTTCCAACTTCAGTCGCCATACCGCAAAGGAGGAAGAAGAAAACATGACGCATACTCACCCAGGGGGAAACAGAAGAGTCAGCAGCTCCAGGTAAAGAATGCTGCATGGTAAAGCTTACCTCTTACTGCCCAGTAGCAAAGATTGCCAGAGTCCACCATTGGAGCCTGCAAGCATGTGCCCCATTCCTCAAACTCTTCTCAGTCTCTCTATTTTTTTTTTTTTACGCACTGCTCTTCCCTGCTTGTTTGTCGTAGGTTGTTTTTGTTTGTTTGTTTAAATGAGAAGGCAGCCAATCTGTGAAGAAGGAAATGTTGAAAGGCTGACAGGAGGGGGACACGGGGTGAGGTAGGAGCCTGGGGTGACCAGGTGTGCCCCCCAAAGCTGGCACCATACAGCCAGTCACCCCCAGCTTCACTAAACTAGCCAAGCCAGAACAGAAGCAGTCAAAGGAGCCTACGGAACATGTTCATCCGCCTGCTGAAGATAGAGAATACTGACTGGTCAGTAAGCATGACGTACTCTACTACACATTGTACAAGTCTGTACTCTCTATCTCCACCTGCTGGCAGACAGACATAACCCACAGGTTTCTGGATTCATCTGCTGCTGACGCTAAGGAATTATTATTTATTTATTAGTTAAAATATATAGCTGCTTTCCTAAATATAGTTTCATAAGTATATACCAGGGGTGTACAAGTTCAATCCTCAAGAGATACTTCCATTGCATGTATATATCTATATCTATATATATCTTTCTCATGTATATTCACCAGGGATATCTTGAAATGTTACCCTGTTTGTGGCCCTCAATGACTGAACTTGTGTGTCACTGCATATCATCACTACAGTATCCCTAATCTTGTGAGCAGTCATAACAAGTACAACTCATATTGTAAATATAGAACTCACTGTGGGGTCCTTTGTCTCCCGAAGCTTGTGAGTAAAGGCCATCAGCTGCTCTGCTGCATCCTTTGGCACATTTGGGATCTGTTTAAAAATAGAAGGCACTGAATTTGCCTGAGAATTTTCAAATACAAACACCAAATACTCAAGCACAGAATGTAAAACACATCAAGAAAAACATATTACTATTACTGTGGATCCAGTATTTCCATTATAGTACTTTCTTCTTGTTCTTAGTTTTCAACTCAGTCTGAATCACTTCTATTCTCTCACAGTACCAAGGGAATGGATAAGCCCAAATAGAAGGTACTGTGGGACTTTATTTATGGCTACCTTCTTTCACCCTCTTAAGCCATGGATTCCCAGTCAGTTTGGTTGTCAAAACAGCCACAAAGAATACAAATGAGATGACTGACTACAAAGACATGCAAATACATTTTATGCATATTCTCTGTGGCTAGCCTGAAAACCCAAACTGGGTAAATGAGCTTCAATGAACACTTTGGGAATCACTGTTTTAATTAGCCCCAATATCTCATTGACACATCACAGTGACAACCTTCTTCCTGAAGGAAAAGACTGGCAGTTCCTTCTGTCCAGCAGGAGTGTGTCCTATTGTCAGCAATAGGTGCGCTACCGTTGCAGAATGCATAAGCCCTATTTTCTTATTTCCCAGGAGCTTGTAGACACTCATTTCCCTGTTTGATCTCAAAAAGCAGATATCCTAGCTAGTAAATTAGGGGTCCTTTTACTAAGCCGTGTAATCATCTACGCGCGCCCAATGACCACCACAATGGCCTCTTGCAGTAATTTCATTAGTGGCATTTGACGCACATAGGTCATTACCACCCGGTGACTGTGTGAGTCTTTACTGCTAGGTCAATGGCTGGCGGTAATGTCTCAGACCCAAAATGGATGCGTGGCAATTTTCATTTTGCCGCACGTCCATTTTCAGAAAAAAAAATTTTTAAGCCTTTTTCACAGGCACACTGAAAGATGGATCATTTGGATAAAACTATCTATTTCTACAATGAGTGAGGCTAAAAGCACTGCAAGTTCTCACCATTCCTTTAATGACTTGAATTTCTTCATTCAAAGTGAGAGGTTTCACATTATGGAAAAGGAACATAGTTAGGAGCTCTGGGCCCAGCCACTGCTGAGTGCTACTTCCAATGACAGGAGGCTCTGCTAAGGAAATTATTCGGAATGAAGGGTGGATTGGGAAAATAGACCTGTTGGAAAAATAAAAAAAATAATTTTTAACACTAGTGCCAAGTTATAAATTTTGTAAGCACACACAGTTCAATAAATAGGAATGGCTCTTTTTACCAATTATTTGTACATTTGCATCATGCTTGTAACCAAAGTGCATCTACAGTCACTGTACAGAGTCTAATTATTGTACTAAAAAAACCAAGATTAGTTTATAGCTGAGATTCCAAAAAGTAACAGGGAGAAAACATTAAGTTGTCCACTAATATAGAGGAATAGACAACTGGTCCTATGGGCCTGATGCTGCTATACTTAAACCACACAGCCTTTGCATATACCTGCGGATGCCTGAACACCCATGGGTGTCAACGCATCAAAGGCACTTCAGTTATTACAGTGACAGGCATGTTAAAGTTTCCAGCAACTGTGAGAGAAAGTGGAAATAGAAGCAGAAGAGAAGCAGCATGCAATTGCAATCTCTTCAATGCAAGTGTATAATGCTGTTAGAAGACCAGTGATTTTCAAATCACTAGCTAATCAAGGGCACTTGGAAAATCAGATCATGGACTGTTTGTACCAATGGCACCTGATTCAGCACTTGATGTCTGGTTTTCAGGAAATGAACAATGAGTATTTGAAGCATATTTGTACGTATCTGAACTAACAGCCTAGTTCATTTGTACATTTACATTACCCCCCAAAAAAGCCTGACTTGTTAGGGGTTCTGGAAAAATGGCTTTGGCAACCATTCTTTCAGATGTCAGACATTCATAATTCAAGCACATACAGCACACTAATAGCCAGTACAATGGATGTCAGAAAATCATTGATACTAAATTGCTATGCAATTCTTCTTTTCAAATGTGCTTTGCTCAAAAGTACAAATCTGTTTAAAACAATGGCAGAGGAATAGATAAGTCCAAACAAGAGCAACAGGACTGGATCATCCTAACAAATTTATACCCGACTGATGAACAAACTGAATTTTTGCTGCTCCCTTTTATTTCTCTTTGATTCTGTAACATAGATGCAAATAAACCTAAACCACAGAACATCAGGATTCTATAATATTCAAATTTGCATAACAAATAAAAATAAAATAAGAAAGCTAAAGAGAATAACTGAACAGGAGGATCTGCCCATCCACAGTGGTGCTCAATCTGCCAGACATCTGATTCAACAGCAGCCTCTCTCTCACTTGCACTTCCCTGCTTTGTCTTGGCTTGTTTGCAGAGATGTAACATACATAGTAACATCTGTGCAAGCAATGCTATACTGGTGGGTGATGATCTTAAGATGAAAATGGTTCGAACTCTCTTGCTGAGGCTAAAAGGCTGCTAATTTTGAAACAGTTCTCAGCACCCCAACTTCAGTCCCTCTCCCACCCACCCTAGTTATTTGTTTGACTGATCTGTAAGGGCTGGGCGTGCAATTGTGTGCGAGAATGTGATTTGCTGTATGTAGGAAGGAGGGGTGGGAGTACAAAAGATGCAGTGGGATCTGCATGATTACAACCAGGCTCTACTTTAGAATGTTGTTCGCTTAGCTCTCGAGGGATCATTATTAGTATTGTGTTTCGCACTATAGTTGACATTACATTGTTGAACGGAGAACTAAGAGTCTTGAGCTTTAACCTGTAATTAGGAGCGTCTAAGCTAAACTAAGAATGTATTATCACTTTTGCTCCTATCATACCCTTTGTGGTTTGTAAGGTTATTCGATCCATAATAATAGACCCAGCCCACTGGAAAGTGCTTTGAGATTGAGGACGTTACCTTAGTATATAGGATTAATTCTGAAAACTGTGGATTATGTTATCTTTGGGAAAGTAATTATTAGTACAACATCAGGATGTAGGGTACTTAATCCTAATGCTTAGTCCTCTCAAGTATACAGACATAGTTGTTGGGTTTACTTAGTGATGAATTAATTGCTAAATGTGTGAACATTACCAGCTATGATAAAGCAACACACATAATGCTATCTAATTATGACAGTTCCAAGAAAGCCTTGTTTTCCTGTATATTAATAAATGCTACTGGATCAATACCAAGTAGTCCATGCTAATATGGTTGAATTGAGGTCAACTATCACATTTTTGTCACTCAGTGTGAAGGTTTCAAATGACCCTTAAAAAAATTTAAAAAAATTACAATAAACTGAGATCAACTCAATATAATATTTCTCCAACAATCACATTTAAATTATAAACATTCCTCAAAGATTTCCAGTCAAGGTTTTTGATCCCGGCCTTCTCTACAGCAATGGGCAAAAGAAATGGAGTTGCAATCTTAGATTCAATTTTATCAGTCACAGTTTGTTCCCAGTCTTATGACTTTGAGGGCAGATGGGTATGCATCAACTCCACAACTTTTGAAACTTTAAATTTTATCATCAAACATTTAGGTCCCCAGAGCCCTAGCAGGGGCTCCTTCCTTGAGGTGTAGATAGTGGGTATTGGGAAACCTGGTAAGACCCCAGCAAACCACCCCATTAGGATCTAGGTGTTGTCGTTGATGATACGTTGAAACCTCCTGCTCAGTGTGCTGCTGCAGCTAAGAAAGCAAATAGAATGTTAGGTATTATTAGGAAAGGAATGGAAAACAAAAATGAGAATGTTATAATGCCTTTGTATCGCTCCATGGTGCAACCGCACCTCGAATATTGTGTTCAATTCTGGTCGCTGCATCTCTAAAAAGATATAGTGGAATTAGAAAAGGTGCAGAGAAGGGCAACAAAAATGATAAAGGGGATGGGACGACTTCCCTATGAGGAAAGGCTAAAGCAGCTAGGGCTCTTCAGCTTGGAGAAAAGGCGGCTGAGGGAAGATATGATAGATGTCTATAAAATAATGAGTGGAGTTGAACGGGTAGATGTGAAGCGTCTGTTCACGCTTTCCAAAAAATACTAGGACTAGGGGGCATGCGATGAAGCTACAATGTAGTAAATTTAAAACGAATCGGAGAAAATGTTTCTTCACTCAACGTGTAATTAAACTCTGGAATTCGTTGCCAGAGAATGTGGTAAAGGCGGTTAGCTTAGCGGAGTTTTAAAAAAGTTTGGACGGCTTCCTAAAGGAAAATTCCTTAGACCGTTAAATGGACTTGGGGAAAATCCACTATTTCTGGGACAAGCAGTATAAAATGTTTTGTACATTTTTGGGATCTTGCCGGACATTTGTGACCTGGATTGGCCACTATTGGAAACAGGATGCTGGGCTCGATGGACCTTTGGTCTTTCCCAGTATGGCAATACTTATGTACTTATATCTTTCATCAACATGGGCTGTATGGTACATGCCAAGGTTCTCACTAATCGAATAAGTTCAAGTATGTTCTCTGTTACGGCCCCAGTTTGGTGGAATAGTTTACTAAGGGAACTTTGTCTGGAAAATGATGTGAAGAAATTTAAGTGTTAAAAACCTGGCCCTTCACACCTCCTAATTTAAAGTGTAACTGAAAGCTGTCAGATGTTGGCAAACCGTTTATTTCTTTTCTTGTACTTCAAATATATAGTGGACCCCATTAAAACGTGCCCAGCAATAACGCAAAGCCACTTATAACACAATCATTTCTTGGCTCCCTTTTTATTTTTGTATTCTCTTTTCTAACATACAGTTCTTGTGTCAGCAATGTCTAGCTGCACTGAGGTGGAGCCCTCCCCCCTTGCCTGCATGAAAACCACTCCAGCAATATCTAGCCATGACGGGGGGGGGTGTGGGGGGGGGACGTCCCCCCTTGGGTGAGCTCTGTCTACGTGGCTGAAGGCCGCTCTGAGTACCAATGTAAAAACAACTTGGAGTGAGCTCTTTCTACCCAGCTGAAGGCCACTCCTGGTGCCATTTTCCATCAATGTCAAAATAACACGACCCCGCATTTAATGCAAATATTTATGGATCCCAAACATTGCATTATAACAGGGTTCCACTGTATTACATCAACAATATTCAAAAAGAAATAAGATGTATACTTCAGAAAATATATTAAGGAAAAGAACATCTGTATTCACAAAACGAAAGAAAATATTAAATAACACTTCACATCTAGTTCACTAATAGCAGATTTTCCAGCTCCTCCTAACTTACTTATGTAAACTTGATTGGCAGTATTACATTACTGGAATTTAACTGTTATGACTAGCTATTCTTGGTTGTCTTATCACATTTTCTAACTTTTTCAAATGCAAAAAACATATATAGAAAAAAATATTTACTTCACAGTAGCATTATTAATTATATTCTTACAAGAAACACTTCAGCATAGAAAGTCCTTATATTTTGGCACACTGAAAAGCTAAACTTTTTTTCTGCACTGCTTTATAAAGATCTGGGAAAACCCAGATCCTCTGACCTATAAACAAGAATTGTTTGTTTCTATAAAAAGAATTACGTTATTCAAATCTTTTTCAAAACAAATGTCACTAGCACAGTAACTGTTAAGTCTCTTCCTGCAAAACTCCTGTTAGGAAACCACACAAATCCAAACTGTACTCAGACAACTGAGCCCAGAATGGAATCCTTCCTGTTCCCCATCTTCACCAGGATTGGTAATGTGGCTGGTGGATGTTTAATATTTTCCAAATAAGTTTTGAAAGTCTCTAAAGGGGAGACAGCTGCAACCTTACAAAAAAAAAAAAATCAAAAAACTTAAAGTTTACTAAAATTTTCCAGCTGTTCCTACTTGAATTGTGTGAATTGTTGATTTTCCCTTTATATGTCAAGAACAAACTTCCTTAATGCTGTGACAACTGCTGAACAAAAGGTTAAACAAAGCAAAACTTTCAGAAGTAAACCTTGGGGGCAAAAGATTTTAGACTCACCGAGGCATTCCAAAGTAAATCTAAGGCAATTGCTCAGAGCTTCACTAATCAAAGTTTACTCACTGATTTCAAAGTAATCTGATCTATATCAAGATTGGTTAGAAGCTGCACCTTCGGAGCACTACAAAGCCAGTACTATTATTATTAGCATTCGTATAGCGCTACCAGATGCACGCAGCGCTGAACACCTGATACAAAGAGACAGTCCATGCTCAAAAGAACTTACAATCTAAATAATACAGACAGACAAGACAGTTACAGGTGAGGGAAGTAATGGGTGAGAAGGAAGGAAGGGACAAGGGGAGGGCAATTGAGTAGTGGCTAGGAGCTAAAAAGCAGCAGTGAAAAGGTGGGTTTTCAGCATAGATTTGAAAACAGGTAGAGATGGAGCTAGACGTATAGGTCCAGGAAGTCTATTCCAGGCATAAGGTGCCGCGAGAGAAAAGGAGCGAAGCCTGGAGTTAGCAGTGGAGGAGAAGGGGGATGACAAGAGAAATTAGTCCAGTGAGCGGAGTTCACGTGGAGGAATGTAGGGAGAGATGAGAGTGGAGAGGTAATGGGGGGCTGCAGAGTGGATGCATTTAAAAGTCAGTATGAGAAGTTTAAACTGAATGCAGAAGCGGACAGGGAGCCAGTGAAGTGGACTTGAGGAGTGGGCTAGTGTGGGTATAACGATTCTGGCGGAAAATAAGTCGGGCTGCAGAAATTTGGACAGATTGGAGAAAAAAAGAGATGGCTGAGCGGAAGACCAGTGAGAAGTAAATTGCAATAGTCCAAGCAAGAGGTGACAAGGGTGTGGATAAGTGTTCAGGCAGCGTATTCAGAAAGGAAGGGGCGAATTTTGCTAATATTGTAGATAAAGAAACGACAGTTTTTGGCGATCTGTTGAATATGTGCAGAGGAGGAGAGAGAGGAATCAAAGATGACTCCAAGGATACGAGCCGAGGAGACAGGGAGGATGTGAGACCCATTAACAGAGATAGAGAAAGGGGGAAGAGGGGAGGTGGGTTTAGGGTGAAAATGAGAAGTTCAGTTTTGGTCATGTTGAGCTTTAGATGGCGTTGAGACATCCAAGCAGCAATGTCGAATAAGCAGGCTGAGATTTTGTCCTGGATCGAGGACAAAATCGAGGACAAAAGCCATCAGCCAAGTTGAATGTATGAAGATGGTGCACTACAATTAGTAACATAATGAAAGGTAAAATTATGTATCATACCTGATAATTTTCTTTCCATTAATCATAGCTGATCAATCCATAGACTGGTGGGTTGTGTCCATCTACCAGCAGGTGGAGATAGAGAGCAAACTTTTGCCTCCCTATATGTGGTCATGTGCTGCTGGAAACTCCTCAGTATGTCGATATCAAAGCTCCATCCGCAGGACTCAGCACTTAGAGAATTACACCCACAAAGGGACACTCTGCCCAGCTCACCACCGCCGAAACGGGGGAGGGGAATTAACCCAGCTCATCCCCACACAAGTGGGGGAGGGGAATCCGTCCAGCTCATCCCCGCGGAGCGGGGGAGGGACACCACCCCGCCGATGCGGGGGGATCTGGCTTATCCTGCAACCGCGGGAGGAGCTGACTGACCCTAACACCGCCGAAGCGGGAGGGGTACAAAGCTGCCTTACAGCCGCACGAAGCGGGAGGGAGCGCCGGCAGAATTTATGTCTCAATCCAGCCCCTTAAAACGGAGGGGAGAGGAATGCAGCAGCTCACTGTAACACAAACTCGTCTCAACTCTTGAAGAATCCAATTGAAAAAACTTGAACACGAAGTCCTCCTGAACAGGAACTGAAGACTAAACTTGAATCTGAAATGCAACCAGAATATAAACAGTACAGATATCTGGGAGGGGCTATGGACTGATCAGCTATGATTAATGGAAAGAAAATTATCAGGTATGATAAATAATTTTACCTTCCATATCATCATGCTGATCAATCCATAGACTGGTGGGATGTACCGAAGCAGTACTCACCCAGGGCGGGACATTGAAATCCCTGACCGCAACACTGAAGCTCCAAACCGGGCCTCCGCCCGAGCAGCCACAGCCAAGCGGTAATGCCTGGAGAAGGTATGGGCCGATGCCCAAGTTGCCGCCTTGCAAATCTCTTCCAAGGAGACGGACCCAGCCTCTGCCATCGAGGCCGCCTGAGCTCTAGTAGAGTGAGCCTTCAGCTGGATAGGCGGCACCTTCCCCGTGGCCACATAAGCCGCTGCAATGGCTTCCTTGACCCATCTTGCCACTGTAGGCTTAGCAGCCTGCAGACCCTTACGAGGACCTGCAAACAGGACAAACAGATGATCCGATTTCCGGAAATCATTGGTCACTTCCAAGTATCTGATGATGACTCGTCTGACTTCCAGATATTTGAGAGCAGAGTATTCCTCTGGGTAGTCCTCCCTACGAAAGGAAGGGAGACAGAGCTGCTGATTCACATGGAAGCGAGAAACAATCTTGGGCAGGAAGGAAGGCACTGTGCAAATAGTCACTCCTGCCTCAGTAAACTGCAGAAAAGGCTCTCGACATGAGAGTGCCTAAGGCTCGGAAACTCTTCTGGCTGAACTGATAGCCACCAAAAAGACTGCTTTCAACGTCAGGTCTTTCAGAGATGCCCTCGACAAGGGTTCAAAAGGCGGCTTCTGCAAGTCTCTTAGCACCAGGTTGAGATTCCACGCAGGCACCACTGAGTGCAGAGGAGGGCGCAGGTGATTAACTCCCTTGAGAAAACGTACCACATCTGGCTGCGAAGCCAGGGAAGCACCCTTCAGGCGGCCCCTGAAACAAGCCAGAGCCGCTACCTGGACTTTAAGGGAACTGAGCGACAGGCCTTTCTCCAGACCTTCTTGCAGGAACGCCAGCACTGAAGAAATTGGAGCAGTGAAGGGAGAAAGTGAGCCTGCTTCACACCACGCTGCAAAGGTACGCCAAACCCTGGCGTAAGCAGTAGAAGTAGAGCGCTTCCTCGCTCTCAGCATAGTGGCGATGACCTTGTCTGAGAAGCCCTTCTTCCTCAGACGCTGCCGCTCAATAGCCAGGCCGTGGGGGAGGGATCCTCCATCACCACGGGACCCTGATGCAACAGGCCCTGCTCCACTGGCAGCCGCAGAGGGTCGGCCACTGATAGCCTTATCAAGTCCGCATACCAGGGACGTCTGGGCCAGTCCGGACCCACTAGGATTATTCGGCCCGGATGCTTTGCCACCCGGTCTAGTACCCTGTCCAACATGGGCCAGGGCGGGAACACATAGAGAAGCTCCTGTGTCGGCCACTGTTGGAGAAGAGCATCTACTCCCAGAGACCGAGGGTCCCGTCCTCTGCTGAAAAAGCGCGGCACTTGGCAATTGGCCGATGACGCCATCAGATCTAGGCTCGGCTGGCCCCAGCGCTTCGTGATGTCCAAGAACGCCTGAGCCGATAACTGCCACTCTCCGGGATCCAAGGTATGGCGACTGAGAAAGTCCGCCTTGACATTCATGACTCCGGCAATGTGGGCCACTGACAGCTGTTCCAGGTTCGCTTCCGCCCACTGGCATAGATTCATGGCTTCCTTGGCTAGAGGGGCGCTCTTGGTACCTCCCTGGCGGTTGACATAGGCCACAGCCGTGGCATTGTCCGACAGGACCCGTACTGGCTTCAACGCCAGTACCGGGAGGAACTCCAAAAGCGCCAACCGAATGGCTCTGATTTCCAGGAGGTTGATAGACCACTTTGCCTCTGCAGGAGACCAGAGCCCCTGCGCTGTCCTTCCCAAGCAGTGGGCTCCCCAGCCCGTCAAAGAGGCGTCCGTCGTGACGACAATCCACTCCGGGGTCGCAAGAGGCATCCCTGCAGACAACTTGTCTGTCTTCAGCCACCAGCTCAGCGCCTTGCGCACTGCTGGGTCCAAGGGAAGGCGCACAGCATAATCCTCCGACACCGGAGTCCAGCGCTGCAGCAGAGAGTGTTGTAGTGGTCTCATATGAGCCCTGGCCCAGGGCACTACTTCCATCGTGGCCGTCATAGAGCCCAACAGCTGCACATAGTCCCAAGCCCGAAGCGGAGAGGCTACTAGGAACTGGTCCACCTGAGCCTGAAGTTTGACAATCCGATTGTCCGGCAGGAACACTCTGCCCACTTGGGTGTCGAATCGAACTCCCAGATACTCCAGGGACTGAGTCGGGCGCAGCTGGCTTTTCTCCCAGTTGATGATCCACCCCAGGGAGCTCAAAAGAGCAATCACCCGGTCCACAGCTTTGCCGCACTCTGCATAAGAGGGGGCTCGGATCAACCAGTCGTCCAGATAAGGATGGACTTGTACTCCTTCCTTTCGCAGGAAGGCCGCAATGACCACCATTACTTTGGAGAAGGTCCGCGGAGCAGTAGCCAACCCGAACGGGAGGGCTCTGAACTGGAAGTGTCGGCCCAGGACTGCAAAACGCAGAAAGCGTTGATGAGGAGGCCAGATGGGAATATGCAAGTACGCTTCCTTGATGTCCAAGAATGCCAGGAACTCCCCTGCCTTCACTGCCGCTATAACAGAGCGGAGAGTCTCCATGCGAAAGTGCCGAACTTTCAAGGCCCGATTGACCTCTTTGAGGTCGAGGATAGGCCGTACAGAACCTCCTTTCTTTGGTACCACAAAGTAAATGGAGTAACGTCCCTTGCCAAGCTGATTTTCTGGCACCGGAATGACCGCACCCAGGCGGATCAGATTGTCCAAGGTCTGCTGCACTGCCACAGCTTTGACCGGAGACTTGCAGGGAGAGAGTACAAACCCGTCTCTTAAGGGTCGGCAGAACTCTAGCTTGTAGCCGTCTCTGATGACTTCCAGCACCCAAGCGTCTGAAGTTACCCTGGTCCACTCGCCCAGAAACGAGGACAGGCGTCCTCCAATCTGCACTGGGCCATGGACCAGGACCCCGTCATTGGGTACGAGACCCTGGGGGAGGACCGGAGGGCGCACCTCCGGGACGGCGGTCACTGCGAAAGGAATGCTGCTTGGGGGAGAAGTTCCTCTTGAAGGAAGAGGGGGCAGAGGAGCCCGACTTGCCCGGGCGGTACCGACGGGCTTCCTGAAACCGTCCTCTGGAGATACCGGGGCGAGCACTGGCCCGAGCCCTGACCTCTGGTAACCTCTTGCCCTTAGACGTGCCGAGATCGGTCACAATTTTGTCCAGCTCGACCCCAAAGAGCAGCTTGCCTTTAAAAGGCAACTTAACCAGGCGGGACTTAGAGGCGTGGTCCGCAGACCAATGTTTCAGCCAAAGCCACCGCCGCGCAGAGACTGTCTGAGCCATACCTTTAGCCGAGGCTCTCAAGACATCATACAGTAAGTCTGCCAAATAAGCCAAGCCCGATTCCAGGGCCGGCCAATCAGCCCTCAAGGAAGGATCCGAGGGGGAAGCCCGCTGCACAATCGTCAGGCACGCCCTGGCCACGTAGGAGCCGCAAACTGAGGCCTGCAAACTTAAGGCAGCCGCCTCGAAGGACAACCTTAAGGCCGCCTCCAATCTTCTGTCTTGGGCGTCCTTTAGGGCTGTGCCACCTTCCACCGGCAACGCCGTTTTCTTAGTCACCGCAGTGATTAAAGAATCCATGGTAGGCCAAAGAAAGGCCTCCCGTTCACTTTCAGGCAAAGGATAGAGGCGGGACATAGCCCTAGCCACTTTGAGGCTCGCTTCCGGGACATCCCATTGAGCCGAAATTAAGGTGTGCATGGCATCATGCACGTGGAAGGTTCTAGGCGGGCGCTTCGTCCCCAGCATAATGGCGGAGCCAACAGGGGCTAAGGGAGAGACGTCCTCTGGAGAGGAAATCTTCAAAATGCTCATGGCCTGCACTAACAGGTTGGGCAAATCCTCTGAGCGAAAGATCCGCGCTGCAGAGGGGTCATCCGCTCCATCCGAGCGGGAATCCGTCTCCTCCAAGGAATCCCCAAAGGACCGTTGGGAGAACTCAGATACGCTGCCCTCATCTACATCAGAGGAAACAGAGTCCTCTAAGGCCCGGGAATCCACCCGAGGGCGTTTACTTCCGGGGGCCTCAACCCCTTTATCGGACAAGGGAGAAGGGGCAGCGTTTTGCATAAGGAAGGCCTGATGCAGCAGCAAAATAAACTCGGGGGAGAAACCCCCCAGACTGTGCAATTCAGCAGCCTGGGCCACAGCCCTAGACGCACCCTCAACCGGCGCTCGCAAGAGCGGGGGAGAAACATGCTGCGCATCCAAGATGGCGTCCGGCGGGACACTCCGCGAAGGAGCCGCGTGGGAAGAACGGCGCTTAACTTTAGCCGCTTTTTTGCCGTCGCCCAAATCAAGGGCGGCCATGGCATTAACGTCTCCCAGCTCAAGGGCGGCCCAAGAAGAAGCCGTCCGAGCAGAGTGGCCGGCCAAGATGGCGGAGGCGAGCAGCGGGGGATGGGCGTTTATGGCGGGAAAAACCGCCGCACCGGAGGAAGACCCGGGTCACTGACCGGCCTCCGAACTGACACCCAACAAGGGCGAATCAGACTTTAAGACCCCCGCATCCCCGCTAGAAGCGCACACGCGGTCCGGGGAGCGATTCTTCGCGCCCTCGCCCTCCGACGCCATAGGCCACGTGGAGATCGATTGGGGAACCCCCTGCCCGCTATAAAAAGGTAAAAATTACCTGCTTCTCGCTCCAAGCTGTAACGACCTGGTGTCCCAGTGAGTAGCTGCAATAAACGTTTAAATAAACGTCGAAATAAACGCCTTTAAGGACGTCCAAAATTTTTTTTTTTTTTTTAAACGGAGCCAGCAGGAGGGGGGAGAAAAGGAGGGACCTGGCGCCACCAGGTTTGCACTTGCTCAATAAGAGCCCTCAACCCCAGGTACTCAACAAAACCTAAAAATTAGGCTTGGAGACCTAGCCAGAGCTGCTGCTGTGTGTGACCACCACCTGCTGAGATAGAGAACATACTGAGGAGTTTCCGGCAGCACATGACCACATATAGGGAGGCAAAAGGATTGCTCTCTATCTCCACCTGCTGGTAGATGGACACAACCCACCAGTCTATGGATTGATCAGCATGATGATAAGGAAAATTTAGTTAAACAAAGGTGATATGAATTTAGAAACCATGGCAGATGGTCTTTAACAGAAGAGGATATGTTGGGAAAGGAGCAGACAAGTGCATGTGGTAAAGTGGGCCTGGTGAATAGGTACAGTGTGGTGGCAACTGAGGGGTGGCTGCTGGCGATATTAATGACAGAGTGAAGGAGGAGCAAGAGAAGACCCACAGTAGGACAGGGAGGAGGAAGTAAAAGGAGCAATTGAACCGGGCCCGGAGGCATGAGGACCAACCAAATGAGGGCACATGCAGAGAAGCGCCACAAGTACCAGACTAGGGTGTACAGCAGCACTGCCTGCATAATGCTTGCATAACAGCAGTACCTGCAGGAAAAACTGGTCCAGAAGCAGCTGAATACACGAGGAAGGGGGAATAAGAACATAAGTGCTCCATCTCAAAACATTAAGATGGATAACCCTTTTGAATTGGGGATGTGGGGGTTGAAGGTGGGATACAGGGGAGGAAAAGTGGGACACAAGCAGAAAACTTATATAGGCGAGAGCAAATGATGCTCAACTGAAGAAAAGACATGCTTTTCCTTGCACCGCCAATTAAAAAGTTCCCCACGCTTGGTAGCCAAAGGATTTGGGCTTCTGTAGTTTACTAACACTTACTGTACTTGACATCTGCTACACCTGAAGGGAAAAAAAGCTCTCCCAATCATCAGCACCCACAACAAGAAACTCCAAATCTGGATGGCAGCAGACTATAGAAGAATCCCCTTAAGCCCAAGATGACAGCAGCACCCTGATAACAGATAAGTATTAAAAAAACTGCAAACCAATAATAATCAACAGAAAGATGTCATGCTTAATTTTGTAGTGTATACAGATTTTGTCAATTTGTTTACTTACAGATTCATTAAAACGTACAACTTGACCAGGGGTGTCCAAACTTTTGCACATGACTTTATTTATTTAGCATTTTTAATCAAAGTACATGACACGAGTAAAACAAAAATCATAAGATCATCATTAAATAGGACAGTGTTGATAGAACAGCAAGGAGACATCAATGATAAACAAATAACACATGTGCTTCAAGAAGATGATGGAGGAAAAACATATGTTTAAAGCAAGGGGAAGCAGAAGCAGTTCAAAGGCAGAGAATCTGAATAGAAAATAGCAAAGCATACGACCTAAATTATGAGAACACACGGAGTCAAGAGATCTAAATAAACAGAAAACAAGTAGCAAAAGATAAAACACAGCAGAGGCATGACAAGCAAAGAAAACATGATAAGAATGGGAAAAAGGCAATCAGTGAACATATCAAAGGACAGAAACTACATGAGAAAAAAAAAAGAAAAAAAAAAGATAATGTGAACTATAGCCTTCAAAAAAAAAAAAACCTGAACCAAGTGAGAAAAAGTGAAATTTAGACTTACCTGCTAAGACTCACCAGACCAGTCCAGATAAGTGAGTTTAGGTCCCCTGCCTGCAGATATACACAAATCTGCCAAAGCTGTAAGGTGGTACACCTGAGGATCCAGTTAGTATTAGGTAACAAAGATCCACAGACTTCCAGCAACCCCCTCCAATTCCCCCCCCCCCCAAACAAAAAATAAATAAATTCAAAATCAAAGAACAGCCAGCCCAAAATGAAGCTCCAGCAGACCACCATTGTTGCACTCTTCAAAATTTACTTACTTTCTCTTGTTTTCATTTTTGAGACAGTTAAACACTACACTACTATAGCTTCTCTAAGGGCTCTAGACTGGTCTAGTAAAACTCCAAGAAAAAAACAGCAGATAAGTCAAATTTCACTTTCCTTATTTTCATTAACAGACCAGTGCAGTCAATCAGTGGTCATAGAGGAAACATATACAGAACTACTACTGCCAGCAATTCCTGTAGAAGGGCACCCACTCCCGCCACCTCACACTCATTGACAACTGAAAAATTAAGAAGCTTTCACATTCTGCTTTCTTACCGCCAGAGTGTCACCACTGGGATTTGATGAGAGAGAGAAGGACTCCCTGGACAATTCCCATTCCACCAGATTTAGGACGTCTGCTGAAAAAAATCTACCTACACAATTTTGGTGCCCGTAATGTGCAATGCAAGCAATGTTTGGAGATAGGCTTTTGCCCATAAAAAATAAATTCAACATGGCCTTCCAGGTTACAGTTAAGCTTTTTGTGCCTCCCTGTCAGTTGAGATAAGCCACCATCGTGGCATTTTGTCATATAGAATCCTGACTGCCTTGTTCCAAAGCAAGGGTTTTAAAAGTTTGCGGAGCTCTGTGAATGGCCCCCATGTCTAGGCAGATTATCAGCAAACTAGCCTCAGACAATAACCACCAACTCTGAGCCACTTGGTCCTAATACTAAGCTCCCCAGCCATCCAGACTGGAATGTATCATCAGCTGGGACTTTCTAGGGTCATTCCTTTTATCAAGTTCTTGCTCCTCAACAAGCAACCAGACTGACCCTGGCCTGCAATGTCCATAGGAGAGATAGTTTGTAGCTCTGAGTTTATGCTGATCAACCATCCAGCAATGACTTCCGCAACACTGAATATGCACCCATGCCCATGGGACCAAGTTGATCACAGCCAACATTAATCCCAGGATTTGCATATAACCCCAAGTCCTTCTTCATTAAGTGACTTCACCTGTTCTTGACCCTTCTGGGTATTCCAGGCATTAGGAGGGCTTTAAGCTGTTCTTCCTGAAATTGATACCCAACCGTATGTATCACTTGCACTCCGGATAACTGACTCTCCACTTCCAACTTTGCCCAAATGAGCTAGCTGGTAGGGAAGCAACCTCTCTGCGCAAAGACACTGCAATTACCACTATCACCTTGGTAAAAATATGTGGACCATAGTGAGCCCAAAGAGGAATGCCTGAAACTGAAGCAGCCTCCTAGAACAGAGGCTCCAGAGTGGAATATGCAGTTATGCTTCTTTGAGGTCCAATGATGTCAGAATTCCCATTTCCTGACCGCCACTATGAAAGTGCAAAGTTTCCATGCAGAAGAGGATGATCCGCAAT
Organism: Microcaecilia unicolor; assembly: GCF_901765095.1. Taxonomy (NCBI): domain Eukaryota; kingdom Metazoa; phylum Chordata; class Amphibia; order Gymnophiona; family Siphonopidae; genus Microcaecilia; species Microcaecilia unicolor. The sequence goes on along the minus strand of NC_044034.1, from coordinate 101,584,449 downwards.
GTCCAGTTTAGCAACTCGAGATCCAGAATTGGTCAGAAAGTGCCTTCCTTCTTTGGAACTACAAAACAATTGTTCCCATGCCTAAGGAGGAAAGGGGCAGAGAGAGCTACTTCATGGCTCATGCGCAACAGCCCTTCCAAGGTGCCCACTTGGCCAGATTGCTGCAGGGAGAAGCAACAAAAGAATCCTCAAGAGGGTGGGAAAATTTGAGCACATATCAAATTTTAGGAACCACTGCTCTGATATGATCTGGGTCCATTCCTTGAGATCATAGGACAGCCAACCTCCTATCCAGTCAACCAAGAAAAGGACCCTCAACCTTCATAAGGTGCCCTTACAGGCACTGGAGGTTCTTCAAACTGCAGAGTCTGCTTTCTTATCGATCAAAAGGACAAATACAGACAGAAAATGAAGCTGACCTTGCAGTGCTCCTGTGCCTGTTATGTTATAGCAGACTTATCACCCGCCAACTTTCTCAATTTGAGATTCAAGATGAGATACAATAAACAGTGGTTCCCAAAAGTGGTCCTGGAGGTAACCCAGCCAGACAGGTTTTCAGGATACCCACAATGAATATTCATGAGAGAGATTTGCATGCAGTGAAGGTAGTGCATGCAAATGTCTCTAATGAATATTCACTGTGGGTATCCTGAAAACCTGTCTGGCTGGGGTGCCTCCAGGACCAGGTTTAGGAACCACTGCAATAAAGGAACTAAAACAAAACATCAGGAAATTACAAAAATTCAAATAAAATAATCTAAACAAAATCTACATCACTGATAAATTGCAATTAATCAAATCTTAGAACATAAGATCATGAGAACATAAGAATAGCTATCTAGCCCAATATCCTGTTTCCAACAGTGACCAAGACAGGTCACAAGTACCTGGCAAAACCCCAAATAGTGGTTACTAAACTGAAACAAATAAGTTTTTAAAGCTTTACGAAAAGAATAATAACATTTCACCAAAAGTAATTTTAAAGGATGATTATTCCATAAACAAACTATGAAAAACAAAAAAGAATGAGAAAATAAAGCCTTGAATCTAACATATCTAATCGTTGGAAAAGCCAAAAATCCTCCGGGCAACTGCATTCCAAAGTTTTTAAAACTAGGCATAACACCTCAAAATGGATCGTAGCCTTTACCAGCAGCCAATGCAACTCCCCCAACAGAGGAATCACATGGTCACCAGGAGACCTGCAAAAAAGTCTAGCAGCTGAATTTTGGATCAGTTGAATTTTATGAATCAGTCTAGAAGTTAAACCTAAATATAATGAACTGCAATAGTCAAGTAAAGCTAAAATCAAAAGTTGCACAATAATTCTAAAATGATCCCTCAAAAAATAAGAACACAGTAGGTGAAGCTGCTTTATTTTAAAATAGGCTTTCCTAACCAAACTATTAATCTGAGGTTCCATATCTTAAGAGGAATCCAATAACATCCTTAAAACCTTCGATACCTTTTCAATATTTAGTGGAATTCCATCACTAAGTTGAATAGACTGTGGAATATTTGCCAAGTTAAGAGTAAACCATAGAATTCCAGTCTTGTCAGCATTTAATTTTAGGTGTACAGAGGTGGATCAGTCTCTGATACTCCTAATAGAATCATCAATGACAGAAGAAACAAAACCTGTATCATGATTAATCGGAATCAACAAAAAAATATCATCAGTATATGATAGCATAAGCTCGCCTGAATTCCAAGAAACTCATCCAAGCAAGCTCATATATAAATTATATACAACAGGGGAGAAAGGAGAGCCCTGCAGTACCCCACAAGGGGGCTTTCAAGATGATGAATAAGTACTATCTTTCAACACCAAATATTGTCTGTTCTCAGGAACTATACAGACCAGCTAAAAACTGGGCCTGCTAACCCAACTCCAAAAATCTTAATAGAATTTCGTGATTGATTGTATCGAAAGCTAGAGAGATATCAAACTGCAACAAAATTGCCTCACCACCTCTGCACAACACCCGCTTTACCTCAGTGATTAGTGACAACAACAAAGTTTCAGTACTATGAAAACAACAAAACCCATAGTGAGAACTGAGCAGTAACACGTATTTATCCAAATAGTTTGAAAGTTGAAGTTATAAGAACATAACAGTAACCATATTGGGTCAGAACAATGGTCCATCTAGTCCAGTATCCTGTTTTACAAAAACAGTGGCCATGTTAGGTAACAAGTATCTGGCAGAAACCCAAATCGTGGCAACACTCCATACTACAAATCCCAGGGCAAGCAGTTGCTTCCCATGTCTGCCTCAATAGCAGACTATAGACTTTTCCTCCAGGAATTTGTCCAAACCGTTTTTCAAACCCAGATACGCTAACCGCTGTTACCACATCCTCCAGCAAAGAGTTCCAGAGTTAACTATTCGCTGAGTGAAACAAATATTTCCTCCTATTTGTGTTAAAAGTATTTCCATGTAACTTCCTCGAGGGTCCCCTAGTCTTTGTACTTTTGGAATGAGTAAAAAATCAATTTACTTCTACTTGTTCTACACCACTCAGGATTTTATAGACCTCAATCGTATCCAAGTTGAAGAGCCCTAACTTCTTTAGCTCCTCATACAAAAGGAGTTCCATCCCCTTTACTATTTTGGTTGCTCTTCTTTGAACCTTTTCTAATTCCACTATATCTTTTTTGAGATACGGCAACCAGAACTGAATGCAATACTCAAGGTGCGGACACACCATGGAGCGATACAAAGGCATTATAGTATTTTCGGTCTTATTCACCATCCCTTTCCTAATAATTCCTAGCATCCTATTTGCTTTTTTGGCTGCCGCCGCACACTAACCAGAAGATTTCAGATCTTTTTCTTGAGTGCTGAACCCCAGCATCAGGTAACTATGATTCAGATTATTCGTTCCAATGTGCATCACCTTGCATTTGTCCACATTAAATTTAATATGCCATTTGGGTGCCCAGTCTTCCAATTTCCTAAGGTCTTCCTGCAATATTTCACAGTCCAACCACAAACTCAACCAACTTTGTAAGGAAAGGGATGTTAGTAATTGGCCTGAAATTGGAGGTTTGGGGCAGATCACCATTAAGCTGTTTAGAGATTGCAGTTAAAACAATACTTCTCATTTCTTCAGAGAGCCAGCCCAAACGTAAAGTGATATTAACAAACAAAGCAAGCCAATTTAACAAATCATATGAAGGAGTTTTAACAAATAAGAGGTAACAGAAGAGAGGGTAGAACAGTACACAGACACAAGCAACCCGGAAAAGAAGCACAACTGGGTGTGAGTACAAGCATTTGTTTTTCTTAGGACACATTACCACTGTAACGAACCTGCTTTCACAGTGTTCCCTTTTTCTGTGCCTCAGTGTATTGTGACTTACCCCTGAGGCAGGCATTGTTACGCCGAAACACGACCCGTGTCGGGACTTCCAGAATAAAAGGACTCTTGTTAGTCTCAGGGCCAGATGCACTAAACCTAACAAGCCATTAACGCGTAATTAACGAGCAAGTAGTAAACCCTGGCATGTACTAAAAGCCATTTTACGACGACGGTAGCAGCTAACGAAAACGGAATGCAGATGAGCAAATTGTGTAGAAACCGTATTGTAATGAGATGCACTAAGCTTTTCCGATTGCCTTAACGCTGGAAACTCTAACGAGAGGTCTGTACCTCTCGTTGGGGCTGTGCGGGATTGAAAACTGATGAAAAACCGCTATAAAAGTCATTCCACCCCCCCCCCCCCCCCATAATAAAAACAAAAGTGCAGTTGAGGCCAGCCATCCATTTTCGCCGTCATTCACCTCTGCAATAATAAAAACGTCTTTTTTAGCCGTGCTTCACTCAGCTGAGAGACCAGGAAGTCTCTGAGCCAATCATAACGTGTTTAGCTCGGCTAAATGCGTTGTGATTGGCTCAGGGACTTCCTGGTCTCTCAGATGAGTGAAGCACAGCTAAAAAAAAGACGTTTTTATTATTGCAAGGGGGGAATGACGGCCAAAATGGACTTTTTTTGGTTGGGCGTCCATTCTGGCCACCATTCCCCCCTTGCCAATAATAAAAACGTCTTTTTTAGCCGTGCTTCACTCAGCTGAGAGCCTGCAGCATCAGAGCCAGGGTTACCTCACAGGAGGGGGAAAAGATGGACATTTGACCGTAGTAGCAGCAATGAACGAACGGGTTTGCTGTGCTTCTCACAATGGGGGTCTCTCAGCTGAGAGCCTGCAGCATCGGAGCCTGTGATTTTTTTTTATAATACAGAACGTCCATAAAGGACGCTCCTGACTGTTATGATTGTGGCCATAACCCCTCTCAAACTTACCTTTTTCATGGTGGTCAGCTTAGCTGGCTTGTTTCTTTTGTCTGTCCTTTCTGAGCTGGCTCTCTCTCTCGGTGCTGGCAGCTTCCAGCAGCATGACTCTAATTGTCTCACTTTACTGCAGCTGTGGGTGTGGACTGAGTTAGCTCTACCTCTCTTTGGGTGTACTGGCTTCAAGTGCTTCACGGTGCTGCATTGGTGTGGGTTGGGCCTCTATGGGTTTCAGTGTGCTCTCTGTGTTTCAGTGTGCTGCCTGGGTCTAGGGAGTGTGGCATCATCAGGGAGGGCCTTGATAAGGAAGTGGTGTCCTTCAGAGCCTGCAACGGTTCCATTTGCTTTAGGTAGGGTGGTGCGGTGTGCACTTCTGACTTTGTGTCTAGTTTCCCTGCTTGCTTTTGCTATAGGTCCAGGTTAGTGTTAGTGCAGTGTGCACTGGTGTCTGTGTGTTTAGCTTTCCTGCTTTTCCCTTGTGGTTCCCCTGCTTTTCCCTCTTGGTTTTGGAAGCATTGCTGTGTATAGGGCTTTGGAAGCTCTGTTGCTGATAGAAGTACTTCAGAGTTTGGTGTTGTTAGGAACACTGCAGAGTTTGCTGTTAGAAGTACTTCTGGCGTTTGTGCTATTGGGAGCATTGCAGTCTTTGTTGTTTGTGTTTGGTGCTTTAGAAGCACGGTTGGGTCTGGTGCTTTGGAAGCACTTTTGGCTTATGTGTTAGCTTCCCTGCTTTTTCCTTGTGGCTCCCCTGTCTTCCCTTTTAGTGCTAGGAGCTCTTCTGGTTGTTTGGTGCATAGGAGCACCTTAGCTAGTTTAGAGTTGTAGAGCACTGCTTGTAGCTTGGTGCTTAGTAGCACCTGTGTTAGCTTTGTGTTTAGTTCCCTGCTCTGTTAGTTTAGGGCGTAGGAAGTCCCTTTGTTGAACAGGGCTTAGGAGCTCCTGTTTAGTATAGGGCTTAGGAAGTCCTTTTGTCAGTTTACTGTTAGGAACACTTCTGCTGGTTTAGGGCTTGGGAGCACTTAGGTCAGTTTAGGATTTAGAAGTACTTCTGTTTCCAGTCCTGGTCCCTGTGTCATCCGGTTTCCGGTAAGTCCTGCCGGCCACTCGAACCCAAGGGCTCAACCCTTGGGGGGGTAGTGGCCAAGCGCAGGTGAAGCTGTACGGACCAGTCCAGTGTGTTCCGGTCCAGTGTGTGTTCCAGTCTGGTGCGCTCCAGTCCAGTGTGTTCCGGTCCGGTGTGTGTTCCAGTCCTGTGTCCTCCAGTCCGGGGGATTCCAGTCCGTGTGTTCCGGCTCACTGGGCGGTGCCTGCAGTCCCTGCCGGTGCCGGTGTACTTGCCCAGCGTTGGTTGGTGGGTTTTGCCTGCTGCTGCCGCTCCTCGTCAGCAGCCCAAGGGCTCACGTTTGCTCCAGAGCCCGGCCCCCGCGGGGCTGACACTGACGAGCACTTGGCACTTGAGGCATATTTGGCATGCGCAGAGCAGCCAGCATAACGCTTTGCTGCTCTGCGCATGCTTGACCGGCGGATTGGCCAACAGTTTTACGATGGAATAGAGAATGCAAGTGAGCTACAATGAGTAGCTCATTTGCATTCCCTTTCCTTGATTCATAGCCGTTCCCTACCGATTCGCTATGGAATTCGGTACGGAACGGCTCTAACAACGATTTTAGTGCATCCCCCCCTCAGTCTTGAAGGCCCAGTTGTACTTCTTTCCTTGGTTATACTGTCCAGCGGACATCCAGATGTAGATAATCTATTTACCAAAGGACTAGAGGTTGACAGAAAAAACGATTCAAATCTAGACCAAACCCTGTTAGCTGAAACATTTTCTAAAACAGTATGATCAGCTAAATAAATCAACACAACAGTAATTAAAACTCCATAGAAGTCTGAAAAGAAGAATAAATATTATATACCTTAGAGGCAAAATATTCAGCCAGTGAGTCTGCAGACGGCTGAGTTAAATTAGCTACAGCAGAACTTTTCAAATTACAATGTAATGTGCCAAAGTTTTGGCAAATTAGGACATTCAATGCCCATTGAGGTAGTTAAATTCAATTTAGCTTTGTAAGACTTGAAAGCTTGTTTCCAGCTTACCCTCATTAGTTCATGTTTAGATTTTCGCCAACTTCATTCAATTTGACGACATTCCTTCTTTAATTCTAATAACTCGGCTGAAAACTAAGGGGAATTCAGTCTTTTAGAAGATTTAATTGTACGTTCTGGAGCAATTTCATTTAAAATTTGCAATGTAGAGCAGTGTTTCCCAAGTCCAGTCCTAGAGTAGCCCTTGCCGTCTGGTTTTCAGGATATCCACAATGAATATGCATGGAAGAGATTTGCATATAATGGAGACCGTGAATGCAAATCAAGTTCATGCATATTCATTGTGGATATCCTGAAAACCTAACTGGCAAGGCATACTCTAGATCTGGACTTGGGAAGCATTGACATCGAGGATTTCCAGTTAGATAATAAAAAAATTCTGGACAGGCATCAGCAGTATCTAATAAAGGTATAACCTGAGACCAGAAATTATTTGCATCAATATTACCTCTGCCCAGCCTTGTACTTCTAGATTTTTCCTGTCCACAAACATGCTAAAATCCAGGGTAAAATTACAGCAGTAATGATCTGACCATATCACTAGTATCCAATCACAAAAAGTTAATAAACAGAAGTTAATTGCAAAATGAAGATCCAACATATGTCCTTTCTCATGAGTAGGGACTCTATGTTGGGTATCAAATTGTAAAGACTGCAAAAAAGATAAAATTAAAGTACTTGGACTCCTAGCTCTCTGTTTTCCAGATCTATATAAAAGATCATCAGACAGAATTGGGGTATTTGTAAATATAGTTTCCAGCTCAATACTAGATGCAGAGTCCCAGGAACAAAAAGTCATTTTCTTAATAAAACCCATCACTACAAATTAACAATAAAAAATAAAATCCAATAAACAAAGCACAAGTTTCTAAACTAGAAAACTAACTTCGTTGACAGTCCTATCCAAGTGACTATATATCGGCAATCAAGTCAAACACGCAACATAACTATAAAATATACAAAGTGATACCTCAAAAGTCCAATAGCTACTAGACCCAGCAATAACACCTTGGGAAATCAGTCAGCAATAAAACTACAGAGATCTTCAGTAAATCATAAAAGCTGTGCACATCACTATACAAAAAAAAGCACGTTAAGAAGCACGACTTTGGCAATGCGCCACTAGCCACTGTTCTTTAATCTCGGCAGTGTCTAACATACTACTACTTATTTCTATAGCGCTACTAGATGTACACAGCACTGTACACTTGAACATGAAGAGACAGTCCCTGCTCAACAGAGCTTACAATCTAATTAGGACAAACAGGACAAATAAGATAAGGGAATTACTAAGGAGTAGGGGCGGAGCAAACTCTCATGCCTGGACAAAATGGAAACTGCTAATCACCAGACCACCACATACCAATACACTGCAGCTGGTCTTACTAGCAGCGTCTTAATCACCAGCTGATAACTGAGCAAAGTTCAGAGAGGGCAGACAATGGAAGATTGCCTGCCCCTTTAATCCCGGCAGGGTCTGCTGTTTGACCTCCACAAGATCTTTTACCTACTTGTCCAAATCTTCACCAAATAGGAGCTTGCCCCTAAAAAGAAGGCTGCTATGCCTGAACTTCAACATTGCCTCCACAGCCCAGTTCCTGAACCACAAGTGCTTTCATAATGAAACTGCAACTGCCATCCTTCTGGCAGATACCCTTTTCAGGTCATACAAGACCTCTGAAATATATGCCAAACCTGACTCCAGCTGGGAGACCTCTTTGACCCTTGCATCTGTCTCTCTTGATAGGGCTGAAGGTACTATTGGACCCATCACACCCATAAAATGCTCCTTAAGTTGGACTATACTCACAACCCCAAGTTTCCTGCAGCAGCTCAGCGATAGATTCTGGAGCTACAGTTAAGAAAATTCTGCTGCCAAGTTTCTGAAGATCTACAGCAATTCCATGGCATACATGCATACATTTGCATAATTTAAGACATATATATTTATTTCCCTTTATAAGAAGTAAAGCACTTTTCCAACTTGCTTATTTACCCATTGAATTTATTTTGTTCTTTTGGGAGTTTTATGGATAGGAGATCTCAGATACTGGTGTAGGAAAGAAACAAGATCTCAGAGACGGGAGAGGAGAGAAAGATGGAGTCTCAAAGATAGAAAACATAGAGGGATAAGAAAAGGAAGAACGAAAATTGGAAGGGCAGATTGAGGATAGAGAGGGGAGAAGCTGAGAAGACTGGGGAAGAAAAAAGAAAGAAAGGAAGAAAGCTCCATGATCACAGCGAGTGAGAAAGAAGGCGAAGTTCTGGGATCTGTGAAATGATTCTGAGACTGGGAGAAGTGAAAAGGAGAACAGAAATAGGGTGGATGTGACCTCTGGGGTCTAGGGTTGTAAAGGAAGAGGAGGTTTGAGGATTTGAAAAAATGAGAATAAGAGGACATAGCCACGGGTCTGCAAGCTTCCTACAATGGCTAAAATTTACCCTCATAAGTAGAAGATAAACTAAACTTCTTGCAACTGTTTTTCAAACGTCATAAAACAACAAGCATGAAGGAATTACTGATAGCCCTAAGTTGCATATTCTAGACCTCCAAGTATGGGAGCAATTACCTCTTTTGTAATACTTCATCAGAAAATTGCAGTTCGTCTTTTAAATGCTGATATCTATCATCTCTTATTAATCTAGTGCCGTCGTAAAGAGTAAGTTCTCTATCATGGATTAGTCTGTTGAAAAGAAAATACAAATCTGTTAATTAATTACAGGTAGCTGAATTTATTTAGAGCTATCTCAAACACTTGCTAAACAAATGGCCATAGCAGAAGTATAATGAAAATGGTGCAGCACATCAAGTGCATAATTATAAAATCACTGGTGTAGAGCATCAAGCATAACTAAATTTAAAAAAATCACTGGTACTGCTCACTATCACACCAGCTGAATGAAAAGATTCAAACATGCTAGAGTGAAGAATTTACCTGTCTATGGCCAAACTATGAAAATCAAGATATCTAACATGACACTACGTAGCTCACGACTATGCCTTTTTGAGAAAAACAAACAAACATTGCTCATTCATGTTTCTTGTGGTATGCTTTTACTTAGAGATAAACTGAATTTTGGATTCAACACCGGAATCGGACTGAAATCTGGGTTTGGGTTTCAGATGAAAATGCCCGTCTTTCAAAAGGTTTCACAATCAACACAAATTCCAGGTTTCTCTAGCGCTAATATGATAGCTGGAATGCTGCATGGAGGTGCATATAACAAATAATATTTCCTTTACTGATTTGGCAGTGATGCTGTAAAGGGCAATTCTAAGTGAAAATATGTGTGTTGATCATAGAATACTAGCACTTACATGTGTCACTGGTTCCAATAATTGGCAGTTATATGGATAAGTGCAAGGCGCTATTCTATAAAATACTCATCAATATCGCTTAGCGAGTATCTGCAAAAGGGGCATACATGGGGATGTCACCATGCAACGCATACAACCTATAGAACAGTATTAGTTACACACACTGCATGGTGCACTTACGCTACCAACTTACACCAGCCACTGACCTGCCATTGTTAGCAAGACTTTATGATAGTATTCTATAACATCTTAGGAGTACCTTGCAGCCACTATAGTACTGGCGCTAAGCGCCCCATTGCGGCTCCTAAATTAAGGTGCCACATTAAAGAATTACCCCCGTAGATTCCAGCTCCTATCAGCTCATACTTAAGATTTACAGAGGATAATTTGTCTCGGAATCAAATGAGATCAGTGCCTCAAATTTTACCATATTTTCCCACAAATACTAACCTTTGCAAAATAGCTAAAGTTCCAGGGTTGACACGATGGATACCATCAAGAACAAGCAGCTTCCCTTCTAGAGCAGCAGTGACTAGAACAGATGGCCTCCAAGCAGTATCTCCATTAGGAAGTGTATGCCTCTGCTGCAACAGATCTCGAGCCGTCATATCCTATAAACACATGCAAACCAATAAAAAAGAATTTATTTCTGACTTCATATTAATAGGTTGCAGTAGCTTGATGATGGCCTCATGATGGCTTTTCTCATGTTTTTTCACACCAGGACTGTCTAGTGTAACATAAGATGACATCAGCAACTGCAACAGCTCAAAGTGCTTACATTTCCCTTTTCACTATCCAGTATCTAAAGATCGGCTCAGGCCTGACTGGACCTCTGTCCTGGGACCCCGCCTCACCTCAAGAGATCTGGAGGCCAGCTGGGGAAGGAGCAATCCCCACTCAGATTTGCCTCGGAAGCTGCTGCTTCAAAAATGGTACCACACGACTCTTAGCAGAAGTCTTGTGGTATTACTCTAGGGGTCATATAGCCAAATAAGGGGTGGGATTTGTCCAAAAGACATGACTTGTGTCTCACACATCAGGGCAGGGCGGCATTCAGTTCACCCTTTTAAATTTGTCCCCTGCCATCAAGCAAATCTAGAGGTGGGGGGGGGGGGGGGGTGGGGACTAGAGCAGGATTAATGCACAGGCAAAACTAGGCATATGCCTAGGGTCCAAATGTTTAAAGGAGCCCTCTCTATACTTCTAAAGAAAAATGCTGGCCGAAAGAATAGTTGGAGGGGGGAGGTCTGAGCCTCCACTGCCCCACAGAGAATACTGATTACTGTATTATTCCCAGTCTCTTACATTGTTTTCCAGGCAGCAGCAGAGGTCGGTTAGTATCATTTCTTATCTGCTGTATCATCCTCTACAGTGAGAACCAAGCAGGCCCTTTTTATAGGAATTTTAAAATACATTTATACTATAAGGCCCCCCTCCCCTGGGGAGAATAGACATACACAGCCTTTATCACACAACCTTTTCTTTGCAATTGTTTTGCCATTAATGAGCTACATTGCATGATTTTGTATCACAGCAGCTCAACGGTAAATGTTAAATTCACATGAACCAGACTTCATGTGAAAGTTAACAACCACAAAGCACACTAATGACTTCGCATCAACATGCTTCATACCAGAAACAGTGCAACGAGCTTAAAATTTGGCATATTTCTATGTTTCTAGGCATTTGGTGGTATTTTTACAGGAAGCATGCTGTTGCAAAGTCAGTTATCACTTTAGAAAACAAAAAAAACAAAAAGGCACACAACTGCTTACAAAACAGTAGATAAAAAACAACAAAGCAGTGGAATCAAATGCATTTATTGGAACAATACCCGTTCAGTTGGAAGTAGCAAATAAATGGAACTAGATTTTTGGAACTACTAGTGTATATGTTATATTTATATACACTTTTGATAGTTTGTACCCCTGACGCAGCCTGAGGGCGAAACGTGGCCACGTCGGGTATTGTTCCAGTTATCACTTTAGTACATGAGGTCCCATATAACTACCTGAACTAAGAACTGAAGAATTGGAAATGGTTGAGAAGAACCTAAAATTAGAAATGACCTAGTCCTGATGGAATGCCAAGCTAATGACTCAATTATTTAACATTCCACCACCAAAATTTGATGAACTTAAAAAAAAAAAAGCAATTATTCAGACACCCAGAACAACGGTTAAGAGGAAGAAATAAAGATTGATCAATAAAAACAAAATAGAAAGGTATAAAACAAAGTTACTCACTTGTAGCAGGTGTTCTCCAAGGACAACAAGATGGATATTCTCACTGAGTGACATCATCTAATAGAGCATCCTCTTGCTTGCCACTGTTGGCATGGGACCTGGTCAGTCTAATATGTACAGTTCATTCTATTCTATTTAAGGATTTATAGTCTGCCTTTAAGCCTGGGTTCAGATTTCAATTGGCATACTGTTCCAACCTCTACTCACATAAAACCCAAGGACCGCTCCCAGCATACTTTAGCGACCCTTCTCTTTACTGAGAGTATAACGAGTAATAAATTTGTTCTACTTCTTAAATGATTTCTATGACTAACAAGAAGAGGTGGGCAGGTATGGAAAAGTTATGACTTACCTGATAATTTCCTTTCCTTTAATCGCAGCATATTATATAGCAACCCCACCCCCACTCCGTCAATGGAACAGTCATGTCAGCGCCAAGATTCCTCAAGGTGAACAGAGTGGAGATGACGCCACGTGCTTGGCTACCGCCTTGAATGGAGATTCCAAGAAAAAATCTCCTACGGGATCAGGGAACTTTAATTTGTAATCTTCTCTGATAATATCAAGTACCCACTGGTCCAACATAATTCTGGCCCACTACTTGAAAAGCCGGATCAGCCAACCCCCAACGCGAAGAGCCAAGAAAAAGGACCAATATCCCATCATGGTGTGTCCCTAGCTTTGGGCACAGAGCAGGCCAAGGCACCTGGGCTCCGCTTGTCAGTCTAAAAGGACAACCGCTAGTATCTGGAATGCTGAAAGGATATAAGAGCTGCCAAAGCCGATCCACAGCCGGACAATACTTCCTGGCCTCCTTAAACCAAGGATACACCATGCTCGCTCAGAACACTGGTTTGTGTTGGTCCTCAGGCAAGCGCTGTGTCTTGGAGTCCCCCAAGTCCTTGACCAACTGCTCAAGGTCATCCCTAAACAGCAGCCTGCCCCTGAAAAGGAGTTTGGTTAGATGCTGGTTAGAGGTCGCAGCTGCCATCCAATGTCAAAGCCACAACAGCCATCAGGCCATGACAGCCAATGCCATCTGCTCAGCTGACACATGCATGAGATCATACAAAGAACCCCCAAATAAGACGAGCCAGACACCAATGAGTGAAAATCTGCCAAAGGCTGGTCCTCTCCCAACACTATATCCACTGCCTACTGTGCCCAGGAAAGGCATGCTCTTGCAGTGTAAGAGCTGCATATGGACACCTGGAGGAAAAAGGCCGAGACCTCAAAGGCCTGCTTCAATGCTTGTGATCCTGGAAAGCCTTCAAATTGATACCCCCCTCCTCAAGCAGGGTAGTTTTCTTGGTGACTGCTGCCACCAATGCATCCACTTTAGGGAACTGCAACCGCTGTAGATAATCCTGCAGCACCAGGTACAGGTGAGCCATGGCTTTTGTCACCTGCAACCCAGCATCCGGAGTAGACCACTATGCCAATATGTTCCTCAATCACTTCATGAACTGAGAAGGACCAGGCAGACCACCTAGTGCCCATCTTCAGGTTAACTGCAGCAGATGCTGGCTACTCATCCAAAGAAATATTAACGGTATGCAGTTGCACTGACAATCAAGGAGGGCAACTCCTCCTTGTGAAATATGTGGATGGCTGTGGAATCACCCAGCTCCAATGTCCTCCAACTCCTCCCCCAGAGGAAGTGGGGGGGGGGGGGGGGGAGGAAACGACTCCACTTCAGAAGCTGTGCTTAAACACCTCCATTTGTCCAGAAGGAGCAGAACCTGCAACCTCAGGTGCCATAAAAGTACACTACAGCAAAGAACTGTCCTGCTGCTGAGCTCTCTTCATCAGATAAGCCTGATGGAGCAGCAGGACAAAGTCAGGAGAAAAGGGCTCCCCCACCCCTGAAGACCACGAGTTCTCCACATCAACTGATGCCAAACAGTCAGACCCTGCCGAATCAAGAGCCCCCCCCCCCCCCCCCGAGGATCCAACACGATATCTGCCCTTGCAGCTCAGCAATTAAAATGGTTACAGGTGCCACCATGTCACAGGACAGGGAGGGACAGCGCAAGCGGGAAGGCACCATGCTTTCAGGAGGGACCACAGCCTCCACCACAGCTGAATCACCACAATCCCCCATGCAGAGACCAGATGCTTCCCACAGCGGGAACAACGCTTAACAGTCTCTGTCGCCATTAGCCGACCCTCCCCAAAAAGAATAAAGGAAGAAATAACACCGGCAAATCGTGAAGGGAGGAACCAGAGCGCTGGGAAAAACAACCAGACTTACCCAGTCGTCGCACTGCCCCCTCAGCCCCAAAGCAACTGCTTGAATTTGATTCCTGAAGCCGAGTGCTGACCCCAGCTCTCTCGCGCTCCTCAGCTCTGGCACCCTTGCTTTCTTTTTTAATAAACCTTTCTTGTTCCACAAGAATTTAAGGAGCAAAGACAGCCTTTTTTTTTTTTTTTGTATTTTGTTCAGAATGAATCTATTTGTGGGTTGCTTTTTTTTTTTTTTCAAAGAACAAATGTGAAACTAAGGCAGAGTGAGAGGCAATCTAAGAGGACAAGGGCAGGGAGAAAGCTGGGGGGGGGGGAGGACCTGGGGTAACCAGGAATGCCCCCTAAAACTGGCGCCAACATCCAGAACATCTTCACGTTCTCCACTGAAGACCTAGGGCAGGAGCACCCCTAACTGAGAAATCCAGGAGCTGGTGGAAGATTGTCCATCCGCCTGCTGGAGATGGAGACATACTGACTTTATGGGGTGCTACCTGTCCTATATCACTGGATTCAAGTCAGTGATCTCTATCTCAATCTGCTGGTAGATGGACACAATCCATTAGTTTCTGGATTCATCTGCTGCTATTGCAAAGGAAGTGAGAATATCCATCCTGCTGTCCTCAGACAACAACTGCTACAAGTGAATAACTTTGTTTTCTCCTACAAGCAAGACATGGTATTCTCATTCATGGGAATCATAGCAATCCAGGCTGCTTTAACAAAAAGTCAGAACCCTAACTGGGTCTGCAACAGTCAGGGCTTATGGGTTATGGAGATTTTTTTTTTTTTTTTTTGTAAAGGCAGCCTCGAACTGAAAGAAATGGGTCAAGAGGGCGAAGTTAGATTCTAGGTCTATCTGACCAAACTGGCTGTTGTGTCAGGAATCCTGTGCCCAAAAGTAGTGAGAAGTGAATGTATGGACTGAAGACCATGTTGCAGCTCTGCAAATTTCCTCTATGGAGACTGATCTCAAGTGGGCTATTGATGCCACCATGGCTCTGACAGTATAAGCTATGACCTAAACTTCTAGAGTCAGCCAAACTTGGGCATAAGGAAAGGAAATGCAGTCCATTAGCCAATTTGAGAGACTGCAGCTGCTGTCGCAGCTTCCATTGTTTGGGTCGAAAAAAATGAAAAGCCAGGTGGTCTTTCTATGGGCTTTACTCTGCTCCAAATAGAAGGCCAAGGTTCCCTCAATCTGACATATGCAGTGTGCGTTCACCTTTATGGGCATGAGGTTTTGTCAAAAAGCCGGTAAAACAATTGACTGATTAAGGTGGAACTCCGACACCACCTTAGGAAGGAACTTAGGATGTGTGCGAAAGACCACTCTGTTGTTAAAAACAAAGTTAGTGTCAGGTGGATCAGCTACTAGGACACAGAGCTTGCTGACCCTGCAGATGAGGTGGCCACCACCAAAAATACGGCCTTCCAATTCAGGTACTTCAGGTGACAGGTATCTAAGCAGCTTGAAGCTTACATTAGCTGGGTTAATATGACATTGAGATCCCATGACACAGTAGGGGGGTGGGGGTTAAGAGGACGCTTCAATAGAAGCAAGCCCGCATGAAGTGAACAACTATGAGTTTACTTTCCACTCTGTGATGGTAAGTACCAATAGCACTGAGGTGAGCACTAATGGAGATGGTGTCAAATACCAGACTCCAAGAGATGTAGAAAGTATTAAAGAGCTTTTGTGTAGGACAGGGAAAAGGGTCTTGGGCCTTGCTTCACACCAGGTGGCAAAACTTTTCCATTTTAAACTATAACACCTCCTAATGGAATCTATCTTGGAAACCAGAAGGACCTTACAGACACAGCTCTCAGACATCCATATGTCCATGATGATGTCATGTCCTCCTCTTTTTCTGTAATTTTTGACAAAAAAGGCAAGTTCATAATTGGTATGTAATAGAAAAATCCAGTTGATTCAATTGGAAGTTTTTCAGAAGTGGCCTGACTCTAGCTGCTTTCTGACCAGCAAGAATACTAGCATTGATCACAGAACAAATATTAACATCTAAATCAGTACTAAGGTGGTGCTACCAAGAGATTCAATGAGTGAATAATAATTCCAAGAGCAGTTGAAGAAATCAGATTTAAAACCTTCAAGGTACTTCTTACTCCCAAGGTCAAGGGGTTCAGGTGTTTCTTCCTTTGTGCACTGACAGTGTTATCTTTAATGTGTTGTGTACTGTGGAAAGCACACCCTGTGAAGGATAAAACACTTATCAAAGGAAATGAGGCACTTAACGTAATAACATTACAACAATGTAAGATTTTGTATTAGCCTCTAAAAGTGTGTGCCTTAATTGGTAGTAAATGTTGCACTTTCTTTCCAGACAGTGCAAATGAAACCTAACATAAGACAAAGTTTGTAAGTCTGAACAGTAAAGCTGGATAGTTTGTGTTTGTTTTTCTTGAAACTAAGGACTTCTCCTAGCTTGCTACTTACTCTTATTGCATCTGGAGTTTATTCCTTTCTTCAGCATTAGTATTATCATGTATGTATTGCTAGAATTATTACAACGCTTGTGAAATTTAAAATAAACAGATAGGCCAGTTGAAAGAAATATGTGTTTTAAATGAATGCTACAGAACTGTATATATCCATCCTGTCTTGACTCTTATGTCTGTTCTCTATTATTACTCGCTTCAAGAAACACTCTCTCCTTGTTCTCCAAGTTGTCCAGCTGAAGTGAGACCTGACACAAGTGAAGTAAAGAAAAACAAGGTATCACCTGCTGATGTGAGATAGGGCCATAGCTAATTCAACAGATGCTACCTCAGGAGTAAAGCCCAACCACCTTCCTCACCCTGAGGTGGAAGTTTCTGGATTAGGGAATGGAATGCTGAACTTGAATGTATGACGAATTGAATAAGTGAAGGGTCTATTTACTAATTACCTGTAGAGTGGTAAACTTTTGACAGGATGGAATCTTAGTTTTATAAGGATAAGGATTAGATGTTTGACTAAGAAAGTAAGAAGCATTTGACTCTTAAAAATTTAAAGTTAACTCTGCAGATACCTAGAAGTTCAGAGTAAAAAAAGATAGAGTGATAGAAGAAAGATAGTTCAAATACTGGTGGTCATAATTGGAATTATTATTCTTTGTATTTTATGTCAATATTCTCCAGCCTTATGGGTGAATGCATGGCTAAAGCCAAAGTACCTCAAATGTATACCCCAGTTAAGTAATATGGAGCTATCAGAACTAAATAAGGTATTTCAGAGGTTAGCAAACCTTGGTTGGTACATAGCACTCTTTACAGAGATCACAAGGACAAGAGAAGGGAATTGTAGAACTGGAAAAGTTAGAGTTAACATTTTATCTGGAAAAAAATGTAAGAAATTGTCTTGAGTGAGTTACTGATAAATGCTAGTTTAGCAGACTCCACTTTATACTGTGAAAAGAACGCCAGTACAAATAGAAGTCATTGTTTACTACAGACCTCTTTATCTATATGGAGAAAGAAAGGCCTTTAGATAAGAGAGGTTAAAAGTGGTCTGAAACTGACCAGTATTTATCAAAGATGTCTTCTTTGGAAAGTAAATCATACTCTGTGTTTAAAGAAAACAGGTTATAAATGTTAGTTTATTATTAAATGTAGTTGAGAAATACTATGTAATAGGCTTTTTCCATTGAATTATGCCCTTATACTTTAGACTTTTAGCATATTTGCTTACATTAAATTCAGCATTCTAAAAAGATGTCTTGCTGATGCTATGGAATTCTGTGTAGATAGATCAATTACTTCATATGTGGTTGAGGGTATAAATGTAAGCATTTGGATTGCCAAACTTCTCTCCCAGTCTTTTCTCCTTGTTAACAAGATATTATATGCAGCTCTAATAAAAGACCAGTTTTATTGATCTCTTATAGTACAATGTATTTTATTTCTTCAAATTTTACATACTTTCCACAGTACCTGGCAATCTGAATTAAAAAAAAAAAGAAAAAAAAAAGAGTCAAATAGACAAGTGACTCCCTATTCTACCCTAATCCTTGCTCCTTTTTCTATTTCTACAGGTCAGGATTTCTTTTACATTTTCTGCCAAAGTACACATTCTTATATAACATCGCTATCTAATCCAAGAATCTTTATCTATCATACTTTTTGTCAGGGAGTGACATACTTACCTGATACAACATGATGGGTTCAATGTCATATCCTAGAATATCAGCAAATTCCTTTACAATTACAGTTTTACCACAGCCCTAAAAAGAATAAATATATTTGGATGAAACTTAGTTCTAACGTCCACAGAAAAATTAGAAATCTTCAAGTGTAGCCAATTCTTACCTTTCCTCCAATCAAACACATATCTTTAACCATATGAGACTGCATCATCTCTGCTAAAAGCCGTTCATGGCTGGAGGTCTTGATGAAATTTGGTGACTCTGAATGCAGTTTTAGTGATCTGGTTCCAGCTGGTACCTGTAGGAGATCAAAGACGATTAACTTGAAAGCTCTACATTTCTGATGGCTCTATTTTATCATTTCTTCTGAAAGGCTAACTAGAGAAGTGATTTAACTAAATGCATTCAGAATGCAACAGAATACTACCTAAATCCAGATTCACTACTTTAGAAGCTTATATTTAACCCAGTCTCTATCAAGTCAGTTTTTCACTACCTTAACACCCATGATCATGAGCTGGACGTGGAGGCTGAATGAAAAGAGGTGAGCTAGTGGACTGTAACAAGATTTGAAGAGTATGCGAATGCCTACCAACTCAAGTTTCAAAGTTATGCTAATCTGGCCATCTTGAATACTGCAGTTTGCCCATAGTTGGTTTAACATTTTATTCTGAAATCAAGATATTTAAATAGTTACAACAATATGGCCTTTAAGTGCAATCATTTCTGTCCACACTATTTCAGTTATCTCAACTGTCAGAACAGCTATACCATTAGGTAAGCACAAGGACAAGATAAGCATTTTCTTATCTAGTATTACTACAGTATTGAATTCTCTTTACCCAACCAAATGGACTGTTTCAACTCATTTAATTATAATTGTTCATGATTTGACACAGGATAGCTGTAATACATATGCATATGGAGGTTTCATATGATCCATGACACACAGAAAGTAGAGATAAATGTGTTTGTGCACTGAGCTTAAGGGCCTAGTGGAGTAAAATCTGACAAGCCTTGGCCAATGGAGAAGATGCTCTTTGTGGATGATGTTCTTCTGACCCTTTCATCCCCAGACTTATCTGAAATAGATCATGGAAATTATCACTCAGTATGGGGGGATGTCGGTGTTTAAGGTCAATATTAATAAGTCGGAAATACTCAAACTTACAGTTCCCCAGCAAGAAATAGTCCAGCTGAAGAGGGCTCTCCCATTTGCCTGGGCGTCTAGATACATTAAATATTTAGGGGTCCACATTACCCTCACTGCGGAAGGGTTATTCATAGCTAATTTCCCCATGAAGCTTTCCAAACTTTTTGCAGAATTGGATAGATGGGAAGGGCTAAATGTATCATGGCTGGGACATATTCATGCAATAAAAATGATGTTACTGCTACTATATTTATTTTTGGCTCTCCCACTTCCAATAACTCACAGTTTCTTTGAGAAATTTAACTGTAAACGTTTTGCCTACATTTGGCGGAAACATCCACCATGAGTGCAGCGATCCATGATATTCTAGACTATTTCAAGGGGGGGAATGGGAGTCCCTAATTTTAACTATACTATCAAGCAGCTCAACTTAAAATATTAGCAGACTAGACCCCCTTCACCTCAAAAAAATGGCTCCAGTGGGAAAGGGCATGGCTGGGTACCCGCTCTGTTGGGGATGTCTTACAGCTTCTGGGGAGTGATCGGTTGGCTCTTATTCGGGGGGGGGGGGGGGGGTGCAGGTAGGAATTAGTCACCCGCTTTCCATGTGGTACTCCATATGAAAGAATTTTTTCCAGACAGCAAGTATTATTTACAGACAACCCTCCAATGGGCCCCAGGATTCCCCTCAGGCTCCAGTGATCCAGTTTATAAAGGATGGGCTTCCTTTGGACTATACACTCTGGGACAATTCTGGGATAATGGGAGGATAGTTCATTTTGAGGATCTGCAAGAGGAATTTGCGTTGGAAAGCAAGGATCTCTTTCATTAGAGGCTGGTGCAAGACTTCATCCGCAGAAGAGCTAGGGAGGAACTAGGTCTAACTGAAACAGCACTGGAGCAAGCTCTTCAGGATGGAGAAGGAAGAGGTAGCATCTCTCGCATATATTCAGCTTTATTATCATATAACCACCCCCAACTCTATAACAATAGTCGATGGGAGCCTGCATTACAAATCACCTTTCCCCCAGAGAACTGGGTGAAGGGATACCAATACTTGCTGAAACCATCACTGGCCCAATCTCTTGTAGAAAATGGTTTTAATATATTGTACTGGTGGTATTATACTCCTGAGCGCTTATAACAAATCTACCCTCAGGCCTCTGCTGACTGTTGGCGCAACTGTGGAGCTAGAGGCACCTTTCTGCACATCTGGTGGACATGCCCAGAGGCTCAGTTCTACTGGGCGCAAGTGATTCAGCTGGTTCAGCAACTTCTACAACAATAGTACCCAAGCAAAGCAGAATACTGCCTATTACACTTTAGGCCTTCAGAAATCAATATCGCCCATCATAAGCTGGCAATTCACTTTTTTACTGCAGCAAAACTGACTTTGGCCCACACCTTTGCCTGTATCATGGTCTCAAGACAACTGAGGGATGAATAAAATCAACAAAAATGATTTTATCATTATATAGATATGGATAGATATGACAAAAGAAAATAGACAGACTTACGGAAAATGTTTGAAACCCTCCTTAATAAAATCTTTAATAATTCCTGGTTACAAAAGAAAGGTTTTGAATAGTGATTTAATTGGTGAACCACCTTTGTTTTCATTAACATATAGGTGATATACATAAAAACTTGTGTGTCATTATGACAAAAGAAAGAAAAAACACTTGCATATTGGAAGTGAAAAAAAAAGTCAGGAGAACTTTCTTTCATGTCCATTTGACAGACCATTCTGCATGGGAAGTATCATGTGTGCTCAGAAGTGTATATTAGATCTGAGACCTGGGAGAGCTTTCCTATTGGATGGCACCACCCACTTATGTGCCTGATTCAGTTCAGCTTGTAGACCGAGAATGGATATTTTGTGCCAGGGTAGCATTAATTACAGATTTCGATAAAGGCACATTTGCAACAAATTGTATTGGAATCTCACTCATGCAGCACACTCTACTCCTTCACAAACAAGGTCAGAAAGGGTACACTTGCAGATTAAACTTAATTCCATCAGAAGGCCCGCACTGAAGACAGTATTGGTGCTAAAGCACAGAGGACTGACTGGTGTTTGGGTAGGAAATATCACCATGAGCTTAAGAGTTCTGTTTAAGCACAATGACCTTCTCTCACTGAGAATACATGGATTCAGGATTCTCCTACTAACCTACAAATGCACTCGATCTGCAGCCCCTCAATACCTCTCTACCCTCATCTCCCCTTACACTCCTACCCGTAACCTCCGCTCACAGGACAAATCCCTCCTCTCAGCGCCCTTCTCCACCACCACCAACTCCAGGCTCCGCCCTTTCTGCCTCTCCTCACCCTATGCTTGGAATAAACTCTCTGAGCCCATACGCCAAGCCCCCTCCCTGCCCATCTTCAAATCCTTGCTCAAAGCCCACTTCTTCAATGTCGCCTTCGGCACCTAACCATGATACCTCCATTCAGGAAATCTAGACTGCCCCAATTTGACTGTATTTTTGTGTCCTTTTTGTGTCCTTTAGACTGTAAGCTCTTTTGAGCAGGGACTGTCCTTCTTTGTTTAATTGTACAGCGCTGCATAACCCTAGTAGCGCTTTAGAAATGTTAAGTAGTAGTATTGCTACCTGGATAGTCACTTTTCTGTCAGCCATTTGGATAGTTACAGCCACTTCCAACTTTTTGGTATCAGGTCTGCTCTGCACATGTATTATCCTTTCTGGCAATAAAGAGCTTCCTAAATCTTCAAGTTCAAATCTCTGTGAAATTAAAAGAAAGTTAAATCTTTCCGAAATCAGAAAATAACTACAACAGGGCAAACTCTAAACCAGGGATTCTCAACACAGTCCTCAGGACACACTTATCTAGTCAGGTTTTCAGGAAACTCATAATGAATATGCATGAGATAGATTTACACGTGCTGCCTCCATTATTTGCAAATCTCATGCATATTCATAAGACATGATTTGCTGGGTGTGTCCCCAAGGACTGGGTTGAGAACCATTACTTTAACCTAATAAGTAACATCTCTGAGAGTTATGAATTTGCTATAAAAGTTGCTATAAAATTACTGCTCACTAAACCAAAAGTGCCCTAATAAGCCACCCATTCACGGAAGCAGCTGCAGCTTCTGAACCTGAAGGTGCAGCTGCTCATTCATGTGTTGAAGGAACCAAGAGTTGCTTCCTGCTTCCTAACAACAAGGGGGCCTTGCCTTCTGATAGAAGACATCAGCCTCAGCCATCCAGTGCCACACATCTACGTATAGTAAATGAAAGAGTTAAGTGTAAGACTATAGCAGCTTCAGGAGTGCTCCCCCTGGAGAAATTAAAGGGAAAAAAAAAAGAGAGTTATCTGCAAAGGAGTGGCAGAAAACCCACCTAACATGCAGAAAGTCAGGTTTAGTCACCACTGCAGGGCCAGAAAGAACAGCACCACCATAAGCCACAAAACAGTTGCAGCCTAACCAAATTTCACCTGCAAACCATGGTTTGCCCATCCCTGTTATAAAATAAGCTTTCACTATATATCATGGATCTCATCAAGACAAGCAGTATGGAAAGCTCTTCCATATAAGGTATCAGATGAGTATCTCTGCGGACATTGCTTGGCGATCAGACTCCCAGATTAAAATTTTTTTCATGCTCTCAAAAGTAGAAAAAACGAATCCCATGTGTACATGGGTAAAAATAATCATCCAGTCTCTTTGTACATTTATAGTAAGTACATTATTCGTACAAAAATATAAACATTTTATGTAAAGTATGATTCACAAAAAAGGAAGCACGTACACTGCATTCACTTCCTAAAGTATGATGAGGCAACTCCCCTGTGAGCATACTTAGGATGTTTGCCATTCATCATTTACTGTTTTGCCAAACTATCAGTACTTCTTGCCATGTTTAAACGGAGTGATAAGAGCCTCAATTTTCTGCAGAATAAAAAAGTTGACTATAAGTCAGTAATAATATAAAGCAGTAGTAAACACAGCCATTTATTCTGTACCCTGTATATTTTTGAACGACTGTAGGATACTGAATGACATATGGTAAGAGATGCTGCACAATGTGAGGCTGATGCAGAGAGCATTTAAAATTAAAGTAAGTCACTGCATACCAGCATGACATCAATAGCCCAGTACAAATTAAGCAGCTGTTAAAACTGTGGCAATAACAAGCTCCATCACCACATTTTGAAGAAAATGTTTCAACTGATTTATTAAATCCACTCCTTTTATCAAGGCCATACAAAATGCACAGTATGTCAGGCTACCTAAACACATCTTCTTGTGAACTGACAGAAGACCTACCAGAGCAGTTTTTTAAAAAATCAGTTGTACTTACTTTCAGTGAATCTTCCACTGCTGTCCTGCCTTCATTCCCCAGAAGAATGCTGTAGGGGTAAAGCCGGTGGACTAAATGCTGAACCGACATTGAAGGGAAAGAATCCTAAATTTAACAAAAGATATATATATATGAAAGACTGCATTAACAAATGTAATAATACATGCTGACATATGAACTTTGATGCTTCTTCCAAACATTATACAAAGAAAATATGACATTATGGGTCTCATTTTCGAAACAGAAAAATGTCCAAAAAGCGTCACAAAGAGGTAGATGGACTTTTATTTTGCCAAATTTTATTTTTATTTTGTCTAATTTTTCAGATGTTTTTCTACACAGTTCATCCAAATCACAAAGGGGCATGTCAGGGACAGGATTTGGGTGTTCCCAAAACGTGAACGTTTTTCTGCCATAATGGAACAAAACAAAAACGTTAAGGGATAAAAGTTTGACAGTTTGGTCTAGACCTGTTTCAATCATGACTAAGTCACAAAAAGATGTCATAAATGACCACTAGAGGGATTAAGGCATGACTCTCACTCCCCCAGTGATCAATGACCCCCTCCCACCCCCAAAGATGTGAA